>NC_067205.1:12377111-13105711 GCF_026262505.1 Trichomonas vaginalis G3
CAAATGAATAAATGCAAAATTTCCATTTGCGCGATGCTTCGATGAGACATTTAAAACATTTCCGCAATCCTGGAAGAAAGAACGCAAGAAGTCGTCAGTAGCGTTTGGAGGTAAGTTCGAAACGTGTATAAGACTGTCGTTCGCGGATAGCATATGGGAAATCGATTATGTCACGTTTTCATCCAAATTGTTAGATATAATTATCCACATTTCCAGAATATAAAGATTATAAGATTTTTATTGTGCGATAGATTTTCTCTCAAAAAAATTATTGTTCATAAGTTGAAGTTGTAAAATAAGAAATTATCATATCAGAATATCCAACAAATCTGGATCGGCAATTAAATTTCCAAAATCACTAATGTAAGAAATTCGGAAATCTGATTTTTTATGATAAAGAGTCCATTTCAGTTGAAAATAGATTACAAATTTATCTGGAATATATACATGGCACGATGGGCGCTACTTTTTTGGCGCCAGCTAGGGTTGTTAAAAATATCAAAAATTAGCGTTTTGAAGACACCATGGTGTCTTATAATTTTCCCTTCCTTATTGGCATGTAGAAATAAATGCGCCAATAGATTGAAGAAGAAGAATTGTTTTCTCTTAATGAACTTTAACTTTTGATATAAGAATATTAAAAACATTAATATAATTTCGATTTCGGAAATTAAATTTCCAAATTTTTGTCGATTTCGGAAATAACAGGATCCCGCATCCAACCAGCACACAACAACAAACACAAACAACAACTTTTTGGTTCTTATTCGTTTATGTACTATATTTATGTAATACATGATTTGGATAAATTTTACAAAAATAGAACCTATATTATATTCTTTTCAAAGATTCTTGCAAATCATCAAAAATAATTGTATTTTAAAAAACGATCAAATTATCCTTTCATTATTTTAAACTTAAATTAGTTTTTATGATTGACTAAAGCAATCATATTTATTCATCATTAAATAAACAAAAAAATAATATTTGAGAGTTATTTCAAAAAAAACGCATTGAATTATTAATTTGTCTCAATTTCAGTATTATAAATTTTTATAATTTCAATATTTTGAAATACACTTTTTAATATTTCAATATTTATGATATTTCAATGTTTTAAGTGGTCTCAAATTGAGCTTCTCAAATATAAGTTGGCCTATTCAAATAATAAAATTAAATAATATTTAAAATAATAAATAAAAGTAAGGGTTTCGTTTTGCTAAAATTTGTCACTTTTATAGCATATTTTTTTGGATGTTTTGCGAAACCAAAAAAAAACTATGAATATACAATGTGTGTGTAAAGAAAATACTTTATTTACTAGTTAAAAAATCATTTGTTGTATTGATCAAGTTATTTTTTCTGGATAAGATATTATATGGATAATTGGATAGAAAATATGTTGCATGCTAAGTTCGGTCAACGATAGAAATTGAGTGGAAATTAATCGTCGAGGAAGTACGATTATGTAAAGTAAAAAAATGTTGTGGGATTTTTAATATTATATATTATTTTATAATAAAATTTTTTGAGTCATTTTTAAGAAGCACATATAATTTTTTGAATTTAAAAATTAAAGTAGTGTCAAACGAATTTATCACTTAATTTAATACTCAGATTTCTTTAAAATTAATGAAAAAAAGGTTTTCTGAGAACTTTGAGAATGGTTTTCAAATTCCATTATTGAAAATATATAGGTATTGTATGAAATTCAAACTCTATATTTATTAAAAATTCTAAATTTTTAATAAAATAACTTTTCAGAGGAATATGATTTTGAATGGTTGATTAATAAGTATAAAAATGTCTACGATTTTAAGGAGGGAATTGTTCCTTATGAGGTATACATCATAACTATATACCTCATAAGGAACAATTCCCTCTTGATATCCTTGATATTTTTGAATATATTTTTTTTAATTAAAATCTCAAAAAGTATTATCAAAAGTGATTTTTAAAAAATATCTCCAATTAATTAACTAATTAAAAGTATTATATTTTTAAAATTAAATAGTTTTTCAATTTTTTTGAAGGAATTGAGATACTTCCCACGACAATAAAATTGAGAAGTTTACATTATGACTGATCTTAGCATGCAACAAATACAATTATATAATCTTGTACCTGGTTTAATTAAGCTAATTGTCATCAGAAACTTGTAATTTTTATGAATTTCAGATTTTCTTTTCATTACTGCTTTTCTTAATAGGTCAAGTTCTTATTTACGTTATAAAGTATGATATTTACAAATATCAAGTTATCATGTTTTTTGAGAAATATATGAGAAACAAACAAAAATGAAAAAGATAGGAATAGCAATGAATAGTGATGTGGGTATAGAAAATGTAAGAGATATGAATGCAAAGCAATCAGTATTTAGGACATTGACCATAGATTTCGAAAAAAAATGCTGCATATTGAGCGAAAACTATGATTATATTATAAGGCTGTCCTTTAAAGCATAATGAAACTATTCCCTTTTCATTTAATCGAATAAGATAGTAAAGATTTTTGAATTAGCTAGAAACTGATGAATGTTTTCACAATCAGATTTTAATCTCTATAATGCATAATTCACTCAATATCTCAATTTTGATATTGCGAGATATTTTTGCTATCGGTTTCGCACTTTTGACACAATAGCAAGAGGTTCTATAAGCATTATTATCAACGTAGAATCTGAATATCATATCAGAAAATGTCGCAAATCTGACATTTACCCGACAAAATAGCCAAAAATAATTGAATACTTTTCGCACAAAAACTTTAAAAATCGATAAAAATATGAAATATAGATATTAAAGAGACTTTTTATATAATATTAAAAAAAAAAAAAAAAAAAAAAAAGGTAGTGGGGCTTCCAGGCACTTCGTGCCTTCTAGCCCTGAAGATGTTTAGTATAAATGAAGTTTTTATTGCGGAAAATTGTTAGTCTTCTTGGTCGAAAACATTATATAATGTTTCACTTTTCACAAATTATATATGTTTTCATGTTTTGTCAAGACTTCTTCGTAAATGTTTTGTCAAGACTTCTTCGTAAAATCAGACAAAAAATAATGTTTAGGGTAGAAGGTTAGATATACCTCTTTTCTAACCTCTTTTCTACCCTCTTGAATTTGTCAAGATTTCTTCGTAAATGTTTTGTCAAGACTTCTTCGTAAAGACTTTGTCAAGACTTCTTCGTAAAGACTTTGTTGAGATTTCTTCATGAAATTTACACCAAAAATAATTGTTTAGGGTAGAAGGTTAGATATAAACCTCTTTTCTAACCTCTTTTCTACCCTCTTGAATTTTCATGAAATTTACACCAAAAATAATGTTTAGGGAGAAGGTTAGATATAACCTCTTTTCTAACCCTTTTCTACCCTCTTGAATTTTCATGAAATTTACACCAAAAATATATTTTAGGTGAAGAGGTGAGATATACCTGTTTTTTCACCTAATTTTTCACCTCTTTGAATTTTCATGAAATTTACACAAAAATATACTACTAGGGTCATTTACGAAGAAATCTCAACAAAGTTCTTACGAAGAAATCTCAACAAAACATAGACAAGAAAGTTCATGAGAAATTAGATGAAGAAGTCTTAACCAAAGTCTTTACGAAGAAATTCATGAAAATTCAAGAAGGGTAGAAAAGAGGGTAGAAAGAGGGTAGACCTTACCCTTCTACCCTAAAATATATTTTTGGGTCATTTACACTCATTTACGAAGAAAATCTCAACAAAGTCTTTACGAAGAAGTCACAATAAAACATCTGTCAAAAACCGCTTTTTAACTTCACTTAAAATGCCACGTAAGCTACGTAAGAATATACGTAAGAGGAAGGAGCATTGAAACATCCAAAGTAAAACTAACACCACAACAACAGTTGCAACAACAAATGCTGAATGACCCCACTATGTTGCAACAAATGTCAAGCAATCCTATGCTTTTAAAACCGAGTTGTTGGTGCACAGAGTGGAGGTTTAAGAGCGGCACTTTTTAGCGAAAATGGCAGGCTATGGTGGAGCTGCAGACGGAACAGCCTATTAACCCTCAAAGTCAATGAATTTGAGTTCACTCAAAAATCAAATAACAGATGTCAAAAAGTCAAACATAGACATACAGAAGCAAATAAGTGAAAACGAAAAGAAACTAGAATATGACAGACACACAAAGAAACTCAATGAGTTAAACGTAGAGAAAAAGAAGAAAGAAAAGAACAACTGAAAGAACTAAGTACAGAGGAATATGCAAAAAAAGTGTCAGAAAAAAGCAACAGAAGTAGCAAAAATGGAACAAGATGTCATAAAATTTGAAAAACCATACTACTCAATATAAAATACTGAAAGATGAAGAGATAAAACAAAAAGCCCTGAAGACATATTAGGATAGCGATGAGTATAAAAAAAAGAAGTTGAAGCAAATGTAAAGGCAGAAAAACTTTTACAGTTGCAAAACCAAACCGTACAGTATGAAAACTTAGCACAAGAAAGTAAAAAATAACGACGCAGCCATGCAAAAGGCAATGAAAAGCGCGGAATATATAAAAGCTAACAATGACTGGTTAGATGCCCAAGCCAACGCTAAAGCAGCCCGCTTATAGGGTCAATAAGGACAAAAATACAAGCGGATGAAGACAGTTCAAATGAAGCTTAACAAATGCTGACTTTAAAGAACGCCTTCGAAGCTCTTCATAGTAAGGTGAAACAACGTGAACGACTTCTCATCTGGAAAGAAACTGAAGTCTGAAGGTTTCGACAAAGAGTTAAAAGAAGTAGCACAAAATAGACGAAAATAACAGATGCAGCAACGAGACAGGCAGTTCAAAGTGCCTATGACGCCGTTAGAGCAACTGTTGTGAAAAGTCAAGAAAAAGAGTTACAACAGACCAAAACAGACCTAGTAAATGCTTCTTAAAAAACGAAAAGTCAGGTAGGACACTATGCTGCAGATGGAACATATGTGCCAGCTGGTGGAACTTATATTACCACCAAACCCTCCAACGAGAAAGCACCTGCACCAGGACTACCTAACACATTTACATCGTCACATGGACATAGACACAGCATGCACCACAAAACACAACCAAAACCAACACAACAACCAACACAACAACCAGCACAGCAACCAGCACAAACAGAGCAAGGACATAAAAGAAGTAGAGAACAGAAGGAAACAAGAATTCTTAAAAATGCTTAAGGAAGAGTATGGTTACCCAGATACTCTTGACTTTTAGTGACAGATATAAAGAAAGCTATTAGAAAGTTCAAGGAAGGAAATACTGACCGAACCTATTTAGCTTTATGGCTCAGCACCAAATGGGATATAATTTCAAACCTGGAAAATACAAGCTCGCTAAGGGATATGATTTAATAGCATATCATCCAAATGACATGAATGAATTTACTCCGAAGATATTTGGTGTCAGAGCTAAATGATAATTCAACTCTCTTCATGAAACGCGTAAAAAAATAGAGACGGAACGAAAAAAGAAAGGTTTATGATCCGATGACTTAGTAGGAACTTTTTAAAAACGGTCTCACTGGAATATGAAATGCCAGCAGATGAGGTACAAGAAACTCCACAGGAAGAAGTTCAGATACAACCAGACATGGAAGAAATAGTTCAGCAACAACAGCTAGAAGAGCCTGAAGGAAACGAACAAGTCACTCCTTTTGAAACTAACTTCACAGAACTAGATGAAGATTTGGAACAGCCGAAAAATCTTGACCCTCAACAAGAGTATGCGGAGAATATGGAATATTTCCAAGAGTCTAAAAAAATTCGGCTGACATAGTAGAAGAATATCGAAAAATGTTTGCCGACATACAAAAGACTCCAACATCAGATGAAAATATTCCAGCATAGAATGGAAGAACTGAAAAAAAATGTACACAAATACAACAACCCTTTTTACTTACGAGCATTTAACGTTCAATCTTCGGATGAACTCGGTGAAGATAAAAGGTTAAATTTTCAAGAAAACATATAGAAATGAAACATTGTTTAAAGTTCATTCAGAACCTAACCAAGATGGAAACAAACCACTTTTGTTTCTGCAGACGATGGAACTACAATGAGATGGGGTCATAAAGCTAATCCAGATAGGTGGTTCATAAACTTACAACCACAATTCCAAGAAGTTGTAGACGCAATGAAGTCAATGGTGAACCAGTATAGCTGGTATTTTAAGCGCGGCTTTAATGCCATTGAAAGATATGAAAGATGCAGATATTTTGGACCAGTATGAAATGAACATGGCTGATGGAAATATAACACCTGACGTTCTAGAACATTTATCTCAAAGAACTACACAGAACCATAAGAGATGGTATATTTGGCGAAGAGTTTTAGAAAAGAAGTTATGGACAGCGAAGGAAGAGAACCTATTGTACATGACCTTGCAAACGAAAGTTTACAAAATGTCATAAAAAACTTACTTTGCAGACAATGAACCGAGAAGGGATGAATATTTAAGAAAACTCAATGGACAGTACCAAATGAAATGTTAGTATTGAAAAACATGTTCCTGACAAAATAAAACCAACTACAGAAATAAACGACGCAAGACTGAAAGATTGGGTAAAAGCTTCCCATTCACAAAAAGATATGTTGGTAACATGGAAAGAAAACCAGAATGGCTACAAAAACATATTTTGGAAACGAGCATATCCATATGGACAGGCACGTTTGAAGAGCTTGAACCAGAAACTTCAGGAAAGAGTCATGCAAACAATACGCGAAGACCAAATTACAGACTATGACAAACTCTTTCTAGGATATAGGTTACCTGAGATGGCGACCAGAGCCAAAAGGCAAAAAGGACATGGGAAATTTGCAACATACTAGATGAACAAATGCAAAGATGCAACAACTTCAAGCAGAGGCAATGAAGAAAAAGAAGAGTTAAAAACTCAGTCAGGAAGAAAGTAAGCTTGGTCGGAGTGGGTTCTATATGACAATAAATCCAACTATTCTATATTTTTACTCATATGAAATGTACGCCGCTCAGAATATAACGCCAACATTTTGGATGCCATGAATGGAAATGTCCGAATGGTATATAACGAATGCGACAATGCCATTAGAAGGTCAGAAATAGTTCCTGGAACTTACGAATATACAACTGCTGTTTCTTATGGAAAACGTAGGTGAGTTTGGAGAAGGTTCTTCAACAACAGAGATATTGCTTGCGACAGGTTTCATATAATTCTATTGACAAACTCTTTCTTATACGTGGAACAAGACATTGAAATAAAACCTTCTGCCAAGTTGTCTGACAAGAAAGGTTGCAATGGAATTTTCTATGTCGGATACCAATATGCTCCAGAAGTTTTCATGGGATATAAGATATATTCTAACTCTGACTTAGTTCAAACAGTAACATGGGCAAACATGAATGGTTCGCTTTGAGAAACTCAGTACAACCACAAGCTAGAGAACACAGACCAGTATGCAACTATTGAGAAAATAAGAAGACTTGACCCTAACGTTCCAGGAGTTTATGTTAACCTTTCTGGACAAACTGCAGCAGCAGTAACCAAAGTAAAACTGAAACTTAGAGTTCCTTTGTCATCTTTCCTCATCTTCAGGTTTTTAAGATACTTGCCAACTGGGCAGGAAAAATTTCTATCGAACTTACTCAAGCAAAAATAACTTAGATCATTGCAACAACACAAGACCCATTCACTCTTACAGACGTAAGTGGGAGCAAACAACGTTCATTCGCGAATTTTGGCAAAGACAAAGTTGACTTAGACTTTGGTTTCTCAAACCTCAAACTGATGTAAACTACTACTTTCAATGCTGCTGGAACTGCTTGGGAACCAGTTAAGTTCACACATCGAAAAGTTTGAATGTAAGAGATAGAAAGCAGACTTGCAGTCTATATGGTTGGACCCAGATATTTCAAATGCTTTAGCTGCCAAATATATTGCAGTTCCACTTATGTTCCTATACACCAAATATCTGTCAAAGACTTTGCAGGTGAAGTTGGAAACCAAAGTGCTGACCAGGTGCAAGAACAGATATTGCTTTAACAACTGCAATGAAACATGCAGATACTATGTTTGTACTGTTCAGACGAACTATCAAATGACTATTCTTGCTTCTACAACCCGGTATTAAATACATATAAACATAGATGGCAAATACTATCCAAGAGGGAATATTCTACAGTTGAGGATATGAGGTCATACAACTTGACATTAGTGCTATGAACTTTAACAACAACTTCACAACAACCATTAACCCTGAAATGCAAATTCGTATTAGCCATATTGTGAAAGTATGGACTCATACAGAGGTCAAAAACTCAAATATACATAATGGAGGACCGTTCAAACTTTTGGCTTGGCATTCCATTTGCTGACTCAGAGACTTTATGGGGGGTATTTCAACTGTTGTACGTTCAAATACAATATACTGGTGACAGAGACGGCCAGATGAACTGAGAGCAAGAAGTTTACAAAACCAATAGCACTTTTCACGGAAGATGCTCTTGAAAATTCGTTCGATGAAACCTGCTGGGGCTCCTCAGATTGGCAATACGACAGCTTCCATCGAGCAGATTTTGGCAGCAGGTCAAGTAAGTTGTTTCTTGAACTGACTTCTCTCCGTACAAAATATTGACAGTACGCCAGTTTGATATAATATTGTATTATAACTTACCTTTAGAAATATCGGTCAAGTTTTGTTTGTTATATTTTGTCTGCTTCAAGAACTTTCACCATCTCGGTTATACCAACTTTCTTATGCTTTATGAAAATATTTTGGTTCAGCAAAGACTGCTATTCATAACATTTTCCATTGTTTGTATAAAGAACTACTCTGTCAATGAATTTGTATTGTTTGTGGTGTAAACTTTGTTATTGCTTCAATTCGAGAGATACTCAATACGTCCATCTTTTTATTCTAAGTAAAATGTCATTTCCGAAAAATAGAAGCGTAAGATGTTTCAAAAGGTTTAATGCGGTGGCAGATGTGAAGTTAAATTCACCAACTCAAACAAACAGTCAAGTAAGTGTTGTCAATGTCAAAAAGAGATGTTGAAGTGGGAAACCATACGAAGACGAAGATGGTATAACAATAGTTCCTGTTAAAGAACAACCAACATATCCGACCGTTAGCAGAGACTTAAGTTCTGTTGCAGATATTCGGAAACGACTACCAGACAACTTAAAGACAAACTCTAAAACTCAGGAGAAGATTTGTCAAGGCTTTGGATATAATGTTAACTTGTCGAACACAACCCTGTAAAGTGAACTCATATGTCATTGCACCTCATGAAATTTGAAAGAACTATTGAACTTTTGACAGAGGCAGACGATATAAACATCCAAAGAAATAGAACCCGACGTTAGTTGCTGTGGTGTGTTCTCTATCATATGATCATTGACAAGATATACGTTATGAAGGAGTGAAACGTTGAACTTAAAATATAGTTTCCCAGACTCATAAAAATATTTGACGACCAACAACATTCATTAAAATTTACTTGCTAGTAAATGGCAGAAGACATAGTGGTTTTTTACTATTACGACTAAAACCCTGAGTCATATAATTCTATAACAACAACTTAACAAAGTCCTCAAGGACGATATTGTAAACTGACCCTTAAACACGATGACGACTAAAGCCTGTTTTTGCTCTTTTGACACCAGAAGACTTTGTTTGTTGGAATGGTAAAAAATACTCCTTTGAAGATACTTACTCTACGCAATATACCACAACAGGTTTTGTTAATCTTATTTAATACTTAAGGACGGAATGCTAAGCATGTGCTGCATCCTTAACATAACCTCCCGCTACCAGAAGCCTTTGACGCCAACCCATACCAGCTAATGAAGGTTGACTAAACTTTGGTTTTGGTTTATCTTCAGTTTTTGGTTTTTCTTCTTCTATCGGTTTTTCGTCACTTTTCGGTTCCTCTGACTTTACCTCACTTGCTGGAACAGTAGTGTCGTTAACATCTTCATAAATATCATATGCCATTTGTTTTTGTTTTCCTTTCAACTTTTTGTGTTTGTTGTAAAGTTTAGAATATTTCGACTCTAAGTCAATGAGATGTTCTATAATGAACTGTTGGTCAGTGAAGAATACCTTCCCATCTGTTGTCTCGAAAGCTCCTTCAGACTTCAATATTTTATTTGTGAGAGTCTGTTTCTTTTTTGAGATACTAGCCGTTCCATTTCTATGAAAAGTGACTTTATAGTTAGGGTTTGTATTTCCAGACCTGGCACTTTCTATTATTGAATTTTTCTCTTCATCTGTAAGTTCTTTGACAGGTTTTGACAATGGTTCTGAACTTTTTGTTTGTGGTGTCAAATCTACCGTTTCAACTTCTTCCGTCATTTCATCTCAGTAAAAAATTTTAGTTTGGTTTGTTTTCAACTGGTTGTTGTTGTTTTTTAAGTCGGTCTAAAACTTCCTGAGGTATAGGAAGAACTTGACAAACACGTGGTTGTGTAACTGCTGGAAGTCGACAAATCCATCTTGAGCCCATTTGTCTCAAAGCTATATTGTTCATTTCATCTCAGTAAAAAAATTTACATTCCCCACGTTTGAGGTGGTTGCGGTTGGTTGTTGTTTACCCATTGTTGTGCATGGTTATATCCTCTGTTAAAGAATCTTTCACCTTGGTCCATATAGTGCCCTGCTTGGTTATAGTAGTCATTTGCTTTGTTATAGTAGTTTCCTGCTTGTCTTCCTACATTGTCCATCCATCCTTGAACTTTTCCTCTTGTTTCAGGATTTGGAATAAGATTTGCTGCATCTCGTGCTACCTCCCAACCTTTCTGTACAGTTTGTATAATAGGTTGTGCTTTCTCTTTAAGTATACCTAATGTACTCAAAATCTTCCTTCCAACTCCAAATACACCTCTGGCTATTGTTCCCACTGCGGGCAAAAATCTGGATGCAACTCCTGCTAATGCGCCAAATAAACCCATTTCTTATGGGTTAAAAAATGACGAATCCAAACAAGGACCCCTATGTTTCTAAGGCAACAAAGAAAGCACTCATGGTAAAAATCTTTAGTTCAACACCAAATGCTTGGTTTATGGATATCTTGGAAAACATTCCGAGATATAGAGAAGATGGACCACCATACTGGCTAATATTTGTCGGTCAAAACACAAGATACTGTGAAGCCATACCATTACAGTCCAAAAATATTTTAGATGTCTTAGCAGCTTTGACAATATTTGTTGACAAATACCATCCAACAAAACTGACATCTGACTGTGAAAGTTCTTTCAAATCAGATGATGTAAAAAACTATCTGCGTTCAAAAAATGTAAACCAATATTTCATTGTCGACCAAAACCATTCTGCTCTTGGTGTCATTGACAGTTGTATAAAAATCTTAAGAGACTTAAACCAACCACAAGGTGGTGAAGCAAATGAAATGTCATATGACGACAAATATAGACACTTCTCCCAGGCAAAGATGAGACAAGTTTTAAATATTTACAATAGCCGTAAACAAAAAGGTTTGGGAAACCACTCCCCCGAAGAAATGAAAAACAACCCTGACTTAGAGAAAGACTATATATTTAATAGTTTAGTCAAAAGAGACAAACAAGAAAGAATGCCAGGCTTCAAACTTAAGAAAGGTGACAAAGTAAAAATAGAAATACCTAAACGCGACCCATATGAAAATACTATTGACTATGACAACAATGGGAACTCGACAGGTACTCGCATTCGTGTTCGTAAAAATAGAAGAAAGTATACAAGAGAATATTATGAAGTTTTAGGCAAACATGGCAAAATGTACAGACTGCAAGCAGAAGATAAAACTACTATTGTCAGACCTCGTTTCAAACTTGTCAAAGTTCAAGGTGGTATACTTTCAAAGACAGTTCCTAACAAATATAAGACAACTCCTGACGAATATGCTAAAGAAGTTGAAAATGACGACTAAGCATTTCTATACCATGCGTAAACTGTCATGTAAGGTGGCATGTAGTCTTTACTCTGTCCCGTTGTTTCTGTATATCCTGTAATGCGATGTGTATGGCTTCCTCCTCCCTGAGTGTCATCCAGTAACAATTTATAGCAAACTTAACGTCGTCTTTAACATCATATCCTTTACCTTTTGTCATTCCTGTCCAATCCCAATATCTATGCTTATGCCAACCTGCTTCAGCTGTAGTTAAATTTATGTAATGACTGTGTGCAGGTAGGTTTTCACCTGAAATCGTTTTACTTCCACCTGTTTCCTTTGAAGAGTTTGCACAATACAAAAACCTGTCGACTATTTGAGTCCAAGTTCCAAAACCAAGTACTACTTCTGGTCTGGTAGAGTTCATTGACGTATAAATAGAACCTATAGGATATACTGTTTGAAGTATTTCTGTCTTTAATGTTTGAAGCTCTGTTTTGTCTGCTTTTTTATATAACTTTTCTTCAAGTTCATTTACGTCAGAGATGCTATGTCTATGATATTTTTGTGGGTATGTTCCTTCTGTCCATGCGAAAATACGTTCTTTTGTTGCATCTACATATCCTTTTATCCATGTCGAGTCTGCTTTTGTATTCCTTAACTCTGTAACACCTTTCTCAAGCTCTTTCAACTGTTGTCCATCTTCCATTAAACCTCTGGTATGACTTGAAACCGTTTGTGTCAACATATCTACAGTTTCTTTGTCGGCTTTAAGGTCTAAACATCCTGAAACCCACCCTGTATTGGCTTTACCTTCTAAAATCTTCGATGTCCGTTCATGGTACCATTCAACCCTTTTTATAATTTCATTGTCTTTTTCATCCACATATTCCTTATCTGCCTTCTTCACTAACCCACTAGCCAGATATGCTAACTCATCGTCAACATACTCTTTGTCAGCTTTGTTGTCAACATCTGCTTTCGTTGCATATGTTGCATCTGCTCTGTCATGTTCTTCTTGAACTTTTTCAATGACATACTCTTTGTCAGCTTTGTTGCCAACATCTGCTTTCAAAAGAAGTTCATCTATAGGTTTCTCGTTTAAAGTTCCTTTTGTTGGATTTATACAAACAGTATGGTTCTTACTGTCTTGAAACAGAAACTCATCTGTCATTGGGTTTATCGTCAGTTTTAAGTTTCCTTCTTTCAATGACTCAGATATCTTAGAATAGTTTGAAAAGTTTGTTGTGTTCTTATTTAGAGCTTGCAAAATGAGTTGTCGGTTGTGTTGTATTTCTCTCATAGACGCTGTTTCTTTCGACATTTTTATTCTAGATAAAATATGCTTTCAATAGAAAAAGAAAATTCAAGAGTTGCTACAACTAAACCATTAGATGAACTTTTTACGAATGTCGGTCAAAAGTTTGAGACAGAGACCGTAAAGCATGAAGGCTATCGTTTTGACTACCCGTTAAGATGGCTAAGAGACCCATCCGTCACAAAAGCTATTGGCTTTCGTAGAATGAAATTCATTTCAGAAGCCATACATGGTTTCCCATTTACGGTCGCTTTTGAAGTTCGATACTATAACAAAGAAAAACGTACGTATGAGAAATTTGAACAGGGAAAACTTTTACAAGTTAGTTTGCTTGTAAACTTAGAAACAACTCTTCAAGCTTTTCAAGAAAAAATAAACGATATCTATCTCGAATATGCAAAACAGTACAACATTGACGAAGGAGAGTACCATCTCGATATTATATATGACAGGAAAAATGCAACTGTTAAAATCAATAGAATAGAAGACCTTGGAGAAGACGTTTATATTTCTACAAAATATAACAACTTGGCATGGTATAGATTTTTGAGGATGTTAAATCAGCCTGCAGAATATCCAGTACACCCGAACTTTTATGAAGTCGAAAACCCTAATGGAACATATGAAAATGTTTTCGACTCAGATGCTATTATAGTTCATGCTTCATTTTCTGGCGCACAAAACTCTTTTTTATGCTTGGCAAATGACTTTTACGAAAAACCTACAAAGCTATATGAACCACCGAGTGGAAGTATTTCAGACTTTCAAGTATGGTTTACTACAGATGGAAGAAAGAGAATAATTCCATTATACCATGCGTTTTACTTAGAACTTAGTTTCATATACAACTACTATCGAACGGTAAAAATATAATTTTTTAATACGGTTGAGGTGTTGGATTTGGTTGCCAACTAGACTGTGGTGCAGGTTCAGGCTGTTGTATAACAGGAGCTTGCTCTTCTGGTTCAGGGTCTTTAGGTATAATACCAACGAACTGACCTACTCTTTTACCAATATTTTTGACTCCGTTCCATACTCCTCTTCCGACAGATTTTATTCCATTCCATATACCTCTTCCAACATTTCGAAAGAAGTTTCCTATTCTTCCAAAGAAACCCATTTTACTATATGTAAAAATCTAATGTCCGCCTAGTCTCTTACGTTTCCTGTTGAGTTCCATAGCATTCTTTAACTGGAGCTCATACATTCTGTTTCTCCTCTGGTAGAAAACATACTCTGGGTCAACTCCTGTGTTCGCGTCATCTGCATAGAGTTGTTTATATCCCACTTCAGGGTTTGTATAAAACTCTTTCCATCTCATATTTGCATACCATGGTGGTAAGCCTAACGCAGCGTCATTTGACATGGCAGTTTGCATTTGTACATCTGTTGGCACTTGACCATAGTTTGCCATTGCAGTTTGTATTCTAACTTCATTTGGAATATTCTCTGGGTTTGGTTGTCCAGGTTGCTGTGCATTCGCTAAGTTCTGTGCGTCCATTTAATATTAGATAAAAATATCTCTTACGAGTACATATGCTGAACATTTGCTGGTATTGGTTCATCTTCATATTCTCTATATCTTTCTGCCACGTCAAATAAGTAAATGACACAATGGAAAAAACCTAAAACAAGTAGTCCTATTTCAAACCACATTTACTTACCAATAAAATTTCTTTGTTATGACACTTTCTCCAGTTTATAGGACCTCTCTCATATTCTATCCTATCGTATCTAAACTCATAGTCATGTATGTCCTCTAACCATCTCATGACACTTTCCAAACCACTTTTATCGGATGTAAAGTAAAAGCATGGATGGTTATGTAAAACGTCTAAAGTTTCTAAAGAGTCTCTCAAAGTCCAGTCTACTTGGTATTGAAAATCCCATGTGTTATAGAACGGCGGGTCCACTATAAAGAAAACATTTTCCTTGTCTTTATATTTTTCATACAACTCTGTCCAATGACATCTCACAAACTCTATACCCTCAATATATTTTTCTATGTTCTCTTTGAAAACCTTTGTATAGTTAAGATATAAAACTTTTGACATAAGTGTTTCAATGTCATGAACTCTTATAGAACCACTATACAATAGTCTAGAAGATATACTATCCCAGTCAATATACTCTGCCTTTTTCAAAACCTCTCTCACAATATTTTTCTTATCTAATGGTATACGTTCCATCTTACCTATAGGTATCTTTTCTTTTAACTCTTTCAATATATTGTTTGTGTCTGGAATATGTTTGAGACGGTTCATATAGTTGTCGAAGTCATTGCATATAATCTTTGAGTCAGGAAATATTGTATGGCACAAATGAGATATATAGAAACTTCCACCGAACAAGTCTACAAATGTTAGACCATTCGGTAGTTTCTTAAGTTCTCTCAATAGAATATCTTTACATTTACTCTTATTTCCAAAGAAGGGTAACGGTGGTTTTGTAAAATTCATTTTATATATATAATAAAAATGTTTTTTCCTGAAAAGTGACAGATGTTTTATTGTGACTTCTTCGTAAAGACTTTGTCAAGACTTCTTCGTAAATGACCCAAAAATATATTTTAGGGTAGAAGGGTATATCTACCCCGTTTTCTACCCTCTTTTCTACCCTCTTGAATTTTCATGAATTTCTTCGTAAAGACTTTGTTAAGACTTCTTCGTAAAGACTTTGTTGAGACTTCTTCGTAAAGACTTTGTCAAGACTTCTTCGTAAAGACTTTGTCAAGACTTCATCGTAAAGACTTTGTCAAGACTTCATCGTAAAGACTTTGTTGAGATTTCTTCGTAAATGACCCTAAAATATATTTTTGGTGTAAATTTCATGAAAATTCAAGAGGGTAGAAATGAGGGTAGAAAACGGGGTAGATATACCCTTCTACCCTAAAATATATTTTTGGTGTAAATTTCATGAAAATTCAAGAGGGTAGAAATGAGGGTAGAAAACGGGGTAGATATACCCTTCTACCCTAAAATATATTTTTGTCTGATTTACACTCATTGTCTATGTTTTGTAAAGACTTTGTCAAGACTTCTTCGTAAAGACTTTCTTGTCTATGTTTTGTAAAGACTTTGTAAAGTTCTTCATCGTAAAGACTTTGTAAAGACTTTCTTGTCTATGTTTTGTCAAGACTTCTTCGTAAAGACTTTGTAAAGACTTTGTAAAGACTTCTTTGTAAATGTTTTGTCAAGACTTCTTCGTAAAGACTTTGTTGAGACTTCTTCGTAAAGACTTTGTTGAGACTTCATTTATACTCATTCATCCTCAGGGCTAGAAGGCACGAAGTGCCTGGAAGCCCCACTCCCTTTTTTTTTTTTTTTTTTTTTTTTTATATTCATAAAGATTTTCCAAAAATATGATACCGCAAAATTAAAAAAGTGACGTCTTGAGTGGAGTCAAAGGTCGAAATTGCTAGCTAAATGTTTTTTAGCGAAATTGCGTATTGTACGTTTTTTTCGCAAAACGAAACCCTTAATAAAAGTGATTGAGGTCATAGCAAAACGGCTGTTTCAGTCATTAATTCTTAAATACAATGGGTAAAATTCAATAGTGTCTGTGCTATCGTTCAATTTGAAGGTGTCTTTTGAAACCGCAAGACACATTGAATTTTTGAATAGTGTATTATGGTTTGACAGACACCAATGAAAAAAATAAAATGATATTTATTTTAAATATATAAGATCCTTATATAAAATATAAATATTTTATCGTTTTATTTTTCTTGTTTTAGAAATGTTTTTTATTGAAAAATCAATAAAACTAACTCCAAAATAAAATTTTTGATTTAAAGACACTATGATGACACCAGGCAAATCTTCCAAGACACCTATCGTCGGGAATCTAACAACCCTAGCGCCAGCGGCGCCGCCCGTGCCTCCGGTGGCTCCCACTGGTGGGGAGGAGACGATAGAAAAAGATATAAATTTTACTAAAAAAATTGAATTTTGGAAATTCTTTTGATTTTTTTGAATGATTTACGAAGAGATTGAACACATTTTGTACTATGAAATATCGTTATTAATAAATTTACTTCTTAAACATCTATTAAAATCGCAATTTTGAATATTTTTATGATTTTTTTTGACCCGATCACTTGCGCCCGCGCCCACTGGGAGGGGCGCTTGTAAAGTATTCAAAATCAATGTAAACATTTCAATTTTTGCTCCCACCTCCCATTGGGAGGGGGGCATATATCTTGTAGCGTTCAAGTTCAAGTGATGAAAGTGCATAAGAAAGCTCCTTAATCATACCGATAGAAACAGCATTAGGGGCGCCAAATGGCGCTCGGTGATGTTTCCCATAAAAGCTTAATTTCAGGTATCCATAATCATAACCTGTCAGACGCAATAATTCATTAGCACACAATCATCATTTCTCAATCAAGAAACGAAACGCACGATTGATTATGCTGGCCATTAAATTTTCATATCAAATAATTTACTACTTCAAGAAAAATTAAAGACTATCATCAACCAAAGCTTAAAATTCTCAGTGTTTACAACTCTCATACTTCGAATATGCATATTTCCAAAATAGCATGAAATTTTTTTTCATTTGAGCTCATTTTCTTTTGTTCTATTAACTAATACATGCAGTACAAGCTTGTTATACGTATCCTTAATAAGTAAGGTCTTAAGGGAAATAATAAAAAAGAATTTTGCTATTAATTATATTAAACAATATTTATTTGTAATTTCGTGATAATTATATTTCTTATTACAAAGTAAAGGTATTTGATATAATGCTTGCCTTACAAAAATGTTTCCTTTGTCTTGCCACCATAGGTATTCTATTTTGTCACTTTTTGCGCCCGCCGTGCCATGTATACTGGAATATTAGTTTTCTGGAAATTTGATATAGATGGCCGTTGATTTTTAATCAATTTCTTGCGGAAAAGATTGAAATCCAGGTTGATTAAGCTCATATTCTTCTACCAGGATCATTATTATTAAGACTTGATTGATGTGTTTCAAAGAAATAGATTTTTATTACATTCCTTTTTGATTAGATATATTAATTATCAACATCATTGAGAATCAACTAGTTTCGGTATTAGTTTTAAAGAAATATGCATTAACAAAGAATACAGGATCATTTTCATGATTAAATGAGATATCATAAAATTTGGTTTTATTTATGGTCATGAAAATTAGAACTTATGATTCTCACCATTTTTTGAACAATTTTTCATATCCAAAATTGAAATAATGATATGAAATTTCGTTCAATACGAAGTCAAAAAATATGTAGAAAAATAGCAATGACTCAAGAGTTCCACTTGGGTAGAACTTTGAAGAACATAGCCTCTATGAGGGGAACCAATATACACGAAATTGAAATTTCAATCAACTCTTATAAATATTGGGTTACTGATTTATATCTTTCTGGAATCAGCAACAAATTTCGAAACCAGATCATAATAGGCGGTTTAAACCAAAAATATGAATTCAACTGTATCATTAAAGATGGAAATACATACAAATATCTTGATGGATTCTTTAAAGGTGAATATAATCAAAATCTTCTTACTGACAGTGTTATAACAGATTTATGTGAAGTTGGAACTGCCTTAGAATGTGATGATTTAATTGAATGGTTCTGTGAAAAATTCGAAATCGAAAATTATAAAATCGAAAACTTCGAAAAAATTATCATTTACAGCAACATCAAAGGAATTAATAATAAGCTTTATGATTTCATATGCCAAAATCTCAAAGAAATTGGAATTAAAAAAGTTGTCGATGCATGTATAAAAATTGGATATGATTTTGCAGAACAGTTAATAATGTCATGTCAAAAGAACAATATTGATATTTCAGAACTTTTTACTTCACTTATTGAAACAAACTCTTCTTTTCTCGGTATAATATTAAATGTAGACATCAACAAAGTTGATTTTTCAACAAAGAATCGATACAAAAGCATTATTTTCTTCATTATCATCATGGGAAGTTGTTGATCAATCTCTGCTCAAATTCATGTCTGATAAAGTAGTTCCATCAATGCAAGATGATTTTACTTTAATGACAACAGAGAGAAATGAAATGAATGCAAAAGCAGGGAAATTAATAATTAATTTAAAAAAAGAAACAAAAATTTTCAATGATATAAATCAAAAGTTGACAGATGAAAAGAATTCACTTACAGATGAAAACAAAAAACTTCAAGAAGACAAAACTACATTAACTAATCAGGTAAATGAATTAACTACTAAGATAAAACAATTGGAAGCAATTGAAGGTGAAACAAAATTTTATTACCGTGTGCCATTTGATGGAATTACTAAACATTTTGGAAATTACGAAAAGAAGATAGAGGTGGAAAACGGAAGAGATTCATGGACGTATGATTTCAAAAATATGAGAGTTTCAATTCAAGGATTTTCAATAAGTTTTAGAATTAGTAGTGGAAATGATATATCAGCTGAGGGTTCCTATGAAATATTTGCTAGCAACGATATGTCTTCCTGGGAAAAAATCAGGGAAATCAAATTTTCTGGACAAAATGAAACACGTTCTTTTAGTAATAATGTACCAATTACTCCATTCTACCGATATATAAGAATAAAACAGAGATATGTTTCATGTTATTATCCATCTTCAGCATCGTTAACAGATTTCGAAATTTTTGGCTCAATTGATAATCTCAATCATTAGAACCTTTTTCATTAGATATCCAAATAAACATTGATAATATAATTTCTAATGTGAATTATCGTAATATTATTTAAATATCAAAACTAATATAAAGCTTATTTATGCGTTATTGAACAAATATTATATAAACTTTATTCCTTTTATCAATCAATTGAATATTATAATTTGTTATAAATGCAAAATCAATTCTTTGTACAGCTCTTCATACTGATGCCTAGAAAAACTGAAAAGAAATTGTTCAAAATGAAATCTCCTGTTCATTATAGATGTTGTCATTTCTCATGGAGAGGACATCATAGTGATAACCAACAACGGGCAATCGATATTATATTGTGCAGCAGCTAATAATGATATTGATGTCATAAAACTTATACTTTCCACATATTAATAGGAATTCTATAAAAATATATTGAAAGATTTTATCGAATTTCTAATTTCAATTGGTGCTGATATAAGTACATTAAATAAAAATGGAAAAACATCTCTTCATTTTGCAACCATGCATAAATGAATATTTTCGGATTGCTAGTGCACACAGTGATGACATCAATTCAAAAGATGATATTGTGGCTACCATTCTTCATTTTTCTGCAATTATAAATAATGGCAACGTTGAAAATGCAGAAATATTAATGGCAAAAGATGCAAATTTCAATGAAAAAGACTTCAACGATGTTAATAAAATGGATCCTAAAATTAAAACCCCATTTTGCTGCAAATAATAATGCTGTGGATGTGGTAAAACTCCTCATTTCAAATAGATCAAGGAAGAATCCATCTTCATTTATAAATGGGGCAGATATTGAAGCTAAAGATAATGATGGAATTATGGCTCTTCTTATTGCAGCAATAAGAAATCCTGAAAAAAAATTGCAGAATTCCTGATATAATGTGGAGCAGAAATCAATGCAATTACAAATAATGAACTTCCTCTTCATTTTGCTGTAGAATCCAATTCTAATGGAATTACAAAACTTCTTGTTTTACATGGTTCAAATCTAAATGCAAAAACAAATATGGGATATACTCTCATTAATTTATCAGTAAAATTTTTTATTTCACATGATTCAGTTATCAATGTAAAAGCCGAAATGGAATGATAGATCTTCATATTGCTTCACTTAAAAATCCTACTTTCAATGGTGAAAAATCTAATATTTTTTTTGTCGGTAAAAGGCTGTTATTAGTCATTAAGTAGTACTTGATTCGTCTGATAACTTTATACGTTATTGTACTTATATTTCAATTGAATTGCCTCTCAGATGAATGTAATGCTAAAGACTGAAGATAAAATGTTGAATGAGTCCTAGAATAGTTATGCTATTCATTTTATTTGAAAGTTGTCTTTGATTTAGTTCCTCATTTCTTCAATTAAAAATTACTATCGTTGTTTTTAAGGAATTTTGTTTCCATTCATTATTTGTTTCTTTTTAATCATTATACAACCTTCACCTATAAAATTGCCAACAAATATAACAGAATACATTTTTTACTTTTAAAACAATGATAATGTTGGTGATTTTTCACCCAGCCATAAAAGGGGTCATACTCATAATGAATAGAGACTTATAGCCAAGTCTTGATATCATGCAGGGAGAATATACATAGATAAGCAATTATATTTTATAGTAGTAGTATTCAGAAATTCTTACAATTTACAATACAATTTTCAAAAATGGATAAAGACTAATAGCCAAGTCTTGATATCATGCAGGGAGAATATACATAGATAAGCAATTATATTTTATAGTAGTAGTATTCAGAAATTCTTACAATTTACAATACAATTTTCAAAAATGGATAAAGACTAATAGCCAAGTCTTGATATCATGCAGGGAGAATATACATAGATAAGCAATTATATTTTATAGTAGTAGTATTCAGAAATTCTTACAATTTACAATACAATTTTCAAAAATGGATAAAGACTAATAGCCAAGTCTTGATATCATGCAGGGAGACTCTCTACAAATACAAAAATTGATTATCATAAGGAAATACAAATTTATCAATTTTCATGTGAAAATTACATAAATTTGTTCTCCAATAAATAGCAATAATACTTTGAATGTTATATTAAGTAATATAGCTTCAGGTAAATAAGCTTACACTTCAAAAATATACTGTTTATTCATTAATTTTAAAAAAAGTCCAAATTATGGGCGCGTAAAGGGTTGGCGTCCTAAGGCGTCCTGATGTAAACTATTCAATTTTTGAGAAGTTTACACCATAATTGAATAGTTTATGGCGTCCTGAGAGGAGATTTCAATGGGTATGGCGTCCTAAAAAAAT
This sequence comes from Trichomonas vaginalis G3, assembly GCF_026262505.1. NCBI lineage: Eukaryota > Parabasalia > Trichomonadida > Trichomonadidae > Trichomonas > Trichomonas vaginalis. Next base: position 12,399,256 of record NC_067205.1, read on the forward strand.
AGAAGAAAATGATTTTTTCTCGATTTTTCTAGAAATTGAATTTTTTAAAAAAGAAAAAAATCAAAACGTATACATTCAAGAAAGACTATAAATGAAGATTTTTCTATTTTTTTTCATTCTAAAACATCTTTTTTTGGATAATTTTTTTTAAATAAATATGTAAGAAAGATTGAAGAAAAAGTAAATTTACTTTCAGAAAATTCGTTTTACATGATGTAAGACCCATAACAACTATAAATATTCAATTATTTAAAATAAAAAAAGAAAAACAGATTAAATGTATCTCACATCAAAATCCATTGACCTAAGGATGTTAAGTTTCTGTTTTTAAAAGTTGATATTTTTTTTTAATTTTAAGAAAATTAATAGCATGTTATTAGACAATAGGAGTGTAATGATATTGACTAAACAGAAATGAGAGAATAGAGATATAATTTTGATAAGCAATATTGCAAACAAATTCTGAAGTAAAATCGCGATCAATAATTGAAAATTACGATCATGTACTGAAAAATGACGATCGAATTGAATGAATAGAATTATATCTAAGAAAAAATAAATTGTATTTAGAAGATGAACAAAGAAAGGTGTATGCTAAAAATCATTTAACAATAAATGGAAATAAAACGAAATTGTGAAAAGAAAAAAATGAAAATTGTTAAATAATATATTATTTTTTAGTCATAAGAATAAAAATATAGTAGTTATAAAAGGAATTAGACTTCATATATCAATTCTTTTTCTCTGTAGATGTGGAACGTTTGCTTTTCGATCTCTTTCGATGAACTTGAAAATATAAGTTATTATCGCTGAGAATCCTTTCCGAAATAGGAGCTTTACGTTTAGGAGGATTGTCGGATGAATTTTGTTTTTTATTGTTTGATTTTGTTGTTATGGAAGATTTTTTCTTATTTTTTTCAGAATTTTGCTTGCTATTAACTGAAACTTGTTTTGACGGCCCAACAATAGCATTTGTAGTAGGAAGAATTCCCAATAACGAGCGCATTTTCGATAATTGTTTTTCAATATGATCAAGAAGGTCCAGCTTATGTTCTAGATTACTAGACATTTGATTTGTAGAAGGATGGTTTTGATTTTCTGGTTCTAAATCTGTAGAGTCTGCAATATTTGAATTTTCGGAGCGAATTGGAGCATCTGAACCTTGATTTGTATCGGCTTGCTCAAAATTAGTTTGAATTGGAGTGGATGAATTAAAATCTGGATGATTTAATGTTTCATTAAATAATGCCATAATTTTTTCTCTTTTTTCATTAATAAACTTAGTGATCATTGTATCTTTATCTGTTAGATCGATCGATTTGAGTATATCTGCATCATGAACTGGAATATTTTCGAACAATGAACTCGATTCTATGGAACCATATGGAGAAATCTCGTTCTGAGCCAAAGAAAGATCACTTACGTTGTATTGTTTGATAGAAAAAATTGTTTTCTCAAGTTCTTTTTGAAAGCAGTCAAGAATATAATTTTTGTAGCTATCAGTGATAACGGTTTTTATATGGCGCTCGATCTTCTGGTTATTTTTGATGGCGTTATATTTATCTAATTGGATTTGAGATATCTTCTTAATAGCTTCATAAATGTTTGGATGTTTTAACGAAGAAAATTCTGAATGCATACTCTCGAGGCAATCATTAGTGAATATTGCAGTTGCATTATTATATTGAGATATTAAATTGTAGTGCGGCAACCAAACTTTGTTGAAATAATCAATATAATCTTTGATCGAATCAACTTTATTTTGATTAATTATATGCATTGTAAGTACAAATTCTTCATGAGACATGAATGGAGTAATAGAATATAGCTTAAATAAAGAATTTTGTAAAGTATTGAAATTTTTTGTATAAAGTGCTACAAGTTTCCTGTGTAAAGCTTGTTTGAAATGAAATAGGCATCCAATTATACGGACTTTAGGGAAAATTTGTTGAAGTGCCTCTATCATTCCCTTTTCAAAATCACAATGAATTTGAATTAGCTTTGAAAATTGAATACCCTTGACAGTAAAAATATATTCAAATGCCTTCTTATAAGATTCAAATGTGCGGTTTTTCATGAATATAAATAAAAGTGGTAGATATTGATTTGTTGAAGGTTCACAAATCATAATTGTTAGCATCTGTCCTTTTTGAAAATGTTTTGGTGTAATTTTAAAAGTTCCATCGCAAAATAAATCTGTGGCTTCTTTTGCAAATTGAATTGCCTTCTCAAAACCAAAAAACATCGTCTCACAATTTGCTTGAAAATCATGGCCAATGAAAAACTGCTCGCCATTTATTAAACAAAAATTAGCAATTTCATCGTCTGTAATTTTTTCTCCAACAGAAAATTTTCTGGACTTATTATAAACTTCCCTGACCAATGAATCTTTAATTAATGGGTTTTCATCAGTACCAACAGCAAGTTCTGTCATAAATTTTTTAATCTGCTGAAAAGTGCCGTTGTCTTCAGAAAATTTTGCCATTGCCTTATTGTATATTTCTGTCAGAGTCATTGATTTATGAAGATCATTTTTTTCATTTTGTAACTTTTTAAATTGTCTGCATTCGGGTATATGTTCCTTTTGTAAATCTTCGGAAACTGAACTGTTCTCAATTTTAACTAAATAACGTGCTTGACAAGAATGATCGATGCAACGGTAGTAACGTTCAATATTATTTGAATTAATAATATTTGTATGATCATGCGAATAAAGCATATCTTTGCGAACAATTGTATCAGGATATTTTCCAGTAACTGCGGGAATATTTTTAACTGCAATATAACTAAAATATCTTCTGACAGCTTTAGATTCATTTTCGGCGTATTTAATATTAAAATATTGAAGAACTTGTTTGATTATATTCGTTTTTTCATCTCTCGATGTTGATTTTTGGTATTTATCAGATTGTTCCCTGATAAATATTTTATTTTCGTCTGTAAAGTTTGCTCTTTTTTGATTAAATATAGATGATTTTCCCATTAAAAAATGAAATGATGCAAAATTTACGAAAACCGTTCGAAAATTGAATCAAAAATGAAAAGTAATACTTAAATGAGGAATTCTTTGAGATATTGGTCTTAGATTGAATGTAGCGTCATTCTTATATAGAATATATATTCATATCATCGGAAATATGATAAAAAGCATATAATAAATGTCAAAAAAGTGAACAAATAAGCAAAGATATTTTTTAAAAAACAATGAAAAGTAATACTTAAATGAGGAATTCTTTGAGATATTGGTCTTAGATTGAATGTAGCGTCACAAATTTCACAAATATAATTTACTATACAATTTTATTCATTTTTTTAAAATGGCTGACGACAGTCTGTATCAACTAACTCAACTAGTCAAGCATAATGATTATTCTTCGGATTCATTAAATCAACTTTATCAATGCATAAGTACAATGACAGAAAGATCAATTGGATGCTTGAATTGGGATAAATTTTTCAAAAAAATCACAGTGACTGATGAAGTTCTTTTACATTTTTTAGCATCCGTTTTAAACATTGAAAAGATATCAGAATGTTTCAAGGATTCTATTTTTTATCACAATATTAATCTTGAAAAATTCAGTAATTTAACTGAAACAGAACAACAAACAATTTTAAATTCCTACAAAGCGGATAAATTTACATATTACATAATGTGCTCACAAATTGTAAAATCAAACTGGAACAATTTATCCCAAACTTTAGTTAATATTGCAAATCAATATTTGCCATTTTTAGATGAAGAAAAGCAAATATATATATTTACTGAAATAACTGGCAATTATCAAAATTTTGAAATTTCAGTTGCAAACTTGTTACTTTTTTATGAAAACAATGAAGAAAAATTAAGCAACTGTTTTAATTTAACATTGTTCCAGCAAATTTATTCCAAAAATGGAATCGAGCAAATGATATTTTTTGCTGCAAATACAATTTGTTGCAATAACACTTCTATCAATTTTTACAATCTCCTTGAAATTGAAGAAATGAATCCATTTGATTTTTTTTATTTCTCAATTCAATATAAAGAGATATTAAATTGCGATGATTTTCCAAAAGTTACAGAAGTAATCACAGGTTTAATCTCAGCTTCAAATATTAATGCTATTATGCGAATTTGCCAAAAAATTTTGGATAAAATTACATTTTATAAATGTAATTATTGCCATATTACCTCAATATGGAATTTTATCACAAATGCAGCAATAATTCTTCCTGATGAAGATTTATTAATCAAATTATTAAAATTCATAGAAAAAACAGAAAAAGCAACAGATGAATTATTCGAACCGGAGAATGATTTGGGTTTCTATGAATATTTAAATTCGATTTTCTCAGATATTACATCTGCGAGAAATAAGCAATTTCTCTTGGAATTTCTAAATACCCATGAAGATGACTTCACTTATGATCAAACATTGTGAGGTCATTTTTGATCAACAAATTAATTGAAATTCCGATCAAAAAAAATTCACAAATTGGATCAAAAAAATCGAATCTCAAGTTAAAAATAAAAAATTTCTACATTTTTATCAAATTTAGATTTTTTTTTTCAAATCATGCGAATTGATTGAATAATTGCATATTTTATCCCATGCATCTAGAAGTATGTGTAATATTTTTGCTTTCATCAAGAAATTGTCGAATTTGATCTTAATTTTTTTTGAAAAATATACTTTTAGAAAAAGAAATAGTGATTGAATAGCTGCCCATGCTGTAAAAGGTTATTTTTACAAGTAAAAAAATTGTTATTTTTCGAGCAAGTCGAGGCTTTTTTACCATCTTATTTTTGAAAAATTTACGAAAAATTATATCTGAAAAAACGCTTCATTTTGATATCTTACAATGATAAAATACCAATGTTGCTGGGATATAATAGCTACACCTGGACATCTACTACATTAATGCGTATGACAGGTAAAGTTGATTTCAAAAGTATAGCCTGGAAAGATTACAATAAATCAACGATAATTCAAAAAAATTTCTTATAAGTTAACATAATAAAAATTTAATTTTTATATTTCTTGTAGTATACTTAAGTATATAATATATTTAAATCTTAGAATGAAAATTCGGGACGCCCTAGCTATTCAATTTTCCCTTAGGACGCCCATAAACCTCTCAAAAATGTGATGTAAATATCACAATTTTGAGAAATTTACACTAGGACGCCTTAGGACGCCAACCCCCTTTTTTACCCAAATTATCTAATCTTGCTTACTCTTCCTTTAAACTTCTTTGTGCCAAATTTAATATTGCCTTCAAAGATGGAATAAGGACATTAGGTTCAAAAATATTTTATTATACTCATTCGAAATTAAAAATAATAAAATTTATATATATTAATTTCATTAAATCAAGGTTAAAAATCAAAAAAAAAAAAAAAAGGTAGTGGGGCTTCGAGGGGCTGCGCCCCTTCTAGCCCCTAAAAAACCTAGAGGAGAACTAAAAAATTATATAGTAAGAAATTAAAGTTTTTATTCGATAAGAACGACATCGCTATCGTTTTCTTCTTCCTCCTCCTCTTCTTCATAGTCAGTATCTGATGGCTCTTTGTCAGCCACATGACCAGCAACAAATATTGAGACAAATTGTTTCTTTGGCTTTGTTAGCAGGAACTTTTGATGGTCGTAGAACACGAATTCTACATTTTGAAAATGTTGTGCTGAGTATTCTGTGAAATGGGAAATTGGAATTGGTTCTCCCATGCCAAAACCAGCAATGGACGCGAACAAAACATCGTCTTCGACTCTTGCAGGTTTGTCAATTGCAACAGTAGTTATTATGTGGGGTTTTCCTTCACATCCTGCAAGAGATTGTACATGATAGATTGCTTTTTCTTCCCCCTCAGGAACTGAAAGTGTGAAATGGAATGAGAGTTCTCCATATTCATTTGCTTCTTCGTAATAGTTGTATGTTGTAGGATACACCAATTGAAATTTTCCTATTCTTGTTTCCCTCAGGTGTTGTCTATATTGCTTGGGAAAACATAAAATAAATTGCTCTATAGCTTGTGTTGCTATTAGATTGGTTGTAACTGGTAATTTTGAGGCGAAAAGGTCTACAAGAACACCGGGATTTTTTATGTCGTTTTCAATTGGTTTAACAGATTCTATGACTTTGTTAAACATTTCACTATAATCTGAGTTGTCTTCGACTCCCCAATTGTTAAGAAGTTTATACAACAATTTCAGTCTTTTCATGGCGTATTTTCTTTGAATGGATTCGGGTAGCGAGAGGTTACAGTCGTCGCTTTGTGTTTCGTTACTCGAATATTGTTCAAGAGAAATTAAATCTTGAAATTGTGCTCTTGTTAACATACTTGTAGAACTATGTGAAACTTGTTCTGGTGCTGGTTGTAAATCTGTTTCAGATGTTTCTGTTGTGTTTTGAGAAGAAGAAGAACTCAAATTGTTGGACAATTTGTCTTGAATTGTAGAACTATGTGAAACTTGTTCTGGTGCTGTTTGGACAACTGTATCTGTTGTGTTTTGAGAAGAAGAACTCAAATTGTTGGACAATTTGTTTGCAATTGTAGAACTATGTGAAACTTGTTCTGGTGCTGTTTGGACAACTGTATCTGTTGTGTTTTGAGAAGAAGAACTCAAATTGTTGGACAATTTGTTTGCAATTGTATGAGGAAGTTGCTTTGGTATTATAGGAGGTCGTAAGGGTTTTGAGAATGGTGAGACATAAGTTGTAGGAACTTTAACTGCAGAGGTAGTCGACGAATTGTTTGCAATTGTATGAGGAAGTTGCTTTGGTATTATAGGAGGTCGTAAGGGTTTTGAGAATGGTGAGACATAAGTTGTAGGAACTTTAACTGCAGAGGTAGTCGACGAATTGTTTGCAATTGTATGAGGAAGTTGCTTTGGTATTATAGGAGGTCGTAAGGGTTTTGAGAATGGTGAGACATAAGTTGTAGGAACTTTAACTGCAGAGGTAGTCGACGAATTGTTTGCGACATTTTTTCTTCCTTCCATTATGAAAAATGAACTGTTTTTTTCGGACTACTCATAGAAAAGTTTAAAATAAACCGTTTTCGTCAACGGTAACCCCCTCTATTTTTTTATTTTATTTAATAGTTACCGTTGGAAAACCGTTCCATCTCAAATATCGAATGAACTATAAACGTTTTTTGTTTTCTATATATACTTTTTTGTCAACGGTAAAACTTTTTACACAACGGTTTTTGAGAGTCGTCGCCGTTGACTTTTTTGTAGAGCACTCAAAATAGTATAACTTTGTCCGGACAAGTAAGGGTCTATCGTCGCTACAGGAAAAGTTACAGGCGTTCCAAGGAAGTATACTTTGAGAAGCCTTTCCCCTTATAGAATGAGATAGGACGGTTATTTTACAAAACTGACAACACTTTGACCGAGTAGTTTTTTGTGCTGAACAAAAAGTGTCATATAAACATCTGTCAAAAACCGCTTTTTAACTTCACTTAAAATGCCACGTAAGCTACGTAAGAATATACGTAAGAGGAAGAGAGCATTGAAACATCCAATAGTAAAACTGACACCACAACAACAGTTGCAACAACAAATGATGAATGACCCCACTATGTTGCAACAAATGTCAAGCAACCCTATGCTTTTAAACCGAGTTATTGGTGCACAGAGTGGAGGTTTAAGAGCGGCACTTTTAGCGAAAATGGCAGGCTATGGTGGAGCTGCAGACGGAACAGCTTATAACCCTCAAAGTCAAATGAATTTGAGTTCACTCAAAAATCAAATAACAGATGTCAAAAAGTCAAACATAGACATACAGAAACAAATAAGTGAAAACGAAAAGAAACTAGAATATGACAGACACACAAAGAAACTCAATGAGTTAAACGTAGAGAAAAAGAAGAAAGAAGAACAACTGAAAGAACTAAGTACAGAGGAATATGCGAAAAAAGTGTCAGAAAAAGCAGCAGAAGTAGCAAAAATGGAACAAGATGTTATAAATTTGAAAAACCATACTACTCAATATAAAGTACTGAAAGATGAAGAGATAAAACAAAAAGCCCTGAAGACATATATGGATAGCGATGAGTATAAAAAAGAAGTTGAAGCAAATGTAAAGGCAGAAAAACTTTTACAGTTGCAAAACCAAACCGTACAGTATGAAAACTTAGCACAAGAAAGTAAAAATAACGACGCAGCCATGCAAAAGGCAATGAAAAGCGCAGAATATATAAAAGCTAATAATGACTGGTTAGATGCCCAAGCCAACGCTAAAGCAGCCCAACTTATAGGGTCAATAAGGACAAAAATACAAGCGGATGAAGACAGTTCAAATGAAGCTTTAATGAATGCTGACTTTAAGAACGCCTTCGAAGCTCTTCATAGTAAGGTGAAACTAGTGAACGACTTCTCATCTGGAAAGAAACTGAAGTCTGAAGGTTTCGACAAAGAGTTAAGAGAAGTAGCACAAAATATGACGAAAATAACAGATGCAGCAACGAGACAGGCAGTTCAAAGTGCCTATGACGCCGTTAGAGCAACTGTTGTGGAAAGTCAAGAAAAAGAGTTACAACAGACCAAAACAGACCTAGTAAATGCTTTCTTAAAAACGAAAAGTCAGGTAGGACATTATGCTGCAGATGGAACATATGTGCCAGCTGGTGGAACTTATATACCAGCTGGTGGAACTTATATACTAGCTAGTGGAACTTATATACCACCAAACCCTCCAAGAGAAGCACCTGCACCAGGACTACCTAAAACATTTACATCGTCACATGGACACAGACACAGGCATGCACCAAAACCAACACAACAACCAACAGTTCAAAACACTGCACCACAACCAACAGTTCAAAACACTGCACCACAACCAACAGTTCAAAACACTGCACCACAACCAACAGTTCAAAACACTGCACCAACCAACAGTTCAAAACACTGCACAGCAACAACCACAAACAGAGCAAGGACATAAAAGAAGTAGAGAACAAGGAAACCAAGAATTCTTAAAAATGCTTAAGGAAATTATGGTTACCCAGATACTCTTGACTTTAGTGACAGATATAAAGAAGCTATTAGAAAGTTCAAGGAAGGAAATACTGACCCGAACCTATTTAGCTTTATGGTTCAGCACCAAATGGGATATAATTTCAAACCTGGAAAATACAAGCTCGCTAAGGGATATGATTTAATAGCATATCATCCAAATGACATGGATGAATTTACTCCGAGATATTTGGTGTCAGAGATAAATGATAATTCAACTATCTTCATGAAACGCGTAAAAAATAGAGACGGAACGAAAGAAGAAAGGGTTATGAATGCGGATGACTTAAATAGGGAACTTGTTAAAAACGGTCTCGGAATATATGAAATGCCAGCAGATGAGGTACAAGAAACTCCACAGGAAGAAGTTCAGATACAACCAGACATGGAAGAAATAGTTCAGCAACAACAGCTAGAAGAGCCTGAAGGAAACGAACAAGTCCCTCCTTTGGAAACTAACTTCACAGAACTAGATGAAGATTTGGAACAGCCGAAAAATCTTGACCCTCAACAAGAGTATGCGGAGAATATGGAATCTTTCCAAGAGTCTAAGAAAAATTCAGCTGACATAGTAGAAGAATATCGAAAAATGTTCGCCGACATACAAAAGACTCCAACATCAGATGAAAATATTCAGCATAGAATGGAAGTACTGAAAGAAAATGTACGCAAATACAACAATCCTTTTTACTTACGACCATATAACGTTCAATCTTTGGCTGAACTCGGTGAAAATAAAAGGTTAAATTTCAACAAAACATATAGAAATGAAACATTGTTTAAAGTTCATTCAGAACCTAACCAATATGGAAACAAACCTACTTTTGTTTCTGCAGACTATGGAACTACAATGAGATGGGGTCATAAAGCTAATCCGGATAGGTGGTTCATAAACTTACAACCACAATTCCAAGAAGTTGTAGACGCAATGGAAGTGAATGGTGAACCAGATATAGCTGGTATTTTCAGCGCGGCTTTAATGCCATTGAAAGATATGAAACATGCAGATATTTTGGACCAGTATGAAATGAACATGGCTGATGGAAATATAACACCTGACGTTCTAGAACATTTATCTCAAAGAACTACACAGAACCATAGAGATGGTATATTTGGTGAAGAGTTTAGAAAGAAAGTTAGGGAGAGAGAAGGAAGAGAACCTATTGTACATGACCTTGCAAACGAAAGTTTACAAAATGTCATAAAAACTTACTTTGCAGACAATGAACTGAGAAGGGATGAATATTTAAGAAAACTCAAATGGACAGTACCAAATGAAATGTTAGTATTGAAAAACATGTTCCTTGACAAAATAAAACCAACTACAGAAATAAATGACGCAAGACTGAAACATTGGGTAAAAGCTTTCCCATTCACAAAAGATATTATTGGTAACATGGAAAGAAAACCAGAATGGCTACAAAAACATATATTTGGAAACGAGCTTATTCCATATGGACAAGCTCTGTTTGAAGAGCTTGAACCGGAAACTCAGGAAAGAGTCATGCAAACAATACGCGAAGACTCAAATACAAACTATGACAAAATCATTCTAGGATATAGGTTACCTGAGATGGGCGACCAGAGCCCAAAGGCAAAAAGGACACATGAAATTTACAACATACTAGGTGAACATGAGGCAAAGATGCAACAACTTGAAGCAGAGGGCAAGTTACCAAAAGCGACACCAAAGAAGAAGAGTAGAACAAAGTAAAGCTTGGTACGAGTGGGTTCTATTATGACAAATAAATTCAACTATTCTATATTTTTACCCATATGAAATGTACGCCGCTCAGAATATAACGCCAACAGTTTTGGATGCCATGAACGGAAATGTTTCCGAATGGTATAACGAATGCGACAATGCCATTAGAAGGTCAGAAATAGTTCCTGGAACTTACGAATATACAACTGCTGTTTCTTATGGAAACGTAGGTGAGTTTGGAGAAGGTTCTTCAACAACAGTAGATATTGCTTGCGACAGGTTTCATATTATTTCTATTGACAACTCATTCTTATACGTGGAACAAGACATTGAAATAAAACCTTCTGCCAAGTTGTCTGACAAGAAAGGTTGCAATGGAATTTTCTATGTCGGATACCAATATGCTCCAGAAGTTTTCATGGGATATAAGATATATTCTAACTCTGACTTAGTTCAAACAGTAACATGGGCAAACTATGAATGGTTCGCTTTGAGAAACTCAGTACAACCACAAGCTAGAGAACAAACAGACCAGTATGCAAATATTGAGAAAATAAGAAGACTTGACCCTAACGTTCCAGGAGTTTATGTTAACCTTTCTGGTTCAGATGGAACTGCTGCCACTAAAGTAAAACTGAAACTTAGAGTTCCTTTGTCATCTTTCCTCATCTTCAGGTTTTTAAGATACTTGCCAAACTGGGCAGGAAAAATTTCTATCGAACTTACTCCAAGCAAAAATAACTTAGTCATTGCACCAACACAAGACCCATTCAGCATTACTATAGCTGGAACTGGTGGAGCCAAGTTCTGTGACTTTTGCAAAGACAAAGTTGACTTAGACTTTGGTTTCTCAAACTTCAACAATGAAGTAAACTATTATTTCAATGCTGCTGGAACTGCTTGGGACCCAGTTAAGTTCACATGCGAAAAGTTTGAATGCAAGAGAATAGAAAGCAGACTTGCAGTCTATATGTTGGACCCAGATATTTCAAATGCTTTAGCTGCCAAATATATTGCAGTTCCACTTATGTTCCCTATACACCAAATATCTGTCAAAGACTTTGCAGGTGAAGTTGGAAACCAAAGTGCTGACCAGGTGCAAGAACAGATATTGCTTTAACAACTGCAATGAAACATGCAGATACTATGTTTGTACTGTTCAGACGAACTATAAATGACTATTCTTGTTTCTACAACCCCGGTATTAAATATCATATAAACATAGATGGCAAATATTATCCAAGAGAAGAATATTCTACAGTTGGAGGATATGAGGTCATACAACTTGACATTAGATGCTATGAACTTTAACAACAACTTCACAACAACCATAAACCCTGAAATGCAAAGTTCTATTATGCCATATGTGAAAGTATGGACTCATACAGGAGGTCAAAAAACTCAATATACAAATGGAGACCGTTCAAACTTTTGGCTTGGCATTCCATTTGCTGACTCAGAAGACTTTATGGGTGGTATTTCAACTGTTGGTACTGTACAAATACAATATACTGGTGACAGAGACGGTCCAGATGAATTGAGAGCAAAGAAGTTTACAAAACCAATAGCACTTTTCACGGAAGATGCTCTTTTGAAGATTCGTTCGATGAAACCTGCTGGGGCTCCTCAGATTGGCATAACGACAGCTTCCATCGAGCAGATTTTGGCAGCAGGTCAGTAAGTTGTTCTTGAACTGACTTCTCTCCGTCAAATATTGACAGTACGCCAGTTTTGACATAATATTGTATTATAAACTTACCTTTAGAAATATCTGTAAGTTTTGAAGTTATATTTTTGTCTGCTTCAAGAACTTTCACCATTTCAGTTATACCAACTTTCTTTGCTTTATGGAAATATTTTGGTTCAGCAAATATTGCTATTCTATAACATTTACCATTGTTTGTATAAAGAACTATTCTGTCAATGTATTTGTATTGTTTGTGTGTGTAAACTTTGTTCTGCTTCAATTCGAAGAGATACTCGAATACGTCCATCTTTTTATTCTAAGTAAAATGTCATTTCCGAAAAATAGAAGCGTGAGTGTTTCAAAAGGTTTAATGGCGGTGGCAGATGTGAAGTTAAATTCACCAACTCAAACAAACAGTCAAAGTGTTGTTGTCAATGTCAAAGACAGAGATGTTGAAGTGGGGAAACCATACGAAGACGAAGATGGTATAACAATTGTTCCTGTAAAAGAACAACCAACATATCCTGAAGTTAGCAGAGACTTAAGTTCTGTTGCAGATATTCGAAACGACTACCAACAACTTAAAGACAAACTTCAAACTCAGGAGAAGATTTGTCAAGCTTTAAGGTATAATGTTAAACTTGGTCGAACACAACCCTGTAAAAGTGAACTCATATGTCATCGCACCTCATGAAGTTTTGAAAGAACTATTGAAACTTTTGACAGAGGCAGACGATATAAACATCAAAGAAATAGAACCCGACATTAGTTGCTGTGGTGTTTCATATAATGTCATTGACAAGATATACGTTATGAAAGGAGGTGAAACGTTGAACTTAAAGTATAGTTTCCCAGACGTCATAAAAATATTTGACGACCACAACATTTCATTAAAATTTATTTGCTAAGTAAATGGCAGAAGACATAATGGTTTATACTATTACGACTAAAAACCCTGAGTCATATAATTCTATAACAACAAACTTACAAAGTCCTCAAGGACGATATTGTAAACTAACTTAAACACAATGACGACTAAAGCCTGTTTTTGCTCTTTTGACACCAGAAGACTTTATTGTTGTGAATGGTAAAAAATACTCCTTTGAAGATACTTACTCAGATATACCACCAACAGGTTTTGTTGACTTATTTAATACTTTAAGTACGGGTGTAACATGTGCTGCAACTAGAGCAGGTTTCATTATGTTTGGATGTCCGACTGAGTTTACTATAAACGATATGAGCTATAATACAAAACTTATATCTGGTTTTTACTACCAACAGTTTCCTATAACAGGAAAAGGTGTCATAAAAGGAATGTCTATTCCATTGACTTTAAGCACACCAATCTTATATTTATTGTTTCAAACTTAGGTTCAAAGTGTTATTCGAATGTCGACAGAAACTATTATGACCAAAAGATACTTATGCGTATAAACAATACTTTCTCTGCTGGTTTGCCTATTGTTCATTCGAATGCAGAATTTTCAACCTTAGTGAACTCAAACACTTTGGCAAGTATAACGTTGACATTAGTTGACGCAAACTTTGTTCCTGTAAAACTTTTATGTCCTATGTATTTGTCAATGACGGCAGAAAGTTTCGAATTGGAAGATGCAACTGGTGAAAGTATTGTATTACAAGAACAACTTCAACAACAAATAGCTCAAGAACAACAAATGCAACAAATGGAACAAATGCAACAACAAAGTCAAGAATAAAAAAATATTTTTTTTTATTTTTATAAAAATGTACAGAATAGAGTTTCAGATTTTTATGACTTCCAAGCATTCAGAAATATGTGTCCATTTAGAGACTATAACAAAGCAGTCGAGAATTTGAAACGTTTAGTCATTTATGTCGACTCTGCCCCAGAATGTTATGTCATGAAAGAATGGGATGTTGTCTTTAACAAACCAAGAGCAACAATAGTTTGAACAAGAATGTAGACAGAAACTTAAGAAAATAAAAGTCGTACAAGTTGGCATGAAGATGTTAGATGCTTGGGATATCTTATTGTCAAAGTTAGAAGATTTTTCAGTTCGAGTGGTATAAAGTTTATACACCTTCTCCAAACTTCTATTCTATCTTCACTGGATATAAATACGAACAAGTAGAATGGAAAGAAATATTATAGAAGCTTGGTTAGACCATGTCAAAGAAATTATATGCAATGGAAACGAAAAGGTTTATGAGTATATCTTATGTTGGTTTGCAAATATCTTACAACATCCAAGTGCTAAAAATGAACTGCTCTCATTATAATTGGAAAACAAGGAACTGGTAAGAACACTTTCTTTACAGATATCTTGTGCAAACTGTTAGAGGGCTATTCGAACCGAATATGACAAACTTAGAAAACATCTGTGGTAAGTTTAACTCTTCAATAGAGAATATGAAACTTATAGTTTGCAATGAACTTCAAAGTATAGATACAACAAAAGTTTTGAACTCAGATGCTTTGAAGAGTCTTATAACAGACAAAGTTGGAGTTGTTGAAAGAATATAAAGACCAAAGAGTTTGTGAAAATGTTGCAAACTTCATTATGGTTTCAAACAATGCTGTTCCGATGAAGTTAGAAAGTTCTGACAGAAGATATGTAGTTGTCAGAACGTCAGATTCTCATATGCAAGATACAGAATATTTTGACGACTTAGCAGAAACTTTGACATCTGACTTTTACAACCACTTGTTCTCATATTTATGACATTAGATATTTCAAAGTTCAATCCAAGACAAATTCCACATACGAAGAGAGACAAACATTGTTAGAAGCAAACAAGAGTGTATATGAACTGTTCATAGATGAAACTGACTTTGAGTGTTTAGATGAAAGGTCATTGTACGATTCGTATAAACAATATTGTCAAGAATATGGTTATATGACAGCTTCTAAACGAACATTCTTGGCAAATGTCAAAAGTCTTTTAGATGTTCAGAATGGTGTATATACAAAGAAAAATTTTTCTGAGTAAATTTTAAAAAAAATATTTTTTTATCCGATAGAAAAGATGACAAAATTCATCTCAGTAAACAAGTACTGTCAGGACTTAAAGAAGAACTAGACCCATTCACATATTTGAATGTTTACTTCTACCATTTTGAAAAGTCTTCATTCAGACAAAGTTTGGAACATCGAACCAGTTAAGTTTGCTATTGTGACTAAAAATGGTGCGAAATTTGAAGACTTAGACATAGAAGGTTTGTTAGCAGTCAAAGAAAGTTTTGACAGAAGGTTTCAAACCTTAAAGAAGGCAAAGCATACAAACTTGTTATACCTTATGAACCAAAGAAAGCAGACGACTATGAATATTATGAGTCTAAAGTTGTGAAGTTCAAGGTAAATTGGGTAAAAAGATTTTAGAGTCTAAGCCAGTGTTTGCTCCTAAAGAGGAAGAGAACATTGACATTGACCCAGAAATGTTCTAAAAATAAAATTTTATTTTTACATGTCAAATTTCTTTTTCTCTGGAACTGGTTCAGGTTCTTTCTTCTCTTCTTTACTTTCTTTTCTTTCTTTCTCTCTTCTTCTTCTTTCTGGTGGAGTTATGTCAAATTTCTCAGAACCATATTTATGTAAAAGTTCTTTGTCCTTTAATAGCTCTTCTATTCTGTTTTCTATTTCATCTTCAAGAACAGCGCATGTGTCTTCTTTGCATTCTAAGAACTTTTGTTGGACTTCATCTTTCCAATCGGCGTCATCTCTGTCAACAAGTCTGTCATTGACAAATTTTAAGACTGCTCTTTGTAATGTTTTATGGTTCTTGTCATATTCCCAGAAACAGAACTTTAGAACAAATTCACCTTTCTTGTTTACACTATGTAAGATTTTATGGTCGACAGATGTTTTGCTGTCGAAAAGCTTGTCTCGAATATAGATAGCGAAATCGCTAGACATTTTCTAAAAGATAAAAATTTTAATTTTTCTAAAAATATGTTAGAAAAAAAGTTTTGCTGACATTGACAAGAAATTTGAGAATGTTTTAAACAAGAACAAGAGGAAGTTAGAAAATGCTCAGATAAAGCCTATACATGACAAGTTCTTATTTGCTCAGAATGGTATAACAGGTCTAATTGCACCACCTGGGTCGGGTAAGACTTTCACTTATCTTAAAATGGCTGCACAACAACAAGAACTAGATGAGAAGAACCCATTCTATGAGTTAGTTGTCATTTGTAGTACTTCTGGTCAATTTGACCAAACCGTCAATTCGTTCAAAGATATTATAAAGAAGTCTAAGTTAGTATGTATAAAAGACTCTGAGTTGTTAGATTGGATAAAGAAGTACCAAAGAAGAGTTTTGAAGTATAATGCTATAAATGAGTATATAAATTCTAAGTTTAAAGACCCAAATGAGGAAATGCAGAGAATATTAGAGAAGAAACACTTCAGAAACAAACAGAAAGAGATAGAATACATTTCGAAGAAATTGCAATCTTACGATTGGAAGACTTACCCTCATAGATGTCTTCTTATCTTAGATGACTTTGCTTCTCATCCTTTGTTAAAGAACAGAGAACAAGATATGTGTCGAATTCTTAAGAAGCTCAGACACTTTAACATTTCAGTTGTCATTTGTGTACAGACAGCAAAGAGTTTAAGTAAGGATGTAAAGAGAATACTTACTGACATTGTACTTTTCCCCGGATTGTCCGAAGACGATTTCATGGAACTTATGAAAGAGTCCATGGCAGGTAAGTTTGACAGACATGAACTATGGGAGAAGTACAAAGTCATACAAGACCCTCATACTTCTTTCAGAATTCATATCTACGCAAACAAAGTTCAAATTGTAAAAAGTCAAGCTTGAAAAATAAAGAGTTCATTTACTCTGCTTGTTTGAAGTTGTCAAAATACTCTGTTATTTTTTCCTTTAACAATGGCAAATCTTCTTTGAAGGTAAGTATTGTACAACCTTTCATATCATAGTGTGTTTGAGGTAACGTATCTTGAACTATTTGTTTCACATCTTCATTTGGGGTCATTGAAATCGGTAAGTTTTCGCGATAGAACCAATTTCTGTCAGATTTGTAAATCTTAGCAAGGTCGTAAAAGCTTTTGTTGTTTCTTCTGACTAAATGCAACATAACCATATCTTTATCTTCTTCATTTTCCATCTCTTCAGTATAAATCATATACTTATAGTTCTTTTCCTTTCCTTTTGGTACCGAACGTGGTATTCTTTTCTGAATGCTTTTGTCTTTTGCTTCAAGCTTGTTCTCTAGCTCTTCACGTTCTTGTCTATGAATTTCGTCAACATCATGAAATATAACCAAGCATAACGAGGTGAAGCCCACATTGCAACAGCATTTACAAGAAGTCTATGTACATACCAGCCTCTCAAACCATTTGGCAAATTTTTACGATTTTCGTACGGAATCTCGACTCGTGATTTTCCTCGGGTCGCAAACATATGAGGAAATTCTTCTAAAAGTTCTTTTGTCTGTTGGTTTTCAAACCAATGATGTGCTTGCTTTGTAGAACGAAGAGCATTCAAAATACTTTGCATTTGGTACATATCGTCTTTGACTGAACGAATGAGACGTAACTGTTTGTTATACTGAACCCACTCATATTCTTCATTTATGGCTTCATGAACGATAGCAGTTGTTGTGTTCTCTGATGTTGACATATCTGTCCTTACATACAAAATAAAAAAATATTTTATAAAAAAATTAGCGTTATTTCCTGACTTTCACAAAAGACCAAAAATAAACGCTTTACATGTATTTTTCAGCAACTTCGTCAAATAATTTTATAGCTTTATCTATCTCATCTACTTCAAACGTTTCTTTACCTTTCGTGGGAGCACCATACATTTTCTCAAACTTTTCGAGTAGTTCTGTTTCAGCAGCTCTCATATCGTTAACGAACACAACCTTGACTATATTGACTGTACTGTCATATCTTTGAGTTATATTATATGTTCTTCCTATCTTATATCTTTTTGTATTGAAGTCCTTCGGTTTCTGAACGATGTAAAGTAAGCCTTCACTGCAACGTTCCGTATCGAATGAACCATATGTTATGAAGTTATATCCAACAACTGGGTCTAACCATAACAAAAACTATTGGTATAAGACTTTTGTCGATGAGATATGCTGTAGTTCCATAGAATCTTACCGATATCATAAGCTCAGGATTTCTTGTCAAAATTTTCTGAGTAGAAGCAATTCTAACCCAGTCGTTTGTTTTCTTTCCAGATGGAGATAAAATGTCTGACAAAGAATATTTGTTGTATTTCTTTGAGTATCTTACGTTTAAATCACCTATTCTAACCAATTTGGTGTCATTGTCTATCTTTTTAACTGTTTCAAACTCAGTGTTTGTCATATATGTCTTTACATACAAAATAAAAAAATATTTTATAAAAAATTAGCGTTATTTTTTCTATCTTGTATAAAAGATATGATTTCAGGGATTTTTTTTACGAAGTGCAAAAGTTCTCTTCGTCAAAAAATAACAGTTATATAATGAAATTTGGTCATTTTTTCACGATTTTCATGAGTTTTAGGCGAGTAAGATTTTTTCCCTACTCGCAATTTTTTACGATTTTCATGAGTTTTAGGCGAGTAAGATTTTCTATCTTGTATAAAAGATATGATTTCAGGGATTTTTTTGACGAAGTGCAAAAGTTCTCTTCGTCAAAAAATAACAGTTATATAATGAAATTTGGTCATTTTTTTCAGCAAAAATAATGTTTAGGGTAGAAGGTTAGATCTACCCTCCTTTCTACCCTCTTTTCTACCCCAGTTATTTTATAAGCGTTTTACATGGTAAACGTTATTTTTTAAATTTTGTGAAAACTCAACGGTTTGACACATGGTCTAAAAATTATTTTACTCAGAATTTTGGTCATTTTTCAGCAAAAATATAATTTAGGGTAGAAGGTTAGATCTACCCTCCTTTCTACCCTCTTTTCTACCCCAGTTATTTTATAAGCGTTTTACATGGTAAACGTTATGAATTCGTGAGACTCTAAACAGTTTCGTAGCTTCTATTTCTTCTGTCAGTACATCGAATGTTTTAACTATGCCGAAAGTCTCTTTATATTTCTTCTTGACGTCAGATAGAAGGAAATCGTCAGCAGTTGGATAGTTTTTGTTCAGAAATTCTAACATGTCCATTTTATCTTCTGCTGGTTTCTCTGCTTCTTTCTTTAAGTCTGCATAGTCGTTTCTCATTCTTTCTATCTCTTTGACGGAGTAGTTATATTTCCTCATTGCTGCTTTACATTTAGAACATTGCGGGTTCATTTTTGCGTTATATTCTGAAACCTTACCTGCTAAAACAACTAAAGCGTCAATGGTTTTCTTTAACTCAAAAGTTGCTGGTTTTATCTGTTTGTTCCATATTTTGCCTCTTCTATCTTTATCTCTTATCTGCCATACACATTCAGCAACTAACGAAACAAAGTTGTCGTAGGTCTTAAATTCTTCAGATTTATATATGTCAGAGATGTTCTTATATAACATGTCGCAATCTTTGTCCATAACTTTATGGTTGCAATGAAATCCTAGAAACTCATAGTTTACCTTTCGTATGAACTTCTTTATTTCTACTGAGTCAGTTGCTTTGACTTCTATTTCATCGAATTCAGGAATAGTGAGCTTTTGTTGCTGAATTTCAGGCAATTTGGGTAAATGGTCAATAATGTCCTCCATTTCATAAAGATACTGTTCATTTGTTTCATCTTTCGCACTACAGTCTAAATTACATGTTAAAAGTTCTTGCTTTATCTTCTGGATTTTTGTTTCGAAAGTATATGAAGAAGGAATGAAGCTTTTCATCTCTACCAACATTGACGTAGGATTCATGACTAACGAGTTTGGTGCTGTTGTTTGAATTGTTGTTGTGCCGATTGTTGACATTTTATTTTTTTATACAAAATAAAAAAAATAAAAAAAATAAAACTAACTTTATTTTTTATTTCGGGAAAATTCATGAAAATTCAAGAGGTTAGAAAAGAGGGTAGAAAGGAGGGTAGATCTAACCTTCTACCCTAAAATATATTTTTGGGTCCTTTACACTCATTACGAAGAAGTCTTGACAAAGCATATACGAAGAAGTCATGAAAATTCAAGAGGTTAGAAAAGAGGGTAGAAAGGAGGTTAGATCTAACCTTCTACCCTAAATTATATTTTTGGGTCCTTTACACTCATTACGATGAAGTCTTGACAAAGCATTTACGAAGAAGTCATGACAAAACATATACGAAGAAGTCTTGACAAAACATTTACGATGAAATCATGACACTTTTTCATTAGATAACTGTTATTTTTTGACGAAGTGAACATTGACACTTCGTCAAAAAATCCCTGAAATCATATCTTACATACAAAAAAATACAAAAAAATGACACTTTTTCATTAGATAACTGTTATTTTTTGACGAAGTGAACATTGACACTTCGTCAAAAAAATCCCTGAAATCATATCTTACATACAAAAAATACAAAATAAAACTAACTTTATTTTTTCTATCTTAAGGAAATTCATGAAAATTCATGAGGTGAAATGAGGGTAGAAAAGAGGTTAGATCTAACCTTCTACCCTAAATTATATTTTTGGGTCCTTTACGCTCATTACGATGAAGAAGTCATGACAAAACATTTACGTTCATGTTTGACAAAACATTTACGAAGAAGTCATGACAAAACATTTACGAAGAAGTCATGACAAAACATTTACGAAGAAGTCTTGACAAAACATTTACGAAGAAGTCTTGACAAAACATTTACGAAGAAGTCTTGACAAAACATTTACGATGAAATCATGACAAAACATTTACGATGAAATCATGACAAAACATTTACACTCATTACGAAGAAGTCTTGACAAAACATTTACGAAGAAGTCTTGACAAATTCAAGAGGTGAAAAAAAGAGGTGAAAAAACAGGTGAGATCGCACCTCTTCACCTAAACTTTATTTTTGGGTCCTTTACACTCATTTACGAAGAAGTCTTGACAAAACATTTACGATGAAGTCATGACAAAGCATGTACGAAGAAGTCTTGAGTTTTCTACGATGTTAGAAAAAATGTTATTTTCTAATATCTTCACATTCAATACTTTTTCAGCACTTTTCCGTAGTTATATATGAAAGACAATTCGAGATAAAAGTCATAGTACAATGGAATAATATGTTGCACACCATTTGTTGTGAACCAAACTTGAAAGTCAGAGAAACTGTTACTAGGTGGTTCGTAGAATTTAGAAGCAAAGTCATAAAAGTCCTTACCAATACATAGAAAACTATTGTTGCTTGAACTGAAACTTGCATGACACATAACATTTTGAGGGTCAAACACATTTCTATAAACTGTCAAATCTGCTGGTGGAAGTATAAATTGAAATGGACCATCTGGTGGTAATGGTTCGTTCTGGTTTAGTAACGCGAAGAAATTGTGCCCAAGAACGTTTGTCTACTTTCCAATATAAAAACTCTGTATCTCTTGGAGGGTTAATTTCAATCTTTGAAATGAAACGGTGGAGTTCATCTTGTCATATTCTAGTTTCAGATAGTATGTTCCATTTAGTAAAGAGTCGTATTTTTCTTGAAATTCCCAATAATATTTGTTCATTTGAGTTTGAAAGTCATTTAGAGTTTTCTCAAGACTTTCGTCTGAACGAACTGTAAAGATTCTCATTTCGTCAAATTTGTCTATTAGACCACCAGAACCTTTATACTGCCCATGAAAATATACTGCGAACATAAATGCGTTAGTTCTATTTGAAAACAAAACTCTTCTAAATCCTATTGCCTTTGCATCTGAAGGACTTTGAAGCCAACGAATTGGATAGTCAAACCTGTATGCTCGGGATGAAATTTCTTCATCTGAAATAGTCCTACCAGCATTTGTAAAGATATAGTCTAACGGTTTTGTATCTGCTACTTTTGTTCTTTGTTTTTTAACCTGAAGCATTTAATATATGTAAAAATATATTGTTTTAAAATGGTATGCCATTTCATATTTCTCATCTAACAAACAAGTTTCCCAACGGTCTTCTCCAACAAACTCAGCGTACATTTCAAATAAAATTAAAAATGTCACTTTTTTAAAAATAAATTTTTATTTCATGCAATGTTTTATTTCTGTGCCGTCTTCAAGTATGCCCCAATACTTACGCTTGGAGAGGACATGAACTTCGGAAAATACCTTATCTAGCTTAAAACAGCCCATCTTTTCACCGACCATTCCCATTTCAATGAGTTTGTTGTACCCTTCTTCGTTCGTCATGAGTGCGTCAATGTTCTCATAGTAAACCACAACTTTCGATTTGACTTCGGAGAAGAATTTGTTGTAGTTGTCAAGGACTGCCTTTGCGAACTGAGGGTAAGACCAATGTTCGACAATAGGTTTTAATGTGGTTACTAAGCCACTTTGACCTTGAGTGAATTCGTACTTCAAAACAAAAGGAGAAAACCTTTCAACAAAGTTGTCGACCTTCTCATAATGTTTACTCTTCATCTCTTGAGGTTTCTTAATGGAATATCCCCATGTCGAATTCATAAGCAATTTGAGTGTCATTGCAAGTTTGGGGTTTGAAGCTTTCCTAATATCATACAGTTTGTTGTATGACTTTTCCAACTGTATAGTTCCTTCCCGGGAACTCACCATCTTCGTTTGGAATTCCAGTCGGAATATATTGGACAAACCTCATGTATGCAGCGTTAAGGTCGACATAGTATATCTTTTCGTTTGAGTCGAACTTGTCACAACCAATTGGTCCAGTTTGTGGAAATTCAAGTGAGTCTCTTATCTTCTGAGAAACTTCTCCTGTTATCTCATAAACATCGTCGAAGCAACCTGTTTCATATAAAACCTTCTGACCTAACTCAGATGCTCTCCAATACAATTTGACGTCAATTGGATGTCTCAATGGAAGTTTGTTTATAGCATCTTGAAGTTCTTGCAACCTCATTGGAAGTTCTTCTGGTTCAGGTTGGTATCCGAACAATCCAACTCCTTTTGGAATTGTGTACTTCTTTTGTACTAGAACTTTGTCTGGAACAACTTTTGGTCTTGCTAACAGTGAAAAGTTTGTTTCGTCTTTTGGTACAAAAGTTTCTGTCAGCTTGTCATCTGGAATTGGTTCCAACAAACCTTTCTCGAAAAGAATGTTTACAGCTCTGACAATGTTGCACTTGCCTTTTCCGAACAATGGGTTTGTAAGACTTTCGTTCAACATGAAGTGGTTGTGGACAATTGCAATCTTCAACCATGGTAAATTGAACTCAACAACATAGTCGTCATGTGAAGAACCTTTAGCTGTAGGTATGTTGACTCGGATATTGACATTTGCCAACGGTGCAATTTTTGCCAATTGACCTCTGAGAATGTACCTTGTCTTCACACATGACTCAAGATACTTCATCTTCTCATCTGTAACAAGACCAGAGTTCCTGAGACATGTAAGAATGCAAGGTTCGTTGACAATTGTTTCAATTGAATTGTAAATTCCATACCTTGTCAAGTCAATGTCAGACTTATTTATGAACGGGAAGTATCCAGCATGTTGTCTGACTGCTTGAGGGTTAGGTTGGTACCATTCGAACTTGACACTTGCAATTCCTTCAATTGCATTCAAAATGTCTGAGTCGGAGTCAACCATTTGTTCTCTCTTTGTAGTCTTGAAAGCGTCAAGAAGTTTTGCAGCTGTTTGTTCATTGCCATTTGCATAGTAAATGTGACCATCCAAATCCGTTATGGTCAATCTGAGATTGTATCCTTTCTTATTTCCATCTTGAATTGCAGCAAGTACTCCCATGAAGCCTTCTTTGTTCTTTCCTTCGTCAAAGTTTACTGTAAAGGTTCGACCAGATGTAATTTGACTTCTAACTTCACGATACTTCTCATATGCATATCTTGTTCTTTCCATGGGAGCATGTGTGTCTTCACCTTTTCCTTTTTTCCTTCTCAAAGGATGCAATTGTTCGTCATGTTTCCAGTAGAATCTGGCAAAGCCGTCGTGTCCTTCAACTTGAGGTTCACTAACATCGAAAGGCATGTCCATAAGACGTTCTTCTTCTAACCTCTCTAGTCTGTTTGGATAATTTGCACGTGCTGTTTCCAAATCCATTTCGTAGCGAAGACCAGCCAGTTTGTCATAGACTTTTATGGGTCTTCCCTTCCTATATTTAAAATTCTTCGAAACTCTCCAACCATATCTTTGCAACTCTGCTTTTCTAGCAGATTTTCTATCCATTCTATATGGGGGCATTTTTATAAAAATAAAAAATATTTTTTTCTTTACTTAACATAACCGCCTGCTGCCATAAGTCTTTGACGCCAACCCATACCAGCTAATGAAGGTTGACTTGGTTTAGTTTGGAAACTAAACTTTGGTTTTGGTTTATCTTCAGTTTTTGGTTTTTCTTCTTCTATCGGTTTTTCGTCACTTTTCGGTTCCTCTGACTTTACTTCACTTGCAGGAACAGTTGTATCGTCAACATCTTCATAAATATCATATGCCATTTGTTTTTGTTTTCCTTTCAACTTTTTGTGTTTGTTGTAAAGTTTAGAATATTTTGACTCTAAGTCAATGAGATGTTCTATATATGAACTGTTGGTCAGTGAAGTAAACTTTCCATCTGTTGTCTCGAAAGCTCCTTCAGACTTCAAAATTTTATTTGTGAGAGTCTGTTTCTTTTTTTGAGATACTAGCCGTTCCATTTCTATGAAAAGTGACTTTATAGTTAGGGTTTGTATTTCCAGACCTGGCACTTTCTATTATTGAATTTTTCTCTTCATCTGTAAGTTCTTTGACAGGTTTTGACAATGGTTCTGAACTTTTTGTTTGTGGTGTCAAATCTACCGTTTCAACTTCTTCGGTCATTTCATCTCAGTAAAAAATTTTAGTTTGGTTTGTTTTCAACTGGTTGTTTAGGTTTTTTAAGTCGGTCTAAAACTTCCTGAGGTATAGGAAGAACTTGACAAACACGTTGTGTAACTGCTGGAAGTCGACAAATCCATCTTGAACCATTTGTCTCAATGCTGTATTGTTCATTTCATCTCAGTAAAAAACTTTACATTCCCACGTTTGAGGCGGTTGAGGTTGGTTATTGTTTACCATTGTTGTGCATGGTTATATCCTCTGTTAAAGAATCTTTCACCTTGGTCCATATAGTGTCCTGCTTGGTTATAGTAGTCATTTGCTTTGTTATAATAGTTTCCTGCTTGTCTTCCTACATTGTCCATCCATCCTTGAACTTTTCCTCTTGTTTCAGGATTTGGAATAAAGATTTGTTGCATCTCGTGCTACATCCCAACCTTTCTGTACAGTTTGTATAATAGGTTGTGCTTTCTCTTTAAGTATACCTAATGTACTCAAAATCTTCCTTCCAACTCCAAATACACCTTCTGCTATTGTTCCCACTGCGGGCAAAAATCTGGATGCAACTCCTGCTAATGCGCCAAATAAACCCATTTCTTATGGGTTAAAAATGACGAATTCAAACAAGGACCCCTATGTTTCTAAAGCAACAAAGAAAGCACTCATGATAAAATCTTTAGTTCAAACACCAAATGCTTGGTTTATGGATATCTTGGAAAACATTCCGAGGTATAGAGAAGATGGACCACCATACTGGCTAATATTTGTCGGTCAAAACACAAGATACTGTGAAGCCATACCATTATGGTCCAAAAAATTTTTAGATGTGAAAACTGCTTTGACAATATTCGTTGACAAATACCATCCACAAAACTGACATCTGACTGTGAAAGTTCTTTCAAATCAGATGATGTAAAAAACTATCTGTTCAAAAAATGTAAACCAATATTTCATTGTCGACCAAAACCATTCTGCTCTTGGTGTCATTGACGGTTTATAAAAATGTTAAGAGACTTAAACAACCACAAGGTGGTGAAGCAAATGAAATGTATATGACGACAAATATAGACACTTCTCCATGGCAAAGATGAGACAAGTTTTAAATATTTACAACAACCGTAAACAAAAAGGTTGGGAAACCACTCCCCCGAAGAAATGAAAAACAACCCTGACTTAGAAAAGACTATATATTTAATAATTTAGTCAAAAGAGACAAACAAGAAAGAATGCCGGGCTTCAAACTTCAGAAAGGTGACAAAGTAAAAATAGAAATACCTAAACGCGACCCATATGAAAATACTATTGACTATGACAACAATGGGAACCCGACAGGTACTCACATTCGTGTTCGTAAAAATAGAAGAAGTATACAAGAGAATATTATGAAGTTTTAGGCAAACATGGCAAAATGTACACACTGCAAGCAGAAGATAAAACTACTATTGTCAGACCTCGTTTCAAACTTGTCAAAGTTCAAGGTGGTATACTTTCAAAAACAGTTCCTAAAAATATAAGACAACTCCTGACGAATATGCTAAAGAAGTTGAAAATGACGACTAAGCATTTCTATACCATGCGTAAACTGTCATGTAAGGTGGCATGTATTCTTTACTTTGTCCGTTGTTTGCGTATATCCTGAAACGCGATGTGTATGGTTTCCTCCTCCTCAGTGTTACTCCAGAAACAATCTATAGCAAACTTAACGTTGTCTTTAACATCATATCCTTTACCTTTTGTCATTGCTGACCAATCCCAATATCTATGCTTATGCCAACCTGCTTGAGATGTACTTAAATCTATGTAGTGACTGTGTGCAGGTAAATTTTCACCTGAAATCGTTTTACTTCCACCTGTTTCCTTTGAAGAGTTTGCACAATACAAAAAACGGTCGACTATTTGAGTCCAAGTTCCAAAACCCAGAACTGTTTCTGGATTTGTTGAGTTCATTGACGTATAAATAGAGCCTATAGGATATAATGTTTGAAGCATTTCTGTCTTTAATGTTTGAAGCTCTGTTTTGTCTGCTTTCTTGTCATATAAATCTTGAGCAGTGAATTTAATATTATGTTCATCCTTCATGACATAAACATCTTTACATCTAATGTTTCTCATCGTCGTTATGTCGTCATCCGATGTTAAACCTTGTGGAAAGTTAGGAGGTTTACAATATATTGCATCCCCACCAGTTTCTTCAACCGTTCCTTCAATACTTTCTATAGCAACAGTTGTAAAACTTGTATGTGTATGGTTCTTATTTGCTTTCTTTTCAAGGCTAACGTTTAAGTCTGTTATTTCAGATATAGAATGTGTATGTCCAACGGCACTTTTACTGTTTAAGGTTTCTTGTAAGTTTGTAATATTTGCAATGGTATGTGTATGTCCAACGGCACTTTTACTGTTTAAGGTTTCTTGTAAGTCTGTTATTTCAGATATAGAATGTGTATGAGTCTTTTTAGAATATTCGTTTTCAGCTCTTGTCACTTCACTTGACATTTTATTGTCAACATATGTTTGTCTGCTAGTTCAGGATGAGTATGTTCTTTTGTTGCATAAGCATTGTTAGCTCTTTCTTCTTCTTTTGCTATTGCATCGTCTACATATTCTTTGTCAGCTTTGTGTCAACACTGCTTTCAAAAGAAGTTCATTATAGGTTTTCTCGTTTAAAGTTCCTTTTGTTGGATTTATACAGACAGTATTGTTTCTTCTTGTCTTGAAATAGAAACTCATCTGTCATTGGTTTAATGTCAGTTTTAAGTCCTTCTTTCAATGACTCAGATATCTTAGAATAGTTTGAAAAGTTTGTTGTGTTCTTATTTAGAGCTTGCACAATGAGTTGTCGGTTGTGTTGTATTTCTCTCATAGACGCTGTTTCATTTGACATTTTGATTCTAGATAAAAATGCTTTCAATAGAAAAAGAAATTCAAGAGTTGCTACAACTAAACCATTAGATGAACTTTTTACTAATGTCGGTCAAAAGTTTGAGACAGAGACCGTAAAGCATGAAGGCTATCGTTTTGACTACCCATTAAGATGGCTAAGAGACCCATCTGTCACAAAAGCTATTGGCTTTCGTAGAATGAAGTTCATTTCAGAAGCCATACATGGTTTCCCCATTTACGGTCGGTTTTTGAAGTTCGATACTATAACAAAGAAAAACGTATGTATGAGAAATTTGAACAGGGAAAACTTTTACAAGTTAGTTTGCTTGTAAACTTAGAAACAACTCTTCAAGCTTTTCAAGAAAAAATAAACGATATCTATCTCGAATATGCAAAACAGTATAACATTGACGAAGGAGAATACCATCTCGATATTATTTATGACAGGAAAAATGCAACTGTTAAAATCAATAGAATAGAAGACCTTGGAGAAAACGTTTATATTTCTACAAAATATAAAACTTGGCATGGTATAGATTTATGAGGATGTTAAATCAGCCTGCAGCATATCCAGTACACCCAGACTTTTATGAAGTCGAAAACCTAATGGAACATATGAAAATATTTTCGACCCAGATGCTATTATTGTTCATGCTTCATTTTCTGGCGCCCAAAACTCTTTCTTATGCTTGCAAATGACTTTTACGAAAAACCTATCAAAGTTATACGAACCACCAAGTGGAAGTATTTCAGACTTTCAAGTATGGTTTTACTACAGATGGAAGAAAAAGAATAATTCCATTATACCATGCGTTTTACTTAGAACTTAGTTTCATATACAACTACTCGAACGGTAAAATATAATTTTTTAATACGGTTGAGGTGTTGGATTTGGTTGCCAACTAGACTGTGGTGCAGGTTCAGGCTGTTGTATAACAGGAGCTTGTTCTTCTGGTTCAGGGTCTTTAGGTATAATACCAACAAACTGACCTACTCTTTTTACCAATATTTTTTGACTCCGTTCCAAATTCCTCTTCCTACGGTTTTATTCCATTCCATATACCTCTTCCAACATTTCGAAAGAAGTTTTCCAATCTACTGAAAAAACCCATTTACTATATGTAAAAATCTAATGTCCACCTAGTCTCTTACGTTTCCTGTTGAGTTCCATAGCATTCTTTAACTGGAGCTCATACATTCTGTTTCTCCTCTGGTAGAAAACATATTCTGGGTCAACTCCTGTGTTCGCGTCATCTGCATAAGTTTGTTTATATCCCACTTCAGGGTTTGTATAAAACTCTTTCCATCTCATATTTGCATACCATGGTGGCAAACCTAACGCAGCGTCATTTGACATGGCAGTTTGCATTTGTACATCTGTTGGCACTTGACCATAGTTTGCCATTGCAGTTTGTATTCTAACTTCATTTGGAATATTCTCTGGTTTGGTTGTCCAGGTTGCTGTGCATTCGCTAAGTTCTGTGCGTCCATTTAATATTAGATAAAAATATCTCTTACGAGTACATATACTGAACATTTGCAGGCATTGTTCATCTTCATATTCTCTGTACTTTTCTGCCACGTCAAAGAAATAAATGACACATGGAAAAAACCTAAAACAAGTAGTCCTATTTCAAACCACATTTACTTACTAATAAAATTTCTTTATTGTGACACTTTCTCCAGTTTATAGGTCCTCTCTCATATTCTATCTTGTCATATATAAACTCATAGTCATGTATGTCCTCTAACATCTCATAACGGTTTCCAAACCACTTTTATCGGATGTAAAGTAAAAGCATGGATGGTTTATGTATAACGTCTAAAGTTTTCTAAAGCGTCTCTCAAAGTCCAGTCTACTTGGTATTGAAAATCCCATGTGTTATAGAACGGCGGGTCCACTATAAAGAAAACATTTTCCTTGTCTTTATATTTTTCATACAACTCTGTCCAATAACATCTCACAAACTCTATACCCTCAATATATTTTTCTATGTCCTCTTTGAAAACATTTGTATAGTTAAGATATAAAACTTTTGACATAAGTGTTTCAATGTCATGAACTCTTATAGAACCACTATATAATAGTCTAGCAGATATACTATCCCAGTCTATATATTCTGCTTTTTTCAAAACCTCTCTCACAATATTTTTCTTATCTAATGGTATACGTTCCATCTTACCTATAGGTATCTTTTCTTTTAACTCTTTCAATATATTGTTTGTGTCTGGTATATGTTTGAGACGGTCCATATAGTTGTCGAAGTCATTGCATATAATCTTTGAGTCTGGGAATATTGTATGGCACAAATGGGATATATAGAAACTTCCACCGAACAAATCTACAAATGTTAGACCATTCGGTAGTTTCTTAAGTTCTCTCAATATAATATCTTTACATTTACTCTTATTTCCAAAGAACGGTAACGGAGGTTTTGTAAAATTCATTTATATATAATAATAAAAATGTTTTTCCCTGAAAAGTGACAGAAAAGTGACAAAGCATGAAAACATATATAATTTGTGAAAAGCGACACATTATATAATGTTTTCGACCCAGAAGAAGGCTTCTTCCCAGAAGCAATGGAGGAAGAAGAAGAGTCCTCCGAATTCACACCAGAAGACTAACAATTTTCCGAATAAAAACTTCATTTATACTAAACATCTTCGGGGCTAGAGGGCACGAAGTGCCTGGAAGCCCCACTACCTTTTTTTTTTTTTAAATCTCACCGGAAAAATAACCTCAGTGTGATAAATTTATCACCGGAAAAATTTACAATAAGGTTAATACCGAAAATATCAAAAAATCAACATTTAAGGTTAATTTAAGAGTATGCACTTTTGTCACCTACTCTCAAAAAAATTGAGAGAATGTCAGAAAGTGGTAAGTGCACCCTGAAGTGAACTCCAAAGACAAATGGTAATAACATATTGATAAAAATCTTATTCTTTATTATTAGTTTTTTTGAGTTTTTTATTCAACATTTTGTTAAAAAAAAAATCATTTTTTTCAAAGTACTCTTGAAGCCATTATCTGTTCGATTTCGTCGCAAGACTTCGGGCAAGGGCTGAGTCTCTGGTTTCCTGTCTCAGTTACCAACATATCGTCTTCGATTCTGATTCCTCCGACTTCGTCAGCGAGTTTCAAAGCCCAGTCCCAGTCGACGAATTCGTAGTACGGTGCAGATTTCTCAGCCATGATCTTCTGTATCCTTGTCTTGTGGAAGTAGAGTCCTGGCTCGATTGTTACGATGTTTCCTGGTCTGCAAGTCCTGGCTTCATCGTTTGTGTCCTTTATCAAGTCAGATTTTTCGTAGTTTACGTCGTGAACGTTGCATCCGACGTGATGAGTCAAACTGTGGGGAGTGAAGACTCTTGCGATCTCGTTCTGGTTCTTCTCGTCAACTGTCATCTCTTTCTTGATCAATCCGATGGCTTCCAAGCACTGATACATGTATTTGAACATTGTTTTGTTCATTTCAGCGAAAGTAAGGCCTGGCTTGATCATATTGCAGAGCTCGATCTGCTTCTCGAGTAATATTGAGTATACATTGCGCTGAATTACTGAGAATTTGCCATTAACTGGGAATGTTCTTGTAATATCACCGGCATAGTGGTTCCAGAAGAATCCGCAGTCGAGAAGAAGAAGGTCGCCGTCCTTGCAGACACCTTCGTTAGCGCTGTTGTGGAGATAAACAGCATCTTGGCCGGATGCGGCGATTGTAAGAAAACTTTTCTCTCTGGCGCCGTTCTTGAAGCCGTAGTAAGTAAATTCGGCATCTACTTGTTGCTCGCTCCATCCTGGCTTGATATTCTTCATTACGTGGATTATGGCTTCTGAAGTTAATTCTGCGGCTTTCTTGATCTGTTCGATCTCGTATGGTGTCTTGGCCCTTCTTGCGATGCCAGCAGCTGATGGTAATGCTGTCTGATCGTGCATTTTGATCTGATCTAAGGCTCCATAGACATCTTTGCCTTGAATGTCATGTTTGAGGTCGTCAATGAACTTGACATTGTCTACACCTGTAACTTCCTTGATGGATTCTGGTGTTGGGATTGGTCCTGTCCAGATTTCGTATCTGTCACCATATTTCTCAATATAAAGTGTTGATTGTCCGGTAGCAATGTCAATTGAGATGGCAGCATCGGGTTTCTCCCATCCTGACATCCAATAGAACATGCCTTCTTGATAAAAATGATAATCACTGCCTGCAAATGGTTCTAAGCGCAATTCGGCACCTTTGAATACAATAATGCCATGATCTATTGAGTTTTGCTTGAACACTTCGATAAGGTTCTTGCGATGAAGGCGGAATTCGTCACCTGACATCACAAATTTTGTCACTGACCGATCACTTATAAATTGAATGTATCACTTTTGATCTCCTTCTCCACCTCAAATAATTGTAACATATAATAGCTATATTCATTCTATGTTTATGAAATCTGTCAGTTCACATTTATTGTTTTTCTGTAATTTTGAATGCCAGCGGCATCGAAAGTTTTTCCCTTTCAATGATCGGCGTGAAGCGTCGTATTTTAATACTTGTAGTAAATCTAGAATCGAGTCCAACTCTGTCATGTTGATCACTCTCAAAAAAATTGAGAAAGATCTTTTGCAATATGATTTCACATTTGTGCAATCAACATCAACAGCAAACTTCACAAGCATCATATTGATCTAAGGCATCCATACCATATATCTGATCCCAAAGAATTTAGAAAATAAGACTTTTATAAGGAAATTTTATGACAATTGTATGCAACTGACTACCAAGGCATAATCATATTATTGTGCAGTAAAGTTGATGTGCGTTCATTGTTTAAATCACTATGTTGAAGTTTAATTTATATGAATTCCTATATGAGTGAATGCATTAACTACCATGGTTATACATATGATTGACATTTTACTCTCATACATATGTATAAGAGAATAGCCAATCAGCATTTAATCAATCTTGCATGAATATATGATTTTCCATTAGTTGCTGGGATAGAATCTGAATTACAAAGAGCCAAAAACACCTTTATTAAAGAATCAATATGATATATGCCTAATTTAGAATTTTCTTAAAATTTCTTAGATCAAATTCGATTTCTAATGAGTTTTTCCGTAATTATACTTTAAGATATGCTTATTTTCTTTATTATTTTTATGTCATTATAAATATATTTTCTATCGTTCCATATTTTACAAACCTAATCATAGTGAAATTTTTTTTTCAAAAAATGGAGCTAAAGCTTAAAGTTATTGAGGCTAAGGAGCTTCGTGCCGCGGACATTGGACTTAGCTCAGATCCATACTGCGAAATATCAATCGTCGACAAAGAACAGAAATTCAAAACGAAAGTTATAGAAAAAAATTTAAATCCAGTTTGGAACGAAGAATTCATTATTCCTATTGATAATCAGGAAACAGATGCTTTAAGCATCCAAGTTCTTGACGAAGATGCTGGAAAGGATGATGTCCTTGGCTTCGTAAAAATAAGATTAGATTCATTCAAGCAAGATTACGAAATCACCGATTGGTTCGAATTAGATTCAACTGGACCGCTTAGTGTTATTAATGCCGGCCAGATCCGTTTATCATTAACAATTCAAACAAAGAAATCAGAAACCGAAGAAAAAGTTGACGAAACACCAGCCGAAACAGAGAATACACCTGCAGAGGAAGAAACGAAGCCAGAGGAGGAGCAGCAAGAAGCTGAAAAGCAACCAGAAGAAGCTCAGCCAAATCCAGAACAAAATCAAGAAGAAAAAGCAGCCGAAGAGCCAGCCGAAAACAAAGAACAGAATACTACTACAGAAGAAGCTCCTAAAGAAGAGGAGAAAACAGAAGAAAAGCCAGAAGATGAAAAAGCCGAATCTAAACCAGAAGAAGAGGAAGAATCAGCAGAAAATCAAACAGACGATCAAAAGATAGTCAAACTAAAGGAGCGTATTGACCTTTACCACCAGAAATATCTTGCCATCAAGAATGGCAAGCCAGGACTAGTCATTCCACCACGAGCCGTCCTTAAAATCATCCAATCTCCAACAATACAGCGAAAGCAAGCCGAATTACAGAAGCAGGCCGAGGAAGAAGAAGAAATCCAAGAAGAAGGACTTCCAAACGAAGAAGAAGAGGAAGTACAACAAAACGAGGAAGAAGAGAACCAGCAGAATGAAGAGGAGGAACAGGAAGAACAGCAAGGAAAGGAAGAACTCGAAAACGTCATCAAACAAGTATCAAAGAGAGCTCAAAAGATATACGGAAAACTACTCGAGAAATACCAAGGATTGACTGATAACTCTGAGACTCTCAAGCAGCAGAAGAAGCAGCGCGAGGCAGATAAAGATGAATCTGATCTGACAAAACTTTCTGTCGACAAATTGAAGGAAATCTATAATAAACTTGTTAAGGAAAATAGGGATCTCGATAAGCAGTTGGCTCAGCAGCAACAACAGCAGCCACAACAACAACAGACTGAATAAATAACTCTTTTTACTTTTTGGTTTTTATTTGAATTAATATTAATTTTTTTTATAAACTAGGTTAATCAATTATATAGACACTATTTACTTGATATCCTTTATACTTCGATGATTGGCATTAAGGGTACACTTACGCCCATATGACATAACTTTCAATTCAGATGTTTAAGGTTAATTTTCAATAACGCTTCACGCCAGTTGTCAAAAATTTGAATTAAAGTCAGATTGGCGTAAGTGCAGCCTTAAACTCGCTACATTTCAATGTAAATTATTGAAAATTTGATAGATCTGTCATTTGCCATTCAGTTTCAAATGAGCCATTTTAATCTTCTTGAGTAAATGTTGCTTCCTCATATTTCGATAATACTTTTGATAGGCAATACTTATTAGAATCACTTGACCTACTCTCAATTATTTGACTTTAGGGCACCTAAAATTTGGTTTCTTGTAAATTGAGAGCATACCAAGTAATGTGAGTATGTCATGCAGTAGGAAGTGTACTATTTCAAGTCCTATTACTTTTCATTTTAATTCATTCTATTTCGTTAAAATTGTTCTACTTCAATGGTATTATGTTATTCCATCAAATGGATAGAATGTATTCAAGGCATATTGTACTAATTAATACATGAATTTGTAAACTTTACGTATAGTTTACTTGATCACTTGTTTTATTCGTTCAAGTAAAGCAATTTTATTTTGCACACCTACATCATTAGTGAAAATAACAATATCTAAGGAATAATTGTTTAATACAAAAAGGACTATATAAGGGTTTAAATTATTTTTGCTTGTTGCACTATGAAATGGAGTACATCCAATGACATTGAAATTGCAGTTGACGATAGGTTGCTATTT
The DNA here is from genome assembly GCF_026262505.1 of Trichomonas vaginalis G3. NCBI lineage: Eukaryota > Parabasalia > Trichomonadida > Trichomonadidae > Trichomonas > Trichomonas vaginalis. The sequence continues at coordinate 12,434,704 of NC_067205.1, forward strand.
GGCCGAATATGAAAACCAAGAATAAGGAAATCTTGGTTTAGGAGTGTAAAAACACAACCAAGACAAAATATGAATCCTTTATTGATTTTAATCATTAATTTTTTTTAAAATGGATTTCCAGCCAATTGCACGTGTATCATTTAATCTTGAGAATACAAATCTAAACACATTCCCGCATGACTTTGCATTCTTGATTGATGATAAAAGGTATGAATGCTATCTACAGCAAGTTTTAATTGTTTCTGGACTAATCCAAAAAATCTATAGGCAAGACAATAGAATCAAAGAGTACAGAATTAACTCAACAAAAGATCCACATCATTATTTTCCATTGTTTATGCAACTAATTTCGGGAAAACTTATTCATATCACTTTCGAGAACTCTTTCTTTTTCAAAATTATTGCAGACGAACTTGAGATTCCAAGCTTAGCAAATAGTGCTATAGAAAATCAAAAAATCCAAGTAAATAACGAAAATTTATGTAAAATTTTAGAAATATACGACGAATATAAATGTAATTACTCAAATCTTATAGACTACCTTGCCAAAAACTGGAGTTACTTCTCGAATACAGCTCCAATGTCAAAACTTCCACTTCATATTTTACAAGAAATTCTAAACTCCGATAATTTCAACCAAACCAACGAAGGACCTGTTATCGAATGGATACACAATTTAGTCCTAATAAGAGGTCCAGAATTTCGTTCTTTATACAATACAAGGCCTTTTGAGAAATTAACTTCCAAACAAATGTCGGAGGTAGTCATTCCCGATATAAGCTACGATTATATTGATCCTCAGTTATGGAATTCTCTTACTAAACGTCTTATTCTTCCACTTTGTACTGAAGAAGAAGAAAATGCAGAACAAAATGAAGAAGCAAACCCTGAGGAAGAGGCAGTAGAACCCAATCAAGCCAGTTCGCAGCAATCCAATCAGAATGACGATATATCTTCCCAAGATAACCAAAGCCACAGTTCTCAGCAACAACAACCGCCAGCCCAACAACAGCAGTTCCAATACATGCCGCAGCAGACTCAGCAATTGCAAACTCCTACATTATCTCAAATTATTCAGTCCCAGCAAGAAGCTGCCGAAGCCGAAGCCGCACAACAGCAACAGTTACAAGCTCAACAAGCTGCAGCAGCGCAGCCGAAATATCCAGCCGGAACAAAAATACTCGAATACCAAACAAACGTAATTGGTACAATCGTTGATGAGTATCCGAATGAACTTGTTGGTGTTGTAACATATTTGAAGCTCCAATACCCTGATTCTTGGAAGACATTAATTTATGTTACAGGAGGAGGCAACAAATGCAACAGAATCCTTCAGATATTTAATTTCAATGATCTGTTCTCATCATGGTGGGATACTTACAGCGGAAACGGCTTCCAAAAGAAAGATGCTTGGTTAACCGTCAAATTTAACAACCACCGACTCGAAATGACTGGCTATACACTTGGCTCATGCGCGAGGAATAGAAATAGCCACCAGCCAAGAGTTTGGAAGGTTGAAGGATCAAATGACAATGAAACGTGGTTCAAAGTCAACGAACAAAAGACAAATAAGATGAACATGGCCACACCTCTCGTTTACTTCGATATGAAGAAGACAAAACCTTATTCTTACTTTAGATGGACGATGATTGAGAATAATACGACAAAGTCAATGACCAACCAGTACGAATTCAGTATTTGTGCTTTAGAACTGTTCGGTATTTTAATTCCTATTAGATAATAGATAAATAGATATTTTATTTAAAAAATTTTAAAGATTTTTATGTAAATGCATATGATTGGTATATAAAATATGTGTTTCTAAACATTTGTCATTAAAAATGCAATTTTTAAATCAAAATGAAGCTATCATTCTAAGTGAGATAAATATGTGTGAGCTTCGCGACAATGAAATATCTTGATTACGATGGAATATATAACATCCGATGAATTTTTTAAAATCCTATCAAAATGTTGAACATACCATATCATAAGACAAAAATAACACTAGTCACATTATTGCATTGGGGATTAATAGGTTACAAATGTAAATTGCAAGAGAAATGGTTAAGGGTGCACCCGCATGTACGTTTATTTGAGAGGAGGAGGATTACCCTCTCAATTTTGAATGCTTCGTTAACTTAATATCTCGATGAATATTGGATTAAAATTGAATTTGCCCATACCAATATATCTGATACAATATCCTTAAGTTTTACTAAAAAGAATTTTTTAAAATCCCTGCAGATTCGGGGATTTTTAAATTATAGATCCAAGGTGATGTGATTTTTGCATCCCTGGGATGGACGATACACCCAAAGTGTCACCTTTTTGGGATAACATGAATTTTAAATATCATGAGAGTTCTGCAAACCATATGCACAATATCTATTCAGCCTGACTTCTTGTATATATGAGTTAGACTTCTTAAATATTGTGCTTGGGGCGATATAAGCATTTCCGAGATTACCATCGTGCTCTATAGTATGCTACTTCTCCCTGGTTCTAGCTCAGTTCCAAGGATATTGGCGTTCAAGGATTTGGCAAGGTCCTTCCGAAGTCTCTCATTCGATGAGAGATTTCGGAAGAATCTTGCCTTAAAGTACTCCAACTCTTGTTCTTTTGTTCCTAAATAGTGAGAAAAGTTATTTGACTACTTAAGGTAGAGATTATCCGAGGTCCCTCATTTGATGAGAGGCCTCGGATAATCTCTGCCTTAAAATTGTACACTTGTAGTCCATGAGAGTGTAAGTATACATTGATAGGACAGCTTTCTTCTGAAGTCTTAGATTTGATGAGAACCTCAGAAGAAAACTTTCATATTTTATAGTAAAAGGAGTTTCAGGAGCTCCAAAGCTCCCTTTCGTAAGGAATAGGAGCTTTGGAGCTCCTGGTTCGTAGATGTGCTTCGCATCTTTCATCAGCAAAGGACATTTACCATCTGGGACTCTGTTGATGGAGACTCAGGAGCTCCAAAGCTCCCTTTAGTAAGGATTAGAAGCTTTGAAGCTCCTGGTTCGTAGACGTGTTTCGCATCTTTCATCAGAAGAGGCCCAAATGGTAAATAGCCTCTGCTGATGAGCTTCAGGAGCTCCAAGGCTCCCTCTCGTAACGATTAGGAGCTTTGTAGCTCCTGAAGGTAAGGTAGGATTGCTCTGATCTCTAATCAGTAGATGCCATGCCTCATTATGAACTCTACTGACAAGAGATCAAGAGCTCCAAGGACTCCCTTTTTAGTTAGTGGCGTTCTCACCATTTAGTAGGATTGCTGATCCTACTAATGAAGTGATCACTTAGTATACGTTTTGAATAAATTGAATTTTTTTTAGAATTTAGTATTTTTTATAGACATCACATGTATATTATAAATACATAAATATATTCTTTAATTCAAAAAATTCAATTCGGTTTTGGGATGGGTATCCCAGCCCCAAGTATTCAATTTTATTCAATTTTTAAAGAATTTTGGGTTGGGATGCCCAGACCAAAACAAGCTTTATATTTTGATGTGTAGATACGTATGTGTGCATCATTGTTGTGTTATATATTATGTTTTTAATGAAAAAAAAATCTGATTCAAAAAAAATTATCACTAATTAGTTGATAATATAAAGAAAAAATAGATAAATTGTATGTTTTGAGAGTATTTATCCACATTCACTCATATGAATTTCATTAAATAGTGTCTTTTTACTCCCAAATTTATTTTGAATTATTGAAATCAAAGAAAAAAAATCAGAAAAATTTCTCGAAATTTTTATTTTCAAAAAAAATTTGGATTTTATATTGAAAACTGACACTGGGAGGACGATAGGGCTGGGATTGGAGATACCCCGCTCACTTGGGAAAAATACGGATCTATATTTAAATTTTTTGATTTTTTTCGCAAATTTTTCGAAAAAAAATATTTTCAGAAGAGCCTTAACGGCTAAGTTTTATGTTTAATGTTGAGTATCAAAAAGAATGGGCATCTGATATAGCCATCATATATCCCAGAAGCAAATAAAAATTCTGACTTTTTAAGCATAAAAAATGAAATTTTATTTTTTGCAAAAAACAGGCCACCCGGATGTACGTTTATTTGAGAGGAGGAGGATTAAATTTTTGAAAGCACTAAAATTTGTAAATATGCTAGTTATATAATAATATGCATTATTTTAAAAAATAAAAATTAAAGCACGTTAAAATCTTTTTTGATGAATTTTTACAAAAGCTACTCAGGATAATGCAAGATATGAGTAGTTAAACATAAATTTCAAATCAGATTTTACTTATAATAAATATTTTAAATTTCCGAAAATTAAGTTCAGATCGACTCTATACGTAGTAAATACTAAATAAGGTGCCAAAAACCTATTAAACAGTATCAAAACTATCAAGATTGTAATGTTTTTGAAGAAAAATTTATAGAATTATGGACTTCAAACAGATATTATGTAAATAAAAATAATATAATGAATTTATTTATTCGTATAATAGCAGTAATAAGTCGATTATTCACTTCTACTTCTGAGATTTGAATTTAATTTCGACAGAAAAAGAGATTCAAGAGGAAAATACTAGGGGATACAAACAGCCACCATGACAGGATTATTATGGAGCCAAGTTGTATTTTTTGATATTTTTAGAGTTTTCCTACCTATTTAGGTACCAAGTTATTGCTTAAAAATTAAGGTTCTAAATTCTGAAGTTTACATGATCCTCCCGGGCGCACCCTTAAGATAATTGAATTCCAAAAATATTGATGCACATTTGTTTATAAGTGATATATGAATGATTTGGAAATTATATTGATAAATGTTCTGTGGTTTGAGAAGCTAAATAATGATGTTATTCAATCGGATTAGATATGAAATTAAATGAATCAAAATAAAAATAGATTCCTTGCATTTTCTATTACGATGTTTGCCAACCCAAATAATTTCATCCAATTTTTTCCCGCAATAATTTACAAAATAATCGTCGTTTAGTAGTGATGGAGGGAAAAAGATTCCATTTCTTTCTTTCGCCAATGAAAGATGATGAAGCTACGCAAAACTCTTTCATCCACGAAAACAGAAACAACTTGCCAGGAATAGAAGAGAATTTTTATTCTCAAACGCTCCAATCTTTGTTATTAGGTGTACAAAGGCACAAAACACAAATGCAAAGAAATTTACAGCAAGGGCATTCGAAAAACTTAGGTTTTCTCATCTCAATTTTTCATGATGATCGTTTTGATATGTTAAATTTGCCAAATAAATTATTTGAAGACTTTAATGTATCATTTAATTTTGAGTTTCATCCCAAAGTGTTTACTTTAGCACTTGGAGATGGCTCTAATCCTAGAACTTTCCAATATAATACAAAATCACGTGAATTAATACGATGCTCGGAAACAGGATGCATATCTGAGGAGTTGCTTCAACTTTTTAATACATTCGGCAAAATACAATGGACAGATGGCTCAATAATAGTCAGAATTACAGATTATCGCTTTGAACCTCAAAGAACATATACATATCCACTTACAATAGGTCAAGATGTTATTCTTTCCTTTGGAGCTAAGGCTCTTTCTGAAGAAGAACATCTCGAAGCGCAGAAAAATATTTTATTAGTCGCAAATCCAGATTTGACACTTGATCCTTCACCTGATGTCGCCAGAATTAATTGTGTTCTCGATGATCGTATCAAAATGTGGGATTCTGGACCAGATAAGAAAGAAAATTCATCATCTTTCAACCAGCAGCCAATTATACAGTCACAGCCAAGTTCTACACCTAAGAAACCGATTTCTACGATCAAACTGAAGAAGAATCCTCAGCCAATCTACTTCCCGCCTACTATTTTCTCCATTTTCACTAATACTAATCAGCCATTGCCGCCGAAGTAATATGTATTTATGATGTTGTGTAATAAATATAATTTTTCGATATTTATTTGATTTTTTAAAATTTCTCATTTAATATCAAATTTTTATGAACAAATTCCAATAAATTTCCTCACATTGATAAAATGTTCCATATAAAAGCTTAATAAATTCATAAATTTGCTCAAAAAATTCAAATAATTTAACAATAAATGCAATGTTTGTGCTTGAAAAATAAATTTTATTGTGTTGTTGTTATATTTCTTTAGTTATTTTTTGATGAACGATTATTCTTATCAAAACATCTGACGTTTATAAAAAAAATTATCGAAAAATGAGCGCAAAGATACCACCAGCTCGTAGATTTCCAAAGAGGCTATCACAGCAGGAATTAAAAGATAAAACAACTAAATATATGAACGATAATGGCGCTGATAACCATTACAAAGCGCAATATTATCTTGAAGCTGCAAATCTCGTTGTAGGAATGAAAGATCCTAAATTCTTTACATTGCAGCCAAATACACATCATACAGATTATAAAAATCAAGCATGGAATATAGTTTACCAACTTGTTCTTCAGTTTCTCGAAGAAAACAACATGAAGTTAACAATAGATACAATAACCAAAGAGTGTGGATCAGCTGGTCTTCCAAAGAATGATTCTGACATTGGTAGCGTTGATGATTACATGGAAAGATTATTAGACATTTCTGAATCACTTGCATCTAAGCAATTCCAAGCTAGAGTTGCTGAATGGAAGGCAGAAGATGCTAAAGGATTACAAAAGTAAGTTAGAAACGAAGAAAATCGTTTTCTTCTACTTTCTCCAGCTTGTTTTTATGTGTATATGCTCTTCAACTTTAATTTCAACCTCAGATGTTAAAATTAAAAACTTATTTATTCTAGATTTAAAAAAATTATTTTTTATCACAGACTTTAACATATTCATTTGGCATATTAAACATATATTTTACGCAATCGAAATACGTCAAATGAATACGTTAAAGTTTGTGATACACAATCGAAATCCTTTAATGAAAACCAAATTTGATTTATATGTTGTAGTATAGAATATGCAAATTGTTTCTATGATTCAACATAGAAGCTTTTAGTAGAATATTTGTTATATGTGGAACAAAACCATATCTAATACTTATAATTCAGATAATCCTAAGTTCTTAGGTCATTCAGGTGCTAGTGGATAAGTAAAAGTACTTTTATGTAAATCACTCACAGCGATTCTAATTCATTTTTGAGATACTTTTTAAGGAATATTACATAATTGACATAAATACGGAAGTTAAGCCGACAATATAAGTTTATTGATGAACACATTATTGTTTTCGACTTTACTATTGTCATTGTGTCATTTTATACCTATAGACTTAATCCAAAATCTTTGTGGTTATTATTTTCCACAAGTATAGCATAGCCTCCTTTTCTCTAGATGAATTTTTAAGATTTTTATATAATAAAATATAGATATACGACTTTTATATTTTTTCATGTCTAATCAAGACATTCACCCAAACAAATACAGTGAATTGCGAAGTATCTGTAAATATTATATCGATTCATATAATGCGTTGTATCAGCTTAAAATGGAAAAAGAAGAAGAATTAAAATCAATTTACAAAATAATCAAAACAGAATTGATTGACTCAAATAAATTTCCTCCCCAAATGATAATGAAAGACATTTTGAATATCATTCCGTATAATAATCGCTATACAAAGTCATATTTATATCTTGCCAAACTAATATCTGATGATTATAAGGTAACAGAACTCGGCCCTATCGATTTCATCCCGAAATTCCTGTTTTACAAAGAATATGAAATTATATTAGGCAAATTTGAAAAAAATACACCAGAAAACCTCGAAATTCATTCAGAAAATACAATTTACAGAGCAATTATGTATAATGACTTAGAAAATTTCATTTCATTCACTGAAAGAGATGGATTTGATAAAAATAAAAGACTTGCATGCAGATTATATCCATTTTCTAATACAGTATATCCATTTTCTAAAAAAGGATATTCATTACTTGAATTATGTTGTTACCACGGGGCTGTTGATTGTTTCAAGTTTTTAAGAACAAAATTTAACTCAGAAATAACTGAAACATGTCTAGAATTTTCATTTTTAGGAGGAAATCAAGAGATCATGAGTGAATGTTTGAAACATCAAAAACCAAATAAAGAATGCATGCGATATGCAATTATTTCTCACAACATTGATTTTGTTACGTTCTTGATGAATGAATACAAAATAAACATCGATTTAGATCAGTGTAGAACTTATAATAATCTTGATGCACTCTTAGTTTATTATGATCAAACTAATGATTTTAACAAATGCTTTGTTTATTCAGCAAGTTTTTGCATATTACCCCTTTGCGCTTATTTCATTTCAATTGGTGTAAATATCAATAAAAATAATGAATATGGACAAACTGCTCTTATTATTGCAGCATTTTATAATAACAAAGAAATTACAGAACTTCTTCTTTCACATGGTGCAAATATCAATGAAAAAGATCAAAATGGAGACACCGCTCTTAATTATGCAGCATTAAAGAATAGTAGAAAAGAAATAGTCGAACTTCTTATTTCACATGGTGCAAATATTAATGAAACAAATAAATCTTTTCAAACCGCTCTTCATTGTGCAGCATTAAAGAATAGTAGAAAAGAAATAGTCGAACTTCTTATTTCACATGGTGCAAATATTAATGAAATAGATCAATATGGTAGAACCGCTCTTCATATTGCAGCAATGAATAAAAATAAAGAAACAGTTGAACTTCTTATTTCACATGGTGCAGAATAATAATTTTTATACATAAGAAACAATCGAACTTCTCTTTCATTTACTGCTCTTCACCTTGCAGCAATGAATAATAAAGGTAAAGAAATAGCCGAATTCCTTATTTCACATGGTGCAAATATTAATGAAATAGATCAATATGGTCGAACCGCTCTTCACCTTGCAGCAATGAATAATAATGGTAAAGAAACAGTCGAACTTCTTATTTCACATGGTGCAAATATTAGTGAAATAGATCAATATGGTAGAACCGCTCTTCATATTGCAGCAATGAATAAAAATAAAGAAACAGTTGAACTTCTTATTTCACATGGTGCAGAATAATAATTTTTATACATAAGAAACAATCGAACTTCTCTTTCATTTACTGATATTTTCATCGATGAATTTTAATGAATGCATACTATGGAAGAAAATTAGATTGTGTTTAGTTTAGAAGAAAAGAGATGCATCAAATATAAGGATGAACTTCCCTTCATTTTGCATCAAAATTTAAAAAATGCAAATAGTAAGATCGCCAAAAAAATTGCGGAAATTAAAAACTGCAGTTTGTAAACTTTCTGACACTAAAATTTTTTTTGGTCCTTTCAAAGTTTTTGACAATGTCAAAAAGTATACATCGGGGCTCTCAATTTTCCTCTCAAACGGCGGTTTTTTAAAAACGATCATTTTTTCATCGATCTTAAATGTTTGCTTTTTATAAAAATGAATACTTTAGAAATAAAACAATACAAATAAAAATAAAAAATATATACTTAATCTGTTAGGAAACTGAACTGATCTCCACAAACAATTTCGATCAGTCCTTTTCCTGCAGTAGAAGTTATGATTTTGGAATAAGCGGAAAGTCCACTTGCGTTGAATTTCTCCTTCTGAACAATATCGTAAATCTGCTGGAATGCGCTGCGAATGTTATTTTCACTTATCATCAGCCATTTCTCCAAAACATTGGCACTCGCGCAATTAGAAACAGCAGAAATGAATTTAAGTACTTCAACGCAGTATTCGTATGGTCTACTCTTGAATATTGATGTCATCTGGTTCTGGAAGAACTCAGGTAACAAACTTGTCATATTCAAAAGAAAAATTTTTGTCAAAAAGTGCCAACATGATTTACAAGAATTATCTTCTCTTACTAAACCAGCGAGAAACACCATCCAGAACTGGTTTGAAGGCGCAAAAGTGGTTCCCTCGAAAAGAAGAAGTGCCAGGGAATCGAATAAGCAGTTACTTATCGAAACATCGGATTGGCAAACTATGGAAACAATTTGTTGCATGATTGTTGTACGACTTTTCTTGAATTCCTCGTCATTCCGCTCTAAAAAGAGACTGTCTTTGAGGAATATTGGTACTAAGTCATGCAATATCACGTAACATGTTGGTTCCATTGCAGAACTGAAACATTTGATCATAGATTGAAGCTGGGAATTGGTTATAACGGGGTAATTCAGCTGGTAAAGGTACTTTAAGCAGAATCTGACTAATGGAACAAGCAATTTTGGGTTCTTTGACACCATAAATAAATCAAATTGCAAAAGTTCCTGAGATAAGCCTCTCAACGCATCGCTATATATGAACATATTCATGATTCGGTTCACATACTCTTCGTTGTCGTCCAATTCGCTCTCAAGTAACATGGAAAATACAATAATCGGCGCTGGACTGAAAATTGCAACTTGAAATGGCCTGTACGGTATCGTTAAACAAAGGATAATGATGTCCATGGCTCGTGCACGCTCTTCTTTGCTCTTTTTGAAAGCATTTATAATGGCAGATTGATCGTATCTTATTTCTCTGGCTGTATCGTAAAACTGATGAGTTATTATTTGTGAAATAACTTCATTCTGCTCGTTTACGTACTCGTGAATCGTGTATAATAGGGCGGAAGTGACAATCATTTGGTAAGAACGCGCAAATTTCGATTCCACGTATAAAGGAAGTGAATAACAGATGGGAGATACACGGGGAATGAAGTTAAACCTTCCAATAAAATTACATAAAACTTTTAAGAAGGAAGGATTGGACAATAGTAGGTCAAAATAATTCTCTGAAGCCATGGAAGTAAGAAAAGCGTCTGTAAAATATAAAATTTTGGAAGCAACGACAGTTGAAGTACAATCTTCGCAAATCTTAAGGAGAACGGGGAAATACATGAAATCAAAGAGTTTTATATTCTTCTCCGTTGTAATTCTGATGGATTTCAGCGAGTAATCCGATAAAATTATTGAATGAATTATTTCTTCTTTCGTCATCGATTGATCGCCTTGATATGTTTGCCCTTGCTCTATATAGTCTGTCGGTGTCGGTTTAAATGTGGCACCTGTCGGTCCAAAATTGATGATTTCTAAAACATAATCTTTCCATTTCTCTAATAAGAAGATTAATTCATCAATTTGTGACGGAATACAATTCTTCTTTGTATAATTGAATACTCTACGCCAATTGTCTGTATGATATTCTGGGCAAATGGCAAATTTATTTGTATATGCTTCTCTGAGTGATTTAATTGTCTCACGAATAACGCGTATAGTCTGTGGTTTGAATTCACAATCTGGACATTGAAGAGATTGACGTTGTGGCTGAATAATTTCTTTATAATCTAATGAATTTGGAGTTTCGAAGTTTAAGTCTTTAGGATGTGTAGGTAGTTTCATTTTCTTGAGATAGTTTGTCCAGTTTGTCAATGCGTTTTTGTAATCCTCGAATGTTTTGAACATTGTTGGTTTTGGTTCTTGCGGATAACATATTGTATTCCAAGGAGGTTCTGCTGTAATATAGTCTCCTATAGTTGGAGTTTGATGAGATTTTGGTAATGGCGTTTTAAATTCTCGATCTGGTAATATTAATTTTTCAGTTATGCATGTAGTAAAGATTTCATCTAAATTCTGTTTTGATAAGAGTAGTTTTGGGTTTTTCTTGGAAGTAAACTTGTATGATTGACTTATTTCCCTAGGAAGTCGTACCGGAGGTCGTGAATAGAACAAAGATGTAGGAAGTGGTAGTATAAAATGATTGTTTCTTGCCTTTTTGATCTCTTTAGCCCAGTTTCTCGCTCCAATCTCGTAATCTGGATAAGAAGGAAATTCTGACGGAATTGGCAATGGAGAAATAGCCGGAAAATTAGAAACAGTGGGCTTATAATCCTTAGTAAATGATGTATTTTGATCTGCAAGGAAGACAACATTACAACCTGAGTAATCTAATCCCAGGTTTTTCGCATCTTCCTGCATTAATGAAGAAATTTTACAAAAATTGGATTCCATATGATATAAGGAAAATATGTTAGTTATTAATTGCAAAAATCTCTTTGAATTTTTGAGTTTACAAAAAAAATTCAAACAATTCAAGAAAAAAACAAAGATGATGTTCTGGATCCTGTTATCTAAAATCACTCCAAATTTGACGATCAGACGAGTGGGATAAAGTCAAAATTGAATCACTCCTTTTTTTATCCTTCATTTTTCGTTATTCTGCCAAAAATTCAAGCCGTAATAATGAACAATTTAGAATCTCCACATGTTAAGGTCCTTATTTTTGGAATATTGTTTATGGATACATTAAACTTATGATGAGTTTTTTTTTTATTCTGAAAATATCTATAGTTAGATTGAGGAATAGATTTAACTTGTTTTAAAAATCGTTTTGCATATACTAAAATAAAATATAAATACGAGAAACATTTTATTAAATTTCAAAGTCAAAATCTTCTTCACCAAATTCAAGATCCTCTTCTTCCTGATTATTTCCATCATCGATGTCTATTTCTTCACCATCTACTACATCTGAAACAACATCTTCGACTTCTTCAAATGCAGGAGCATCCCAACCACTTTTAGCTGCTTGTGGCTTTGTATTCTTTGATGGTGGTGAAGGAGGAGCTCCTGAATCAGATCTGTCACTAAATGATACACTATCAAATGTAGATTTCTTTTGAGGAGGCTGATTTCTTTTAATTACAGGTAATTGTTTCGGAACTATTGGGATATCTTCCTCTTCTTCCTCTTCCTCGAGATCATCCATCATCGAGTTGGCATGCTGTGTAGGTGGCTCGGCCATTGGAACAGCATCCCATGGACTTTTCTTCTTCTGATCTGCAATCTTCGGGGACATTGGAGGACTTGGATTTCTTTTGGCTGGTGCTGGTTGTGGTTGTGTAGCTAGTCTGTTATTTGTAGTATCTTCGCGTTTCTGAGTAGCTGGCTGTGGTTTGGAATTCTGATTTAAGAATGACTGCCTTGCTGGCTGTTCTTCTACCTTTCTCTGTTGCTGCTGCTGCGGTGCTTCGCGTCTTGTAGGAGCTGGTTGTGGCTGTGAAGTTCTAACTGGCTCTGGAGCTGGTTTGTTGGAAACTGGCTGAGTTCTAGATGGTTCTGGTTTTGTTTGAGCTGGGGCTTTTGAAGTTGGTCTCTTTTGTGTTTGTGGGGGCTGATATGTTTGTTCATTCTGAATATTTTGAGTAGCACCTGATTTCTTAGCAGCACGACGCTGTGAATATTTTCCTGTAAACTCTGCAACTCTTGCAGAAAATGTTTTGCGCTTTAATTGGTTAGAGATCTTTAATAATGGTTTAAGAAAATCTTCTGCTTTTGTATTTGGATCTCCATCTGGTATTTGTTGTCCTTGTAATTCGATATCTATTGCATTGATTGTTTGTTCCATGCCATTTTCTTGTAAAAAGGTCATAATGATCGAATATGCTTGATTCCATGCATTTGAGTCGCGAATTTTAATTTCTGGTTGAATTGATGAGAAAATAGGTTCATCAAAGCCAACAACTTCTTCTGCAATTTTAACAACGTATTTAGATTGAGAAACATAGTCAACACCTTTCTCTGTTAGTGTTTGACGTGTTCGTTGAAGAAGCTCCTCTTTAGATACTTGAGGAGGAAACTGACGACAGCGGTGTTGTGAGTTTCTCATCAAATTCTAAAAATTTGTAAACGGGCACTTTCTTTACATGAATAAAAAAGATAGTTAATGCAATGGTTATGTTAAATTGGTCCCAACAAAATTGATTTATGCTATTTTATATAAAGATAAGAAATATTCTTGGACAAATTATACTGATTGAGACCTTACAATGAGCTTAATAAACTTAACACTTCATATTTAATTCATTTTAATCTTCTCATTCATATAATGTTGAAGAATAATAAAATTTGTAATGAAAACTCAAATTCGGATCAATTACTAACATCGATATAACTTATTAGAAGATGTATTGTAAAACTAATCACTTTGTCAAAATCATTTGTTCAAGGAATGAGTTCATCAGTATTTACTGCCGTAGACATATCAAGCGAAGATCATAGTTTTGAAAGTATTAAGTATATAGGAAAAGACTGTAAAAGTAGTATATGCCTTTGCGCTGTTTCAACAGAGTCTTCGGCATTATTTTCAGCAATTACAAATGAGTTAAATCCAATTGGATTTTTCTTAGCCGATATTAGTGATATATCAAATCCTATTGAATATGCTAATGGAATAGAACCAAAATTGATGTTTTTACGTTCATTTAGGAATGAAGTTTTTAAAATTGGCGATATTACATTAGTCAACTTTTCAAATTATGCTGTATGTCATCAAGAATTAGCTCAGCTTTTAATAGATACAATTTCTCCAAAATCAATTTACGTTTTTAACACGATTTCATTAACAGACACTAGCAAAAATAGCGATGATATTAGTTTTACAGAGTTTACAAATATGAAAAATGCATCAGAAGAAGAAAAATATAAAATTCCGAAATTAGTCAAAGGAATATCAGCTTCTATTATCACTTACTCATTTATTCAGCAAGAATTACAATACAAAGTATCAATTTTAGAAACAAAAAGAAAAACAATCTCTCAGGAAGATTTTAAAGTATGGACAAAGATCATTCTTGATATAATTGAAGATGATAAGAAGAAGAATAACTCAGTTACTCCTAATCTCACATCAGAAGACGTGATTAATCTTTCTCATCATAACTTACTTCTATCTCAAAATATTACACTTCCGCAATGAATCTTTTGCCATATTATTGATTATTTTATGGATTGTCTGTTTGTTAACTTTATAATTGAAAATAAAATTAGTCTTAAGAATATTTATAAGAATCTTTTGAAGCACCCACCTAATTTTTATTTAACTTACTTATTTTCAGTATGATTACTTATGAGTATCTCTAATTTACCATGAAATTAAAGTGGATCTATAATGAATAGACATCTGTAGCAAAAGTGATGCATTTGGAAAGTTTGATATAAGACTTGTGCATTGAATGTATTAATACAGAGATATTTACTGCAACATATGAAGTTTTAGAAGCATTGTTAACAATGTTTTTGATGTTATTTATATTTTTATTATAAAAATATGTTGCAGAGCAACCACCTGGTGTATAATGTGCTAGAAAAGAATCGAAAATACTGCATCATGAATGTAATAATTCCCATTTCTACCTGATTAATGTCTGTGCTAAAAAGAGCTGCTGACTGATTGATTTTTTTCAATACGTATTTCTGAGTGTTGTTTCATACGAATAATGCTGTAGTTGATATCTAGCAGGGAAATCAATTTCCCATTAAAAAAAATTCCTTTCAAACAAGCATTTATTAGCACATCATCAGCACTCTATTTGGCTTCATCTTTTATTGAAAAAGAAATGTTAGATTAACATTTTATTTGAAAGATTGAAAAAAAATTATAAAATAATTAATCATATAATGTATCTTTAAAATGATGTACTTGAACAAAATGAGAATATCAAGTTTAGTTAATAATTTCTTCGAGAGGATCGTCCTGGTTCGAGAAGTCCATGAAGAAGTTTCCATGGGCGTCATCGAACTGGTGGTTCTGGTAAGTATCGCATGGGTAGTAAAGGTCTGGCTCGTTCAGAGGCTCGTGTTTGCGAATGCACGCTTCTGCGTCACCTCCGAAGTTGTTATTGCTCATTTTAACTTCTTCTCCGAAGTTGAAGACTGTCTGTTGTCTGTCGTTTTGTGAAGAGAACACGTTATCGTGGACTGTCAAAAATGAGAGATATCCGTATATCGCAGTACCATTTTTAGCTTGTGTATTGAGGAAGCAAGAGTTAGAGATCTCACTTTCGTAGACTTCTCTTGAATCTCTGATGTAAATTGCGCCACCGTATAAAGCAGCACGAGTATTGATGAATTTGCATTTATTAACGTAGAGTGTGGACTTAGAAGCATAGATTGAGCCACCACGCTGGCCGATACTGTCCTTGAAAATGCAATTTCTGAACATCATATCAGCACCGTAGCCGAAGATTGAAGAAGTATTTTCGAATTGGCAGTCAATAAATTCTACTTGAGCTTCTGAGAGAGCCTTGAATGGTTTGCCCTTAAGATTCTTGAAATTGCAGTTTATGAAAACCCAAACACCGCCAGAGCATGAGAATAAGTCTGCTGTTGAATCTTCGAATGTGCAATCTTGGAAAATCATCATTGGATAAACAGACCATGTGTGTTGACGAGACATAATCAATTTCTGGAAATTACGGAATGTAAAACCAACCATCTTGCACCATGTGAAACGGCGTTGGTTTTCAAGATAATACATAACACCGCCTGTTAAAAAGCTGCCATCAATTACAGTTCCTTCTTCACGTGCCATAAGTGTGACATTTGATTGAGCGGCGTTCTCAATTAAATCGGAAAATTCTGACGGATATGATGGTGGATATACTATTTTGTCCTTTAAATGAATTACATCTGCACAGCGAAGTGTCAACATCGCTTCGTTAAAAGAACACTCTGATGTGAAACAATCACCTGTGCCTTGTTGAGATGCATAAAGATTGGTCGAATCTCTGCAACTAACTCCGCAAAAGAATAAGGAAATCATTGAAGGGTGATGTCAAAACCGTATTTTAGCTTTACGTGACCAAATTTCATCATATTAAATACTTTTGGAAGTTTGAAAAACAGAAATATAATTACAAAACTTATATGAATATCAATCAATTAACAAATGAAAATTTATGAAATCAATTTCGAAAAATTGGATTAGTCATTCACTCTATAGTTAGATATCTTTGTTTATTTTAGATATGGGTATGCAATTTCACTAATTTCAGAGAATGTTGGCAGAAAGATTGATTTATTCAAATTTTGTTTTAATGGAATTGGAGTTCAATATCCTTGGCTAATGCATTCTTATAAGATAAAACGATGAATACATATATCGCGGTTAATCAAATTAACTCAAAATTGGAATAAATATTCGAAATCTTAGAAAAAACATAGTTTACTAAGGAAGAAAAAGTAAAAATGTATTTGATTTGATGACAGTATTAATATCAATGTTTATTTTTTACAACATTTCGCGTTCATCTGGATTTTGAATTAAATTCAAGATATCAACCATCCATTTAGCATTTTCGTGCGTATCCTTGTATGCCTTGATAGCTTCCGGTAATTTTTCTGGAGTATTTTGAGCAGCGTCCATAATTGCGTTGAAATATCTTCCTTCGAAGTTAACTTTGATGGATGGACACTGGTAAACGATATTATCGTATTCCTTAATTGCTCCTTGAAGGTCTCCAGCAGCCAAACGGCATAATTCAGCGACAACAAACGTACTTTGAGCTGAAGTCTGTGTTAGAGGGATTTGATTGCGAAGAGTAGCTGCTTCTGTGAAAGACTTTGCTGCTTCGTTGTAATTCCTCTTTTCACAGAAAAGATAAGCTTTCTTTTCATGAATAGAAGCCTGAAGTGCTGAAACGTCTGGCATATCTGTAAGTAAGCCGAGTGCCTTATTGTATGCTTGTATAGCTAAATCATAAGCTTGTTCTTTTTCGAGTAATTCGCATGATTTGACAATTAACTGTGCAGATTTAGCTGGGGAGTCAAGAGTGCATAAAATATCAACCGCTTTATCTAATGCTTCGTGCGCTTTGGCTGTCATTGCTTGAACTTTGAAAAACATAAGAGTAGAATCGATATAATGGCTCGATGCTGAGTTATCATCGCCTACATTGTGTAATGCATCAGCTGCCATAAGGAAACACTCGCCAGCCTTTTCAAAATTACGATCTATTTTATATAAACGCGCAGCATGGCAAAACTTATCAGAAGCATCGTAAGCTTTGTCCTTCTTTGAACCGAAAAACTTCTTAAGTGCTTTCTGACCTTCTGCTATTAATCCTTCTGCTTTTGGATTCGACATTATAAAATGTGAATTTTTTATGAAAAATTTTTGACGATACGATAATAAAAAAACTAATTAAGTTAACTTTAACCGATTGTATCTCGATATCAATGTCAGAATACCGTCGAAAAATTAAAAAATTCTTTAATTTAAAATAACAAACCAATAAAAAATAGATCGAATAAAAGTAAAATTGTACATATTAGCATCTGTTATAATTCTGAATCATGATTATAATTCCCAATTTTCTCAATAAATCAGATTTCAATAGAAAATTGATATTTCTTCTTATTTTTTAATAATTTTGAAAATTTCTCATATCTAATTGAAGTACTAAATCGCTATATTCATTGGTGGATATATGAGTCAATGCAATTTATTTCACAATTATTTATTAAATTTAATTTTTTGACGAATTTTAATTTAGATTTCAAGCTTAGAAACATTAAAAGCAACCAACATTTATTAATATATATTTTCATACATAAATATGTTGATTTAAAAGGCAATACATATGATAAACCTATTAAAAAAAAATTAATATTTCACTAGTTTTATTTCATTTGTAGTTTCCATATATATATATTAGTTAGATGATGATAATATACTCTTAAACGTTTGGTAGATTTGATGTGCTTTGTTCTCATTTTGGGAGTAAATTAAGAAAAAAGTTTTGTACTAGCTTCAAGTCGCACAAACAATTTATTATCAGAAAACACATGTAGTATCGTTAAAAAATCGAATGTAATTAAAATAATAATGTGCATGCAAACAGAATAATATTGCCTTTTCTATTTTCTTCAATACTTTACCAATAAATTAACTAATATGTGTATATTATATGCCCATGATCAAAATTGGAAAATTATTTTTTTTAGAACTATTGTTTTTATAATATGTTATTTTTAGAAATTTAACTATCGTAAATATATGTTACATTTATAAGTCTATTCCGTAATTAGCTTATTTTTAAGTTTTAAGCAATAACGAAATATTTTCAAGAAATCTTTTTATTTCCGCAATTTTTTCATTACTTCAAATATGAATTATAAAAATTTTAAGTTAATTCAATCCTAAATAATCCACCAACTTTTTCTTTAGAATCTGAAAATTTGAATATGACATATGTTCACAATTTTCATAAGATTTTAACGTTGTTGAAATTTAAATTGAATGTCATAATTCCTATCAATAATCAATATGCAGGTTCAACAGAGTTTTGCCGAATATTATGGCACAGAAGTACCTATTGATAAAACAAGTAACCAAACTATTGCAGGTAGAGATGGTAATTATTACATTCATAATGCAGTATTTTCTTTCCATTCGAAAAACTCCGCAATTAAACTTTGGTCAAACGACAAAGTATTACTCGAATCATGCACATTTTACAATAACAGCTCCACAGAAGATGGTGGATCAATCTGTATCCAAGATTCTGAAAGCGTCTTAGTTCGAATTTGTTTATTATTTTCATCAATTATTTCATCAAATTCTAATTCTATAGGATGTGGATATTACATTTATTCAGATCAGTATAGTAAAAAGAAAAGTTATGCATTTGAATGTTCAGTTTCACAATGCAGTGGAAAAAGTGCTTCTCTTTATCATTATGGAGGATATATCCAAGTAAGTCATATGAATACATCTTATCATGAAATTGGTTCAGATGCTAGATATTATATTATTGATCCAACAGAAAGAGGAAATATTAATTTCACAACAGCATCAAATTCATCTTCTATTTCAGAAGTATTTTCCACATCTAATTTTAATTTTACAAAATGTAATTATTTAAACAACGAATGCAAAGGAAGTGATGATACAATAATTCTCAACTATAATGCAGATATATATTCAAATTGTTCATTCATCGGAAACAAAGGACCCTATTTATTTTTAAATAAACCACAAGCTGTTGATAATTGTTACTTTGATAACGAAGGTGTTACTGTTCAAACTGTACAAAATGATAATTCAGCATCTTTTGAATCAATCTCACCATTCGATTCATTACTATCCCATTATACAACAGGCGATTGCTCTGCTACATATTTTTATAAAACAATTAGTGGAGAATTTCTGTCTTTAAAGAAACGAAAAATAAGATATGTTAGTCGAAGACGTTGAGTTACAAACAATTTATTTTAAAGATTTCATTGGAGTTAATTGGATTTCCAATGAAATCAGTCGAAATATTCAATTGCTTTAAGGGTGCGCTTACCACTTTCTGACACTCTATCAAAAAGAGAAATACGGGTGTGAAGAGGCATAGAAAATAAAACCTTAAACAAGAAATTTGAGAGAATGTCAGAAAGTGGTAAGCGCACCCTTAATTGAATTATGACTAAAAAAATCGTTTTATTGATTTTTATTTTTGATCTTTCCGACACCGGAAGTGCGTAAATTATTCACCTAAAACATTGTATCGAGTTTCATATAAATCTTTCAACCTGTAAAGGATTGCAATAATTTTGAGTTACTGCAGCATTAAGAAGAGTTTTTCCATATTAATTTATTAGAATTAATTGCAAAATATGCCTGCTTATTTAACTTCGATAAAAATATATCAAAAAGATATTCCCTATAGAAATGGGAGAGATTGAATTGTCTTTTTCAAAAAGTGACTAAATATAAACATTATTTTTAAAGTATGGATTTCAATTCTCGATATTGTCTTTCCGAGAAATCGTTTTGAATCCTAATTTTATAAATAAGATCGATGACTTTCAGAGAGTTACTGAAAAAAATCTAAAAAGTGCAAATCATTATTACTAAAATTATGATTATTACCAGCTTCAGAAAGTACGAATGCTTAACCATTATCAAAGAAGGAAACGAATCGTTGATGGACCGATTTTATCCACATTTTTAACCGAAAACATATTCGAATTCTCTAATTTCGACAGACAATGAGCAATAAAAGCATTTTTAAAGCGTCATACGAACAAAAGAAATCCAAATACTGTTTATATGAAAGCTAAACTCAATTGTTGTTTCTCCAATAATATTTAATTATATTCAATGCGAAACCATCAGCAATAACAATGACTACATCAAAAACTTAAATTTTCTAGATAATTCAACATTTATTTATAAACAGAAATCTTCATCATAAATAAATATTGTTATGCAAATACCATGTAAGATATATTCAAATCTCTCAGACGAGTATTTAGATTGTTCTAAGTTTGTATCATCAGATCGATCTTACAACAACTTCGACTATACTACATAATTCCTTATTGAATTAATCTCTGCATGCTTATTTTCTGTTTGCAAAGATTGATGCTAAATTTTTTCATGTAAAGATTTCTGAAG
Organism: Trichomonas vaginalis G3; assembly: GCF_026262505.1. Lineage (NCBI taxonomy): Eukaryota > Parabasalia > Trichomonadida > Trichomonadidae > Trichomonas > Trichomonas vaginalis. Next base: position 12,455,866 of record NC_067205.1, read on the forward strand.
AAGTACAAGCTAGTAAATAGTCAATAATATCAGCGACAAGTTCATTGATGACAAGATCGACGATATCGCAATTAACAACACTGAATAAGATGCCTAAATATTTTGTTGCCCGAATTTTTTTATTAGAAACTAATAATATTATGAAGAAACATGACATTCCTTGTCATTTTGATGAGTGAAGGATTTTTTTTTCTTGGACGCTCATACAAACATTTTTCACATACATATATTGAATATGTATCTCAACCTTTGGAATCATTTGGTCTGTATTATATGTAGCCAGATTACTTCTTGAGGGAAGGACATGCCTTTTTTTTTCCTGAGTAAGAGTTTGAAAACTGAAGTTAGTGTAATTTGTCGAATTCAGTTTTACAATAAACATGCACATAAAGAGTTATTAATTGAGATATTAATAATGTCAAATGATAAAAATATTTGAAATCACACAAAATTGAAAAAGTGACATTGAAAAATTTTTGACTTACAATTTTTTTTCATGGTCGTTTAAAGCGTTAAAAGCTTATGTACTATCTAAAATTTATTATCGTACTTATATTTTATGAAATATCAAAGCATTATGGAGCTTCAAAAGGATTTTAATGAATACTTTGGCATAAATGAATATGAAAATTTCCAAGAAACTAACATTTCTATACCAATAGACAATCGAAATATTTACATTCAAAATTCGATATTTTCTTTCATCACTACGGGCTCAGCAATTTGTTTAAATAGCAGCAAAGTATTAATCGAAACGTGCACATTTCACAATAACAGCTCCGTAGAAAATGGTGGATCGATCCGTATCATGCAATCCGAATCTGTCTTAGTTCATGTTTGTATTTTATTTTCAACTTCATCTCGTAATGGATGCGCATATTACATTGAATCTAGTGAAACCAACAAAAATTATGCATTAGAATGTTCAGTTTTGCAATGCAGGGGAGATTTTACTTCTCTTTATCATCAGTATGGTGATATCCAAATAAATAATATGAATACATCATATCATCATGAAATTCAAAGATATGCTGGATATTATCTTTATGATCCAACAGGAAGGGGAATTATTAATTTCACAACAGCATCAAATTCATCTTCTAATGTTTATTATGTATTTCTAAATGATAATTGTACCATTACATATTGTAATTATATAAACAATGAATATAAAGCCAATACTTATGGGATGATTTACTGTTCTGGAACAAATATATTTTCAAATTGTTCATTCATAGGAAATAGCTTTCCCCATTTATTTTCGCAAAAACCAACAGTTGTTAATTGCTACTTTTATAGTAACTATATCTTTCAAACTGTATATGACGATCCAAGTTCTTTTGAATCAGTTGAAACTTTATATCCATTATTATATCATTATAAAACAGATGATTGTTCTGTTCCAAATTTTAATAATCAAATACAAACATCTAGTGAAGAATTTATTTCATATAAGAATCTAAGATTGGTAGATCGAAGACGTTGAAATTATCATTATAAATATTTATAAAACATCATTTTGTGAATAAACAAACTTAATTATTCGAATTCAGTTCAACATTAGGATCAAAAATAATCATTTTTAACAAGCTTCGCGCCTAGGAATTATCAGATTTAATTCCAGTAGAAAATATTATTCAATCATTTTAAACAACATCAGCAAGCTCCAATTTATGCCGCTCCACTTGATCCAGCATCTCCATATCAATAAAAATCATTATTTTAAAATGATTTTTTTTAAAATTATAATGAAACTTTATTGTCAAGATTCAACAAATATTCCTCTTTTGAGCTCAAAGACGAACTTATGAAAACTTGATCTCTTATATCATGCAATTCTAATATATCAATTATTATAAAAAGAAACACCGGAACCGGCGATTTTCACGAAACATCTATAGATAGAAATGAATGAAAATTATACATGAAAATTTACATTAAAATAAATACATATAGATAAGAAGTCGAAACAGGTATCTGGTAATTAACATGTTTGCATGTGATAAGACCACATTCTTTCATCGATGAGAGACTAAGACCACTGTTTGTGACGAGAGAGTAGCGGAATGAAATACTAGTGTTCTGGACAACAACACCGCAGTGAAGGCTGTTGCAGCCTGTGAAAACATTCTGGTCTATGCTCTTGACACAAAGAGGGATGTTGATATACTTGAGAGATGTGCAGTATGCAAACGCTGAGTGACCAATAGTCGTGATAGAATCATCTGGGATCATGATGCCAACAAGGCTCTTGCAGCCGAAGAATGCACTAGATGAGACACTCCTCACGTTCTGTGAGAAACAGAAGAATGTGATAGAAGATGCAGGAGGGAAGCAGATCAAGCTGCTTCTGTCCTTGTTGAACAGAGCACCGTTGTCGATGACGAAGAAGTCACTGTCTGGACATTCAATCTTGCTCAGAGAGACGCAGCCGTCGAAGATGTAGTTGCCGATCGTTTGGAGCAAGCAGCGAGATGGAATTCTGAAGACTGTCATCTCAGAGCATCCTCGGAATGCATAGTTACCGATTGATGTAGTTGATATAGGAACATCAAATGAGGTGATCTGTGTCGACTCGAAGCAGTTAGATTCGATGTTCTCGATCGTGTCTGGGTTGCCAACAATCTCACGAAGATGTGTGCACTGGCTGAATGCGTACTTGTTCAGACTGGCCATTGAGCTCGGCGAAGAAAATGTAACTTGTGAGATAATACAATTCGAGAATGCATATATACCAATGTATTTGAGTGTTGAAGGAATGTTGACTCTTTCAAGAGATGCACAGTTGCTGAAGAAGTACATGTCGATGCTATAAATGTTTTCACTAAGTGTGAGCGTTCTCAGTGATGTGCATCCATTGAACGCATATGAGTCGATAGTGCAAGGACTGTCACATGGACTGAAGCTGACTGTATCAAGAGATGTACAACCTTCAAAACATCGTGTTGATATCTTAGTTAGTTTGCTGCCGAAGAAGACTGACTTGATCTGTGCACAGTTATAGAATGATTTCTCACCAAATGATGTGACTGAATTAGGAATTTCAATTGATGATAGTTTACTGCAGCCGGAGAATGCATTGGATTCGATAGTATTCAGTGTTGTGCCTGATCGAAATTCAATTTTTGTTAGATCGGTCATATCTTTGAACGCGGATGATTTAATTGTTGAAACTGTTTCTGGAATGATGTATGATGTGCTCTTCTTAAGACACATGATTAAAACAACTTTGTCGAGATCGTAAAGAATTTGTTGATCATCAAGAGATAGTTTTGCATCGCTTGGGAACGAAATGTTTACATTTGTTGGGAAACATGAACCACCAAGACTTGTTATTGTTGAAGGCAATACAACTTCTTTCAGATTTGGACAATAAGAAAACGCAGAATCTCCAATTGATGTGATATTCTCAGGAATTACTACTTTCGTCAGTCTTGTGTCCCTGAAACAATCATATGAAATGTATGTCATTCCAGCACCAAATTTAACTTCAGTTAAATGTTGGCAACTTGCGAACGCTCCATCAGATATATATGTAACTGTATCAGGTATTGTTAAGTTTTTTAAATTTGTCATTGCGAAAGCATATGCATTTATTTTTTTCAATTTTGGTGGAAATTTTACATTTTCAATCACTGAGCTAATGAATGCACAAACACCTATCATTGTAACTGTTTCTGGAATTTCAAATGATGTGCTGTGACTTGCTGGAAAGCTAATAAGTGTTGTTTTATCTTTGTTATATAAGACTCCATCCATTACAGAAAATGTAGGATTAGATAGATTACATGTGATTGTTTTTAAAGTTCTTGACCCTTCAAAACAATTATACATTTTTTGGCAAAAATATTGTTTCCACAATACAGCCATACATTGCATATGCTTCAATTGATGTCAACATGGAATTATCAGTTATTATAACTGTTTTTAAATAATAATTAAATCGAAAACAACCAAATTTCAACTCTTTAACATTATTTGGAATATTTATTGATCGCAAATCACACAATCCAAAACAATACATTGAAACTATTTCTAAGTTTGTTGGAAGTATTACGTTTGATAGAATACTACACTCATAAAATGCTTTGATTCCAATACTTGTTAAATAGTTGCAGTTCGAAAAGTCAACAGCTGATAGTTTTTTGCATTGTGCAAATGCACAATCATTGATTGTTTTAAGTTTAGATCCTTCTGGAAATGTGATAGATGATAAAGTGTTTCGACTTCCTTGAAAAGCATATTCTGCACAAACTTCTTTTTCCAAAACGCCATATATAACTTCACATTCGACTTTAAGAACAAAGTCAGTTGCATCAATAACAGATAGAAGAGTCTTGTCTCCATTTCCATATGTTTCATTGACAACCAAATTTTTATATTTTCTTTTCAATTTTTATTCTTAAATTTTGTAGTGGTTTATTTTTGTTTCTTGATTGACATACTAAAACATATTAGTTGCTGTTTAGTCTTTCTATAAAAGTGACAAAACCATAGTTGATCTGAAATATTGTTGTTTTATCAATATAGTATTTAGCATACCGAATCGATATTTCATATTCCTAAATTTTGAACAGAAAAGTATTTTACTAAATGCTCACGTTATTTTTTAAGTCTATTGGAGCTTTAAATGCTTCAATCAATTCAGAAATATATGAATCTGATAATTTAACTAGCATGATACGTGATAATAATCTTACATATTCAAATATTTCAACATTAAAGATTTTATCTGGAAATTTTGACATAACAGAATTCAATTCCAAAGATTTCTCTAATCTTGTAGAGTTTAGTGTAGAATCAGAATGTTTTTCCGGCGAAATTCCATATGGTCTCTTCCTAAATCATCAAACAATCAAAGTTATTAACATATCAGGTGCCACATCTTCTAATGAATACTCATTTGCCAACTGCCAGAGCCTAGAAGAAGTTTATTTACAAAGTTGTGTTTCAATTGGTCAATACTGTCTTTCTAACAATGCTGCTCTCGTCACTATATACCTTCCAAGTCTTACAACCATATCTCCATTTGCTTTTTACGATTGTTCTTCCCTGAAAGAATTAAATTTGCCAAACTTAGAAACACAGTTGACAACAAACTCAGAGGGATATGAAGTCGGCAACTACTTCTCGTTCTGTACGAAACTTAAAAATATATCTCTTCCGAAGATAAAAGTGATAAATGGCTTGACATTTCACAGATGTCAATTGTTGGAGTACGTCTATGCTCCAGATGTCGAATTGATTAAAAGAGAAGCATTTTTAGAGGCTGGTCCCCTTTCAAAAACCGAATTTAATTCGGTATCTACACTTGAAGAGCGTTCTTTCTATACAACAACGGCAACAGTCCTCAGTTTCCCTAAAGTTACATCCATTGGAGATAGATCTTTCGGAATTAGCAACATTCAAAAAATTTATTTAGAAAAGTGCGAAACAATTGGTGTTTCTTCGTTCGAAAGATGCGTACATCTATCAGAGATATCATGTCCTGCTGTAAAAGTCATCAAATCCTCAGCTTTTACAAATACCCGTCTTATTAACGTTGTTTTCCCTCAACTTACATATTTATCTGTCGATGGAGACACAGGAAGTCAGTTCGAAGGTTGCCACTTCCTTCAAATCTTCTCTGCTCCCTTGTTAAAAGAATTTGGTTCAAATTCTTTCAAAAACTGCATTTCCTTGGAATCATTTGACGCACAATCGGTTGTAGAGATAGGAAACAATGCGTTCTACAACTGTCAGCACATTTCCAAGTTGAAATTCCCAAATCTTGAAAAAATTGGAATTTTTTCTTTCGCAAATTGCTCTCAAATCGAGAATATAAGTTTCAATTCACTCACAGAAATGAAGGAATCCGCTTTTGAGAGCTGTAAATCATTGAAAAATGTTGAATTCGAAAATCTCAAAATTATTTCAACATTTTCATTCAGAAACTGTGTTTTATTAGAATCAGTAGATGCCAAATCAGTTGAAGAGATTGGCGACAGTGCGTTTTTCAATTGCCAGCATCTATTTAAGTTGAAATTTTCAAATCTCCAAAAAATTGGAGTTTCTTCCTTCGAAAACTGCTCTCAAATAGAGGCAATCAGCATCCCTACATGCATAGAAATGAAGGAATCAGCATTTGAGAACTGTAAATCACTCAAAACTGCTGAATTTAATAATCTCAACTTAATTCCAGCATTTTCATTCAGAAACTGCGACAAATTATCAAAAATAAGCTTTGATATGGCCAAATCTGTTGCCAATTGTTCATTTTATGGCTGTTCTGCCCTTCAAACCATTAATTTCCCAAATCTTCTCGCAATTTCGGGTTCATCCTTCGAAAACTGCCATAATTTGGCCAGAGCAACTCTTCCTTTAGTCACAGTCATCTCAGAATTCGCTTTTAAGTCCACAAATCTCACAATAATTAATTTTCCAAAATTATCTAAACTTTATAGCGAATCCTTCATGAACTGCAAGCAGCTAACTAAAGTAAACCTCACGGGACTAACAGAACTCGTCGGAGATTCCCATTTTTCAGGTTGTTCTGAATCAAAAATTTTTGTTTTGAGTAATTTACAAAATGTTTCAGAAACATCATTAAACATCTTCGACGGCTGTGTTAACATGGACGAGCTCTATCTCGGGGACAAGCCTCCTAAAGAATTCAATGAAGAAGTGTTCAAAAATTTCAGCAAATCCATAAAATTGCATTTGCCAAATTCAGATTCATGGAAAAACTATGTTTCCAGGTGCAAACTGAGTAAGGAACAGGAGTATATATACAAGGGAATTAAGATGAACCACTACAAACTGTCCAATCACATTATTCCGATTCTGATTGCTGTTGGAGCTGTTTTGTTACTAACTATTTGGATTGTTTCTTGCTGGTTAAAGAGAGCTTTGGACAAACAGGAACCAGTCGACAAATTCAGCGAATTACTCAACTCAATGGATCCTTCTGCACCTCTTCTTTAGAAATATTTTATTCACCATTTCTTTTAGAAACGTTCTTTTTTAAAAATTCACTTTTATCCTCTTTCTCTTAAAAGCAAAAACTTAATTTTTTATTTATAATGATATTGTAATGATATTTTTGATATATTATTATGATTTTGTATGCATGCTTGGATGTTCAACAAGATAATTTCGGTTTATTTTATAATGAAACATGATTATAAGTTTCAAAAAATCGAAATGATAGCGAGCTAGTTAGATTTCATACAAGTGGATTAGTTATTTTTGGAGTTCTTGTCTAATGGTTTTCTCTATGTTTTGAAAATCGAATAAGATTAAATTGGTCAAACGGCACTTCATTGTGCAGGAAATTAGAATAAATTTAAAAAGTCGCCGCAAACAGACATCTACATTATGTTTAATCATAACCTGGCTTTATATCATTATGAAATTAATGTTTCTATATATGTGCAACATTTTCCAAAAGAAAATTTATCTAAACCAATCAATATCAAAATAATTACTTCGATTTCCTCCTAATTATAAATATTTTTCATTCTTTACAATGAGATCATTTAGAGATGAGTTTGATAAGTATGTTTTAGAAAATTTAAATTTGAAATAAAAAAAAATTGACCAATTACAAAGAATATGAGACATAACAATGTTTACATGAGTGGTAACAACAACATATATGAAAAGAATATATATAATGGAATAATTACAAGTTCTAAAGTTTGTAATTTGAGAATTGGAAGTAAATATCTAGCTGCGCAATAGGAAGCCCATCCTACGCATGGAATTGATATTATAGCTGCTGTAATGATTCTGAGTTTAAATATTCTTGATATAAACAAAGCAGGGACAATTGGAGGTAAGCAATATGAAATTGCTGTTACAAGTGTCATAACTGTAAACTCTGAATCAGGGACAAATGCTAATGACATGTAATGAAAAGCAGAATATAATACAATCGAGCCAATAACGGCAATCATGTAAACTGTTCCGAATCTCGGCATTCCTGTCAAAAGGAGAAGAAAAGCGTATGCTATAAAGAATAAAATTGAGATCAAAAAGTTGTTATCAATAGCTCTTGGAACTTTGTTTGGTGATAAAATGTAAATGAGGTTGGATTTTACATCAGAGTTATGTATTCCTAATTCTTCAAATAATGATGGCTCGCCTGGGAAGCCTCCATGCCAAATTGAAGCGTATTCGCCAACTGTATGATGAACTGTAGCTTGTGGCGCTGTAAAAGTTGGTTGTGGAGGTGGAATATTCTGAACAGGAACTGACACGCCTTGTGGAATGTTTTGCTGAGGCGAGGATTGGATGAAATCTAAATCATCTTGAATCATAATAAATTATCGTTTTGAATTTGTCGAGTAAAGTTTTTTTTTGCATAAAATCAACATTAGAGTCTGCAATTTCAGCATATTTAAACATATTGAATCTACTGTGACACATATCTGACCATCACATGAAATAAACCCAGTAGATTTACTTCGGTATATTTCAAATATGTTTTAGATTCTATTCTTAGTGATAAATGACCTTGACAAACTTATCTGATTTTCAATATTAAGTGATTTTATTCCAATTAATCTTGAAAACAAATTTACACATATATCCGATAAGATACTTCAACAATGATAAACAGCTACTTACCACAAATATCCCCAAAGAGTAACTATCTAGATTGACGGAGATTTTGTTATTAAGGTTGAAAACAATAAATATTTCCTTTATTGTATTTTATTATAGTTACTATCAAATTTCAAAATCTCAAATAACCAATAGATTTATGTGAATAGGTGATTTCTTTGGGATGTTTAAATTTTTGAAAAATATGGAAATATTTTTTCTAAAATATAACTTAATGGGTATTGTTTAAATGGAGAAAGCTCTGCAAAGCTCATTGAAATCAATCTTTCCATTAGAATCAACATCAATCTTCTTAAGTTCCTCATCAACCTGAGATCTTGACATTGACTGACCGCAAAGATCTGTGAAGACAACGAGCTCGTCACAACTTAAGTAGCCATCGTTATCTGTATCGACGGCCTGATAGATGAGTCTGAATAAATATCTTGGATCAGCTCCAGATTTGTTGCAAGCATCAAGGTAGGCAAGGAATTCTTCGAATGAGAGGTTTCCATCGTGATTTTCATCGAAAACTTTGTATGTAGCCTTGATGAAACGTGTATCCATCTGGGCTTGAACTAAGAAGTTGTAGAATTCTGGCTGATTAACAAGGCCGTTGTGATCTGTGTCAATTTGGTTGAAAACGGCGTGGAGACCGTTGATTTCTTCCTGTGTATAGTTGTAAGCCTTTGGTGCTTGCATCGAAAAGTGAAATGAATTTGAATTCAAATAAATCGATCTGAAAAAAATTCTAGAAATATTCTATTAATCATAATTGATATATCATTTTGAAAAACTATCACTTTTCAAGATAATTTTTCAAAGCAATCGATTTTTTGAAAATGATTTTCGATCAAAACAAAATGAGCGATGAAGCCTTCAGCTTGTCACCAACCCATCACTAATCTCTCTACAGTTAGCTAAAATCTAATGCTTTTACATATTTTATTTCCAAACCATCCTTGTTTATAAAGATATGTGGCTTGCATAAGCAATATTATATATTTATTGATCATATCGATCATTATAGTAGTGAATGTTTGACAAATTTAATATTATTTAGCATATTTGAAGTGATTTTATATGAAATAATGTGAATGAGCCTATTTAATCAACTCGACTTCCAAATATGATGGAATGCGATGATTCTTATGATAGCTTGTACAATTTTCTCGAAGATTATCTATGAGAACAATTTAAATCATATAAAATTACGTTAAAATAAGAAAGTTGTGAAATAGCATTGCAAATATTATACAGGTTTCAATAGGTGAAAACAATTTATCCTCCAAATTGAATAATTCTTCAGATGCCAATTGAGGATTTTATGATTTTCTTAGGACAATTTATTCTTTCTATGCAGTGGTAAATTATCCTGTTCAATAAAAAATACTTCTCAATAGTTGGTCAAATTCAAATTTACAAAAAAACTTGACAAAAATGCTGAGCATTGTTGGACTTCAAGGACCGGATTGGGTTTTGATAGCCGCTGACTCATCAGTATCTTCCTCAATTATTTGCATGAGCGAAAATTACGACCGAATTGCACAATTAGACGACAGACATGCTTTAGCTATGTCCGGCGAGACAGGCGATTGCCTTCAATTATCCGAATACCTACAAGGAAATGTCGCATTGTATAAGTTTAGAAATGGCGTTGAACTCTCAAGTGACGCCCTTGCACACTTTATCAGACATACTATGGCTAAAGCAGTACGAAAGAGTCCATACGAAGTTAACATGCTTCTTTCCGGATACGACGGAAAGCCACATTTATACTTTATGGATTATTTGGGTACATTGCAGAGTATTCCTTATGGTGCTCAAGGCTATTGCCAGTATTTCGTTATGTCCGTCTTTGATAAGCACTACAAAGAAGGATTGACATTAGAAGATGGTAAAGAACTCATGAAATTGGCATTAAATCAGATCAAGCAAAGATTTACAGTAGCTCCACACGGATTCATTGTTAAGCTTGTCGATAAGAATGGTATTACAAAAATTGATCTTGAATAAATTTGATAATTATACTTTTAAATATTATTATCTGAAAATAATGGATTTAGCACAACTATAAGATTCTAAAACTATTTACTATATCTTTTCTAAAAAATTTCGTTTGTAATTTTTCGAATTTCTTGATTTCTTAATTTTTCATAGAGAAAAAGAAACATTTCATATAAAACTCTTCAAATTCATACGAAACATATTGATTTGGTTAAAGATTATAAAAAATATCAAACAAAAGTTGGTTTATTATAAAATAACAACAATATAAGATAAAATAATTAGGTAAATATACTTATACTTGTGTAGCGGGTTGAGTATTTGTATTTCCGGCGAATAAATTTGTTCCATTTTGAAGAATTAGAGGGAAAACAGTTTGTCTAAAGAAGGAACTTGCACCTCTCTGAACGTCATCCTTAACACTATGATCACATTTGAGGAATCCCCATGCATTTGTAGAAGCCAATGCACAGCTCACTCCTGTAACCAAAACCCAGCCAAGATTTAGTCTGATGACGTTAAAGAACGTAAATAATCCCCAGACACCAGCAGAAACAAAGAGAAATAGCCAGAAATACTTTTTCTGAGCTGCTTTGTCTTGTGAATCCTGGCGAGCGTATTCAAACTTCCATGTACTCTCTCCACGTTTATTAACGATGTTTGTCCAGCGCATACCGAGAATTAATCTTCCGGCAACATTTTTAGTGAACCAGAAATCAATTGATGATGATAAAATACAAAGGACCCATTGAAATACGGAATTACTGAAGAAAATTCCGCTAAACATGTAAAATCCAAACGGAATTACTTTTAATGTCAAAAATGTCGTGAAAATTCTTCCAGTTGGTAACGATGGTCTTGTTTCTGTTGTTGTCGTCGTATTAGTTTTGGGGGCATCATCTTGATAATGTGTTGGGCTTTGGACAAATTCTAAATCTTCAGTACTCATTTGTCACTTTTATAAAACAAATCGATTATTGTCACTTTTCATCATTTCCAATTCTAAATCATTTCAAGTTATATACAATAAATAACAATACAAATCAGCTCTCCTCAGAAAAGACGGATAATTCCGTTGTTTGAATTTCTCATTTTGATGCATAGTCTGCGTGTAATTTAATTACTGTCGTCATCAATAAGTGAACGCAGGGAGACTCTGTACATTTGAGTTTACATGATCTTATTTTGCCAACATAAGATGATATATCTGGAAGAAACATCCTTTATTAGTCGTTATATATGAAGGCAAAATATTGAGTGAGATATAGTTTAAACCCGCTAAACCAGTGATTGAGAGATGCATGCTAATGTATAAGGGTATTATCATTAGCAGTAGCAGCAATACGACATCAACATCATGAAGAGATCTAAAAATCTACTTAAATATTCATATAAAAAGTGCCAAAAACACATGAAAATTATTTATTATAATGAGCGCTAAGTTTATTTATTCATAAAATGATGTTTCCTAACTATTTCTAACACAAAATTCAACGCCTTAGATATCTAAATCTTGGATTCTTATATGACAAAATGAGCAATATATTTGTAATAACGTGCCAGAACATAAAACAAAAATAGTTTTTACTGTTCTTTATCCCCAAATGCATTTTGGAAGAAAGAGTCAAATAAATGTAAGATTTGTATTAGAGAGCGTTTGCACTATTTGTTAGAATGAAAAGTTCAATAACTTCATACTTCATCTAAATGCATTTCATGATTCAAGAACTAATAATGTGAATTCTGACTTTAGGTTTGAATTAATCAAAATAAATATTCTCATGTTAAGGCCGCACTTACGCCCTTCTGACTTTAATTCAATTTTTTTGACAACAGTCGTGAAGCGTCATTGAAATTTAACCTTAAACAATTGAATTGAAGGCCTTGTCATAGGGGCGTAGGTGCATCCTTAAATTATTCATTAGCTTATAAAGGAATAACAGTTGCAATAGTTTTTGATTTCTATTGGATGAATATTTATTGGATGTATATCTTTTATGATGGAGAAACTTCAACTTATTTTTGGATGTTTTTCTTTCGATAGTTATGCATTATGATATTATTGCAAAATCCTAATTCATCTCACAGACAATAATTTCATTATTCCGTATTTTAAAAGAGTTTTAGATCATATGCTTAATATAATCAATGAAAACGGAGAAATAATAGCTAAATGGACTAATGATAATTCATTCAGAAGCATGCATGTTGGAACAGATATTCCCAGAAATGTACCAAATATATCAAGCTCAAACATGGATCCAGAAATATTATTCCAGCTATCTCGAAGAAAATTGATCCTAATTCGATGATATAATTCATTTTGATAACACTCGAATAACACCAGCTTCCCGCATATTTCTTCTCCAATATTTCTATAAGATTTGATTATATTATAATTCTTACCATCTTTCGATCCAACAACATCAAAATCAGTAACGTAGGGGTTATAAATACCATACATTCTAATACCAGAGTAATTGAACACGCCTTTGAAAATAAATTCAACATGAGGATCTTTATCATCAGTGAAATAATAAGTTCTAATATTTCTATCAAATGCATATTCAAGTAGGTATTTTGGCTCACTCTCTTTTGAGGCTTTTAATGAAAAATAATCGTTATTAAATAAATCATATGATTTAAGAATTGTTTGTACTAATCCATCTTCAGATCTAGAAGGGACAAATGTAAGTGGTTCTCTTACGGAAAGTTTAGCCATCTGTTAAAAGATTTTGCATAATTAATTTAAATTTTAACTGAATTCTGATTCTAAACGTCTTCGTATGCTGATGAACGATGGGCCCATAGCAAATTCATCCCTTTCAATTACAAGTTATCTTCAAATAAATCTGAAGTAGTGCAGTTTGTTTGTAAAAAAAAATAAACTTCAATTGGAGTAGTAAATATATTAGTCAATGACTCTTCATAAACAAGGGAGTAGCAAAATGATGTATGTTAGCAATATTGGCAAATACACTAATTAAATAGAGAACGCTTTGAGAATGATTTAAATTTCTCATCTTATAATTAGCATTTCCTAGCACATTGAATGTATAGGTTATGGAAATTATGTGACTAGAATTCTTGTAGAAAATAAAGAGATGATATAATATCGTCCAAAATTATTTGTTTTCTTTTTGAAATATTTCATCATCAGGTTCTCATCATTAAAGCGATTTCAAATCTTGTCATAATCTTTTTTATTATTCTTTTTTCTCATGGATTTAGATGAAGGCAACTTTTTAAAAAAGATATGCGAAAACCAATTTGGACAATGCATATACGATCTAAAGAAGATATTACGCAAGCAGCCAATGATTAATTATGAACAAGACTTGGATTTACCAACAGTTTCAAAAAATTCATTCGCAATGTATGTTGAAGACTTTATTTCTCTTTCAGAAAGAGAACAAATTAGTGGTTCTGTTGATGTTTTAACATGTTTGGCCCGTTTAATTAAACCATACATCGAAATTCCATATGAATATTGCGAAATACTTAATTCTCCATACTTTTCTGAAAGGTTAGCTCAATTAGCTTGCGTAATAGATCCAATTTATTTTAATAAATACTTAAGAAGTATGAAATATTTAATAGCTTGTCCAAGTGTCACTCAAGCATTTCAAGAACAAGACTTATTACAGTATTATTCAAAGTTTGTTCAGTACGTATTGGACTCAGGCGATGAAAAAGTTACAATTCGCTTCTTTAAATTGTTACGAAAATTAATTCGATATGATTCTTCATCAATAGCTTCTTTATTGAACCACGGACTTGTTCTAATTGTTCCATTATCAGAGATTGGCAATAGATTACCAGTTTTTACCTTACAATATCTCAAATATTTAAATCTTTGTTTCAAAGTCAATAGAGAGCTTTCTTTGACTCTCCCAAGTGATCTAATCGATAGCTTACTATCAGATCTGCAATCTTTGTACGGAATAACAACAGAATTAAATGTTTTAATAATTGACATTTTCTCTGGGTTTTCCGTCGAAGATAAGCAATCGTTATTTTTAATTAACCACATGATCCATCTTTTTATCATGGATAACCTCTTTTCGAACAATATTCCTTCTGCAATAATTCCTGAAGCGTTTACTATTCTCATTTCATGTGCAAATAATAATGAATGCGGAGTAGCTAACGAAATAGTTCAAAAATTCGACTTTAACCTATTAGGAGACATAATTCGAGATTCTCGACCGTTAGTTTTCAAATTTATCTGCATGTTTTTGCAGGCGATATTTACTAATGTGCCCAACTCGGTTGATTCTGCCCCAACAATCCCAGAAGCCATTGAATCCAGAATAAATAGAAAATGTTCGGCCCCAGAAAAGGAAGCGGCAGCTTTAGCTACACTCACTGCGTTCCAAAATGGGGAATCCCAAGAAATCCAGATGCTCTGGCTGCTTCCTTCGATGATTGAGAACTTAGTTTATTATATCTTCAGCGTTCCAGAATCTGATCTCGAAAACATCAAAACTGCTGTTACAAAAATATGGAATCTCTCAGAAAATAACAGCGATATTCGAGAAATCCTTTCAAGTTTGTGCGAAATTGAAAAATTCAATTTATGACAACAAAAAAACAACAGAAAAAAATATTTAATTTTTTCCCTTCTATGTATAATAGGAATATCTCTTATATGTTAAGTGTATTGAAAAATTGAATGTTTACAATTCATTGACACTTTTATAACTACAGTATTCAAATTGATTATGAAAGATAACGGGACACTTGCCCGTTCAGCGAACCTTCCTTTTGTCATACGTGACTACAAATTCACGCAAATGATAGGAAAGGGTGGCTTCGCTGAAGTATTTCTTGTTGAACACATAAAATTTTTAACTTTATTTGTGGCTAAAGTCATGACAGTCGATGCCTCCGAAGTGCAGTCTACCTGGGAAATATTCGATTCAGAGACAAAGGCTCTCAGTACCTTAAACCATCCGCATATTATTCGTTTATATGATCATTTTCAGATTGGATGCCAATTCTATTACATTTTAGAATACTGTCCAAACGGAAGTCTTTTCGATGAAATAGAAGTGACAAGAGGTTTGCCAATTCCGAGATTTTTGACACTTGCATCTCAAATTGTTAGCGCACTTGCTTACTGTCACGCCAACGGAATAGCTCATAGAGATATCAAGCCAGGAAACATCCTACTCGACGAAAATAAAAGAGCCAAACTTACGGATTTTGGACTTTGTATGCAAACAAAAATTGGCGAGTTACATAAGACATTTTCAGGGTCCTGCGAATTTACAGCACCTGAAATATTCCTACGAAAGCCAAATGATCCATTTAAAGGCGATGTTTGGGCTCTTGGAATAGTTTTTGCGATTCTGATTACAGGAACTTCCCCTTGGAAGTGCGATTCTTTGGGAGCATTACGACAGCTCGCTCTCGCAGGAAATTATAAATTAAATGAGTTTGTTCCCAAAGAAATTGCAGACGTAATAGCTAGAATGATTGTTGTCGACCCAGATAAAAGAATTACAATGGCAGAGCTCGCTGAAATGCCACTTTTTCGACATTCTCATCCTACTGGAATTGTTCCTTCACTTTCTAAGACACAGATAGTCCAATTAGACTGGGAACCAATAGAACGACCATCACGCGATAATTCTTACGACGATTTAAATGAAACAGAGGAGATTAGACCTGTTGTTTCATCAAAAGTAAGAAGTGCATCTTCATTGTTCTTACACAAGAAGCCACAGAATAGAGTTAAGTCGAGGATGCGATTAAATACAGTTAAACCCACATTCCCCGGAATTGAAGAAGATGATCTCGTATTTTTCTCTTAATCCTTGTTTTTGTTTGTAAATATTTCTATTTAGATATAATCGCATTTATTTACTTTATTTTTAACAAAACAAATTCAAAATTTCAAAAATATTTTATTAAATTCTGATTTTTCATCAAAGAATCATAGATAAAATGAGCCGAATTAAGGATTTCTTTAAGGAAATTCTCTTCTTCGACTATAAAATTTAGTTTAGAGATATAATTACAATGAATATATGAATTTGGCGAAACACATCTAAATACCAGTCATTCTCCAGACAAAAAATTTAGTTGGATCATCAAAATATTCTACAGAAATGAATAAAAAACAATTTTTGAAATATAACAATAAAGCTATTTAAAATATTTACAAAATCAACAACAACAGTACTTTATTTGGTAGAAACGATCGTAGATTGTGAAGCAGATGGAAATCCGCGTTCATATATATGAATTGGTGAAATTTTGCGGCCAAACGGTCTAGAGTATGCATCGATATCTCCAGTAGCAGCCTTTTTCAAGAGGTAAGTGACGAATTTTCTCATACTTGGTCTATTTTCTTCTCGAAGAAGCGTTATGTTAATTGTAACTTCATTTCCGATTACTATTATATCAGGCTGTAGTTTTCGTGCAAAAGCAGCAAGTTCGAACACTAAAGATGAAGAAGTTAATAATTTTATATCTCTGTAAAGAATTGAAAGATCGTTTGGGTCGCTTTCGATTGTAAATATATCAGATCCTGGTTCTTTTTCTGTTTTAGGTTTCTTTTGTGTAATATCTGGAACTGGTGGCCGACATTTTTCGTTGTATTCTTTAGTAAAATATTGCAATGGCATGGCAATGGGTCCACCAAGGGGATTCACAGCGTTAAGAATGCCTTCGAAGTAGTTTTGAAGCTGGACTGCTGCTGCGTGACGAATTGAGCCTTCAGGATAGCCAATTCTTCCATTTTCAATACATGTTGCAATGTCGGAAATGAAAGTTGATATGTTTGTGTATGTATTTGTAAATAATTTCGACGAAATAAGATCAAAATTGATTGGATGCTCTATATTTGGATTTACTAAGTCAGGATCATAGTCCCAAAACATGTTAAAATATTTTCGTGTTTTCAGTTGGTTTAATATTGATCTGCATAAGTTTGTTTCATCATCATTCATTTTGAATGAAAAATAATCGGTTATATAAGAATGAATAATGTTTATAAAGGAAATACCTTCAAGTGTAATAAACAGAAATTCATCAAAAGTGACAGCTCTCAATTTTTTGACATTTGTAAATTCTAAATTGAATGAGAAAAATGAAATAATAGTAAGCATAATACAATATTCTAGATTTAATTATAATTAGGAAAAAGTTAGTTTTGAGAGTACTTTTCATAGGCATATAGAATGAAATCTTCTGAAAAATAATATCACATAAACTCATATTATTTTCTAATATATAACTATTTTATATAAAAATCAAATTCAATGATCTTAAAAGCGAAGGATAAACCTCAAAATTTACGAATATAATGAGTGGGAATATAATGCTTATCTATCATAAAACCATATGAAATATCAATTTTTGCTTTACGCCTAATTTTTGACGACAATTAGCAAAAAATGTTAAATGTTAACACTCAGTCCATTTGAATATGAAAAATAAAATTGACTTTAATTAAATGTTTTTATTTATCATGCAATTCTTCTTGCGACCAAAGAGTTGAATAAAATTTCAAAAAATAAGATAGCTTAAAAAATAATATACGGTAGTGTTTAGTAATAGATGAATAGTATATAAATTCTATTAAAATGGATTTGATCCAAAAAAATATATAAAATTTGATCATAAATAAAATCGTTTTAAATTACTTCTTCATTTAAATTATAACAATTATTTTTGGTTTTATATTTTTTTGGATCAAATCCATTTTAATAGAATTTATATACTATTCATCTATTACTAAACACTACCGTATATTATTTTTTTAAGCTATCTTATTTTTTGAAATTTTATTCAACTCTTTGGTCGCAAGAAGAATTGCATGATAAATAAAAACATTTAATTAAAGTCAATTTTATTTTTCATATTCAAATGGACTGAGTGTTAACATTTAACATTTTTTGCTAATTGTCGTCAAAAATTAGGCGTAAAGCAAAAATTGATATTTCATATGGTTTTATGATAGATAAGCATTATATTCCCACTCATTATATTCGTAAATTTTGAGGTTTATCCTTCGCTTTTAAGATCATTGAATTTGATTTTTATATAAAATAGTTATATATTAGAAAATAATATGAGTTTATGTGATATTATTTTTCAGAAGATTTTGTGTTCTTCTTCAAAATTTTTTATTAAAAAGAATCTATACAAAATATACATTTACTTTAATTAATATTTAAAAACGTGCTCTATCAAAAGTTCCAAAAATTCAATATTTTAGCTTTTCTGAGGTGTCACTTTTGATGAATTTCTGTTTACAACACAAGAAGCTTCTTTTCGATAGTTTTCCTGATAAATAGGATAAAGACAAGCTGATTGGTATCTCTGATTTAATTTTGAATGATTTTTAATTAAAATCTAGAAGACTCTTAAATAAAATCTTAGCTTGTGTATAGGAGAGTCTTAAATTTAAGTGATATGCTTTCATGCAGACAATTAATGTAATTTTATCGAATGAAGAAAAAAGTAAATTATCAATGCATTTAATTATAATCAAAAAGAATGTTTGAATATGGTTTCTATATTCACGTTCTTATTTTTTAGAAAATTTTAAATTTGAATTTGATTTCATGAAAATGACATTGATATTCAAGAAATCACCAAGAGGTAAGAACACTGTGTAATAATATACTTTTGTTGCCCTCCAAAAGAATGCGCAATCATAAAAATATGCATGAAATCAGATACCCAGATTTTCCTTACTTTTACCACTCCCCATGTAATTTCTGGGGAAAACGATAATTCATTTTTTTTATGGATGAATAGATCGTTTTCCTAGAAAGGACCTCATATCTCTGGCTAAAAAGAGTGTCAGATCCTAAATAGGTTATTGATCTAGTGTACAAATCCAATAAAAAGCCTATTTTTTGGCTTTTTTGGTGCTCATTTTTTCGAAGATCTACATGAATATGGGGAAACCATCGGATTTTTTTGGTTAACCCACATCTTCATGTAGTCTGGACTATCTTTCCTCGAAGGACCTCTTTACGGGTGTAAAAACTCATAAAGTTCTCAAAAGATTCATTCTCGATCTCCATGCTGAAAGAATTTACAATAAAAAAGAGATCTACGCATCAAACTACAGCCATAAATGAACTGAACCCCTAAAGCTCAGCTCTTAGTTTATCAAAAACGTCGAAATCCTTCTCATTGCAATCAAATTTTCTCAATAACTCATAAGAAAAATCGAATTTTGATTAAGCCGATGTTATAGGTATCACAAATACTACAAACTTGAGCAATATCGAAATTGCCAGCAAAAGTTTGAAATTGCATTGCTCATATTTGTTTTGTAAACTAAAAATCTGCTTATATTATTCATTAATTTTTTATATATTATTCATATACTTTAATAAAAACAATACTATTTCACCTTAAAAATGAATTTCATAAGTCAATATTATTTTTTTGAAAATGTATCAATTTTCGATTAAAACAACATGAGAATAAAAGTTACGCAAAATTATTTTAAAAAATGGTTTTAAAAATTTACAATAGATGAAGAATAAGATTGCAAGAAGTTTTGAAGTTTAATTTTAAGAAAAAAAATTCGGATATTATTCATGGATCTAAGTAATCTGATATTTGAGTATCGGCACTATGCATAAAACATATATTTATAGTTTTTTTGGAGTTTTATGATTTTAAATATATTCAAATTTGGCAATCCAATAGATTTTTAAAAAATAGGTAAATAAAAATAGATTACATATGCCGCAGATTTAGAACATGAAACAAATCTTATAGTGACCCAAAAAAAATTCATGATCCAAAAAAGAAAAAAAATAGGTAAATGGGAATCAAACCTTGGCATAATGAATCATTATGTCAGATGTTTCCACTACACCGGCAGTTCGAAAAATACCCTTGGTGGTTCTATTTAATAGCTACTCCCAACGATAGGCGGTGTCCCCAGCTTTAGAGAGGTGGTAAAAGTAAGGAAAATCTGGGTATTTTAAAAATGAAATTGCTCGCTTCGTTAATGTTAAAATTTTCGGGAAAAGTGCCTGCAATTTACACAATCTATTTATGGATGTTGTTTGATTCCACTAATGAAACATTGATATATTAGTGGAAATTTTATATTTACAACATCTTTTTGGCAATACTATTTTGACACTTTTTTTAAAATATAATTACAAGAAGTATGTCATGTTCAGAGCAGACATCAATTGAAGATTTCAATGATTTTAATAATATTAATCCTATTGATGTATTCGAGTACCCTTGCAAAGCATCCAAAATAATTTGGGATATCAACTCGAATAATGTTTTACAACAATCATTACAAATCATAGAACTCATTAAATCAAATAAAATACCCATTAATATGGTATTTCACCTGGTAGATATTTATTCGAATCTTCGATGGAAAGATATTGGAAATTTTGGGGAATTTTCTCTAAAGATATTAAACGAATTTTCATGTCATTATATATTTACAAATCGGAGATTAAGGAACTTATTATATTATAAAGGTTACAATACCTTTAGTACCTTCAAACCTAGTTTAAAAGAAGATGAAATTCTCAATGTATTCTCAAAAGATTCTCCCTTATACTACATTGCCTGAGACAAAGTTAATGATCTTAAAAGTAAATTCCCAAGCCTTGATATAGGGTGTCCAAAGGTGCGTTTAGCACAGCGCTCTATATGAGACTATTAAAGGAGATATATGCTGATTATAAATATATAATAAAAAATATGAATATATGTATATGATGAGTATGTTGTATTTTGGCGCCATGCCGGGATATAAAATGAATTTTGAGACAAGAGGCGGTTTCGCGGGAAATTTTGGCGGGATTTTTTTTATTTTTTTAATGAATCATAAAGAAAACATCCTCGCTCTTGCAAAAAAATGCAAAGACTGTAAAAAAATCTACGAGACATTGGTAAAATGCTTCGGTATGGATGCTCCTAGCTATTCCACTGTAACGTATCATGTTAGGATGTATCACTTCATGAACAAAAAGGCGCCCATCATAAAAATTGACAAAAAATCGCCGGATCAAAGAAAAATCAAAGCAATTCTTCAAGCGCTAGATGAAGACCCAAGAGCATCACTCAGAAGGATAGAGGAGATGACAAAGATACCACGTACAACAGTCAGTTATTATCTGCACAATTATTTGAACTACAAACTAGCGTATACACGTTGGGTTCCGCACAACCTTAATTCAGTTCAAAAAAAATCTAGAGTCCAACTTCGAAAGAGCTCCTCTCTATATTGGGTGCGTATCAATCCAAGAAGTTTCGCTTTTTAGTAACAGGGGACGAGTCTTGGTTTCAATATGCAACAGAAGCCAAAATCATGTGATCCCGAAGGATGAAAATCCGCAAACATTCCCGAAGAAAAAAATTGACACACCAATGATGATGTTGTCGGTTTTTTGGGGCGTGAATGGCATCATCGCAATTGATATTCTTCAAAAACCTAATACGATGAATGCTCAGTATCTAATTGACAATGTTCTTACTCAAATTATCAATTCTGATGAGTTTGAGAAATCCAAACAACAAAAACAAAAGTTTGCAATTCATTTTGATAATTCAAGAGTTCACAAAAGTCATAAGGTAATGAATTACTTGGTGGAAAACAATGTCAAAGTTGTTCCAAACCCAATTTATTCACCTGATATTGCACCCTCTGACTTTTATTTATTCGGCACGCTAAAAAAGAGAGCTGAAGGACGCGAATTCGCGAGTCCAGATGATCTTGAAAATTTTGTAAGAGAGCAATTTGAGCAATTTTCTCATGATGATTTAAAGCGTGTCTTTCAAGCCTGGATCGATCGCTGCGAACGCGTGATTGAATCCAATGGTGATTATATTTAAATAAACTTTATATATATGTAACTTGTTTATTTCTATTCGCAGTATTCAGGTTTGTGCTAAACACACCTTTGGACACCCTATATTTATAAAAAATTGATAATTGCTTAACTGTACTTAAGGATGGGCACTCATTAGGGTGATGAAAAAAATCAAGTCTAGCAAAGTCAATATATTAAAAACAGTGAAGACTATTATATAGCATTATAGTGCACAAGCTCAAATATTTAGTGATGCATTTCTCGAACTTATTTTATTTATAAGTTAACCTTGAAACATGAATTTTAGTATATCATGAGCATATTTTTTTCTAATTTTGCAATACTTATAATATCATACCAGGATTCATGTGGAAGTCTAATATTTGGTATATAATATTCTTACAATAAATGTATTAATTCAATTATATTCAAAATGATGGGTCGCAATTTTTACTGAAATTGCAAATTTAATTTCAACAATGAAATTATTGTTTAAAAAAAATAGCACAACAGCAAGATGGACAATCATATATAGAATTATAATGCTCCATATAATGCTTTGATTTGATGCGTATATAATGTTATTTTTCGAACATCTTTGTAAAAAATTGATTTTTGTAATTTTTGAAAAAATTCGATTTTATTTCGAGATTTCCTCTATAGGTGAAGTATATTGAACAATATTCCTATGGGAGAAAATAATTGTAAGTATGAGTACTTTCATTAATACTATGGGTGCCATGGTTATCGCTCAAACGATCAAGTTATATCTCGATTGCGTAAATTGAAATTTTGCTATTTTCTAAATTCACGGCAACAACATTCTTTTATCCTGATCGTACATCACAATATTTGAATGTGCGACCATTTGTTCAAGAAACCGTCAAGTTATTCTTCATTTTTCATGCCGCGGCGAACAAAAGCAGTTGCAAAGCGTATAAAGAACTTAGTTCAAAGCGCGAAAAATAGGGTAGAGCCATATGTCGTCAACACTGTTGAATTTGTGCTATCTGTATTATTGAGCGGCGCTACATTTTGCCAATCAGAATTTCAATTCATGCTGAATAACATCAAAGTTCCGTCAGAAGCTACATTTCATCGAGTCCAAGAAAAGGTTGGTCGTGTTATCATAGAAGTTGCCAGAGAATCTGTTAATTATTGGAAATCTCGAATGAGAAAATGTTCGGGACTTTTGTTTGACGGTTCTTGGAGTCAGAGAAGAAATGCAATGTTTTGCTATGTACAATTTGTAGAAGAGAAACTCAAAAAAATTGTAGATTGGGAAGTGATATCTAAATCTTTTAAAAATTTCAAAGGTAATTTCAACGGAAAATCAAATGAAATGGAATTTGAAGGCTTAAAAAGAATGCTGAAGCGTTGGAATAATGAAAAACGTGTAAATTTTTTTGTGCATGATGGCGATGTCAAAATTGTTTCTACAATCAAAAATACGTTCAAAGGTATCAGAGAATACAGAGATCCTGGACATTTTCTTAACAATATACAGAAAAAGCTCAAACTGCCAGAATTCAGAATCTTATCTAGCATTTCAAAGAATTTATTGCGTTGGCTTAGGCAACTTCTCAATGACACACATATGTCAATTAAAACAAAGAAGTTTTTATGGTTGAATTCCGCTAAACATTATGCCGGAAATCATAAATTTTGTCCAGATCCTGAAAAATGCAAGATGATTAAACCATGGAAATATGCAAAAAATAAAACTGCTATAAAAACACTTAAAAAATTCCTCGAAGATACCGTAAAAATCTTTGATATGGTAAAAAAGATTCATTCAACTCAAGTAGTTGAATCGATAAACCATATCAAAGCAATGCTTGCTAATAAAAATATTAATTGGCATGCTTCTTGGCCAATTAGGATGGCAGTCACAATATTGCATTTCAATGAAGGTATGTTTGAAACGATTGTAGCAATAAGATACAGGTTAAATTTACCAACAATGCCAGAAATGATGAACAGATATTTCAGAATGTATGATACAACAAAAGATTTAATCAAAGCATTCAAAAATTCAAAGCAAGTTCAAAAAAAGTTTGCGGCATTAAGAGCTATAAAGAGAGGTCTTCAAGCTACCGATGATCGTATTACTCTTAAATCACATAAATAATTATTAAATTTATTTCACCCTCAAAACATCATAATCTTGCACCTTCTTTGAATAAACACTTTCACCTTCTATTTTTAATTAATGTTTTTTAATTGTCCAAAATTTTTAGATTATATAAGATATAATTTTTTATAAAAGTATTATTTTCTAAAAGATAAGTATATATTCTTAATCACAAAACCTAGCATTTTATCATATCTATATATCAGCTTCCTAAATATAATACTCATATAGTTAGTATGATTTTAATGTTTTTGAACATGAAACGAAAATATGATTACAATCATATAACATAATGGAGTTATTGATATAACTTATATGCATGATACATTAAGAAGTCTTCCAACAATATAGATATAGTTGTAGATTCCTATGATTCCTTTTATATTGTGAGATAATAACATTTTTATGCTGTCAGGAGCCTATGAGTGCCCATCCTTAACTGTGCAATTTTATTCGGGTCGGAATTATGTTTCAATTACTTGAGGAATATAGGAGCTGATTATACCCGCACGTCTGAAGAGTATGCTATTCGGAGTGGAAATAGATACATTTTTTCTCAAATGATTGAAGATGGACAATCTTTTGATGAGATGATCAACATTGCATTGGGATGTAGAAGTTATGAAATTGCTGAATATCTTAAATCAAATTTGGGGCAATTTCCTGACTCGCTTGCAGTAAGCTTTTATTACGGAAATTATCATTTTGCATCATATTTACTTTCAAAAGGAGCAGATGTCAACAAAATATACATTTTTCCCTTATCCATTTCCATCATTGTTTTATAGAATTCTCTTTAATGCAATATCCACCTTTGATTTTTATAATTATATTTACTTTCATATCTTTTATTTGATAATGGAGTTCTTCAAAATTTTGTATCCTTCATCATTTTATTTTATTCTTATTCACTTAATATCTCCAGTTGGTTTATGAAATTCTCATAGAATTAATTTTATTCATTGCTTTATATAATTCCATTTCTTTTAATATATTCTATTGTTTTATGAAATTCATTTCGAGTTTATATCTATCATTGACTTAAACTGCTAATTTAATATTCATGTTCATAATAGATTAATGAAATTCATTTAATATTAATTATTGCCCTCGGTTTTGCAATCCAAGCAAATTCAAATGAAATTGTCAAATTCTTAATTGATCGTGGTGCAGATGTCAACTTGAAACTTTTTATCTTTAGTCTCATTTCAATCATTTCTTTACCAAATTATTTTTATCTATATATTAATCATTGCTTTTTAACAATCCCTTTATTATCATATTAATCATTAATTTATTTTATTCTATTTATTATTATATTTATCAATGATTAATCGAGTTCTTTTTCTGGTCATATTTATCGTAGTTTAATGTAATATGTTTTCTTTTCATATTTGTCATTGTTTTTTTATATTCTCATTGTTTTAATGTCCATTACTGTTTTATTGGATTATCTACAATTTCATATTTATCTTCGAATTATGGAATTCTCATTGTTTTAATATAATTCATCTATTTATGAAATTTTATATATAATTATATTTACATTTATTTTATTCAATTCAATTGATACTGATGAAATCCCACTAAGTATTGCAATTTACGAAAATTCAATTGAAATGGTCAAGCTGTTAGTTGAACATGGTGCAAATGTCAACATGAAACATTTTCTCTTTAATTTCACATTAATCATTTGTTCATCAAATTATTTTTCATTTCATATTTCCCATTACTTTTTGGCATTCATCCTCTTTTCATTTTTATCATTGGTTAATCGAATTTAATTTCTTTTCATATTTACATTTGCTTTATCGCATTTTTAATTTCTTCATATTAACAATTGTCTTACAAAATTATCTTTTTATAAATGTCAATCATTGAATAATAAGATTCATTTATTGCGAATCAATGTCCCCTCAGTGATGCAATCAAAGAAAATTCCCTCGAAATAGTTCAATATTTGGTTGAACATGGTGCAGATGTAAACATGAAACTTATTCTCTTTATCTTCATATCCATTAATTTGTTGTGAAGTACTCTTTATTCTCATGTTATCCAGTGATTTATAAAATCATATTTCTTTTCATATCTGCCATTGTTATATAGAATTCTATATATACATATTTTATCTATCATTGTTTTATCGAATTATCTTTACATTATTGCTTATTATTTACTTATGGAATTTCATATATGGTTCTTTTATTCTTTGTAGATGTCCTCTCAGTATTGCAATCAAAAAGAATTATTTCGAAATCGTTAAATATTTGGTTGAACATGGTGCAGATGTTAATATGAAGCTCTTTCTCTATATGCTAATATCTATCATTATGCTATGGAATTTTTATTAATTTCACATCTATATTTGAGTAATGAAATTCTGTTAATACAAATGAATTTCCACTCAGTATTGCAATCAAAAGGAATTTAAATGAGATTACTAGATTCCTCTATGATCATGGGGCAAAGACTGATCAATGATTTAACATTTTAAATCAAAATAAAAATTACTTTATAAATGTGATGTTTCTTTTCATTTGTAACTTTTTATCTTTGATAATTAGTTAGAATTTTATTTGAGATATATGAAAATGAAAATACATCATTTTCCAAAAATATGGAAGCAGAAGATCCTGAATATCATTGTTGATAATTGGTAGTGGCCATTTGCACTTTTTATATTAGGATATGAATAATTGGAGCTTCTGGTGTTCCTTTTTCCAAGTTTCTTAATGATGACATAGCATTTTCCATCAAGTTATTTGTTTCATAAGTTATACTTAATTGAATCTTCTATTTCTTTAAAGACAAACTAGGATATTTATAACATGTTTCTAGTTTGTATTTAGTAGAAACTTATAATTCATTTAAATCAACTGTTTCTGATAAACTGTCACCTTTTAGAAATTTCCGACCTTTTTTTGTTCTCATAACGAACAATATTTGAATTAAAAATAATCGTATGCGAGAGAATTTTTTTAAATGTATACATAGATAGTGGATGGAAAAACATATGTGTGTGTGCAGTGATTTTTTTTAATAAAATACATCATTTTTCCAATAAGTCAATTAATTTTATTTGTTTTCCCATACCTTATTGGAAACTTGATTTATATTTTAGCATTTTGCACATTTACAGATTTTCCATATGCATGCATGACTCTAGAGCAAATAAAACTAGAAATTAAAAATCTCACAACAATTTTTAGCGTTCCTCCATGGAATTTAATAAAAGATTACAGTTACAACCTTTCATTGACACCATTACGAAAGAATGATATATATTTCTTCGAAAAATATTCAGATCAACTCGCAGATTTTCAACCATCTTATATGAAAACGATATATGATACAACAAATAACTTAATCTGTCATGTATACCATCTTTATGACATGTATGTTACATACTCAGGCTGTTTTTCGGATGGCGTTCATTTAATTCAACCAGATAACGAAGGGCCTTACGAAATTCGAATGACAAAAGACGGCCCTGTAATTGACTACTATGAAAACGTCATAGCCGTTGGTCATTCTCAAATAATGAACTACGGCCATCATATTAATGATTTTTTAAGTCCATTGATGATAATTCCAGAAGAAATACAGAACAAATCAGTAATAGTAGGATACGGTTTGAAGAATCTTGTTCTCGAAACACTAAATGCCTTAGGATTTGAAAATAAAATTAAATTTTTAGAAGAAGGTCAATGGATATTCGCCAAGAACTTATATGCATGTGCAAGGCCACGACCACATCTATCTCATTTCGGGGTCCCTCAGTTAGAACTCTCAAGAAAATTAAGAAAATTTTACAAAGTTGACAAAATTGAGCCAACAAATTACTATTTGTCAAACAGAAATACTAAGATAAGATCGATTTATAACTTTAATGAATTATTTGAAGCAGCAAAAACAAGATTTCCAGAAATTAAATGGAAAACAGCTCCAGACCTCATTTTGACTGTCAGAGAAACAGCACTAATATGGTCTAAAGCAAAATTCATGTTCACTGTCACAGGAAGTAACTCAATGAAAGCGATTTTCATGTCATCTGATTCAGTTTTTGTGGATGTGATTGGAAATTTGCTTGATCCACCAATTATTAAGTGCTTCTTGTCTGTTGGTGTTAAAGTTGTTATATTTTCTATTAAAAATATGAAACATTTCGAAATTTCAGAAAATATAGTTGACATTCCACTGGCAATGAAGGCATTTGAGACAGCTATTTACTATATCAATAATAAGAAATGGCCTCCAACATCAGATGGCATTTCTTTTGTTTGTTAATTATAATAAAATTATTTTTTATTTACTTATGACTTTATGAAATATAGAATGATATAGTGTCATGGATGTTTTTAATGTTATTAGATGTGCAAAGCATCATGTTGAATAATTATTGTGGAAAACAACATTTTAATTCGACTTTAATGATGAAATCCTAAAATTCTAAATATAGGATTATTTCTTATATGTGATGGAGACACATCAAAAATTTAGAGATCTTATTTAATACACGGAGTTATCTAAAAGTACGAATACATGAATGTCAAGAGATAAGTATGAAATGAGTGAAAAGCTGGAGGATAAAATTTTTCTGATTCAGGATCATTATTTAAGTTTGTGAAGAAAATACTTCAATCAAATTCATTACCAGTCTTCAGAGTACTATATTATACTGTATTTTTGGATCTTCATACCGCATAATAATTATAATTTTTCATTGAGTCAACAATAATTTTTTTAAGGAAACCAGATTTTTATTTTATCTCCTCCTAAATACTGTCATTTTCGTATGAATCTCATTATTCTTACAATTTCGTTTCTTCATGATTGCATTACAATAAAAGTTATTATCATTTAACTCTTCAGGAAAATCATATTTTTCCATTAATAATCTATATTCATGTCTGTTAACTGAACTATCAGTATTTTGATAATTCCCATTTTTTGAAGTTGGGTTAACATATCCTCCATGTAATACACAGAAATTAATAGAAAGTTTCTCTTCTGTAATAATGTTAAGATCATTTTTTTCAATAAGGTAAAAATGCTCTAAACAACATTCATAAGCATTCAAAACAAATGAATTTCCTATTGTTAACAGCTTATATATATTAATTGTTGATAAAGGACAATTAATTTCAAAAAGATTTGAATCTTCTTTTTCATCAATTATTTTAATAGTTTTACATGAAACATTTCCACCAAAAACAATATTTTTGTTATTTTTGAAGTGAGTTATGTTGATTGATTCGAGAATATTTTTTGCAGAAGACAATTTGAAAATTGATAGTTTTTCTACGCTGGAATTATCAACTGATAATTGATAAATTCTATTTTCACCTTATGTATTAGTATCTGAATGAAAAATTTGTTTATTTAAATGATTATTTGAACAAATTCGATTTTGGATAATATCTCCTAATGTATTAATAACAATACAAGGCAAACCTGATGAACCACTATTATTTATAAAGCGACAATCTTCAATTAATGTATTATATTGTAAAAAATCTGGATTTGTATTATTAATATCAATTGAAATGCTTTTCAAGTTTTTAAATGTCGAATACTTAATGAAATTATTTGCATTTTGCTTGAAAGGCCCTTTATTCACGAATGCGTACAAATCTCTTGGTCTATCTTTGAAAAAAACATACCATGATTCATGAACCGGAAGATAACGAGCACGAGCAAGGCTGTGCAATGAGTAGCTTACTTGTGCTTTTGGAATGAAGAAATGTAAAAGATTCAAAACAATTCCAAAATGTCAAAAAATGTCGGATAAAAAAAAATTCATTCCGATTATTTCTCCAAAAGTGTCATTTTTTTATCATTTCATTGACAATTTTTTCAGGAGCGAATAAAGATTTAACAGTTGATTTTTTAGCAGTACGTGATGGAACATCTCTTCGTCGTAGTTTCAGTAGAGATGGGACTTCAGAAACGATGCAGCTATTAAATCGAAAAGTTCAACCTAAATCAGTATTAGATGAAATATTTGAGCGATCGAATTATATAAAACGAAGATTAAGGAACTGCAGAACACGGATAAAAGACTTGAAACCATTACAAACAAAATGTTTAGGTCAAAATTTTGAAAACAAATCAACAATTTTGGCAAATATTAACAAGAATTCGCAAGAAATATCACTAATCTTTGAAGATATTAACAGTACATTGAATAGTTTTTTAAATTTCAATTCTCAACAATTTCCTGATCGAAAAATCATTGTAGATAACGTTCATACCACATTAAACGAAGAATACAAGAAGCTTCATCATGAATTTAAGCTTCAACAAACAACATTTCAGACTCAATATTTTAATTTAGACAAACAGACTAACGATGATTCAAATTTACTTATAGAATTCGAAAATATATATACAGGAAATAATAATTCCAATCAGAGATCAATGGAAATGCAACAAAGGCAAAATAATCAAGAATTAGAAGAAATGACACGAAGAGCAAGAGAAGTACAAGAACTATTCTCAGATTTAGCAACAATTATTTCAGATCAAGGTACAATTATTGATAGAATTGATTATAATATTTCTGAAGCTTTAACCAATGCTCAAAAAGGTCATGAAGCTGTAGAAGAAGCTGAAAAATACCAAAAGGGATCAAAGATGTGGATCTGCGCCATGATTATGGGAATATTAGTTTTAATTTTATTTATTATTGCTTTGTTAAAGTAAATAAACATGTTTATAATGAATAAATTATTTAAACAAAGATAAATAAGTAAAAACAAATTTCGATATTCTGAATTGGAAACGTTTTTTAAATATTTTCGATCTTATACTGATAGTGCTTGGAATAGAAATATCAGTAAATTCAAGAGAACGAAGAATTTCTTCAGAATTGAGAGAAATTAAAATATTGAAAATAATAGTTTCATCTGGCTTGATTGTAATATTTTTCCATGTGTATGTATATCTTGTAGTGCCATCGAGGAATTGTGTCATATGATAACCTGGATAATTATACTCCATACCATTATATATAGGGAAATTTAATGAATTTCAAATATTTTATTTAACAATATTTATAAAAAACAAAAATAATACAACACAGAGTAAATCTAATTAGATCTCTTCAAAATCATCAGTAAATCCTGTCTTTTTAAACGATATTGTAGATGAATATTTGGATATTCCTTTTGAAGTGGTCGTAGTTGTAGTAAATGTAGATTCTTTCTGCATAGTATTCATCTTAGACTTATTTGCTTCACTAGCTGTCTTAAATGTTGAGTGGCCTTGAAGAAGACTTTTATCTGATTCAGATTCATTATGATGAGTAGAAATACTTGAAGAAGATGATAATATAGATACTTCTGAGTCTTCGATTCCAGAAGATTGATGCAATTGTGTGTCTTCGAGCTTTGGAGTGAAAACTTTTTCATTTGGAGGTGGAATAAGTGGCTGTGAGGCAATGATTTCAACCGTTTTAGAATGCTCGTTACCAGGGAAGTATTCAACTGTTGCTGTTAAATATAATCTTGCAACTTCTTTTCTATTTGAGTCTCTCATGATGGCTTCAATATCTTTTGACTTACTTCTACCTATTAAGATTAGTGCAGAAGCAAGCATTGGTTTAAATTCGTATTTTGTCGTTCCTAAAATAACAGAATCTTTTTTCATTCCAATGTTGAAAGAAACAGGCCAAGATTTGATTGCGTTAAATAAGTCTGTTGAAATCATAATTTGATATGTCTTTTTAATGTCCCAGGATGTGTTTTCAAGTTCATCTTTGTCTGGTTCCCATGGAAAAGCTGTTGGCTCATTATCAGCAACAGTAATTGATAGTTGTGGATCGAATATATAATCTGCTTTGATAATAAGTTTTTTAAGTTCGATTTCAACAGCAAAAACAAGACTCATTTTTAAACGTATACAAAATGTGACAATTTTATAAAAAAGTGTCACTTAGATTTAGAAAAACAAAAGCTTTTAACCTCAAGGAAGTCCATCAGCTGCCTCGCATCATTACAAAATGATTTATATAAGAGCATTTAGATGTGCTTTTTATTAGCATCATCTATAAAATAAGTATTTTTCAATTGATAAAATTGAAACAATGCCGTGTGAAATAATCGGAGTGTTCATACAACTTATATGATTTAAAAATACTCTCATAGAGATTCATGCCCAATATCAAAACGAAGCTTTGATATCAAAGGCTTATAGTTATAAGCATTACCATAAATCTGCATGTATCAGGATGCTACACGCCTGTAACTTATATCTTATTATCTTTGAATTAATGCCAAATGGGCGTAAGCATGCGCTTGAAAATTTAATAAATAGTTATTTTATTGTAAATCCTTTGAATCTTGGATCCGAGGACCCACAATTTTTAATGAAATGATGAAATTTTATACAATTTTATGAAAAAGTAATATCAAAAAGAAATAATAAAATTTCTTTACTAAAAATTCTATCAATAGTAATTCTTTATGATAAATGTAACTCGTGATTGATTCAGAATTCTTTTTAAGTTTTTTGTTTAAATTAATTTTCAAATAATATCTGCATGTGTTCTAGGTGATGAAGCAATTTCATCCTTGTGCAATTGATTCTTCTCTGATTCAAAGCTGTTTACGTTGAAATTTCGTTTCTCGTCACTTCTTGTTATTGCTCCTGTTTTGGGATCGACAATATATATTGTTTCGTTTTCACATTCATAATTCCATATAATTTTCATGAGATTGCGTGCTTTGGTAGCCATGGTTGGAAAATATGTAAACCATTGAAAATTTGATTTGAATTAGAACTATTAACGCCAACATTCTCAAAAATATTACTATGCATGCCCAGGATGAACACTTTCTATAAAAATTTTATCGATAATATCTCAAATGTTTTTTTACGGTTTATCTCAATTATTTCCAAAATGACTATGATCCTGACAATTTTCTTGACTTTTGCTCATATTGCAATTTTGTGATAATTTAATGATTTTGGCCATATCTAACCTAATTTTTATATGTAATTCCAATAATGATGAAGTGAGGTTAAAAATATCAAACAATTGATATCATATTTTCAATACCCTTGATTCATGGAATGAGAGCTTTGAAGAGATAATTTAAAATACGACAAATATATGACAAAAAAATCAGAATTTCAAAAAAATATTAATAATTCATGTATAAATCCGATACGAATTCGCAACACAATAGTATCTAATAATTCGAATGCTAGTTTGAGATTAGTTCAGGTCTTTTTTATATTTATTTTAAAAATAATAAAATGCGAGCGAACCACTAACTTTATAAGGTAAAGTAAAATTGAATGGGAAAGAG
Source organism: Trichomonas vaginalis G3 (assembly GCF_026262505.1). NCBI lineage: Eukaryota > Parabasalia > Trichomonadida > Trichomonadidae > Trichomonas > Trichomonas vaginalis. The sequence goes on from NC_067205.1 coordinate 12,489,732, forward strand.
ATATGAGAAAATTTAAGATGTAATTTGTTTATTATAATAATATTGGAAATATTCTAGTATTGTGCTTGAGTTGATATTTACATACTGTGGACGGCAAAATATACTGCGACGCCAAGTGTAATAATGAAGCTAACTAATAATAAAACGAAAAGTTTATCATTTCCGATGATTAATGTTTCTTCACTTTTGTTGGCAGCCTCTTTTGAACCTTTTGTGTTCAGTTTTTCTTCCTTTGCTTCAATTTTTGCCTGGTTTTCTTTTCCGCTCATATAAATGTCACTTTTTGAAAATTTGATCGTCACTAAAATTTTAGAACAAAAATATTTCTCCCTTATTGAAGTGCAATATTAAAATTATTTGAGCTAATTTGCATTTTTCCCACATACTTTTTAAAAATTAGGAACTTATTTTATTTGATTTCAAATTAATTTTGGAATTGATCAATAACAGTGCAATTTATAATGTTCCTAGAACTTTCTGTGCACATAAATTGTAATTATGTAACCTCAATTTATCTTCCACTTACTTTTTGATCCAATATTTTATAAATTGTTAAATTATTTAAACAAGAACACAATGGAATTGTTAGAAAACCTTTAATTGATGACCTTAAGGAAACTAAATCATTGGTTTTTATATAAATAATTTCTCATTAAAAAAATTGGATTTTTTTTACTTCTATACAATAATATTGTTTAATAAACTTGATTCATATTATTTGGGAATGGTGGTACAGGTATCTGTCCCCCGAAATATCCGAAAATATTATAATCTATTGGTATTCCAGCAACTTCAGGAGGTAAAAATAGAGTAGGAGCTGACTGTTGAATGAATGGTTGAGAAGGTGGAACTTCTGGCTGAGAAAAGCCTGGTGGAGAACTAATTGTTTGTGGAAATGATTCAAAGGAAGAAACAGGAATAGAATCCATGCGCGGTGAATTTACCACTGAATCAAAGCCTTTCTGGTAAGTGTTTTCGATCTGTGGAGGAGTTTGAACTGGTTGATTAAGAATAACAGGATTTAGTTGCATTGGAGAAACAAATTTCGGTTCAGAAATTGGTACATCTGATTGATTTATTGATGGCATTGTTGTTGGCTGATTTTGATTTGATATTTTTTTTCTAGGTACATAAGTTTGTTGTTGTTCACGTCTATTGTAAGGTCTACGATTTTGATAATCTTTTCTTTCATAATTCTGTGAGTTTTGATTTAAGGATGGATATTCATTTTGAGAATTTGTTCTTGTTCTATTTTCTTGTTGCTCGTTTCTTGTGGTATAATGCTGTTGCTCTGGTTTGAATTTCTGCTGTCTTTGATTTAAATTGCGCTCTTCCCTAATGGGTCTTTCATTATTTGTTTCATTATTTGTATTTTGAACTTTTTGAACTGGTGCAGACTTAGGAGTTAAATCCTGTTGTACATATAATTGCTTTTTCTCTGGTTGCTTTTGCTTTGATTTGAACTCTTCAAAATCTCCTGAAATAAGTCTATCAATAACCTCATCTTCTGTGCGAAGCTCCGCAAGAAGATCTTGAATGGTTAATATATCAACATTAGGAAACATTTCTGCAATTCTTGCGGCTTTACTCATTATTTAAAATGTTTTTTCTGTTTCTGTTTATAAAATTGATTCTGTATCTCTGTATGACCAAATAAGTTCTATCGTCCTGAAAAATCTTCATCTTGAGTGAGTGTTTTTTACAAAAGCCTATATATTCAGTTAGTGACATTTGAAATAATACAAGATTCCGGCTAATTTCTCTGTCTTACAACCCTTAACCTCTATTTTCTTGTAATACACATTTAAATCGGAAAACTGCCATTTAAATTAGCTGACATAGTCTATATTTACAAAATATGGTTATTACATCCACATTGAATTCAAATTATTCTACTGTTCATTAATTTTTCAATTAAATTTCATGCAATTTCATTGGATTTTGAATTGATGCGTTATGGCATATCTCAGTGATATCATTTTCAGCTGAATTTGGAGTCAGTAATTGATTTGTTTCCACATGAATAAAAAAGTGACTAAAAAGTGACAATGTTAAATGAACTGTCCTCTTTGCGACTTTACATTCCAAACAAATTCTCAATTTTTAAAGCATATATTAGAAGCTCACGACAAAGACCATTTCTATTTTAACAATTTAATAGCCGGATTCAATACTTGCAAAGAATGCGGCACAAAATTGTCAACAAAACAAGAAACAATATCACATATTTCTACTTGCAAGACAGACAAAACGCTATACTTCATATCAAAAAAGGCAAACAAGCGTGCAAAAAAGCATGTTGAATTACTTGGTCCGTTTTGCTTGAAGCTCAGTCAACAGAATAAGCCACAAAATCAGAAAAAGGGATATAAGAACGATCAACGTCAAAATCAGCAAGAAAATATTGATGATTTAGTTGAAGATGAGGAGAATGAAGAATATATTAGGTTTATTGGTGATACAATAGCAACAAACGGATTGGATGTTGGAAAAGCCGATGTAGGTCCTATAGCTCCAGTCACTGCTGAAACAAAAGAAACTCTTGATCCAAATTCTGTTGCTTTGGATGATGAATTCTGGAAGCAACTTGATAAAATAGATTCGGCAATGAGAATGCAGAACAAAATCGATATTGATGAAGATGGAAACCCAACTTGCACACTTTGTAAACAAACTTTCCATTCCTTGGCCCGACTTCTTCAGCATTACTGGACTACACACAAGGGAATGCTTTCTGAATACAAATAATAGTGTTTAAAGTATAGAATTTAATAATATTTTACGTTTTTTCTTATAACTCTAATATTTGTCTTACGTGTTTATGGCTCATATGTAGACGTGATCAATTATATAATATATATTACATTTCAATGTAATATTTGATATGATTTTGATTAACGTTTCCAATTCAATTAGAAATTCTTTATATGCATTCCTTATATTATATAATTATGTATTTACTCACTTATTTTAATAGAATACAAAATCTAAAATCTCAATTTTTGATCACATGAATAATTAGTTCATTTGAAGCATTGATTGTATAAACAAACTGATAATACTAGTTTGTAGAAAACAATTTTTTTCGCATTCATGAATGATAAAGTATTTATAAACAAAGTATTACAATCAATCATCAACAATTAATTATCATGGTTAAATAGGAGAAAGTAGATTTTCTGCGCGAACTCGTAGTGTTTCCATATAATCTGATAGGCTATGGAGTTGATTTACGACTTTTGCAATATATTGATTCTTTTGGATTAGATTTGGTGATAAACCTGAAATAAGTCTATCTATATCTTGTTGAAGCACTACAATTTGGTGAATTATAATTAAAGAGTCTGCGTTAAGATTATTAATTTCTATTTCCTCTTCTTCTTCAACATATTCGTATTCTTCTTCTTCTATTTCTGGGTGTTCAAAAATAAATGGCTTTTCTGTTATTAGTTTATCGACTGCATCTGCAAAGTTTTGAGAAAGTTTTACTATCTCCTTCTGACGAGAAACAAATACTTTATCATCCCATTGCTCTTCTTGGAGTGTTTGAACATTGTTAGTCATCAGATTTCAAATGTACGTTTATTTGTGATGTTTACAATTTTTCTTCAAAATCTCATACGATTCTTAAGGGTGGACACGAGAGGATCATGTAAACTTCAGAATTTAGAACCTTATTTTTAGGCATTATCTTGGCTCCCTATTTAGGCTCGAAAAGCAAAAAATATCAAAAAATACAACTTGACTCCATTATGACCCTTTCATGGAGGTAGTTTTTATCCGCTAGTATTTTCCCTTTGAATCTCTTTACAATTCGAAATCAAATTCAAATCTCAGTAGAAGAAAGGAAGAATCGACTTACTACGGTTGTAATACGAATAAATACATATATTTAATTATTTTTATTTACATAATAATTGTTTGAAGCTCATATTCCATCAAATTTTTAAATAAAAACATTAAAATGTTGAAAATGTTCATATATTTTAATAGGGTTTTGGCACTTTATTGAGGAATTACTACATACATAGTCGAACTGAACTTGATATTTTGAAATTTAAATTATTTATCAAAATTAAAATTTAACTTGAAATTTATAATTATTTAGTCATATTTTGCATAATTCTAAGTAGATTTTGCAAAAAATCAAGAAAGAAAAATTTTAACGTGCTTTATTTTTTCTTTTTTATAATAATACATATTATTATATAATTAACATATTCATAATGTTTCACCCTTTCAAAAATATAATCCTCCTCCTCTCAAATAAACGTACATACGGGTGGCCTCTTTTTTCAAAAAATTAAAATTTGAAATTTTGGGCTCAAATATTAGAGATTTTTTCAACCTTCAATAGGGCTGTACAAAATCGAGAAAAACATTGCCGTGCGGTAATATAGGGTCAAAAAAATTGCGCCTCGGCGGCTCCGCCGCCTCGGCACTATTAAGTGCGCATTATATTTAATATGTCCTTCTTTTTTTTCTTTTTTCTTCTTCTTCTTTTCCTTTCCTTCTTCTTTTCCTTTCCTTCTTCCTCTCCTTCCTCTTCTTTCCTTCTCCTTCTCTTTTTACAACAACGTCGAAGATCTTCGAATTTGATTGTTGGAAAAGCATCTATTTCAGATAAAGGATGCCTTTCTCACAGTCAACATACAAGGGTCCTGGCTGAAACGTTCTCAAAAAGCCTGAGATGGTAATTCTCTGATCACTCATAGCTGGGCAGGTAGTCATTGCTGACAATACCTGTCTTTATGCATGTACGCTTTCATGTATATGGGTTTACACTATCAATTCGCAAAGTTGTTCCGAATTCTTCCAAAATGGAAGGACCCGAAACAACTTTGCTTGTTAACGATACAGACGCATTACTTTGCATTGATACTGTGCTGAGTTGTGTAGAAAGTTTGATTAGAGTTGTTTTGTTCTGGTATCTCTCATCTTCTGATGAGAGAAATCAAAGCAACACAACTCTAATGAGTTTGTTTTCACTCATTTATATGTAGGTTTTTAGTTCGATTGGAGCTGCTTCATAATGAGATCTCTCATCAATTGATGAGGGAGATCATAACAAAGCAGCTCTAATGTATATGCTCGTATTAACCGGGTTGTAATGCGTTGTAACGTCAGCTTGTAGTTCGTTTGGGGCCACTTCACATTGAGATGAGAAGAAATGATTAAAGGACTCTGAAAGGCTTTGGCCGTTGATGTTGTAATCGCATTACTTGGAACTAGCTGGATGCTAAGCTAGTTAGTATGGTTAAGTTGGGTACGGCGGCACTGCGTTCCACCTTACCCAAGTTAACCTTAAATATTTATGAAACCGTTAACGTAAATTTTACAACACAACCATAACACCAACTTAACCTTAAATATTTACAAACCGTCTGACACATAAATGACTTCACTAACGAACTCACTAATGTAAAAAATAAACGTTCTCACTATCGTTCTCACTAACGACTTCACTAATGTTCTCATAAATTTTCCTCAATATCTTCATCATCAGTGTTAACCCTATTGTAGTCATACTTGAAGCCATAAACTTTCTCTAACTTCTTAACGTACAATTTACATAACTTACCTTCATCATCGTATGGTTTAATGATATAACTATTTCTATCTTTATACACAGTCAATGAAAAGTCAACTGGTCTCGGATGCATTTGAAAGAACATGTTATGCTCAGGAAGGAAGAATAAATGTTTAAATGTATGTTTGTTATATTTTTCGATTTGTATGAGTTGCTTTTGTTCTGTCATTTACATCCAAATAAAAATTTTCAGTAAAATAAAAAATACAATAAAAATTAATGATATCACCACTCCCACACGTATGAAAACATAGCACAAAAATAAATTTAGGTGAAGTGGTGAGATCTCACCTCTTTTTTCACCTGTTTTTTCACCCTGTTGAATTCATTGCTTTATAACTCTCTTCCTTTCTCCAACTCTTCTAACTTCTTCCTAAGTTCAGCAATGTTGTCCTCATGAAGTTTAATCTTTCTCAAAATTCCTTCTTTATCTAATGGTTGCTTTATCTTTCTAAACTGAACTCTACCATCCTTCATAGTATGAATGTAAAAACCTTCTGGAATAGTTCCTGATTTAATGTATTCTACCAAAAACTTTTGTTTCATTGCTTCAGTGACTTTATTTGTCATTTTACTCTAAGGTGAAGCTAGCACAGCGATAATGGATTTCATGACTTTTTAGTATTTCATGCAATCTTAACAGATAGCCTTATAAGTACTTCCAGTGTCCCTAGCTATCCCTCCTTTTTATATAACTCCATGACATTTATAATCTCGCGAAACTTAACAGGTAGCATAACAGATTAAAATCAGATGAGGTTTTGAACCAAAATTTCTAAGCAACGTTGTCAAGGATTTTTGAGGAACTAGGGACAGAGTGTGGCAAAGTCCAAGATTTAATTTATCTTCATCTGTTTCATCAGCTATCTCATCTAATATGCCAATATTTTATTCATAACTCGTGGCAAACCCACTAACTTTCGTTATGTTCATCTGCGTGCTTCATCTGATAGAAAGTATGACTTTCATTAACTCTGTGAGATAATGAAAACTACTAGGGACAGAGACCATGACAAAGTTTATGACTTTCATTATTTCCAGAACTTAATGAAAACTACTAGGGACAGAGACCATGGCAAAGTTCATGATTTAATTTATTCTCTCACTAACAACAAACACAAACTCCAACACTAACGTCAAGTACTAACCTCAGCACAAATGACAAACACTAACAACAAACACAAACTCCAACACTAACGACAAAAATAAATGTCCTCACTTCTTAACAAAGTAATATGTGCTTCTTACACCACCATAGCTCAAACGTTTCTTTTCAAACATCGATTGAAACTTATTTTGAGCCATTGGCTTTAGTCTCTTTTTCTTCAAATACGCCAAGAAATCTTCTTCACATCTTTTCACTTCATAGCCTTCTTTAAACTCCTCCTTGTTAAGTTCTATGAAATCCTTTATCTCATTCTTTGTTGCAATGGCTTCTTCACGAACGACATCGTGAACTATTTCATCATTGCATTCATGTATGACCTCCTCACTGTTCTCATGAACTATTTCATCACTGTTCTCATGTATGACCTCCTCACTGTTCTCATGAACTATTTCATCACTGTTCTCATGTATGACCTCCTCACTGTTCTCATGAACTATTTCATCACTGTTCTCATGTATGACCTCCTCACTGTTCTCATGAACTATTTCATCACTGTTCTCATGTATGACCTCCTTACTGTTCTCATGAACTATTTCATCACTGTTCTCATGTATGACCTCCTTACTGTCTTTCATAAGCGTTTCAAAGTCTCCTTTACTCATTACTTCAATCTCATGCTGTTCACAGTAGTACTTAAACTCACTGTATATGTCTTTGTTGTATGTTATATTGCTTCCCATGTACTCCATGAATTTTTCAAGCACTTCCTCATAATTCACTGTTTCTTTCTTTCCACGACCTTCTAATATCATACTTGCTTCGTAAATATAACTTCTTGCAGAACCGTCTCGCTTTCTACTTCTCTTCACAAATTCTCTCATCTTGCCACCAAATACATTTGAACTACATGCAAAGAATTCATTCTCCTTCGCAAATTCTTTATATCTTCTGTAGCACTCTGTACAATTCCATCCGGATACAAACTTTTCATAGAACTCCTCGTAAAACATTTGGTAAGGTGTTTTGTTCATTTCGATGAGTTCTTGTTTAGCCCTGGTGAATGGTATCTTCCTTACATCAAATTCACTTAAATCTTTCTTCATGAAGTACGTCAGTAAGTTTGAATAAAACTCTTCATTAAAGCTTTCAATGAGATTTGAGAAATATTCGTAATTTCCTTTGTATCTGCTGCTTACGTCAATGACAACAAATCTTCTGTCGTCTTTGTCAATCTTTACTGAGTTGAAGTTGTTAGATATCATGATAATATTACAAACATTTTATCTTTCTTACTGGCTGACACTTCTGATTTAAGTCCAACTGAGTCTCTGTTACTATTGACTTTAGTGCGTCGTGGTTCATGACCTTAGACGTATCGCATGAGCTTAGTTCATTGCATACGATGAGCTTCATGTTCTCAATAGCAGCATTGAATCTACCAACCACATTCTCTATTGCCGTTATATTATTGTTGGCGTACTTGCTAATGAGCTCGCATAGAACATTACTAAGTATATTCTTACCAGTTCCTTGCTTTCCTGTTAACAAAAGTACTGTTCCAGTCTTTCCACAAGGATTTTGAACGATGTAGGCGAACCAGTTCAAAACATACTCATAAAGCTCTTCATCCTCATTACATATGACATCGTGAACATGTTTCAAATATCCTTCAATAATGCTTTCATCTACTTCATTCAGTACCTCATACTCATATCCTCTGAAATAGCTGTAAATGTCATCTCTTTCGTCAAAGAATCTCATACCTGACTTCATAAGATAGTTCTTGTTCTGACCCGCTTCATAAATCATCAGTGCGTTCACATCCTTCTCTCAATACGTCCTACATAAACACTCTTCATGAGCTTATTGAATTCCTTGCTATCTACTGACACAAGTGTTGTTGTGTCTCGTATTCCATCATAATCTTTCACTAGATATGTCATACATGCTCCGTCAATAACGACAACACATCTTCTTAAGTCATTTATAACACTAGCTATGTCAATACCGTCCTCACTCATGTACTTATTTCTTCTCAAGTCCTTTAGTGTGAAAGTGTCTCTAAGTTCTATTTCAAGCAATTCATTTACACATCCTTTGCAATACTTCTCTATAAAATATTTCTGTCGTTCTTTACTAAGTTTCTTAACAGCTCTGAAGAACCATGTGTTTTGACTCAAACATCCTTCACAACTTCTCTCATTCATTCCTAGTTCTTTTATGTCATTATCTTCAACCTCTATGGTCTCATTGACTAAGGTCAAAGGGTTCTTAGTCATTGCTGGTCTTATCTGAAACAATGTTTGTGCAACAGGTTTAACTAGTTCAGCAACGTCCTTCCTTAATATGAATAGCTGTTTCCACTCATCTTTGCTAACAGTTCTTTCATAACCACTGACAGTAATAATTTCATTTGCTGACCTTAGACACTTATGTTCTATCATTTGTATTGCTTTTGTGTAAGGCTTTCGTGAGCATAGGTTGTATATGTCATTCCTGCAATGTTCATTCATGCCAATAGTACTAAATCCTTTCTTTGCTGTTGAGTGCATAATATCCATTAGTTCCTGTGTTCGTATTGCTGTCTCATAAAATACAATAAGACCTTTGTCATTTATGACGTACTTACCGAAAACATTGCTTATATTCTTTAACCATGAAATAACATCCTCATTCATGCTGTCAAACATGAAGTAAGGTCTTACATACTCTTCACTTATAAGATACTCCACAAAATACTTGTTAAGCTCTATGTCCTCGTGAGCGATTTCATTAGGTTTGATATTAGTTCCTTTTGTCATTGCTGTCATGTACTTCACTCTCATAGTTCCTTTCAATAGCGTAAAAATACTTCATTGTTTCATAACTGCTCTAAATTCTGTTCAAAATTCGTACAACATAACTTTTTAACATTAGTGAAAGAACATGAGCGAAACAACAACATCTAACATTACAGAAGAAGTCAATGACAATGCCGATGAAAACATTACAGAAGGAGCTAGTGAAAATATTGACGAGTTCAGTGAGGAAGAAGATATTGAGGACGTCAATGAGAACGTTAGTGGGGAACAAACTCAATGGGAAACATTGAGAAATCATGAAGATTATGAGATTTGTACGACATATCCTTTTACTATTCGTCGAAAGAAAGACAAACATATTATGAGTGAATGCTTAAATAATTATGGTTACATTATGCTTAGTTTAAACAACAAAATGTACTTAAAGCATAGAATTATTGCAGAACAATGGATTGAAAATCCAAACAATTTGAAAGAAATAGACCATATAAATCATGATAGAACGGACAACAGAATCTCAAACCTTCGTTGGTGTTCTAGATCTGAAAACAATAGAAATAAAAGCAAGTACGGCGATATAGTTTATGAGTTTGTTGATGAAATATCTGACGAAGCTGTTGAAATAACAGATTATGGTAAGCATTCGTTTGAGTTCTACTACTATGTTGAGAATGAGGACGCATTCTATTATTATACAGGTCTTAACTATCGAAAACTTCATATAAACTTTACAAAAACAGGTGCTGCTTATGTTTGTATGATAGATACAGAAAACAAGAGTGTAATTTTATTCATAAACAAATTCAAACGCTTGTACGGCTTCATGTAGGACAAACATTATTTTTCAACACTAACGCCAACACGTAGGACAAACATTCATGACTAACATTATTGTATAAACTTCGTCGTAAATGTTTTGTCAAGACTTCATCGTAAATGTTTTGTCATGATTTCATCATAAACACTTTGTCATGACTTCATCGTAAACACTTTGTCAAAACTTCATCGTAAATGCTTTGTCAAACTGCATCGAAACTAAACGTAAACACTTTGTCAAGACTTCTTCGTATATGTTTTGTCAAGACTTCTTCGTAAACACTTTGTCATGACTTCTTCGTAAACACTTTGTCAAGACTTTGTCATGACTTCTTCGTATATGTTTTGTCATGATTTCATCGTATATGTTTTGTCAAGATTTCATCTTATATGCTTTGTCAAGATTTCATCGTATATGCTTTGTCATAATTTCATCGTATATGCTTTGTCATAATTTCATCGTATATGCTTTGTCATAATTTCATCGTATATGCTTTGTCATAATTTCATCGTAAATGCTTTGTCATGATTTCATCGTAAATGTTTTGTCATGATTTCATCGTAAATGTTTTGTCATGATTTCTTCGTAAATGTTTTGTCATGATTTCATCGTATATGCTTTGTCAAGACTTCTTCGTAAATGCTTTGTCAAGACTTCTTCGTATATGCTTTGTCATGATTTCATCATAAATGCTTTGTCATGACTTCGTCAAGATTTCATCATAAATGCTTTGTCATGACTTCGTCAAAACTTCATCGTAAATGTTTTGTCATGACTTCGTCAAGATTTCATCGTAAATGTTTTGTCATGACTTCTTCGTAAATGCTTTGTCATGATTTCATCGTAAACACTTTGTCATGACTTCATCGTAAATGTTTTATCATGACTTCATCGTAAATGTTTTATCATGACTTCATCATATATACTTTGTCAAAACTTCTTCGAAACTAAACATAAACACTTTATCATGACTTCATCGTAAATGTTTTGTCATGACTTCATCGTAAATGTTTTATCATGATTTCATCGTAAATGCTTTGTCAAGATTTCATCGTATATACTTTGTCAAAACTTCATCGTAAATGTTTTGTCATGATTTCATCGTATATGTTTTGTCATGACTTCATCGTAAATGTTTTGTCATGATTTCTTCGTATATGTTTTGTCATGATTTCATCGTAAATGTTTTGTCATGACTTCTTCGTAAATGTTTTGTCATGATTTCTTCGTAAATGTTTTGTCATGATTTCATCGTATATGTTTTGTCAAGATTTCATCGTATATGCTTTGTCAAGACTTCTTCGTAAATGCTTTGTCATGACTTCTTCGTATATGTTTTGTCATGATTTCATCATAAATGCTTTGTCATGACTTCGTCAAAACTTCATCGTAAATGTTTTGTCATGACTTCGTCAAAACTTCATCGTAAATGTTTTGTCATGACTTCGTCAAGATTTCATCGTAAATGTTTTGTCATGACTTCTTCGTAAATGCTTTGTCATGATTTCATCGTAAACACTTTGTCATGACTTCATCGTAAATGTTTTATCATGACTTCATCGTAAATGTTTTATCATGACTTCATCATATATACTTTGTCAAAACTTCTTCGAAACTAAACATAAACACTTTATCATGACTTCATCATAAATGTTTTGTCATGACTTCATCGTAAATGTTTTATCATGATTTCATCGTAAATGCTTTGTCAAGATTTCATCGTATATACTTTGTCAAAACTTCATCGTAAATGCTTTGTCATGATTTCATCGTATATACTTTGTCAAAACTTCATCGTAAATGTTTTGTCATGACTTCATCGTAAATGTTTTGTCATGACTTCATCGTAAATGTTTTGTCATGACTTCGTCAAGATTTCATCGTAAATGTTTTGTCATGACTTCTTCGTAAATGCTTTGTCATGATTTCATCGTAAACACTTTGTCATGACTTCATCGTAAATGTTTTATCATGACTTCATCGTAAATGTTTTATCATGACTTCATCATATATACTTTGTCAAAACTTCTTCGAAACTAAACATAAACACTTTATCATGACTTCATCGTAAATGTTTTGTCATGACTTCATCGTAAATGTTTTATCATGACTTCGTCAAGATTTCATCGTAAATGTTTTGTCATGACTTCATCGTAAATGTTTTATCATGACTTCATCGTAAACACTTTTGTCATGACTTCATCGTCAAAACTTTTATCATGACTTCATCGTAAATGTTTTATCATGACTTCATCATATATACTTTGTCAAAACTTCTTCGAAACTAAACATAAACACTTTATCATGACTTCATCGTAAATGTTTTGTCATGACTTCATCGTAAATGTTTTATCATGATTTCATCGTAAATGCTTTGTCAAGATTTCATCGTATATACTTTGTCAAAACTTCATCGTAAATGCTTTGTCAAGATTTCATCGTATATACTTTGTCAAAACTTCATCGTAAATGTTTTGTCATGACTTCATCGTAAATGTTTTGTCATGACTTCATCGTAAATGTTTTATCATGATTTCATCGTAAATGCTTTGTCATGACTTCTTCGTAAATGTTTTGTCAAGATTTCATCGTAAATGTTTTGTCATGACTTCATCGTATATACTTTGTCAAAACTTCATCGTAAATGTTTTATCATGATTTCATCGTATATGTTTTGTCATGACTTCATCGTAAATGATTTGTCATGATTTCATCGTAAATGCTTCATCGTATATGTTTTGTCATGATTTCATCGTAAATGATTTGTCATGATTTCATCGTAAATGCTTCATCGTATATGTTTTGTCATGATTTCATCGTAAATGTTTTGTCAAGATTTCTTCGTAAATGTTTTGTCATGACTTCATCGTAAATGTTTTCAGTGTCACCACGTCACCATGTCACCAGGTTAATTAACTTCTCTTAAAATTACTGACAACATGACATTTTGACAACATCAACAAAGGAATTTCATCGTAAATGTTTTGTTATGATTTTATCATATATACTTTGTCAAGATTTCTTCGTAAATGATTTGTCATGACTTCTTCGAAACTATACATAAACACTTTATCAAGACTTCTTCGTATATGTTTTGTCAAGACTTCTTCGTATATGTTTTGTCAAGACTTCATCGTATATGTTTTGTCATGACTTCATCGTAAATGATTTGTCATGACTTCATCGTAAATGTTTTGTCATGACTTCTTCGTATATGTTTTGTCAAGACTTCTTCGTATATGTTTTGTCAAGACTTCATCGTATATGATTTGTCATGACTTCTTCGTATATGTTTTGTCAAAACTTCATCGTAAATGTTTTGTCAAGACTTTGTCATGACTTCATCGTAAATGATTTGTCAAAACTTCATCGTAAATACTTTGTCATGATTTCCTCGAAACTAAACATAAATACTTTGTCAAGGTTTCATCGTAAATGATTTGTCATGACTTCATCGTAAATGATTTGTCATGATTTCATCGTAAATGTTTTGTCAAGATTTCTTCGTAAATACTTTGTCAAGGTTTCATCGTAAATGATTTGTCAAGACTTTGTCAAGACTTCTTCGTAAATGATTTGTCATGATTTCATCGTAATGAGTGTAAATGACCCAAAAATAATGTTTAGGTGAAGAGGTGAGATCTCACCTGTTTTCTCACCTAATTTTTCACCCTCATGAATTTGTCAAGGTTTCATCGTAAATGATTTGTCATGACTTCTTCGTATATGTTTTGTCAAGACTTCTTCGTATATGTTTTGTCAAGACTTCATCGTATATGATTTGTCATGACTTCTTCGTATATGTTTTGTCAAGATTTCTTCGTAAATGTTTTGTCAAGACTTTGTCATGACTTCATCGTAAATGATTTGTCAAAACTTCATCGTAAATACTTTGTCATGATTTCTCGAAACTAAACATAAATACTTTGTCAAGGTTTCATCGTAAATGATTTGTCATGACTTCATCGTAAATGATTTGTCATGATTTCATCGTAAATGTTTTGTCAAGATTTCTTCGTAAATACTTTGTCAAGGTTTCATCGTAAATGATTTGTCAAGACTTTGTCAAGACTTCTTCGTAAATGATTTGTCATGATTTCATCGTAATGAGTGTAAATGACCCAAAAATAATGTTTAGGTGAAGAGGTGAGATCTCACCTGTTTTCTCACCTAATTTTTCACCCTCATGAATTTGTCAAGGTTTCATCGTAAATGATTTGTCATGACTTCTTCGTATATGTTTTGTCAAGACTTCTTCGTATATGTTTTGTCAAGACTTCATCGTAAATACTTTGTCATGACTTCATCGTAAATACTTTGTCATGACTTCATCGTAAATGATTTGTCAAAACTTCATCGTAAATGTTTTGTCAAGACTTTGTCATGACTTCATCGTAAATGATTTGTCAAAACTTCATCGTAAATACTTTGTCATGATTTCCTCGAAACTAAACATAAATACTTTGTCAAGGTTTCATCGTAAATGATTTGTCATGACTTCATCGTAAATGATTTGTCATGATTTCATCGTAAATGTTTTGTCAAGATTTCTTCGTAAATACTTTGTCAAGGTTTCATCGTAAATGATTTGTCAAGACTTTGTCAAGACTTCTTCGTAAATGATTTGTCATGATTTCATCGTAATGAGTGTAAATGACCCAAAAATAATGTTTAGGTGAAGAGGTGAGATCTCACCTGTTTTCTCACCTAATTTTTCACCCTCATGAATTTGTCAAGGTTTCATCGTAAATGATTTGTCATGACTTCTTCGTATATGTTTTGTCAAGACTTCTTCGTATATGTTTTGTCAAGACTTCATCGTATATGATTTGTCATGACTTCTTCGTATATGTTTTGTCAAGATTTCTTCGTAAATGTTTTGTCAAGACTTTGTCATGACTTCATCGTAAATGATTTGTCAAAACTTCATCGTAAATACTTTGTCATGATTTCTCGAAACTAAACATAAATACTTTGTCAAGGTTTCATCGTAAATGATTTGTCATGACTTCATCGTAAATGATTTGTCATGATTTCATCGTAAATGTTTTGTCAAGATTTCTTCGTAAATACTTTGTCAAGGTTTCATCGTAAATGATTTGTCAAGACTTTGTCAAGACTTCTTCGTAAATGATTTGTCATGATTTCATCGTAATGAGTGTAAATGACCCAAAAATAATGTTTAGGTGAAGAGGTGAGATCTCACCTGTTTTCTCACCTAATTTTTCACCCTCATGAATTTGTCAAGGTTTCATCGTAAATGATTTGTCATGACTTCTTCGTATATGTTTTGTCAAGACTTCTTCGTATATGTTTTGTCAAGACTTCATCGTAAATACTTTGTCATGACTTCATCGTAAATACTTTGTCATGACTTCATCGTAAATGATTTGTCAAAACTTCATCGTAAATGTTTTGTCAAGACTTTGTCATGACTTCATCGTAAATGATTTGTCAAAACTTCATCGTAAATACTTTGTCATGATTTCCTCGAAACTAAACATAAATACTTTGTCAAGGTTTCATCGTAAATGATTTGTCATGACTTCATCGTAAATGATTTGTCATGATTTCATCGTAAATGTTTTGTCAAGATTTCTTCGTAAATACTTTGTCAAGGTTTCATCGTAAATGATTTGTCAAGACTTTGTCAAGACTTCTTCGTAAATGATTTGTCATGATTTCATCGTAATGAGTGTAAATGACCCAAAAATAATGTTTAGGTGAAGAGGTGAGATCTCACCTGTTTTCTCACCTAATTTTTCACCCTCATGAATTTGTCAAGGTTTCATCGTAAATGATTTGTCATGACTTCTTCGTATATGTTTTGTCAAGACTTCTTCGTATATGTTTTGTCAAGACTTCATCGTAAATACTTTGTCATGACTTCATCGTAAATACTTTGTCATGACTTCATCGTAAATGATTTGTCAAAACTTCATCGTAAATGTTTTGTCAAGACTTTGTCATGACTTCATCGTAAATGATTTGTCAAAACTTCATCGTAAATACTTTGTCATGATTTCCTCGAAACTAACATAAATACTTTGTCAAGGTTTCATCGTAAATGATTTGTCATGACTTCATCGTAAATGATTTGTCATGATTTCATCGTAAATGTTTTGTCAAGATTTCTTCGTAAATACTTTGTCAAGGTTTCATCGTAAATGATTTGTCAAGACTTTGTCAAGACTTCTTCGTAAATGATTTGTCATGATTTCATCGTAATGAGTGTAAATGACCCAAAAATAATGTTTAGGTGAAGAGGTGAGATCTCACCTGTTTTCTCACCTAATTTTTCACCCTCATGAATTTGTCAAGGTTTCATCGTAAATGATTTGTCATGACTTCTTCGTATATGTTTTGTCAAGACTTCTTCGTATATGTTTTGTCAAGACTTCATCGTATATGATTTGTCATGACTTCTTCGTATATGTTTGTCAAGATTTCTTCGTAAATGTTTTGTCAAGACTTTGTCATGACTTCATCGTAAATGATTTGTCAAAACTTCATCGTAAATACTTTGTCATGATTTCCTCGAAACTAAACATAAATACTTTGTCAAGGTTTCATCGTAAATGATTTGTCATGACTTCATCGTAAATGATTTGTCATGATTTCATCGTAAATGTTTTGTCAAGATTTCTTCGTAAATACTTTGTCAAGGTTTCATCGTAAATGATTTGTCAAGACTTTGTCAAGACTTCTTCGTAAATGATTTGTCATGATTTCATCGTAATGAGTGTAAATGACCCAAAAATAATGTTTAGGTGAAGAGGTGAGATCTCACCTGTTTTCTCACCTAATTTTTCACCCTCATGAATTTGTCAAGGTTTCATCGTAAATGATTTGTCATGACTGCATCGTAAATGATTTGACAAGACTTCTTCGTATATGTTTTGTCATGACTTCATCGTAAATACTTTGTCATGACTTCATCGTAAATGATTTGTCAAAACTTTGTCATGACTTCATCGTAAATGATTTGTCAAAACTTCATCGTAAATACTTTGTCATGATTTCCTCGAAACTAAACATAAATACTTTGTCAAGGTTTCATCGTAAATGATTTGTCATGACTTCATCGTAAATGATTTGTCATGATTTCATCGTAAATGTTTTGTCAAGATTTCTTCGTAAATACTTTGTCAAGGTTTCATCGTAAATGATTTGTCAAGACTTTGTCAAGACTTCTTCGTAAATGATTTGTCATGATTTCATCGTAATGAGTGTAAATGACCCAAAAATAATGTTTAGGTGAAGAGGTGAGATCTCACCTGTTTTCTCACCTAATTTTTCACCCTCATGAATTTGTCAAGGTTTCATCGTAATGAGTGTAAATGACCCAAAAATATATTTTAGGGTAGAAGGGTAGATCTAACCTCATTTCTACCCTCTTGAATTTTCATGAATTTGTCATGATTTCATCGTAAATACTTTGTCAAGACTTTGTCAAGGTTTCATCGTATGTTTTTGCCAGATTGATTTCATCGTAAATGATTTGTCATGATTTCTTCGTAAATGCTTTGTCAAGACTTCTTCGTATATGTTTTGTCATGACTTCATCGTAAATGATTTGTCAAAACTTCATCGTAAATGTTTTGTCAAGACTTTGTCATGACTTCATCGTAAATGATTTGTCAAAACTTCATCGTAAATACTTTGTCATGATTTCCTCGAAACTAAACATAAATACTTTGTCAAGGTTTCATCGTAAATGATTTGTCATGACTTCATCGTAAATGATTTGTCATGACTTCATCGTAAATGATTTGTCATGATTTCATCGTAAATGTTTTGTCAAGATTTCTTCGTAAATACTTTGTCAAGGTTTCATCGTAAATGATTTGTCAAGACTTTGTCAAGACTTCTTCGTAAATGATTTGTCATGATTTCATCGTAATGAGTGTAAATGACCCAAAAATAATGTTTAGGTGAAGAGGTGAGATCTCACCTGTTTTCTCACCTAATTTTTCACCCTCATGAATTTGTCAAGGTTTCATCGTAAATGATTTGTCATGACTTCTTCGTATATGTTTTGTCAAGACTTCTTCGTATATGTTTTGTCAAGACTTCATCGTATATGATTTGTCATGACTTCTTCGTATATGTTTTGTCAAGATTTCTTCGTAAATGTTTTGTCAAGACTTTGTCATGACTTCATCGTAAATGATTTGTCAAAACTTCATCGTAAATACTTTGTCATGATTTCCTCGAAACTAAACATAAATACTTTGTCAAGGTTTCATCGTAAATGATTTGTCATGACTTCATCGTAAATGATTTGTCATGATTTCATCGTAAATGTTTTGTCAAGATTTCTTCGTAAATACTTTGTCAAGGTTTCATCGTAAATGATTTGTCAAGACTTTGTCAAGACTTCTTCGTAAATGATTTGTCATGATTTCATCGTAATGAGTGTAAATGACCCAAAAATAATGTTTAGGTGAAGAGGTGAGATCTCACCTGTTTTCTCACCTAATTTTTCACCCTCATGAATTTGTCAAGGTTTCATCGTAAATGATTTGTCATGACTTCTTCGTATATGTTTTGTCAAGGTTTCTTCGTATATGTTTTGTCATGACTTCATCGTATATGATTTGTCATGACTTCATCCTAAATGCTTCGTCAAGATTTCATCGTATATGTTTTGTCATGAATTTACATCGTAAATGATTTGTCATGATTTCTTCGTAAATGATTTGTCATGATTTCTTCGTAAATGATTTGTCAAGACTTTGTCAAGACTTCTTCGTATATGTTTTGTCATGATTTCATCGTAAATACTTTGTCAAGACTTTGTCAAGATTTCATCGTAATGAGTGTAAATGACCCAAAAATATATTTTAGGGTAGAAGGGTAGATCTAACCTCATTTCTACCCTCTTGAATTTTCATGAATTTGTCATGATTTCATCGTAAATACTTTGTCAAGACTTTGTCAAGGTTTCATCGTATATGTTTTGTCATGATTTCATCGTAAATGATTTGTCATGATTTCTTCGTAAATGCTTTGTCAAGACTTCTTCGTATATGTTTTGTCATGATTTCATCGTAAATGCTTCATTGTATATGTTTTGTCATGATTTCATCGTAAATGTTTTGTCAAGATTTCTTCGTAAACACTTTGTCATGACTTTGTCAAGATTTCATCGTAAATGTTTTGTCATGACTTCTTCGTAAACACTTTGTCAAAACTTCATCGTATATGTTTTGTCATGATTTCATCGTAAATGATTTGTCAAGATTTCATCGTATATGTTTTGTCAAACTGCATCGAAACTAAACGTAAATGATTTGTCACGGCTTCATCGTAAATGCTTCATCGTAAATGATTTGTCAAGGTTTCATCGTAAATGATTTGTCATGATTTCATCGTATATGCTTTGTCATGACTTCTTCGTATATGTTTTGTCATGACTTCTTCGTAAATGCTTCATCGTAAATGCTTTGTCAAGGTTTCATCGTATATGTTTTGTCAAGACTTCTTCGTAAATGATTTGTCATGACTTCATCGTAAATGCTTTGTCAAAACTTCATCGTAAATGCTTTGTCATGACTTCTTCGTAAACACTTTGTCAAAACTTCATCGTATATGTTTTGTCAAGATTTCATCGTAAATGTTTTGTCAAGGTTTCATCGTATATGTTTTGTCATGATTTCATCGTATATGTTTTGTCATGATTTCATCGTATATGTTTTCAGTGTCACCACGTCACCATGTCACCAGGTTAATTAACTTCTCTTAAAATTACTGACAACATGACATTTTGACAACAGGTACGAAAGGAGGAAGGCATTTATGAATTATTTTTGAAGAACTGAAGGTGTCACCACGTCACCATGTCACCAGGTTAATTAACTTCTCCTAAAATTACTGACAACATGACATTTTGACAACATCAACAAAGGAATTTCATCGTAAATACTTTGTCAAGACTTTGTCATGACTTTGTCATGACTTCTTCGTAAATGATTTGTCATGATTTCATCGTAATGAGTGTAAATGACCCAAAAATAATGTTTAGGTGAAGAGGTGAGATCTCACCTGTTTTCTCACCTAATTTTTCACCCTCATGAATTTGTCAAGGTTTCTTCGTATATGTTTTGTCAAGACTTCTTCGTATATGTTTTGTCAAGACTTCTTCGTATATGTTTTGTCATGACTTCATCGTAAATGCTTCGTCAAGATTTCATCGTAAATGCTTCATCAAACTTAAACGTAAATGATTTGTCATGATTTCATCGTAAATGTTTTGTCAAACTGCATCGAAACTAAACGTAAATGATTTGTCAAACTTCTTCGTAAATGCTTTGTATAAACTTCTTCGTATATGATTTGTCAAGACTTCTTCGTAATGAACGTAAATGACTCAAAATATATTTTAGGTGAAGAGGTGAGATCTCACCTGTTTTCTCACCTAATTTTTCACCCTCGCCGCTTAGCGGCTCAGACCCTTTGGATCTCGTGAATTTTCATGAATTTATATATTAATGTTTTCGTGAATTATGAAGGTGTCACCACGTCACCATGTCACCAGGTTAATTAACTTCTCCTAAAATTACTGACAACATGACATTTTGACAACACAGCAGGATTAATGCAAAAATGAATTCCAATCATACAAACATAAGCGATGTGTCATAATGAGTGTAAATGACCCAAAAATAATGTTTAGGTGAAGAGGTGAGATCTCACCTGTTTTCTCACCTAATTTTTCACCCTCATGAATTTGTCATGATTTCATCGTATATGCTTTGTCAAGACTTCTTCGTAAATGATTTGTCGAGATTTCATCGTATATGTTTTGTCATGACTTCATCGTAAATGATTTGTCATGATTTCATCATAAATGCTTTGTCATAACTTCATCGTAAATGCTTTGTCATGACTTCTTCGTAAATGCTTTGTCAAGGTTTCATCGTAATGAGTGTAAATGACCCAAAAATAATTTTTAGGTGAAGAGGTGAGATCTCACCTGTTTTCTCACCTAATTTTTCACCCTCATGAATTTGTCAAGGTTTCATCGTAAATACTTTGTCATGACTTCATCGTAAATGATTTGTCATGACTTCATCGTAAATGCTTTGTCAAGGTTTCATCGTAAATGATTTGTCATGACTTCATCGTAAATGCTTCATCGAACTTCATCGTAAATGCTTTGTCATGACTTCATCGTAAATGTTTTGTCAAAACTTCATCGTAAATGCTTCATCGAACTTAATCGTAAATGCTTTGTCATGACTTCTTCGTAATGAGTGTAAATGACCAAAAATAATGTTTAGGGTAGATGGTTAGATATAACCCAATAACTACCCTCATTTCATTCTATACACAATTTACATCATAGACGATTTAATAGATAAAATATATTTTATGTCTGTAATTAATTAGTTAATAATGTAGCGGATGAACTGCAGAAATATATTTTATCGTTAATGTTTTCGTAAATATTTTTAGGATACTTTCACCAAATAATGTTTATATCAGATGAAACAGTAAAGTATTTTATTATTAAATCGTCTATATGTAAATTGTGTATAGAATGAAATGAGGGTAGTTATTGGGTTATATCTAACCATCTACCCTAAACATTATTTTTGGTCATTTACACTCATTACGAAGAAGTCATGACAAAGCATTTACGATTAAGTTCGATGAAGCATTTACGATGAAGTTTTGACAAAACATTTACGATGAAGTCATGACAAAGCATTTACGATGAAATCATGATAAAACATGAGGGTGAAAAAACAGGTGAAAAAACGGGTTATATCTAACCATCTACCCTAAACATTATTTTTGGTCATTTACACTCATTACGAAGAAGTCATGACAAAGCATTTACGATTAAGTTCGATGAAGCATTTACGATGAAGTTTTGACAAAACATTTACGATGAAGTCATGACAAAGCATTTACGATGAAGTTCGATGAAGCATTTACGATGAAGTCATGACAAATCATTTACGATGAAACCTTGACAAAGCATTTACGATGAAGTCATGACAAATCATTTACGATGAAGTCATGACAAAGTATTTACGATGAAACCTTGACAAATTCATGAGGGTGAAAAATTAGGTGAGAAAACAGGTGAGATCTCACCTCTTCACCTAAAAATTATTTTTGGGTCATTTACACTCATTACGATGAAACCTTGACAAAGCATTTACGAAGAAGTCATGACAAAGCATTTACGATGAAGTTATGACAAAGCATTTACGATGAAATCATGACAAATCATTTACGATGAAGTCATGACAAAGTATTTACGATGAAACCTTGACAAATTCATGAGGGTGAAAAATTAGGTGAGAAAACAGGTGAGATCTCACCTCTTCACCTAAACATTATTTTTGGGTCATTTACACTCATTATGACACATCGCTTATGTTTGTATGATTGGAATTCATTTTTGCATTAATCCTGCTGTGTTGTCAAAATGTCATGTTGTCAGTAATTTTAGGAGAAGTTAATTAACCTGGTGACATGGTGACGTGGTGACACCTTCATAATTCACGAAAACATTAATATATAAATTCATGAAAATTCACGAGATCCAAAGGGTCTGAGCCGCTAAGCGGCGAGGGTGAAAAATTAGGTGAGAAAACAGGTGAGATCTCACCTCTTCACCTAAACATTATTTTTGGGTCATTTACACTCATTATGACACATCGCTTATGTTTGTATGATTGGAATTCATTTTTGCATTAATCCTGCTGTGTTGTCAAAATGTCATGTTGTCAGTAATTTTAGGAGAAGTTAATTAACCTGGTGACATGGTGACGTGGTGACACCTTCATAATTCACGAAAACATTAATATATAAATTCATGAAAATTCACGAGATCCAAAGGGTCTGAGCCGCTAAGCGGCGAGGGTGAAAAATTAGGTGAGAAAACAGGTGAGATCTCACCTCTTCACCTAAAATATATTTTGAGTCATTTACGTTCATTACGAAGAAGTCTTGACAAATCATATACGAAGAAGTTTATACAAAGCATTTACGAAGAAGTTTGACAAATCATTTACGTTTAGTTTCGATGCAGTTTGACAAAACATTTACGATGAAGTCATGATAAATCATATATGTTTAAGTTTGATGAAGCATTTACGATGAAATCATGACAAATCATTTACGTTTAAGTTTGATGAAGCATTTACGATGAAATCTTGACAAAGCATTTACGATGAAATCATGATAAAACATGAGGGTGAAAAAACAGGTGAAAAAACGGGTTATATCTAACCATCTACCCTAAACATTATTTTTGGTCATTTACACTCATTACGAAGAAGTCATGACAAAGCATTTACGATTAAGTTCGATGAAGCATTTACGATGAAGTTTTGACAAAACATTTACGATGAAGTCATGACAAAGCATTTACGATTAAGTTCGATGAAGCATTTACGATGAAGTTTTGACAAAACATTTACGATGAAGTCATGACAAAGCATTTAGGATGAAGTTCGATGAAGCATTTACGATGAAGTCATGACAAATCATTTACGATGAAGTTCGATGAAGCATTTACGATGAAGTCATGACAAATCATTTACGATGAAACCTTGACAAAGCATTTACGATGAAGTCATGACAAAGTATTTACGATGAAACCTTGACAAATTCATGAGGGTGAAAAATTAGGTGAGAAAACAGGTGAGATCTCACCTCTTCACCTAAAAATTATTTTTGGGTCATTTACACTCATTACGATGAAACCTTGACAAAGCATTTACGAAGAAGTCATGACAAATCATTTACGATGAAACCTTGACAAAGCATTTACGATGAAATCATGACAAAGCATTTACGATGAAATCATGACAAATCATTTACGATGAAGTCATGACAAAGTATTTACGATGAAACCTTGACAAATTCATGAGGGTGAAAAATTAGGTGAGAAAACAGGTGAGATCTCACCTCTTCACCTAAAAATTATTTTTGGGTCATTTACACTCATTACGATGAAACCTTGACAAAGCATTTACGAAGAAGTCATGACAAAGCATTTACGATGAAGTTATGACAAAGCATTTATGATGAAATCATGACAAATCATTTACGATGAAGTCATGACAAAACATATACGATGAAATCTCGACAAATCATTTACGAAGAAGTCTTGACAAAGCATATACGATGAAATCATGACAAATTCATGAGGGTGAAAAATTAGGTGAGAAAACAGGTGAGATCTCACCTCTTCACCTAAACATTATTTTTGGTCATTTACACTCATTATGACACATCGCTTATGTTTGTATGATTGGAATTCATTTTTGCATTAATCCTGCTGTGTTGTCAAAATGTCATGTTGTCAGTAATTTTAGGAGAAGTTAATTAACCTGGTGACATGGTGACGTGGTGACACCTTCATAATTCACGAAAACATTAATATATAAATTCATGAAAATTCACGAGATCCAAAGGGTCTGAGCCGCTAAGCGGCGAGGGTGAAAAATTAGGTGAGAAAACAGGTGAGATCTCACCTCTTCACCTAAAATATATTTTGAGTCATTTACGTTCATTACGAAGAAGTCTTGACAAATCATATACGAAGAAGTTTATACAAAGCATTTACGAAGAAGTTTGACAAATCATTTACGTTTAGTTTCGATGCAGTTTGACAAAACATTTACGATGAAGTCATGATAAATCATATATGTTTAAGTTTGATGAAGCATTTACGATGAAATCATGACAAATCATTTACGTTTAAGTTTGATGAAGCATTTACGATGAAATCTTGACGAAGCATTTACGATGAAGTCATGACAAAACATATACGAAGAAGTCTTGACAAAACATATACGAAGAAGTCTTGACAAAACATATACGAAGAAACCTTGACAAATTCATGAGGGTGAAAAATTAGGTGAGAAAACAGGTGAGATCTCACCTCTTCACCTAAACATTATTTTTGGGTCATTTACACTCATTACGATGAAATCATGACAAATCATTTACGAAGAAGTCATGACAAAGTCATGACAAAGTCTTGACAAAGTATTTACGATGAAATTCCTTTGTTGATGTTGTCAAAATGTCATGTTGTCAGTAATTTTAGGAGAAGTTAATTAACCTGGTGACATGGTGACGTGGTGACACTGAAAACATATACGATGAAATCATGACAAAACATATACGATGAAACCTTGACAAATCATTTACGATGAAATCATGACAAAACATATACGATGAAGTTTTGACAAAGTGTTTACGAAGAAGTCATGACAAAGCATTTACGAAGAAGTCATGACAAAGCATTTACGATGAAGTTTTGACAAAACATATACGATGAAATCATGACAAAACATATACGATGAAACCTTGACAAATCATTTACGATGAAATCATGACAAAACATATACGATGAAGTTTTGACAAAGTGTTTACGAAGAAGTCATGACAAAGCATTTACGATGAAGTTTTGACAAAGCATTTACGATGAAGTCATGACAAAACATATACGAAGAAGTCATGACAAAGCATATACGATGAAATCATGACAAATCATTTACGATGAAACCTTGACAAATCATTTACGATGAAGCATTTACGATGAAGCCGTGACAAATCATTTACGTTTAGTTTCGATGCAGTTTGACAAAACATATACGATGAAATCTTGACAAATCATTTACGATGAAATCATGACAAAACATATACGATGAAATCTTGACAAATCATTTACGATGAAATCTTGACAAATCATTTACGATGAAATCATGACAAAACATATACGATGAAGTTTTGACAAAGTGTTTACGAAGAAGTCATGACAAAACATTTACGATGAAATCTTGACAAAGTCATGACAAAGTGTTTACGAAGAAGTCTTGACAAAGTCATGACAAAGTGTTTACGAAGAAGTCATGACAAAACATATACGATGAAACCTTGACAAAGCATTTACGATGAAGCATTTACGAAGAAGTCATGACAAAACATATACGAAGAAGTCTTGACAAAGCATTTACGAAGAAATCATGACAAATCATTTACGATGAAATCATGACAAAACATATACGATGAAACCTTGACAAAGTCTTGACAAAACATATACGAAGAAGTCTTGACAAAGTGTTTACGAAGAAGTTTTGACAAAGTGTTTACGATGTAAATTCATGAGGGTAGAAAAGAGGGTAGAAATGAGGTTAGATCTAACCATCTACCCTAAACATTATTTTTGCAGAATTCAGCAACAAAATGAACGAGGTCAGGATGTATGTAAATACCTTTGAATTCATTCATAACGCCCTTAGTAAGCTCATAAAATGCTTGTTTTGAGGTTGAGCCACTTTTGGCTCGACCGTATTCTTTCAACCAAAACTCAAGAATTTCCTGCATGAATTTTGTATAAAAAGCAACAGTCTGAATTCCGGCGGTTGCTATATTCTTCACAAAACGCCTTATAATACTCTTCCCAGGACTTATTTTCCAACAACTTTCTAAAGTCTTTCCTAAACTGACGGCACAAAGTGGCTTAACGAAAACATTAATATGTAAAATTCATGAAAATTCATGAGGGTAGAAAAGAGGTGAAAAAACAGGTTAGATCTCACCTCTTCACCTAAAATATATTTTTGGGTCATTTACACTCATTACGATGAAACCTTGACAAAGCATTTACGATGAAATCATGACAAATCATTTACGATGAAATCATGACAAAACATTTACGATGAAGCATTTACGATGAAGCATTTACGATGAAATCATGACAAAACATATACGATGAAATCATGACAAAACATATACGATGAAATCATGACAAAACATATACGAAGAAATCATGACAAAACATATACGATGAAATCATGACAAAGCATTTACGAAGAAGTCATGACAAAGCATTTACGATGAAATCTTGACGAAGCATTTATGATGAAATCTTGACGAAGTCATGACAAAACATATACGATGAAATCATGACAAAACATTTACGATGAAGTCTTGACAAAACATTTACGACGAAGTTTATACAATAATGTTAGTCATGAATGTTTGTCCTACGTGTTGGCGTTAGTGTTGAAAAATAATGTTTGTCCTACATGAAGCGTACAAGCGTTTGAATTTGTTTATGAATAAAATTACACTCTTGTTTTCTGTATCTATCATACAAACATAAGCAGCACCTGTTTTTGTAAAGTTTATATGAAGTTTTCGATAGTAAGACCTGTATAATAATAGAATGCGTCCTCATTCTCAACATAGTAGAACTCAAACGAATGCTTACCATAATCTGTATTTCAACAGCTTCGTCAATATTTCATCAAACAAACTCATAAACTATATCGCCGTACTTGCTTTTATTTCTATTGTTTTAGATCTAGAACACCAACGAAGGTTTGAGATTCTGTTGTCCGTTCTATCATGATTTATATGGTCTATTTCTTTTCAAATTGTTTGGATTTTCAATCCATTGTTCTGCAATAATTCTATGCTTTAAGTACATTTTGTTGTTTAAACTAAGCATAATGTAACCATAATTATTTAAGCATTCACTCATAATATGTTTGTCTTTCTTTCGACGAATAGTAAAAGGATATGTCGTACAAATCTCATAATCTTCATGATTTCTCAATGTTTCCCATTGAGTTTGTTCCCCACTAACGTTCTCATTGACGTCCTCAATATCTTCTTCCTCACTGAACTCGTCAATATTTTCACTAGCTCCTTCTGTAATGTTTTCATCGGCATTGTCATTGACTTCTTCTGTAATGTTAGATGTTGTTGTTTCGCTCATGTTCTTTCACTAATGTTAAAAAGTTATGTTGTACGAATTTTGAACAGAATTTAGAGCAGTTATGAAACAATGAAGTATTTTTACGCTATTGAAAGGAACTATGAGAGTGAAGTACATGACAGCAATGACAAAAGGAACTAATATCAAACCTAATGAAATCGCTCACGAGGACATAGAGCTTAACAAGTATTTTGTGGAGTATCTTATAAGTGAAGAGTATGTAAGACCTTACTTCATGTTTGACAGCATGAATGAGGATGTTATTTTCATGGTTAAAGAATATAAGCAATGTTTTCGGTAAGTACGTCATAAATGACAAAGGTCTTATTGTATTTTATGAGACAGCAATACGAACACAGGAACTAATGGATATTATGCACTCAACAGCAAAGAAAGGATTTAGTACTATTGGCATGAATGAACATTGCAGGAATGACATATACAACCTATGCTCACGAAAGCCTTACACAAAAGCAATACAAATGATAGAACATAAGTGTCTAAGGTCAGCAAATGAAATTATTACTGTCAGTTTATGAAAGAACTGTTAGCAAAGATGAGTGGAAACAGCTATTCATATTAAGGAAGGACGTTGCTGAACTAGTTAAACCTGTTGCACAAACATTGTTTCAGATAAGACCAGCAATGACTAAGAACCCTTTGACCTTAGTCAATGAGACCATAGAGGTTGAAGATAATGACATAAAAGAACTAGGAATGAATGAGAGAAGTTGTGAAGGATGTTTGAGTCAAAACACATGGTTCTTCAGAGCTGTTAAGAAACTTAGTACAGAACGACAGAAATATTTTATAGAGAAGTATTGCAAAGGATGTGTAAATGAATTGCTTGAAATAGAACTTAGAGACACTTTCACACTAAAGGACTTGAGAAGAAATAAGTACATGAGTGAGGACGGTATTGACATAGCTAGTGTTATAAATGACTTAAGAAGATGTGTTGTCGTTATTGACGGAGCATGTATGACATATCTAGTGAAAGATTATGATGGAATACGAGACACAACAACACTTGTGTCAGTAGATAGCAAGGAATTCAATAAGCTCATGAAGAGTGTTTATGTAGGACGTATTGAAGAGAAGGATGTGAACGCACTGATGATTTATGAAGCGGGTCAGAACAAGAACTATCTTATGAAGTCAGGTATGAGATTCTTTGACGAAAGAGATGACATTTACAGCTATTTCAGAGGATATGAGTATGAGGTACTGAATGAAGTAGATGAAAGCATTATTGAAGGATATTTGAAACATGTTCATGATGTCATATGTAATGAGGATGAAGAGCTTTATGAGTATGTTTTGAACTGGTTCGCCTACATCGTTCAAAATCCTTGTGGAAAGACTGGAACAGTAACTTTTGTTAACAGGAAAGCAAGGAACTGGTAAGAATATACTTAGTAATGTTCTATGCGAGCTCATTAGCAAGTACGCCAACAATAATATAACGGCAATAGAGAATGTGGTTGGTAGATTCAATGCTGCTATTGAGAACATGAAGCTCATCGTATGCAATGAACTAAGCTCATGCGATACGTCTAAGGTCATGAACCACGACGCACTAAAGTCAATAGTAACAGAGACTCAGTTGGACTTAAATCAGAAGTGTCAGCCAGTAAGAAAGATAGAAAATGTTTGTAATATTATCATGATATCTAACAACTTCAACTCAGTAAAGATTGACAAAGAC
This sequence comes from Trichomonas vaginalis G3, assembly GCF_026262505.1. Classification (NCBI taxonomy): domain Eukaryota; phylum Parabasalia; order Trichomonadida; family Trichomonadidae; genus Trichomonas; species Trichomonas vaginalis. The sequence continues at coordinate 12,519,517 of NC_067205.1, forward strand.
GACAGAAGATTTGTTGTCATTGACGTAAGCAGCAGATACAAAGGAAATTACGAATATTTCTCAAATCTCATTGAAAGCTTTAATGAAGAGTTTTATTCAAACTTACTGACGTACTTCATGAAGAAAGATTTAAGTGAATTTGATGTAAGGAAGATACCATTCACCAGGGCTAAACAAGAACTCATCGAAATGAACAAAACACCTTACCAAATGTTTTACGAGGAGTTCTATGAAAAGTTTGTATCCGGATGGAATTGTACAGAGTGCTACAGAAGATATAAAGAATTTGCGAAGGAGAATGAATTCTTTGCATGTAGTTCAAATGTATTTGGTGGCAAGATGAGAGAATTTGTGAAGAGAAGTAGAAAGCGAGACGGTTCTGCAAGAAGTTATATTTACGAAGCAAGTATGATATTAGAAGGTCGTGGAAAGAAAGAAACAGTGAATTATGAGGAAGTGCTTGAAAAATTCATGGAGTACATGGGAAGCAATATAACATACAACAAAGACATATACAGTGAGTTTAAGTACTACTGTGAACAACATGAGATTGAAGTAATGAGTAAAGGAGACTTTGAAACGCTTATGAAAGACAGTAAGGAGGTCATACATGAGAACAGTGATGAAATAGTTCATGAGAACAGTAAGGAGGTCATACATGAGAACAGTGATGAAATAGTTCATGAGAACAGTAAGGAGGTCATACATGAGAACAGTGTTGAAATAGTTCATGAGAACAGTAGGAGGTCATACATGAGAACAGTGATGAAATAGTTCATGAGAACAGTAAGGAGGTCATACATGAATGCAATGATGAAATAGTTCACGATGTCGTTCGTGAAGAAGCCATTGCAACAAAGAATGAGATAAAGGATTTCATAGAACTTAACAAGGAGGAGTTTAAAGAAGGCTATGAAGTGAAAAGATGTGAAGAAGATTTCTTGGCGTATTTGAAGAAAAAGAGACTAAAGCCAATGGCTCAAAATAAGTTTCAATCGATGTTTGAAAAGAAACGTTTGAGCTATGGTGGTGTAAGAAGCACATATTACTTTGTTAAGAAGTGAGGACATTTATTTTTGTCGTTAGTGTTGGAGTTTGTGTTTGTTGTTAGTGTTTGTCATTTGTGCTGAGGTTAGTACTTGATGTTAGTGTTGGAGTTTGTGTTTGTTGTTAGTGAGAGAATAAATTAAATCATGAACTTTGCCATGGTCTCTGTCCCTAGTAGTTTTCATTAAGTTCTGGAAATAATGAAAGTCATAAACTTTGTCATGGTCTCTGTCCCTAGTAGTTTTCATTATCTCACAGAGTTAATGAAAGTCATACTTTCTATCAGATGAAGCACGCAGATGAACATAACGAAAGTTAGTGGTTTGCCACGAGTTATGAATAAAATATTGGCATATTAGATGAGATAGCTGATGAAACAGATGAAGATAAATTAAATCTTGGACTTTGCCACACTCTGTCCCTAGTTCCTCAAAAATCCTTGACAACGTTGCTTAGAAATTTTGGTTCAAAACCTCATCTGATTTTAATCTGTTATGCTACCTGTTAAGTTTCGCGAGATTATAAATGTCATGGAGTTATATAAAAAGGAGGGATAGCTAGGGACACTGGAAGTACTTATAAGGCTATCTGTTAAGATTGCATGAAATACTAAAAAGTCATGAAATCCATTATCGCTGTGCTAGCTTCACCTTAGAGTAAAATGACAAATAAAGTCACTGAAGCAATGAAACAAAAGTTTTTGGTAGAATACATTAAATCAGGAACTATTCCAGAAGGTTTTTACATTCATACTATGAAGGATGGTAGAGTTCAGTTTAGAAAGATAAAGCAACCATTAGATAAAGAAGGAATTTTGAGAAAGATTAAACTTCATGAGGACAACATTGCTGAACTTAGGAAGAAGTTAGAAGAGTTGGAGAAAGGAAGAGAGTTATAAAGCAATGAATTCAACAGGGTGAAAAAACAGGTGAAAAAAGAGGTGAGATCTCACCACTTCACCTAAATTTATTTTTGTGCTATGTTTTCATACGTGTGGGAGTGGTGATATCATTAATTTTTATTGTATTTTTTATTTTACTGAAAATTTTTATTTGGATGTAAATGACAGAACAAAAGCAACTCATACAAATCGAAAATATAACAAACATACATTTAAACATTTATTCTTCCTTCCTGAGCATAACATGTTCTTTCAAATACATCCGAGACCAGTTGACTTTTCATTGACTGTGTATAAAGATAGAAATAGTTATATCATTAAACCATATGATGACGAAGGTAAGTTATGTAAATTGTACGTTAAGAAGTTAGAGAAAGTTTATGGCTTCAAGTATGACTACAATAGGGTTAACAGTGATGATGAAGATATTGAGGAAAATTTATGAGAACATTAGTGAAGTCATTAGTGAAGTCGTTAGTGAGAACGTTTATTTTTTACATTAGTGAGTTCGTTAGTGAAGTCATTTATGTGTCAGACGGTTTTGTAAATATTTAAGGTTAAGTTGGTGTTATGGTTGTGTTGTAAAATTTACGTTAACGGTTTCATAAATATTTAAGGTTAACTTGGGTAAGGTGGAACGCAGTGCCGCCGTACCCAACTTAACCATACTAACTAGCTTAGCATCCAGCTAGTTCCAAGTAATGCGATTACAACATCAACGGCCAAAGCCTTTCAGAGTCCTTTAATCATTTCTTCTCATCTCAATGTGAAGTGGATGTTTTGATATGATTTTTCTCATCATAAGATTGGAGGAATCATAGCAAAACAACTCTAATGGGTTTACCATCATCTACTTGTATGTAGATGTTTGGGAAATTGTCTTGTTAATCGATTTTCGAGATGACTTTCAAATGCTATAATCAAATGACAAACAAGTCTAAGATTTCTCGACAATACATCAAAACATGATGTTTGTAAGTGCGATGAGATTAGAGTTTTTGAAGGAATGACAAGAGAAGTAGGGAAGCTCGGCATTCGCCGAGCAAATTAAAAATTAACGTATGGATTAAATTTTAAGAGGAATTCAATTTTAATTACGGGTTGTTCAAATATTGATTAATATAAATTTATTAATAAGAATAAACAATTTTTGTTTTTGAATTTATTCAATTTATAGCTTTACATATAGTTTCAAAATTGTACAACTATGATTATTTCAACAAAAAATATCTTACTTTTTCACTTCACTTTCACCCTCACTTTTTCCGTAATTCAAAATTCAACATTATGTATTTTAATTCCTTATAGTATTTTTAACATAATTAATCAAATAATAATTGGAAGTTCTGAACTCACTTTTTCCGTAATTCAAAATCAAAAATATGAATAATATATCTATTTATTATATACTAATGCTATTTTCAACTAGAAGTGAGGTACGGTAATCTTACGGATTCCCGTAACTCAATTTTACGGAAAAAGTGCAGTAAACTACTCAATTTACGGAAAAAGTGTCGTAAACTATTGATGTGGCGGTAAAATCACGGTAATTCACGGAAAGCTATATGCGAAAATTTGAAATTATACAAAATCGAGCGAAACACTTTTAAATAGGTTGTTCTCGTATTTAAAATACTATTCCCAGATTTATTGTCGTCAGAATATTTCCAAATTTTTGCCGATTTACAAAAAATGATTTACAAAGCATATTTTTTAATCTAAAAAATTCCTAAAAAAAGGAACCGGTGTGCGGAAACCTCGGTAAATTACCGCGGTTCCCGTTGGGACTGCCATAACCTTCAACGATATATGTTGTCTATATCAGACCTCCTTTCTTTTTGATACTTAACATTGTTCCTAAATCTTAGCCGTTAAGGCTGTTCTGAAAATATTTTTTTTCGAAAAAATTCGAAAAAAATTCTTAAAATTCAAAAATCCCTTAATTCCTGAGGATTTTGGAAAAAAGTTTTTACATGAACATGTGTATATTATATGAAGTATATTGATAAGGTAAAAATCAAATTTTATTGCATATTCATCGAGAAAATAAACTAACGAATCCCTCAAAATTGAGAGGGTAATCCTCCTCCTCTCAAATAAACGTACATACGGGTGCACCCTTAATATCATAACTACAAATATAAATCAATCGGTGCATATACTTAGACTTGCACTTAGACTTTTAGAATACTTTAGATATAATATTGCATTGAGAAAATAGATTTTATTCATGAACCCGTAATGTTTCCGTATAATCTAAAAGGTTGTGGAGCTGCGAATATTAATATCCGAAATCTTCGTGGACATTGTTTTCCAGATTTATCTAATGCCATTACCATGGTAAATTATGTAACATGGCAATTGGAAAAATTTTGCCGCATACGATTATTTTCCATTCAAAAAAATTGAATTCGAAATATAATAAATATTGCTTTATTCTAACAATATAAAGGATATCTCGTAGTGGGTAACGAGTTTACTAAGCATCTAGCTCGTGGAAATTGGGTTCCTACGATAATTTTTTGGGAAATGTAGATTTGAAATCTTCAATTCTGGTTTAATAAACGCTGGTATATCCTTGGTGTTTGAAATAAACTGCGACAAATGTGTTGGATTCGGTTTCAGTATGGAATTTCTGGCCTGTGGGAAAAAGTCACCTTACGCTTCCATTTTATTCAATTTTTTTGAGGGAAAAAAACGAAATTATAGGTGGCAGATTTTTTATAGGAACAAACGACAGACTTTAAATTCGCAATTCTGATTTCAAAGGTGAATCGCAAAAAATCATACACACATGAAATATAATCTAAATTTTTAATTTTTAACTCTCGAAAATTTGCATCAAAATTTTTCTTAATGTCCAAGAAAGACTTTCCTCCAAAGTCATACAATGAATTGCGAAGCACATACACAAACTACATCGACGCGTACAATGCATTGTATCAGCTGATTACGGAAAATGAAGAAGAATTAAACTCAATTTACAAAATGATCAAAACAGAATTGATTGAATCCAACAAACAACTTCCTAAAAATATTATAAGAGACATCGCATTTATAGTTCGCTATAATAATCGCTATATGAAGTCGTATTTATACCTTGCCAAACTCATTTCTGATGAATATCATGTCACGGACGTCAGACGTATTGAGATTGTTTTTAATTTCTTTTTTTATAAAGAATATGGAATTAAACTATGCATTGAACACGGTTTCATGACTATTAGCGAAGAAAATACGGATTTTCTTACAAAAAATACAATTTACAGAGCCATTATGAATGATGACAAAGAAGCATTCATTTCATTCACGCAAAGAGAAGGATTTGATAAAAAACAAAAACTTGAAAGCAGAAATATCCAAATATGAAAGAGAAAAAAAGATATGGAACTTTTGATAAAAAATATACATTACTTGAATTATGTTGTTACCACGGAGCAGTTGATTGTTTCAAGTTTTTAAGAACAACATATGATTCAACACCAAATAAAGCATGTCTACGATTTTCATTTTTAGGTCGAAACAAAGAGATCTTGAGTGAATGCTTGAAATATGAAAAACCAGATGATGAATGCATGAAATATGCAATTATTTCGCACAACATTGATTTTGTTACATTCTTGATGAATGAACATAAAATGAAAATCAATCCATATGATTGTGGGCTTTATAAAAATCTCGAATCATTTTTGGTTTATTACGATCAAATTCATAATTATCACAAATGTATTGTTCATTCCGCGATGTTCGCTATTCCATCTCTTTTGGAATATTTTGTTTCACATGGTGGATATATCAATAAAAGTAATCAACGTGGAGATACAGCTCTTCATTATGCAGCACGTTTTAATAGTAAAGAAATGGCGGAGCTTCTTCTTTCATATGGTGCATATATCGACAAAATGAATAATTTGGAAGAAACACCTCTTCACACTTCAGCAATCTACAATAATATGGAAGTAGCCGAATTTTTTATTTCCCATGGTGCAAGCAGATGGTTGTCTTAAGTTTAGATATTTAACCTTGGAAACTTCAAACTAAACATTAATATAATATTGAATAGATGAAATTTCTTTATTTCTGAAAGCCAGGATAATGTGTATGAATAACTATTATTAATAGGGATTTAAAAACGGTTTCGCCAAATGGCGAATTACTGAAAATTCGCTAACTCAGCCTTTATTTTTCGAATTCGGCGAACTCAAAAAGTGACATTATTAATCTCGCTATAATCATTCATAATTTTTGCATATGTCAAATAGTTACAGTATGTTTATAACTTTATTTCGTATAGTCATGATGCTCATGATAACCATTTTGAATTTAAGTAGAAACAAAGAGATCTTGAGTTAATCATCCTCAAAAAATTCCAAAAAAAAATTGCAAAATCCAAAATTTGTTAATGAAAACTACATTTTTTCTCTAGTGTAATCATCCACAACGACAGAATCCGACGGCTCCCGTTGGGAAATACATAGATTATAGGCATCAATACTTGTTTTTGGAAACTTATCATATAACTTCAAATAAATTAATACAGTACCATGTAAGGAAAATTTCACATAACTCAGCCTTAAACTTCTCATTAGGAATTTTAAAATTCAAAGGAAAATTCCTTAGCAATTGTCACTTTTTAATCTGAATATATTTTTAGAATTTGATTTTTCACAAAAAAAACACAATGAAGGAATATGTAAAAAATAACTGGAAGAAATTAGACATACCGAACATGATTATTGCAGGTATGATGTGTTCGATCTACGAAATATTATTTTATTTTGTCAATTCAGATCCATTATATGTACCACCAGAAGATTCAAATTCACAATTTCCTTATAGATCTAGTACAGTTGCTTTTGATAAATTGATGTTGTATCAGTTCTTTATATATTTCTTTTCAATTATTGCTGCCTATCTTTTACAAAGATTCTTTCCTAGATTTTTCAGAAAATTTAGACCATTTACGCTAGCTTGGAATATAGTTACCATTGAATTTAGTACAGGTATTATTATATCTATCTTCAAAAACTATGTTGGAAGAGCAAGACCAAATGTTTTCGATAGCTGTAATAGTACAAATGTTAATGGTGGCAAGTCGAATTGTCCAAAAGCAAAAACAGATGAATATTATTATGAATCATTCAGAAGTTGGCCATCAGTTCATTCGCAGATGGGTGTTTCAGGAATGACTGTTCTTGGTCTGTTTATTCAAAGGTTAATTAAAACAAAAAATATGTTTGGAATTCTTATATCATCAGCACCGATTTTGTATGGATTCTATGTTGGTGCTACGATAATCAGAGATTTTAAACATCATCCAGATGATGTTCTTGCTGGTTTTGTTGTTGGATTCGTTTGGGCTCTCATTGGATGGGATATCATGAACGATTCTATATTCAAAAAATCGAATAATGACCAATACTTTGACTAATGGCATGATATTGCAGCAACTGTTTCTAAAAAGTGCAATTTTTATCATAAAATGTAAAATTCAAATGCTTACCATGAATTATATATATGAACTCATTACATACATACAATATTTAACATCAACGAATCTCGAGAAATCATTTTTCGAGGTAATTTTATTTTTTCGCATCGGAAGGAATGTAATCGATGATTTACATTATTAAAAACCACTTAGGACATTGTTGTAAGTTGAATGAATTTTTAGAAGAAAAAAAAGTCGGAGATAACAATTATTTTTTTGTTTTGAAAGCATTATCTTTTAAATGTTTATGTAGCATACTTGCGTGTCCATTCACGGGCGTCGCGCTCGAAAGCAGCCTTGTCAGCCTTATATTGACGAGCAATATCTGGAACAAGAGGATCATCTGGGTTTGCATCATTTAACAAAGAGCAGATAGAGAGAAGAACTTTAGAAATGGTCAAAGCTGGGGCCCATTTATCTTTAAGAATATCGAGACAAATAGCGCCACGTGGAGAAATATTTGGATGGTAAACACGTGTCTTAAAGATAATATGTGGTGGCTTGAATGGATAGTCTGGTGGGAATTGAATGTCGAGCATGAAAACGCCAGATTCATATGGTGTGTCCGGTGGGCCAACGATTGTGCCTGTCCAGTGGAAAAGATCTGGTCCCTCTGGTCCAGCCGAGCAATTGCAAGGTGGATCACGAGAGATTTCTTGAAGCTCTTTCTGAATTCTTCGAAGAGCCATTAAAAAAATTAAATCGCACTTTTTTTTCTCTGACCACTTAATTCTGAAAAAACGGTTGAAATTTTTTCATGGAAAATGTTTGTATTTATAACTCAATTAAAGCCTAATAATATTTTGAGCGATAAAAAAATTCTGAGCTTTATAGGCTTTTGACAGTGTAAAGTCATAATTTTTATTCAGCTAATGGTTGTTTCTATATAAATGCAGCAATTTGAACAGCTATTTCTAAGGATGTCAATTCGGAAAATTGTTTTCATTTTAGGAGAATATAATTTTCCTTTTGGAAAATTTAAAAAGTGAGACGCGCAGGATTCGAATTTTTAAAAAAGTTGATTTAAATATATTCTAGTGTGATTTCTAAGGATAATATCATATTTAAAATAAGAATATACTAGTTTGGGTGGTATAATTTTTTCGATAAATTTGAGAATATGTACGTTTAGGGTATCAAAAGTGTCAATTCGCTCAGCGAAAGCTGAGCTAGCTTCGTTCTCGAAAGAATAGGGAAGGAGTGAAAGAGAGTGATACAGATGTTGACACATTCATATCATTTCAACAAATTTTGATCAAATTGAAATTCAATGAAATTCAATTCACTTCATATCCTTCAGTCAGTACATTGACATCCTTCTACATCACAATGATAACTCGTACATCAATAGTTCTACAACTAACTCAGAAAAAACAAGATTTTTACTTCCAGCTTACAGCTTTTAAAAAGTTTCGATGATAAAAATCACTCTACTCTTGTTTATCGATATGTTGTGATAGTAGGTAAACGTATTCTTATCGATATTAATAAAAATATTTTTACGAAAATCTGAACCAATTACAGAGTTATTCATAAAGTTTATGATAACTGTAATTACTTCATCTTTGTTTTATATTTGAATAAACAATTTAATTTAATTTAATTTGCATAATTTTTTTTAGTTGAAAAACAGGAAACTTATTTGAGTTTGTATTATTTTTATCGTTCAATTCATTGTATCAGTGAGTGATCCAGGTATTTAAGATATTTAGAAAAAATTTATTAATTTGATTAACAAATTTTAATCAAAATAGCAAAAATCTATTTGATAGCTGTAAGCAAATAATAATTTCTATTTCAAGCAAAATCACTTATTTTCATCTAAACGTATAAAATTGTCAATTTTATGAGAATAAATTTAAAATCTCATGAAATATAAAGAAGAGTAATATTTTTCAATTTTCTTTTTTTCTTTGTCTCAAATATTTTCTGTTGGGAATTTTCTTGTTATCAAAAAATAATTTTAATATTTGTTTATTTCATTACATACAATAAAATTTTAAAAACTCTATTTCTTCTCAAGAAAATTTTTCCTTCATATGAAGAAACATTTTGTTCTCCATTTGATGCTGAGTCTAAATCTCGATTTTTGAATTTTCTTCTTTCCAAATTTCTTTTTTCCAAATTAGAAGTTTAATTCAAATTTTCAATAGTTTATATATTTTCTCAAACCGTCTTAGATTTTCTTACTTTTTGGGGATTTTCTCTCAAAATATACAAAAATAGTAATATCAATACATGTGTCTAATATACTTTAAAACCATCGTGATAAAATTCAAAAACGAAGAGATCTTCTCTCCAAATTTTTTTCAAAATCAAAAAAATGAGATAAAAAAGCACGTTTGGAAATTCATTTTTAGCATTTTAGGAATTTTCTCACTTTTCTTCCAAATTGACATCCTTACTATTTCTACAAAATATTAGCGAATGTCAATCAAATTTCCGAAAATTTTGCAAAAAACGATAATTTTTCCATCAAAAAAAATCTTCTTGAAAAAATGTATCATTTTATAATTGCAAATAAATATAATCATTAAATATATACTAATGATGTGGTTATTTAGTTTCATTTCCTTAGATTTGAAATGAAATTTCGAATCTATTTGAAATCAGGCTTATCCATTAAAGGACTTGATGTGTTTCATGATAGAAATACTTTTTATGCTAATATCTAAAAATGTGTCCATGCTCAAATGTGATCTCATAAAAGTGACATTTGTTGAGCCATAATTTTTAAAAGCTGTTCCAAAGAGTTACATCTATCATTGGTAATAGCCGATCTTTGATCAAAGATTAGATAATATTAAAGTATGTATTCACCAACTGCGATGATGAGAATTCCTCTCGTTCAACATCTTCGTGTCGAGATTATTCTTAATCACTAGCACCCTTTTTATTTCAATACTAACACACAGTTATTAATCACTCTTACTTGTTTTCCCTCATTCTTTCTCTTTAGACTAAATAATTCTAAACGTATTTACAATTTTTCTTTTTATTTATCATTTTTTAATCTTTTTACTTCTGGTCTATTAAAGATTTGATTCATTTATTAATGTTAATACTAAAATTTGATAATTTTTTTTGGTAATAAAACAAAAATAAAAGAATCTTTATTTAGAAAAATTCCTAAACATAATTAACAAAATTCTATTATATCGGTTTCGATTAAGCCTCGATTCCTGAGCCAGATCCAGATTGATCTGGTGCATCTGAAACATTTTCGATATCTTGAGGAGCTTCTTCGACTTCCTCCTTCTTTTCCTTTTTCGCCTTCTTCTTCTTATCCTTCTTATGCTTTTTATCTTTCTTTTCTTTTTTATCCTTCTTATGTTTCTTTTCTTCCTCTTCCTGTGGTGGCTGCTCTTCATTTGCTGGAGGATTCTCAGGATCCTTTGGCGGAGGAGTCATTCCTGTTGGTGGTAAAAGTTCGAAATCTGGAATGAGTCCATTGGCAACCTGTTCATAAGTAGGTACTGGCTTTCCACGCTCATTCTCTTCTACTGTTGGACAAGCTCTAACGTATTCTTCAGTAACTTTCGGATATTCGGGCAATTGGTCAGGATCATTATCTCTGTTAACTTTCCATTCGTATCCATCATTAACTCTTGGGATTGGGAATGGGCAGAGATAAACTGGGCAGTAACTGCATGGTCCGCATGTTTCTCTGATATTTGCACAGCAACCGAGATCGTAATAGTTATGTTTGTCTTCTAAGCTGGCTTTCTTGAACTCTCCGAGTGTTGTTTCGTTGTGGAAAAGATATTTTGTATGGCGTAAAAATATTGTCATGAAAAACAAGAAGAAACCGAGGTCTGGAAGTATTAATATGCAAATTAAAACACGCGGAGCTGTAGCAGTGAACTTTTTAGCATCAACGATACTCCATATCTCGAGACCAATTATAACAAAGAAAACCATGAAAGTCCAGAACGTCCAGAAGAGCTGAAGGTAGAATAATCGATAGTTTTTGAGACCAATCCAGTTTGATACCCATTTGCAAACGTGATCTGCGCGTAAAACTAGTCTCCTCGCTTGAATACTAAGAGAACCGCGCTGAGGACGATCGTTACTTTTAGCAAAGTTAAATTGATCGTTGTTGGTGATGATACCATCCATTTGTTCTTCATAAGTATATTCTTCCCTTCTTTCGACAGCCCAATAAAATGGGACGTATCCTGGCGAACGACACATGCACAACATGTAAGAAATGAACCAAAGCATGAAAACTATTGATAAAACAACTACAATAACGATCTTATATTTTTTCGTGATTTTGTCATTGGCTATTGCGGACCATAAGCCAGCTACTAATGATAAAAAGAAGAGAATTAAGACAATTGGAGGAAATTTACAATTGCATTCCCATTGATTGATAAAATAAGATTTAATTTCTGGAAAATATGCAATATTAAAGCAGCAAATTTTCCCTTTTCTTTCCCATTTGCTAAATTGTGGTATTATTTGATCGCAATGTTCAATATTAAGCACCTTTCCCTCATAAAGATGAGGATCCATTCTTATCCAAAAAAATTAGGTACTTTTTGAATTTAATGGTTTTTCATTGATGTTATATAACCTTTGTGGACTCCATATATCTAATTTTAACTCTTTTTTTCAACTTCGGAAATTTCTTACAGTGAAAACATTTTAAACGTTTTTATATATCCAATAATATTCCATCATTTTTTTTTCGATGATTTAAAATTGTGATAATTGAAAAAGTAAATTCAATTTTTGATGTCGCTGAAGATAATTCTTATATTTCAATATAGAAGCGTTTTAAAACAAAATAAACTTGAAAAATCGTAGATTTTGTAAATTTTACTTGATCAAAAGACCCAAAAATCATTCGTAAATATAGATTTAGAAATAACATAGAAAGGTTTAATATTTTACAGATATTTCAATTAAAATTGGTATCCAATCATAATTTTGCCGCAATTTTTCTTGGGGTAGGTTTTTCTCTAGTAGGTGTTTTAGGTCTTGCACTTGATGCTGGTAACTTAGGTGGAAGGCGTCCCCTTGTAGGAGTTTTTCTTCCCGAAGATTTTTGAGCCATTTGAGCCTTTTGGTTCAAAAGATCTGAAAGAGAAGCATTTTGATATAATGCATTCTTTGTAGGCTTTTTAGGAGTAGTTTGTCCTTTTGTTGGTGTTTTCATTGGAGATTTCGGAATGAAAGCGCAGGCAGCTTTTTGAATATCTCCTCCAAACTCTTCAACAAGTCGTTTCATTGGCATTTTACGAACAGAATCTGGAATTGATAATAAAGTTAATTCGAGAGCGTTTAACATGCCATTAATTGCAGTTTCCATGTTCTTAAGAATTACTTCTTTCCTAGAAGCTGTTTCTTGGTCGAATTCAAGAATGAGTTGAGCCGGATCACAATCAGTCATACTGGTTGCTTAAACGTACATTCTCTCAATTTTTTTATGAAGTGTAAAGAATTTTATGAAAATTTAATATCAAAATCGGAGATCTCATGAAGCTCAAAGAGTAACTAATAAATCTGATGTTAAAATTAATAGAAGCTCAATATTTTTAAATATCTAATGACATTTTCATTAGTAATACATAGTACTGTTATACCTAATTATTCTCAGTGAAACCAGGAAAGTATTTTGATTACAGACTAAATACTGAAAATAATTTTTCTAAAATTATAAATTATCTGCTTCTCAAAATCTTTTTTCATGTTGTTATTCCTCTAATATGTTTAAATTCATTTGATAGGATCGATATTAATGCATAAATAATAGTGGAAATACTCCAAGTAGTATATATGACGGGTTATGTGACTTTTTTTGTAAACGTAAGAATTCATACAATATCGAGCGATTTTGTATCATTTTTTTTAACATATGAAGTAAAAAATGTATGATTCTTACGGTTTTTATTCTTACGTTTTTGAATAAATCAAGATTTAAAAATTTTCAAAATTGTAAGACATTTACACTCAACCCATACATAATGAAATAAACACATTTTAAAAAAATTAACATTAATTTTAAAATAATTTATTTTTTCATCTTTTATAAAAGAAGCTATATATATAGATGATGTCAGATATTCCGCGATTAATTAAACATTGTTTAAATCCTGAATGGAATCAATGGAGTCATAATCAAAGACCTCATAAACGAGTAAAAAGAAATTAGAAACTAATGATTATTTGAATTTATGAAATCAATTATTTGATTCATTCTTTCTTCAATCTCTTCTATTCTTTTTGTTAAATCATCAATTTTCATTAATGAGGTGATTCTTGATTGAGGAATAGATTTCAAACTAATCACCCCTTTTATTTTTGAAATTTTGAATCCATCAACTTTAAACATTTTATTCAATTTACACGTTGTCAATTCTTCAAATAATTTTTTATTATTAGCATAATAGTCATTAAATTCTTCAACAGATGAAAAAATTTTTATTTCAGTAATTGGTTTAACAACGTTTATTTTTTGTTGAACATTTTCACTTTCATTTATTTCTTCCTCCTCTGTTTCATTTATTTTTAAAAACGGTTTCATTTATTAATAAATAAAAATTAGAATATAAGTGATGAAATATATTTTTTTAATTAATATTAAATCAGAAATGGCGGCAGGATTCTTTAAAAATTATGGGATGGAATTAAGAAAGCTGCAGGTTGGGTTCATAAAAAGATTATTAAACCCATTGCAAACTTTTTGGCACCAGTAGCGAAAACGGCAGGAACTATCATAGGTGGTGTATTAGGTACTAAAGCAGGTAATCCGGCGATGGGAGCACAAGCAGGTAACGCAATTGGTGGAATAGCTGAAGGAATACTTAATAAAATAGGAGGTAGATAGTGGAAAAATAAATAAATATTATTTTTAGCTTAGTATCGGTTGTAGTCTTTGATAAACTTTTTCTCCTTTATTTAAAATTTCTCTTATTGGGGCAGCTTTTGGCGTTATTGATTCAGCTATTCCACTAATTGCTTCTTTATTCTTAAATATCCAATTTGCTCCCTTCTTCAATGTTTCCCAAACTTTACTCGCCCCTCTTTTTACTCTATCCCACAGTTTCTTAAATATACCTGCAGCCATAGTTGATTATTTCATTAAAATTAAAAATTCATTTCCATCTTTTAATTTTGATTTTTTTATTTATTAATAAATGACGACTAACTATTTAGTGCCAAACACTAAACCGATTAATGGAAATGTGTTTCATTCATTCGAAAAGATAAATGAAATATTCGCAAAGAATGATGGTAGAAGATATTATAGAGAACTTGAAAGTTCATGCTATGACTCTGATGCTCCATATTTTGATGATAAACAAACTCATTTAAGAATTACAAACCCAGCTCATGATGTGAACCAATTAGGTGACACATATATTAAACGCAAAGTTAAAGCAACTCTAGTTTCAAATAAAGCTTTCACATGTGATGCCGCTTTTAAATGTATGCGTTTATTCGTTGGTTACAAATCATCAAATCAAAGCTTTAAACAATTAGAAGTAGAAACCGAAAGAGGTGATGCCGGTTATCTTCAGATGGATTGCGCCCGTGAATCTTTTGCATTTGCAACATATAAACCAAAATCAGAAAGGAAAGTTAAAAAGTTTGTTCATTCGTTATATAATAATGTTCAAAAATATGATAACTCAGTATGTGGTAAATATATTGACCCTTCAGAAGTTTTCAAGAAAGCAAATGAAGAAGTTGATGTCACTTTTGATATGATTATTCCGGTAAATGATTTGTTAGCATTTCAGGCGTTCGATGATTATCCTAAATCATTTGGTGATATCATTCTTAAATATTATGTTTTCAGGGATACTTTAGTATTTTGTCAGGTTGACCCGTTAAGAGTTGCTGATTTACAAAATTACGTTTATGAAAAGATAACTGATGAAAATTATGAAAAGATTATGAATCATGTTTATAAATATGATCGCAAATTCCAACAAATCGGACTTCCTACCAAAATAATTACAAACATAGCCGCTACATCTGCTGACGCAACAGTTGATGACGTTATTATTTCATGCACAAAGATGGAAGTTTTAGAGGATAAATGCATTACACCAGGATACGGTTTAATTGAAGAATCAGTTAAAGCAATACCACGTTTATTTAGTAAGGAAGATCCATTCATGATTCCAGCTCAACATATTGACGTTTGTTCACTAAATGGAGGTTGCATCACTCCTGAAGGTATTAGCTCAGATTTCTCATACGCTCTTCATAATGTTACAGATGTTGTGTTAACATTTCCGAAGAATGCAATGCAAAGAACAGTTTTAGAAAATCCAATGCTTCGAGGTCTTCAGGTCACTATAGATTCCAGAAACTTCCCCGATCAAGCGATGACCACAGTGGGTGACATATTCTTTACACGTATGCTTCGAGCTTCTGATTTAGATGGAGTGAATGAATGCACGGAAGAATACGAGGACTCATTAACTAGACCACTGAATGCAGATGATGGCACGCCATTAGCTAGAACATGGAAAGACCAAACTTCATTCTTATGCACTATTCCAGTTCAACGTGATGGAGCGGGTATATTCTTTGATGGATTAGAAACTTTCAACTCACAAGTTACAGTACAAGTGAAAGCTTATCCAATCATTCAGGGTGGAAATGACACTTACTGTTCAAAGGTGACAAATCCTCCTCAGGTTTGGTTTACTAGGACTACATATTGGACATGGACACCAGACGAAGGTTTGAAATATCATCCAACAGGTACACCACCACAGTATAGAAGTTCATATGATGAAATATTGATGAATAGAAATGTTTAAAATTATAAATTTATTTTTGATTAAATGGATTTAAATTCATCCACTCCTTATGAAGAATTAGCAGGAGTATATAATACATACGTAGATGATATGATTAATGAAGCATTGAGTGATAATAGAAATGCTCTATCTAAGGAAAATTAATGAAAATTCCATATTCTGAATGTTACTTAAATTCAATCACTGCAGCAATTGGTAAACAAAATAAAGGTAAAACATTAACGATATTAAAACAAATTATCATTATTGCTAACACTTCCCCCCATTCACATGTGTTAATTTATATCAACCGTTCAGGTTCACCTTCAGATGATACATTTGAATCTTTAAAGCATTTAATCAAAATTCCAATTATTTATTTATCACAAGAAGAAGCAGAAGATTATTTAAAAAACTTTTTAATGTATAAAAGAATTATATAATACAATCAAGAAGCAAGGATTAGAGGATAAAATTATTGATAAACAACGGGATGAATTATTTGAAACACTTTCTATTTCAAAATTTTGATAGAGAATTTTTGCATTCACTCATTTTTCTTAAGATGATGCAGTGAAATCAAACTAATAACAAATGAGAAATCATATTTTAATCAGTTATTAACTCAATGTCGACACATTCAGTGTTCATTCTTTATGGCTGTTCAATATTTCAAAGCATTAAGCACAAACATTAAATCAAATCTATCAACACTTTTCATTTTCAGTGGGTTTAGTCGTCAACAGTTGAACGTTATGCTTTATCAAGTGAATTTACCAATGAGCATTAATGAACTTTACACACAATATCAGCAATTAGGTGAACATGGAAAAATAATAGTTGATTTAAATAAAGGAGGTGTTAAATTTGATTAACTTTTTATAATTAATTTTATTTTTTATTAATAATTAAACATGACAGAAATAGCAAATCTCTCTACAAGTTCCATTAAAACAAGGGACAAACAAAAGGGGTGCATATAATAGAACTATGAAAGTTCCTGAGGAATGAAAGAATTAGTTCATATTGTTGCTGGTCTTCAAAAAGATGTTAAAACAAATGAGAAACGTTTTAACATTACCAGAAGCTCAAGCATATGCCAAACGTCATGGTCCAAATTGGGAAGCACACGAAGCAGACATTACGGGTCCAAATGGAAAACCCGATGGTATAAATGAAGTTTTCGTTACTGATGGTCAAGGTAATATTAAAGTCATAAATGGTTACAAATTAACTATATCTGATTATCCTAAACGTAAAGCATATAATGAACGTTATCCTATGCAATTTGATGAAAATGGAAAAGCTGTTAAACAATACATTGGAGAAGGTGAAAATGGTCCAATTAATTCATACCGTCATAATCCATATTCTTATTTCAATGAAGAATTAAATGCTATTGAAGAGGGACCGGATGGATTACCACGATATTCTAACCAGTTTGATGGTCAATATGCAAATATTAGACCCGAAATTTCAGCTAAGAAATTCTTTAAAGTTGCTTTATTCGATCCAGTTTTCGCAAATGTTAAAGATGAACTTAAACAGCAATTCCAACCAATTATAGTAGCAAGAATTGCATCGGGTGCTTTATCTCAAGCATTCAAAGATTTAATTAAGAAACCATTATATCAGCAACGAGGTTTAACTTATGATTTAGTTAAGGAATCAGATAAAAGAAAATTTGAGAAATCAGATGATTATAAGAATGCAATTAATGAATATATTAGGTCTATTAATTTCGATGAAACAGCTAAAAATCAACTTCATGAACAAATACAGGGAATAATAGATTCAAAAGTTCCAGTAAAATAAAAGTTTAAATATATTTTTTTATTCGATTATAAATGAGAAGACGTTTCACTAATCAAAAGAACACTAACGCAAAAGCAGAGATTACGGTTGGTTATAACGTAAATGATGATAAATCACGAATTATTCAAAATGTTAAAGTTAATGTTAGCCCTGAATTAACAAGGTCAGCAACTCAACCAAATTTATTAACTCGTGACTTACCGAAGAATGAGGGGAATGAGGAGAATGAAGAAAACTATGAGAATGGAGACCCAATCATTTTATCTGAACCTGGTAAAGAACCCGTTGAAATTCCCACTTATCCAACATACCCCCCACCTCTTTCATCAAACATCGAGAACCCATATAAAATAGACATTAATTCTGAATTAATGAAAATTTACCGTGATATAATAACTGATAATTATGATTCAATAATAAATTTAATTGACCAATCCGGTTTAATTATTTTACCTTATGAATCATTAATTCGCATTATCGCCATTCTTTGTGATGTTCAAGATTCAGACGTTAAGATTCAATTTTTCATAGATGATGAGGTTTCATGCTGCGGAACAGTTGCAAAAATAAATCCTATAAAGGATATTAGCACAATTAAGATATCAAAGAATGGAACAACAACAGAACTTCATTTAACATATAATGATATTTATAATAAAATAGTTGATGAATATAAAATATCACTTGAAAAATTCTTTGTTAAGGCTATTTAATATTCAAGCATTAACATTATCGAATAATAATCCTTTGAATCATAATCAATAATAATTGACCTTTCACCAGTTTCTATCGTTTGTTTTATTTCTTTTTGTTCCCCACTATCCGGATCGGACATTGTAATTGTTTTTGTTATAGTATCAGCTTTATCTTTAACTTCAATCTTTTTTCCATCGGGATATTTAAACCAAAATTCCAAAAATTCGATATTGTCAATCTGTTCATATTTTAATCTATCAATTACATTTTTAATACCATCTGAAAATCTTATGAAATGGTCATTATATGGGTTTGATTGAACTAAATTTGAATGAAGTGAAATATAACCTGTTGATGAATATGACATCGACTCATATTTTCTGAAAACACTAAAATTTATAACATGAATGAATTTCTTATTCGTTGAATTTATGAATTCTTGAGGTAATCTTATTCTAGTTTTATTTATCACTGGAAAATAACGCTTTACCATATTTTTAATCGTAATAAAAATGTCAATTATCAATATTATTTCGAATAATAGTTGTGAATTAAATTTAACAGTTAGCGGAATTTATAATGTTACTCTCGTTTCTGTGAGTGGTAAATTTAATCCCATTCTTTTAGACCCTTCAGATTATATATCATTTATTAAAGATGACCATGAAAAAACGTATGATATGTATATAAATAATGTGATAGCGAAATGGGATATTAACACGATTTTAAGTTATTTAAATGAATCATTTATCGTATGGTATGAAGAAAATTTTAAATCAAAACCTGATAAACTTTTTGAACTTGATGAAATAAATAACCTTATTAAATTTCCGCTGAAAATTAAATTTTGTACTCCTCATCTTTGTTCATTGTTGGGGATATTAAATTTTGAAAAAGATGTTGGGGATGTTTTGTATTCTGACACTGGTTCCAATTTCATTTTAATCAAATGTGATAAAGTTAATACCCCAATGAGATTTTCACATCAAACATTAGACCCTAACTCTTACCCATCAATACAAAACATTTTATCCATCAACTTAAACACATTTTCTTTATCATATCCGTTTCAATTATCCGGTAATTCATTTATTCTTCATTCAAAAGATTTATCAAATATTAAATTTAGAATAACTGACCTATTTGATTGTGATTTAGAATTTATGAATGAAATATTATGGCAATTTCAAATAGAGAAAATAGCTGATGAGATAACGGATTAAATATTTATTTTTAAATCGTAATAAATGATTAAACAACAGCGACCACAGCAACTTAAGGCACAAAGCGCCCAGGTCCTTCAAACCATTACATACGCCATATATGCATATAATTCAAAGATGGCAGAACAAACGCAAAGGTTGAAATATGGAGATTTGGAGATAGTATTGAAAAATGACCATTTTGAATTCGTTTGCAAAGGTGGTGCAGTGATATCAAATATAAAAGAAATTTTATTTATGAATTCAAAAATTAAAGGAATAACAGATGATATAACATCAATTCCACCAGAAGAACAAAGATATTACGCATTAAATGCATTTCCTAAAGTTTTGAAGATTGGAAGATTTAATTTAAATGAGGAATTCATAAAAGGTTTCCTTAATGACATAATGAAGAAGGCAGATAAGGAATATGTTAATGGTGAATTAATGAAGAAGGCAAATTTGGTTTATGTTGATGAAAAAGATAATGAAATTAAAGAAAAGGTTGAATGGTATCATGAATGGGCATCAAATATTTTTAAAACTAAAGCTGATACAGGATGGGTTTCAGGATGTTTAGACCTTAAAGCAGATAAGGAATATGTTAATGGTGAATTAATGAAGAAGGCAAATTTGGTTTATGTTGATGAAATATACCAAAGTTTGATAGGAACAACAAAAAATATTGAAACTATTGTTGGTGACTTTTCTGTCAATGAAGAAAATAAATATTTTAGATGGCAGTTTGTACAGTCCTTAAAAAATGGTACACGGTGTAAACTCATTCCGAAAAATAACAATGAAATGTATGTAAGCTATAAAAAGAATGATGGTACACAAGTTAAAGTTCCGTTAGACAACAACTGCTACTTAAACTTATATGGAGACGAACAAAAGAAATATATAAGAGTTTATGAAATGGCAGATATGACATTGCCTAACCCAGCTCCAGCACCATATTATTATGACTATGGAGATAACAATAGAACACCACGTGTAGATGAACAAAAGCTAACATTATATTTAGATTATTATAGATATAAAAGATATAATGCAATAGAAAAAACGAGAATAGTATATTATTATACAGATGACAGAAATAAATATTATAGTCAAGATTTTACCTACCCTGAAAACATGAGATTATATTATAAAAAATATTCTGACACAAACCAGAAGAAACCTGAAATAGTTGCACTATATTTTAAGTTCAAAAGAGACAATCCTATATTATCTCATATGTTTGATTTAATGAACCCAGTAGGTTCTATTTATACATCTATGGATGCAAGAGGTCCTCAAGTAATGTTTGGTGTTGGTGCATGGGAACAAATAGTCGACAGGTTTTTGTATTGTGCAAACTCTTCAAAGGAAACAGGTGGAAGTAAAACAATTACAGGCGAAAATTTACCTGCACACAGTCACTACATAGATTTAAGCACATCTCAAGCAGGTTGGCATAAGCATAGATATTGGGATTGGTTAGGAATGACAAAAGGTAAAGGATATGATGTTAAAGACGACGTTAAGTTTGCTATAAATTGCTACTGGAGTGACACTCAGGGAGAAGGAAACCATACACATTTCGTTTCAGGATATACACAAACAACGGGACAAAGTAAAGAATACATGCCACCTTACATGACAGTTTACGCATGGTATAGAGTTCAATGAACGCTCAATGTTTGTAAAAAAACTTTAGAACGGACTGAAAGTCCTGAGCTCCAAAAGAGCGAACGGAAAAATTTAAATTTTTATTTTTAGTATAAATGAAGATTCTACCATATGGTGTTATTGGAAGAGATAAAGATGGAAACCCAATATTTGATCCAAAGTTAAAATTAAAGTTACTGACAAGACAACAACTTGAAAAGTTGCTGAAACCAAAACAGGATGAGAAAATGAGAAAGAGAAAAATTTAAATTTTTATTTTTATCATAAATGACAAAATTAATTAAACCAACTATTTCTAAATTAATGATACCAATGAAATCATTTCATGGAGTACTTATCCCAGGTTCTTCACAATTAGCCGGGGCAAGTGTTGTGACTCAAGGTGGAACATTAGCGAATCCATTTAAATTATTAACTAAAGATGAACTTAATAAAATGATAACAAAATTTTATTTCAGTGCTACCGGGTCACCAGGTCACCGGGTCACCGGGTCACCAGGTAATTTAACTTCTTTTAAAAAATGAGACAACATGACATTTTGACAACATCACTGGAGGAAGGCGATAATAAAGTTAGTTTTAAAATTATTTTTATTTTTTTATTTTGTATGTAAGAACAGAAATGTCAGTCGAAGCACAGACGTTCACAAACAAATCTAATGGTGAAACATTCACAAAAGGCAGTTATAATGGTATTGAAGTCTTACGTAGAGACAAGGATGGTTACATTAATGCAACAAAGATGGCAAGAGAAGCGGGAAGGTTAAACCATTTAAACAGATTTCTCAATAGTACTAAAATGCAGGAAATTCTTAAGTTTTGGATGAACGAATACGGTCGAGCCAAAAGTGGCTCAACCTCAAAACAAGCATTTTATGAGCTTACTAAGGGTGTTATAAATGAATTCAAAGGTATTTACATATATCCTGACCTAGTTCATTTTGTTGCTGAATGGTGCTCAGTAAAGTATGCATTTTATGTCAAAGATATTATGAACTCCATAGACAAGAAAGTTCATAAGAAATTAGATGAAGAAGAACTCGAAGATACAGTAGAGAATGCTAAACATTTGTTTGAAGAAGAAGTTGGAAAAATGTGCGAAAAACAATTAGAACATGAACATGAGATATGTTATGGTTATAGAGATTCTTCATACGAACTAGACCAATGGGAACAAGAAGATTTAAAGAGAGAATTTAGAGAATATGAACTCGCTAAGATAGCATTTGAAGCTGCAGAAAAGAAGTTAAAAGTTTGGGGTCGTTTTGTACAAAAATATTGTGAGTAAATGAACCATTTATTTTTATCATAAACGACTGGAAATATGTTTTATCGTTAATGTTTACGTTAATGGTTTCAGGTTATTCAATAATTAATTATTTTTGAATAACTGATGGGGTCACCGGGTCACCAGGTCACCAGGTAATTTAACTTCTCTGAAAAAATGAGACAACATGACATTTTGACAACAGTCCTGGAAATATGTTTTATCGTTAATGTTTATGTTAATGGTTTCAGGTTATTCAATAATTAATTATTTTTGAATAACTGATGGGGTCACCAGGTCACCAGGTAATTTAACTTCTCTGAAAAAATGAGACAACATGACATTTTGACAACAGTCCTGGAAATATGATGCAGTCCAAAAATAAAGTTAGTTTTAAAATTATTTTTATTTTTTTATTCCTATATAAATGACGGCAACAAACAACAACAGCAACTTTATCGTTTCTGATAAAAAAGTTATTGATTCATTAGTTGAGGAATTAGTTGTGGCAGAAACTAAAACCCTCAACGAAAGAATTGGTGAAAACATGATTGATTTACATAACTACCTCAAACATGATGGAGGAAGAGGAAGGAAAACTGGTACGGCTTTATTAGTAAATAAAATATCAAATTTAACGATTATAGATGTTGATATCAATAAATCGTACAATGATGAACTTAAAGAAACAGTTAGAAAAGACATTCTATCAAAACTTTCAGATAAAGATGTTATCGTTAAAACCGCTTCAGGAGGTCTTCACATTTATTGCAACACTAATTTCTTCTATGCAGTTTCGAACAGAATGATTAAATGTTATTCCTGCAATGATTACGATATTGACATAATGACTTCTATGGATGATTCAAAGCGTTCATTAGTGGTTATGGCTGATTCAAGAGTTCGCAAGAATGCAACAGAACCACAATACATACTCATTCATTCGTGGAAGTTACGATTCAACATTAACTAGAACAGTGAATGATATATTAAATGATTTGAATATTAAGGTAAGAGTTGAACAGAAGAATGAAGAAATAAAGAGTATAATGAATGAAAACAAAGATGTAAACATTGACGATAAACTTGCCCAGAGCATAGTTGATGGCATCAGTGATTTTGAAGTACATAATGACGGTGGAAACATGAATTTAGAAAAAGAAGTTACATTATTCACACTGTTTCAAGCAATTAATTCGTTACCTAATCATTTAATTAATGAAGCATACGATAACGTTTATAACTTCTGCAGTTTAACAGAAAATGCAAAAAGTAATTTTGATAAAGCACGTAATAGATATGCACATTTAATGACTTCTCCATTTGTTTTGGTGAAGATTCTAAAACTATATCAAAAGGAATATTATGATGAATATGTTTTGCCTTTATTACGTAAGCCAAAAATAACATTTGATATAAAACTTGATGACTCGTTTTTGATAACAGATATTAGACGCAAGGCTGAAAATCATCAGTATAAAAACAGTTCTGAAGTAATTGAGGATTTATCACGTGTAATCCGTTTTGTAGATTGTGGAAATAAATACTTCATTCAAAAGGACTATAATATCCACGACAAAATGAATCAAATATCATTCGTTCTTCAATCAAACATGAAAGAGTCACTCAAAATGATTAAATTATTTAAAGAAGAAGGTAAAACCATAACAGCATGGGATGTACTACTAAATCAATTGTCTTCATTAACCGTTAAGGTGTTTGCTTTAAATCTGATTCCCCAGATGTTTTCTCAACGTTTCAAGGTTATAAATACAACATTCTCGAAAAACCAGATTACTCAAAAATTGAGATGTTTATGAATTTCATTAAAGAAGCCGTTTGTGATAATAACGATGAAGTGTATAAATACCTACTCGGCTGAATTGCATCAATGATTCAACATCCTGGAATCAAGAATGAAACAGCAATTATTTTGAAAGGACTTCAGGGAATAGGTAAAAACAGATTTACAGACATTATTTCTGAACTTCTCGCCGGTTATTCATGCAAAAACATTACTGAAATAAGTGAGCTAACAGGTAATTTCAATTCAGTAGTTGAGAATAAAATGTTTCTTGTACTTAATGAACTCAAGAATGTTGGTGAAGACAAACTCGCAAACTTCAACGCTTTGAAATCAATTATTACGGATAATGAGATTAGAATTAATGAAAAGAATCAACCCAGAAGAACTGCTCAGAACGTTGCAAACTTCATTTTCGTAACTAATAACGTTTACCCTGTCAAAATTGAAGTTGGAGACAGAAGATATGTAGTTTTAAGAGTTAATGGTAAATTCAAGGGTCAATTTGATTACTTCAAGAATTTGATGAATTCATGCACTAAGGAATTTTATGATAATTTACTGACGTATTTTATCAATTACGACCTTTCATCATTTAATGTACGAATCATACCGATGACTGAAGCCAAACAAGATTTAATTGAATTATCAACAAATCCTTTAGATGTATGGATAAATACACATTATGATGAATTGTGCGCAGGTATGAAGTGTAAAAATGCGCTATTCTGCAAACCATCAGACATGAAAGACAAAAACTTTCAAATGAGCATTAAGGATAAATGTGATAGGAAACAAAGAAAAATAGATGGTAAACAGACATGGTATTATGTTTTGAAAGAAGAAATGAAAGGATTATATAAACAGGTTGAACCAAACGATAATGAGGATTCATTTACTGACGATGAAATACCTGTAAATGAAGCTTTATAAAGTATGATTTGAATTTATTTTTGCATTAATTCCCCTATGTTGTCAAAATGTCATGTTGTCTCATTTTTTCAGAGAAGTTAAATTACCTGGTGACCTGGTGACCTGGTGACCCCATCAGTTATTCAAAAATAATTAATAAATACCTTCCTCATTAATGTTTTCAGGTTCTTCAATAATGCTTCATAAGTACCTCTCCCTATGTTGTTGTCAAAATGTCATGTTGTCTCATTTTTTCAGAGAAGTTAAATTACCTGGTGACCTGGTGACCCCATCAGTTATTCAAAAATAATTAATTATTGAATAACCTGAAAACATTAACGATAAAATAACTGATAACAAAATTTAATTTTTATATAAATGGATACCCCACAAGCTCAAAATTTACCACGAATCATAACAAGGGAGGAAATGATAAAAATGATGCAAGAACAAATTAAAAACAACAAACCACGAAAACTGAGAAGATGAGGAATAAAAATTAAATTTGGATTGAGTTTAAAAATTCATCTTTATTAAATTCATCTCTTCCAATCAATTTATTTATTCTATTAAATTCTTTTATTTTTGCTTCACTCAGTTTAAGGATTGAACGATAAGTTTCTAATTTTTCGATTATTTCTTTCCTCTCTTTATCGTTTTCAGCCCCACCACATTGCTGCTTCTTTTTGCAATAGCATATTTTTGATTTAATTTTGTTTAGTTTCTTTTTATATTCATCATCTAGACTCTTGGCAGCTTCATTGTCACTCATTTCTTACGAAATAAAAAAAAATTAAATATTATTTAAATATAATGGAGTAATAAAATAAATCGGAATTTCTATTAATTTATTGTCAACTTCAACTAATACATTGCCGTTAATGTATCTAACAAATTCAGCTATTGTGTCAAATCTTCGTCTTCTTTTTGTCATTGATTTATCAGTTTTTCCATAATCGAGATGAATCAAAACTTTATCCCCTTGTTTAAAATTCATGAGCCCCGAATTAATTTGTTCACGTTTAACATCATTCAACCTTTCCATTTGCTTTCTAATATATTCCCATTCTTTTGAAATATCATTTTTCATTTCCACTGGTTTCATGTTTATAGTTCTATGCCATGTATTATTGTAATAATATACTAACTGTTGTATGATGGAGTCATGATTTCCATCCCAGTATATCTGACCGTTAACCCCTAACGCATCTCTAAGAGTTCTCATTACCGCATCAACTATTTTATTATGAAACGTATATGGAGAGGATGAAAAGAAAAAATTAATTTGTGGGAAATAATGAGCCATAGCTGCCTGAAATCCTTTATCACCATCACCCCTGATATTATCTACTCTTTCATGATCTAGTAAGTATTGTATAGCTCTTCTTGTTTCCTGTTCTGTTTTCCCTTTCACCGGAATGCAATATAAATATCTAGTGTTAATGTTAATGGCAAATAAATAAGTAACGTTTCCTTTTGAATATTCTAAATGATCTATTTCGTATGAATATGGATATGGAGCAAATGAAGGGCGACTAAATTTTTCCTTTAACGGTTGAATTTTCGGGTCAATTGGTTTATTTAATATCTTGAAATCCTTTTTAAAATCTTTTTGCTTCTTTAATGTTTGAAATGGATATAATAAAGTGAATGATGAAGGATTAACTGAAGGAGGAGGTACTGTCGTTGGAGGTTTTGGTGTTGCAAGTGTTTTAATTTTATCTGCTTTGATTTTGGATGATGAAGTTTTAGTTGTTGATTTTCCTTTCATTAATTCTGGATGTATTCTATTCATTTGTTTTAAATATGCTGTATATAAAGGTTTGATATACTTTCCCGCTTCGAGTTTATGTTGAAGGATGAATTCCAAAAGTTGATCTTCATTTAAAAGTCGGGCTGAACATGGTTTAACTAATGAATCATAAATTAAAGCTTGTGCATCATTTATGGTCTGAATGACCTGGGCGTTTTGCCCCTTTGTTTTTTGCGGCTCAGGATTATATAAATTATATAATTCATCAATATCTTCTTCTGTTAATACTTTATTTTTGAAATCTTTCAATTGTTTAACTTGTGATTTAGTTTTTCCCTTTGCATATTCATTATTTTTAATTTTGTCTTTAATTTTAGAAATTATTTTATCATGATATTTCAAAATTTCATTTTTATAATAATGATAATAATAATCCATATCATCACCCGTTATATTTTCATCATATTTTTGGAGATATGCTTTTAATTCATAATAAGTAAGAAAATTTTGATTAAATACTAAATCATCAATTAAAATTTTTAAATCTACATTATCCATTTATATAAAAATAAAATAAATGTTTTAAGGGCGCCCACCTCTTTGATCAAGAATCAAAACCATCATTAACGGTTCCTTTTGTCTCTTCTGTGGCATTTCATTAAAATAAAATTTTAAATTGTATTAAATAAACGGCATACAACATCCATTTTCACAACATACAGCCTTAGTGTGTGCTCCTGTTAATGCAGTCTTACCAATTGTTAAGCGAGTCATCATCCTGTTTTTAAGTTGTAAATTAATATTCTGACCATCAAATATCACTTTATCATTTATTATATCCAAATAATTTTTAGGTGTTAATTGTTTATTTTGTCGTAAACTAACACCTTTCATTTTTTGTGCAATCTTTTTAAAATCACCCCCATCAATTGAACCGTTGAATGATGTATAACACTTGGGGCATAAAGCAACCATGTTATCACCTTGTTTCTCAATTGCTAAACCCAATAACTTCTTCTCATGTGCTTTTTCTTCTGCTTTATTCTTTAATTTAGGTTTAAATTTCTCATCAAAACAAAAGAAATCAAAAGGTGCGAATTTGAAAATGTTTTTATCATAAAATTGTTTATCGGTTACAATTGCTTGAAATGCTTGAGTGTTAGGAAGATTTGGGTCGCCAGCGATTGCCCAATAAGATGAATCAGTATCACCTTCAATGAAATGAAAACGATTAACATCCATGCATTTATACATAAAATCATAAATGAAAACCAAATACCAGTATTTTGCGTTATCTAAAGTGAAGAATGCCTCTTGTAAACATGTATCACATCTATAAAATCTATCTTTGAGCATCACTTGATATGTATCTTCACCTATTTCTCTTATGTTTTTAAACTTATTTGACATACATGCAACGCGTGCCTTCTCTGCATTTATTATTTTAGTCTTTGTGTAATTTTGTGTATTCATTGCATCGTAACCATATGATCCATTAAGCGAAATCTTGCAAAATAAACTTTTTCCTTTATTTCCTTCTAATTCAGCCTTTTGTCTTTCGTTCATAAATTTGTTCGCAAATTCATTAAAACAAGTGTTTTTAGTAAATGTTAAAATTGATTGAATATCATCGATGATAAAATTAAACCTGTCTATTAGATACCAAAGATAATAAGAAGAAAATGGTTGATATTGGTTGTGTGTTGATGCTAACTGAGTTAATTTTCTCTGTTTCTGGTCAACTGGTAGATTGTTTGATTTCATGTAATTATACATAAAACTACCAATTGTTTTTTCATCTGTGATAATATCTAAGTTTCTTATTATCGGTAAAAAGTTTATGTAATCATTAATGTATTTTTCATCAATGTGACCCTTTACTTCAGCCACGAATAAAGTATTTTTCTTCTTAATAATTCCTAATGCTTTTGCTTTCTTTGTTGCTGTATCACAAATGATAACACCATTCAATCTTCCTGGCATATACATTTTATGGTCAGTATATTGAATGAAATCATGAGGATTAGATGAAAATGATGAAGGGTATATTGAATGAAATCATGAGGATTAGATGAAAATGATGAAGGATATAATGAATTAAAATCAACACCAACGAAATGAGTCATAATGTTGGTGGTGTCCTCATTTGATACAGTTTTAGTTTCTGGACTATATGAAAGTTTATTAATGTGCGTGATTCCTTTAAGATTTACTCTATGTTGAACATTTGATAGACCACCAGTAATTCCATTACGGAGAATGTGATAAGCTTCAACTGAATCTAAAGTCATTGGTAAATTATTTTTTAATGCATAATTTCTTAAATTGATTCTTAAACGTTGAACATCTTCATCTTTATTTGATTTTACGACATTGCAATAACAACACATTAACTGACAATTTTCTTTGGTATGTGGTTTTTCATTATCGATTCTATCCAATGTTGGTTTATTTGCATATGTAAACGCTTTACCACACATTTTGCATTTAGATGAAAGGATTAAATCGTGATAGTATTGAAAATCATCCATTGAAACATTATTTTTAGTATCTCTTTCCGCTTTTTCATCTTGTTTCTTATATGATTCAATTTTATATTTCCAATACTTTTTCGTTAATTCAAAACTTGATTCTATCTCTTCCTCAAGATATTTTTCATTAGGATTAAAGTCTTTATATGCTAAAGCGTAACGAATCATTGAAGCATTCGATGATAAAGAAAGATTATGAAGCATATCAATTTTATAAACAAATGTTTCTTCAATAATTTTATCGATTGGGTCAATCATAATTTCAACATCTTTATTGCAATAATGAATAAAATATTCTAATCTATTCTTAAAGTTTTTAGCATCATTGAGATATATTTGATAATCACTATCTGATATAGTTTCTTGAGTTAATGCTGAATAAAATGAATCTTGAGTGAATGGTTCCACTTTATATAATTCTTCTTCGTAATTTTCCCACGTGATGAATTGATAAGGGAAAAAGGATTTAACACGTGTTTTATTGTTTCCGAAATCTTGAGTGAATTGGTCTAATGTCCCACCCGCTATATAATTTCTGATGTCAATAAATCTTAATTCATATGGAGCGTTTGTTTTCTTTACAATGATTTGCTTAAATTGTGAAGATGAACCCAGCATTGATTTTATTTTCCATTTTGCAGTGTTTAAATCACGAAGAATTAAATTTAAATCAAACTTTCCCGAATTAAAACCTATGATATTCACTTTATTGAATTCCTCATCTAGAAGTTCTTTAAATGCTTCCTTCTGTTTTTCATTTAATGTATGGGACAAAGTCCCCGCCGTTTGCGACTTCAATAATTCTTGTATTGACTCATATTTGATTTAGCAACTAATGAACAGGTTGAAAATAAAAACTCAATCCAATCAGAAATAAAAGAATCACTCGAAGTTAAGCAAAAATTCCTCGTATATGTTTTATCGTTTAATTTAACCGTTGATGATACCATGAATGGTTTTAAGTAAGCGTTCAAAGTTGCACACTCAGAAAGTTGTAATTCTTCTTTAGTCTCTAATGTTTCGAAGTCAAAAGTAATATAATATCTTGTCGGTTGATAATATTCCTGCAAATTATGAGCTAATAACCACTGATATATCTTCTGTTTCGTAATATGTGGTGCATATGGTTGCTGTGTCTTTTGCAACTGAACGTCTTGAATTAATCTCCCATTATTTTCTTTACATTTCTCACAATGCTTTAAAAATCTTCTTTGGTTTTTCCTTTCTGGATCATCACGGATAGAATAAACTTCTTCTTTACAATATGGACAAACTTTATAGCCGGTGGGTGCTTCAACGTCTGTTATTCTGTCAGCGTGAAGTTTTCCACATGGACTCTGTGTTAATAAAATATTTACTGTTTCAAATTCTGGATCTATCATTATTGATTCCACTAATGGAAAGTCTACCTTATTTATGTCCACGTCTTCTGGTTGAGGATCACAATAATAGAAATCAATATTAACATTTAACATTCTCGCTAATCTCTCACTTTCTGATGAAATGTCAAACCCTTCATATACATCTAATGCTTCATTTAAATAGCTTCTACGAGTTTTAGGATTAGCACCATCAGGAATGTTATAGAAGCGTTTAAATAACCTTCTACCTTCTGCTCTAATTTGATTATCATTCATTTTAGCTGTTCCGTTTTTGTTCATTTATGTAAGAATAAAAAATTAAAAAATAAACTTTATTTTTTAAAGCCCATAAAATGAATTAAGAACACATAAATTTTTATCATCTGCGACGTGACAAATACATTTTAATTTACTCAAGAATGCGTACCCCGATACATTAAATCTAATTCCTGTCTTATTTAATTTCACAACTTTGAAAAGGAATGTATGAATAGCTATAAAATGATGAGAAGATGTTTTATGGGTTGCTTCCATTTTTTCTGAAATAAATGAATAAATATAATGCTTATATGTTTTCATATCTTTTATGTTCTTAATAACGAATGGTATAGACCTTTCCACTTCGTCTTCCTTCGGTGCTGTTCTTTCATATGAAACATTATTGGTATCTTCAATAATGAAACCACAATCACATAAAATTTTATAGGTTCCAATGGTTTCTTTTGATATTTTATCTAATAAATCAAAAACTTTATCAACACCTGTGCATTTATTTAAATAATAATTTGTGTAAATATCATGATCTTCTTTCTTAATCGTATTAGTTGCATATGTCACGTTTTTTAGTGCTTTTTTGAATTTTTCGGAATCTAAAGGTGGTGAAAGTAGGATACAGGGGTATTCTTCATTATCAATAAATTGTAACTTATGTTTACGAATAAATTTAGTTCCTTCTTCTGAAAGTGTTTCGTCTATTTCACCATCTAATAAATTTTGTGTTGATTCTGAGACATAATTTTTATATCTTTCTTCATGAGATTTCTGAACTTCTGATTCTGAAGCTGGGATATTCATTAAACCCTCTACTTCATTTTCATTATATTTTTCAACTTCTCTTAATTCCTTAATTTTTTCATCTATTTCATCTCTTATTTTTTTCAGTCTTTCAATTTCATCGTATTCATCATCTTTAATCCGTTCTTCATAATATTCAGGGAAAACATCAGGTTCTTTAGGTTTTTCTTCTTCAGATGTGGGATATAAGAAATTTATAACATCATCTTTATTCATTTTTCCATCATAATCAAAATCATTTAAGAACTCCGCGAATTTTTTACAATTTCTTAAATAATATTTATCAACTTCATAACCCGCCTCCTCTAATATATTTTTTATTTCCTCGTTTGTGAATCCCAATTTTTTAACGTTGTTAGTTTTGACGCTCATTTTCATACATAATAAAAAATAATAAACATAACTAAGTTTCTAATTTCTTTTTACTCGTTTATGAGGTCTTTGATTATGACTCCATTGATTCCATTCAGGATTTAAACAATGTTTAATTAATCGCGGAATATCTGACATCATCTATATATATAGCTTCTTTTATAAAAGATGAAAAAATAAATTATTTTAAAATTAATGTTAATTTTTTTAAAATGTGTTTATTTCATTATGTATGGGTTGAGTGTAAATGTCTTACAATTTTGAAAATTTTTAAATCTTGATTTATTCAAAAACGTAAGAATAAAAACCGTAAGAATCATACATTTTTTACTTCATATGTTAAAAAAATGATACAAAATCGCTCGATATTGTATGAATTCTTACGTTTACAAAAAAAGTCACATAACCCGTCATATATACTACTACTCCACTTCAAAGTTTATTGCTCAAACAAACTGTTCTTTTAATAGTAACAGCGCTCATTGTTTAAAATAAAATAACTTATCATGCAAATAAATGCCAGAAACGTGAAAGGAGCACTTTGAAGATTAAAATCAAATCTATATTTACACTAAATAAAAATGTTTAGTATATTGGAAATTAATTTGAGAAAGTTCTTCATAGGAATCAGGTGATTTAGAGTTTTTTTCAGAAGAATCGCATTTGAATGTTTGGTAGAATGATAAAATGCTACTTTCATAAATCGGATTTTCAGTAATTAAAGGAGAGCCAGATGTTGAAGATATATAGTTTCTCTGTTCGATGTATGAATTCTTAATTGTGACTGAAGAACGAACAGCGCAAAATAAATAGTGTTTATCATTTTGATCATTTTTGTCAAAAAAGCAGTTTTCAAAAATAGAATTTTGAGTTTGGTAGAAATAAATCAAGCCAGCAGATTTAGTGTTCTGATTCAGTTTTACAAAATTAGAATATTGAACTGTTATTGGAGCTGAATTAAAAGTTAAACTTTGATGAGTTGATAATAATCTATAAAAATTCGAAAAATTGATGATAGATTGGGAATTTATATAATGACACGAACAAGATGATTGTTCATTAGCAGTTAAACTCGTCATATTCGTAGAAGAAAGTACAAATAAACCATTTTTAATGTAAAATGTTGAATATCCTAAATACGTTCGGCCACAGTCATATATTGATGATTCAATAATATAATTTTTGGATTGTGAATCATTTACTTGGCAATATGAAAAATGCCCATTAAAATTTTCGTTGGATGATAATCTACATTTTATGGCGCAGAATCTTCTTTGAATAACTTCTGAACTTCCATTACCAACAAATTGTAAAGCTGCACCGTTTATTTTGCTGTAACAATTGTAAAATATACAATTAGAATGTAGTAATTTAGCATCAATGACTGATATGAATTCAATTGGATGATGTTCTAAAAATGATATAAATTTGCGATTAAAAATGAAGCATTCGTTTCGAGAATTAAAATTAATTGTGATATTTTTCTTATCAACGTAATCTCCGTCATTGATTGTGGTAAAGTATTGATTCCATACTTCTCTTGGAATGCCTGAATAGCGGAACTTGTTAAATAATGTGAAGAAAACTGAGATAATTTATAAAATGAAAAATTGATGTTTTGAAAAGGATCTATCGTCAAAAAGTTTAACAAATGTGACCAAGTTAAACAATTCGATTGTGATGAGTGTCGGCATTTTGTTTTCATTAACAATTCTTTATAGAAAATTCTTTCTGAACCTTTCAAAAAAATTGAGAAAGCTCTTAAATCTGATCAGAATTTAAATTCAATTGGATATCAATTTTTCAGAATGGAGAAAGAAGCTGATTTTGGGAGAACACGAAGAATATGGTATATTGCCGGAGTTGTTGCAGGAAACTTATTAAGTTACTATCTACGAGGCCTCTTTTATACTAGAAAGTCACAAATTTGGAATGGATGCCCTTTTATTATATTTAAACGACCATGGATGGGTACTCTCGTAATGACAATAGGTATTTCGCTTTGTACACTTGTTTATTATATCAAAACATTGTTAGATCCAAAAAATCATCCAAAATTTTCTCATACACCCACTTACATCTATCTATTCATTGCTTTAATAGCATTTTTAGACATATTTATTTCAATAGTTCCATCATATACAATTTCCGAAAATTTAGGTCCATTTTCAGTTGCAACTCGATATTTTGATCTATTATTCATCATTATTATACAGAATGTATTCATGACGCCAATTCGTTATGCATATCAATGGGTTTCTCTAGGAATTGTTGCATTTGGAATTGTTTTTGTTGCAGTTGGAGTCTTTAAGAATAAAGAAACAAGACTAAAGCTATTACCTTCTTTGTTACAATTAGCTTCACAGCTGTTTATTTCAATTAGAACTGTTTTGATCCAAAAAGTTTCGCATGAAAATGATATAAATCCTTGGTTTTTAACTGGATTCGATGGAATCTTTGGATTCCTCATTGTTCTCTTCGGAGGATATCCTTTAGCATATTTCCTACCCGAAAAATCATTCTCTTCTCTTCATGAAAACCTTTGTTCTTCTGCTTTATTGACTTTTCATTCGATTTCAATCATTATTTTATTTTTGATTTATATTCCAATAACATGCATATATAATGCATCTATCACGGGAACAATCACTACTACTAATGCTGTAGGATACACGATTGTTGAGATGATTTGTGGATCAATAAATTGGATTATAGATTTGATAATTTTTCATGCTTTCAATGGAAAGTTCATTCTGGAAGCAGATAAAAAGTTTGGCGTTGAATGAGATAGTTTTAGCTATTTCAGATTGTTAGGATCATTGACATTCCTTCTTGGAGGAGCCATATATTTGAAAATAATCAAATTCCCGTGCTTTAGCTATCCTGCACCTTCTGTAACAAAAATTAGTATGTCTGAATCTGC
Source organism: Trichomonas vaginalis G3 (assembly GCF_026262505.1). Classification (NCBI taxonomy): domain Eukaryota; phylum Parabasalia; order Trichomonadida; family Trichomonadidae; genus Trichomonas; species Trichomonas vaginalis. The sequence continues at coordinate 12,555,108 of NC_067205.1, forward strand.
CTTCGAGATGAATTATAACGTAGCAATTAATGTTTAGAAACAACAATCATAATAATGATTGAAAATTGTTTGTTGGTTTGGAAATCCAAAATTAAATTTATATGAATTTAGTTATATCTAGGGATTTTTAAATCCTTTTATCCATAAACTTGAATACTTTCCTTATGTCATTATTTTTTTATATACTAATAAAGAATATCATGTAGTGAGTCTGCAAAAAGATTTTAACTTCTGATGTGGAATACGTAGAGTATACAATATGATAAACTGTTGAGTTGACTCCGGTGATTGTTGGATAAGATCTGAATTCGAGAACACGCATGTCACTGTGATTGCTTGGAGTTGTGAATGCTGTGATCGGTGTGGATGAGAATGCAAAGAAATGAGCTAAGGAGTAATCTTGAGCTGTCATGTTTCCTGATTTATCATCTTCTTCAACGAGACTGAATTTTTATACGTGTGTTGGAGTGGCAACAATGACATCGTTTGTGGCATAATATGAAACTACGTTATAATAGCATAAAACTGATACTTTGGCAAAATGATTTTTCATTATGACTTGGTTTGAGGGTAATTTCAAAAGATTCTTATATACGAAAAAAGGAGATTTGACAGAATGTCAAATCTCCTCAAAAAGTGACAGTTTACATGGCAAACAATTGCGAGCAATTTTTAGCCATTTTGGCTGAGAACTAGGGTCTGCGAGGTACATAGATAGAATCACTACCTCGCAGACTCTAGTTCTCTATATGGCGCCGAGAAATTTTGGTGAAATGTCGTCGCATTTCACCAAAATTTTCTCGACGCCATAGGATGAATTGGAGGGTGTGAGATACTATTACATATAATAGTACTCACACCCTCCAAAACCTCGAAAATCTCAAAATTTCCTGCAATTATCATCAACTTTGCATAGCACAATCGACCAAAAATTCATTCAATTGTCCTTCTTCTCAATATTTCTTAACTCTTTCGATTTCTTTCAAAATATCTTTCAATAATCTTTCAATGATAAATATTATACAAAAACGATTAGTATGAAACTTTTTTGCATTTTAAAAATATTTTATATTTCTGTTTTTATTTCAATTTTTATATTTTTATTTTCCTTTTTTTTAGATGAAACTTATTTGTTTACCAATATTCCTTATCTTATAAATTTTTTCAATTGAATACTACAATAATTTTATCTCTCCTTTATTAAATTTTCGATTTTTATGTTAATTCTAATTCTTTGCACTATTTCTTGTCTAAATCTTCTAAAATTTTTATTTTAATTTAATTTGACACATAATCATCCTTTTAATTTTCGATTCAAATCCTTATCCTCTTCATTATTTTTCAATAATTTTTTTCATCGTAATTTGTAAAATTCGTTCTTTTTTAGCTGTTTAAATAATCCAAAACCATGATATTTATTATTGTTAATTATTCCTAATCATCTTTTTTCCATTATTTTAATTTTTATCTGAACCATTTAAATTAATTTTGTTAAGAATATTTTTTCAATATAGACTTCTGAAATAATTAAATTATTCTCAAATTCTCACAAATTATTTCATTTCAAATTTGTTTAAAATGAATTTGTACACCTTAGTTGATTCAGCTTGGCTTGAAACAGCTCTAGCACAGATTCAAAGGCGCACACCGTTAGCCATTGTTCTCACAAATGTTCCACTAGTCAACAACACTATTCGTTTATCAATTAACAAGATAACATTTTACACAGCTCTCTTATGTAATAGACTAATTACTATTGAAGAGTACTTACATCATACATACAAACTTCAAGAGTTTACTACTTTCTACATTAAATATAATAATCGACTCTACGAGTGTTCATCCATTTTGAAACACAGAGATGACACTCTCCTTACCGATTATTTGATATTACAAAGTTCAAACGACTCTCGTATACAGGACGAACCCTCATCAGCCAGCACTCCTCTACAACGCCAGCTTTCATCAGCCAGCACTACCAACTCTGTTCCACAGCAACAGCTCTCAACAGCCAACGCTCCTCTACAAAGCCCACTTTCTGCCAACACCCCGCCACAACGCCAGCTCTCTGCCAACGCTCCTCTTCAACGCCAGCTTTCATTAGCCAGCAGTACCAACACTCCCCCACAGCAACAACTCTCTGCCAATACTCCTCTTCAACGCCAGCTCTCTGCCAATACTCCTCTTCAACGCCAGCTCTCTGCCAACACTCTTCCACAGCAACAACTCTCTGCCAACACTCCTCTTCAACGCCAACTCTCTGCCAATACTCCTCTTCAACGCCAGCTCTCTGCCAACACCTCGGCACAGCAACAACTCTCTGCCAACACTCCCCCACAGCAACAGCTCTCTGCCAATACTCAGCCTCAGCCTCACCCATCTGTGTCTATTCCCCTTAAGCGCGGGAGACCCAAAGTTAATGTACCAAAAGATCTTAAGGTAACTATTAGAAGTTAGTATGGGTTAGTTGGGTACGGAGGCACTGCGCGCCTCCTTACCCATTATATGTGAATTTGACACTTTACGAAACCGTTAACGTATATTTTACAACATGAACGCAAAAACTAACTTAACCTTAAATATTTACAAAACCACCAACCATTTCACCTCACTAACGAACTCACTAATGAAAAAATAAACGTTCTCATAAATTTTCTTCAATATCTTCATCGTCAATGTTAACTCTATTGTAGTCATACTTGAAGTCATAAAGTTTCTCAAGTTTTGAAATGCATAGTCTTGTTAACTTACCTTCATCATCATAAGTTTTTATAAAACTACCATGACAATCTTTATAAACAGTCAATGTATAATCTACTGGTCTAGGATGAAGTGTAAAGAACATGTTATACTCAGGAAGGAAGAATAAATGTTTAAATGTATGTTTGTTATATGTTTTGATTTGTATGAGTTGCTTTTGTTCTGTCATTTATATAAAAATAAAATAAAAAATAATTTTAAAAAAATAAACTTAAAAATAAATGATATCACCACCCTCACACGTATGAAAACATAGCACAAAAATAAATTTAGGGTAGATGGGTATATCTAACCCGATTTCTAACCCGATTTCTATCCTGTTGAATTCATTGCTTTATAACTCTCTTCCTTGGTTTCTTTTTAGTTGCTTTCTTAACATCTGTCTCCAACTTGACTGTCTTTCTTCTTCGGCCGTAATGATACCAGTTACTTCCACCAGTCAATGGGTCAAATGGTCTTTCGTAAGGGTTTCCATACATTCCATAGGGACCATACGGAAGAACTACTGGTGGAGAAGAAACATTTTCTTTAGTTCCATCGAATCTATTTAAATGCATTGTTTCACCTTTCATCTGGTCATTAAAGTCTTTTGCGTGTTTTGCAAACTCATCGTCCTTTCCTAAAGCATTTTCTGACTCAGTCGCAACCAAATTGGATGCTTTATTTATGAGCCCTATTTTATTTAATCTTAACTTCTTTGCAACCCAGCCTCCAATCTTCCCTTTATTTGCATCTAATGTCTTCGAAACCCTTCCTCCACTCATTTTATTTACTGCGTCATAAGCTCCAAGTGCTTTTGCTCCAAATGCTAATGCTTTTGTTCCCATTGCGCCTAAAGCTGCCCAAGCTACCATTTACACCATATTAAAATCATCTCTCTTCAATATTATCTCATAAAAGTTCTCGTTACTGGAGAAAGTCAATGAAACATAAGCGTTCTCACGGGCTTCGCCCTCACCGCTTTGCGGTCTATCTAACTTCTTTCTTATTTCATCTATACGCTTCAAAATGTCTGAACAATTGCTAACATCTTCTACAACAGTTATTTCATCATGAATGACCTTCAAGAACAAGTTCATTTAATATGCTATTAAAATCATCTCAATAATGAGTCCATCCTTTCCATCTTTAGGTAGCACAACATCTTTCATTGAAGAAGGTTCGACAAGTCTTATGTTAAACTTACTGACAAAGTTTGTTATACTATAATGCTTCGGCGGCGAATACATGTAGTTTGAAAGACATAATATAGATTCTTCAGCAAATTCACTTATACTGGATTTTATAACAATGTTTTCACGAGACCAAATGCCACCAATTGAAACTTGTAAGCAATCCTGCTGAACCTTCTACTGTAAACGTCGATGGTAACATTCCACGAAGGTCATCTATTGACATCGTTGAGTCACTGAATTTAAAGATTTTCTTAAAGCAATCGTCATTATATAACCATGCAATAGCTTTGAAGTTTTCATTCGAATATACATCTGCTTCATTAAATGTAAAACCTGACTTCTTTGCAGAGACGACTTTAAAATCTATTGAGTTTGTTTCAAAATTATATGCTATGGTAACTTCTGAAGGTAATGGATGTCCTTCCGCAGTAAGTTGTTCTCTCACTACCGTTTGAAGCTTTGTGTTAAAAACTTTCATGTCATCTCCTGTGTCTAGGTTCACATACACAGCAACAGGAAAACTATCTTGCTTCTTTGTTTCATCATTATACCTCAAAACATTAAAGTTCTTCAATAATATTGTTCTTCCTACTGGAATACTTCTAACTTGTCTTATTTCAATAGCTTTCTCACCTCCTACATACTCTACCCAGTGTCTTGGATATTCATAAGTATACTGACTTTCTTGAATTTTGGTTGGTTTCATCATAACGTGTTCATAGTATATCTTTATACTCTTGTCAGTTAGACTCGGTGCTATGTTCTGAATATTTCTGACTTGCATTTTTAATGGAGATAAAATGAAGCATTTAATACATGACGTAGATGAAGACATGAATGAAACTACAGACAAACTTAACTCTTCTCTTATTCTTCCTTTCAGTAAGGACTATGCGTTCTGTTCAAATGGTGTTTATTTCTATTGTGGAAAGATGGGGTCAGGAAAGACATTTAACCTCATTCGTTGTATACTCATAACAGAGCGTTTAGGAAATGACTCATATTATGACCAAATCATTATATCAGCAACTTCAGACTCTATGGACTCAACAGCGAAAACATTCATGTCAAAAGTTCAAGCCTCAGTCGTTAAAGTTCCAGATAGCAAACTCATTGAATTTCTTCAACGTTACATTCGACGTAAGAGAAAATATTATGCCATCGTAGAGTTCATACAGTCAGGAATGCAAAAGACCTCGGAAGAAATGGAAAGAATTATTGACAAACACCACTTACGTTAGTACTCAGGAGTTTACGATATGAAACGACTGACAAACTACATTCTATCAAAACTTTCAAAATACCCCTTCAAAAAGTATCCTTCAAACACTCTGCTCGTTTGTGACGACTTCGCTGGAAAAGGTTTAGTGTCAAAGCCTGACTCACCATTAGCTAACGTCATTACTAAAGTCAGACATTACCACTTAACTGTAGCAATACTTATGCAAACATAGCGTTTTCTTGCTTTAAACATAAAACGTCTCATAACTGACTTCGTTATCTTTCAAGGTTTCTCACGTTATGATATTGAACTCATTTGGAAACAGTCAGGTATAACATTACCTTTTGAAGAAATTTGGGAAGCATATAAGTCTCTCATCTCTCCTCGTTCATACCTTGAGATTCATATCATGACTAATACCATTAAAGTTAAAAATATTCCATGGGAACGACCAACATTGTTTTAAAGTTTAACCTTCAATTGACTGATGGTAAACAAATTCCATGCATCTCTGTCGCCATTTCTGTTAATATTTTTGCTGTCATTCATATCATCCACTTCCCCATCCGTTAGCTTTTGAGGATATGTGTTAGAATAGCTGTTCTTAAATGAAGGCTTTTCACCTTGAGAGCATAAACTCTATAACTTTCTGCATACTTTATGTTTGAACCTCCTGAGCCATCATTGACATAAATTTTTATAGGCTTCCACCCTTTGTTCATGTTCCTGCTTCTTCCCTTAGCTCTTTTGTTCAGTAGTCCTACATCTTTATACACAGCACCTGTCTCAGTGAATTCAACAATATTTTCATTCGTTAGCTTTACATTCAAACCCTTGTCGAGTATATTGTTCATTTCATACATATAAAAGGTTTTTATTCTATATGAAATAAGAAGCAAATCCATCTTAGCTGGTGCCGTTAATGTTCCAATTGAACCAACATCAAATGTTGACTCACGAATGACAAACAATATTGTCATAAAGAACTATAGTTCAGAGTGTTTGAAAGAAAAAGAACCAGAACTTAAGTCGGTGAATTTAAACTCAGCTTCAAGTGCAAACGCTAACGCTACATCAGATGTTAAGTTAGAGTATCCACCACTGGACCAAATTCTTTCAAGAGAAGCCAACGACAACCCTTACACAAATGTTCAAACAAATCCTTCAGATAACGTAGACCATTACCTTCTTCAGTTATACCAAACAATTTTACTCAAAGACGATAAGAAGCTTTTGACAAATCTTATAAGTAAGAACCAAATAATTCTAACAAAGGAGGACCTTGAAAATGTTATCTCACGAATAACAGGGAAACAATGTGTCATTGACTATCTCGACCCTGAAATCGAATGCTGCGGTCAAACTCCACTATTCATGAAAATAGGTAACATCCGCATCATTGAAACACCAGGAACTACAGGAGTTGAGTTTAAGTATAAATATTCGAACGAGTATACAAAACTTTCAACAGAATATAAACTTTGTTTGAAATATGTTTTAGTAAATTAAAGCAGTCAGGAGGGCTCTTTGAGCCCATCTTGGCGCTTTGCGCCGTCAGTCAAAAAAAAATTTCAAGTTAGCAATTTGTAATATCTATCCAAAACTTCTTCAACAGTATCGAACTCATCTTCATAATGCAAACCTAATCTTATTGACTTGGTGCAGTTTTCACTAACACAATATTTTTCTGTTCTCTTGACTGACATAACTAACTCATTTGTTTCATCAAACAGCAACAACCAAAGTTCATGACCTAATACATAACATTCATACTTTATATTTTTAGCTCTGAGTTCTCTTGTAAGCTGATGCATTTAATATTATCTAAAAAGTCTACTTCAACAGTCATTCGCACTGGTGCCTTCAGTTCTACAGGCTCTCCTTGAAAGTCAACAAGTCTGAATTGCATATCTTTCAAATTATGAGGACTAATGCGAACCCATTTACCTAAATGAGTTGCTATGACAGGAACGTTTGGAATGAACATTGAATTTACTTCATAACAGAAAGACTTATATTCTACTGAACCTTTACTATTAACTCCTGAAATACCTGTGACATTAGCTATTTTTGACTCAATGTACAAACAATTACCATAACATACGTATGGAACAGATTTCATCTCAATCGTTTTGTCAACACTTTTCAAAGGAAATGTCATATGGTATGCTCCCAGAAGCAATTGAACTCTATGACTCATTCTTGGTATCTTAAACTCTTTCTCGCTGCTGAACTTCAATGTTCCCTCAGAAGAGAGTTCGACATCTATGTTGTCAATAGTTTCTTCATTTATGAGAGTATCTATGACTCCAGCAATTTTATCTATTCTATACCCAACTCTGTTAGGAAATGTTACAACACTTCTTTTGTCATCTATTTCAATCTCTATGAAATCTGTTTCATCTGTTATGACAAAAGTTGCGATAGTATTGAAGTCAACAACTCTGAAAGCAAGCGCTTCATTCTGAAGACCTAAGTTTGTTTGTAGTTTTACTGTCCCGTATTCGTTCGGGTCTGTACTTTGTAAATAGAACAACATTTTATTCTTATTAAAATATGAGTATTGCTGCATATGCGTATGAAACAAATGAAGCAAGAAGAGCACATGAAATAGTAAATGAAAACTCAACTTTAACAGTGGAAGGCAATGATTTAGTCATTGACGATGGAAAAACTAAAAAAGTCATTGATTTCGATACTTTTAACACTTATGACCCATTCATTACAACAAGCAAGGTTCCCATCATAAATGATGGAACGGTGCAATATATAAATTCAACAGTAGATGCCTCATTAGTGAAAGTACTAAATGTTCTCATTGAATTGTTAAAGAGCTTTCGATTTGACGACAACATTAAATGCCTAAAGAATTTAGTCATGAATGAGAAACAAATTCTCGGCGTTGCTGGTAGCAGTAATGATGTACACCTTATGACATTAGAATATTATAACGAACATAAAGATGAACTGAAAGGAGAGAAGGGTGACACTGGAGCTCAAGGACCACAAGGACCACAAGGAATACAAGGAATACAAGGAATACAAGGACCTCAAGGCGAAAACGGTTTGGATGGTGAAGATGGAAAGGATGGAAAAACTGCTAAATCATGGATATGGAACCTTATAAATACTGGTTTAACAGCTGCTTCATATGGAGTTCTTCAATACCAAATCGGAAAGATATGGGCAGTACTTGGTGAAGAAGCTTTAGATGACGTTAAAAATGCTTTGAACTTCATTTCAAATGGTTCGGATACTATTAAAACTTTATCTGGTTGGATGCAAGAAACAAGGAGTCAAATAGATACTGTAAGACGTATAGCAAACAATGCACGTACGGGATTGGATACTTTACGAGAAGCACAAAATACACTAAAGGAAGCAAATGATATTCTTGGCTCAGTATCAGACATGCATGAAGATTGGCTTAAAGGTATTGACAAATCTTTAAAAAATCACAGTCAGTCTATTGCTGACTACAAGAAAAGTATAGATTTTTTACATAGTGCTATGGACGTACATGATGGAAGCATAAGGAACTTACTTAATGCTAACAATAACTTACCAGGAACTATTAAAGCATTTATAAAGTCCTTTGTAAAACCTGGTGCTCTAACATTTAGGTCTTTGAGAGCAAGAGCATTGAAGTCAAGAGATGCAGAAACTCCAACAGAACCTACAGAAGGAACTGAAACAACAGAAACTCCAGAAGAACCACCAAAACCAACAGCTAATGAAATATTGTTCGAATATTTTCCAAGGTACTCTGTTCTCATTGCATACATTCAAGAAATACTTAAGAAAGCAGACTTGACTTTAGGAGATGATGAAAGTTCTGTATATCTTTCGTTCCAGTTTCAAATAGCAGAACTTTTGAGACAGATATGCTTAACGTATGACAACATCTCTGATTTCACAAGATATGATGACGACCATGACCCCGAACACGGTGAAGAAGAAGTTTTAACACAAAGTCTCATTATTGACACCGAAGATGGTGAAGTGGATGTTCTTCAAGAGCTGAAGAAAAATACTTCTTCGGGAGGTGGTGGTAGGCATGAACTTGAAATAAATGAGATAGAAGAGAAATTAGCCGAAAAAGCAGATAAAAACCATGTTCATTATATAAGTTCAGACGAACAAATTATAACGGACTACCACGGATATTTAATACAGGATGAACAAATAAGCACTGAAGATATTAATGAAAGAAGATATAAATTCATTCGTGCTAAAGGTTATGACATACACTGTACTGTACAGTATGACACAGGTAAAGCACCAGAAGCATTTGGTTATAACAATGAAATTTATGCTTCATACTTCTTTGTTAACGGTGTATTAGTTGAACCAAGATTTACATTGAGAGTTAAGACAAAAATAACTTTTGAAGATGCTATTAAAAGTAAAGCTGACAAAGATGAACTTGACGCAACGAACAAAGTTTTGAAATCTCATAAACACAATATCTCCGATATAAATGAACTTCAAGCTACATTAAATAGTAAAGCTGACAAGAACCATACACATGAATCCTTCACTACTGTTAGAGCAGACGACATAATATTGAACTATACCCTTGGTTCAAGTGCACCTTTAGAGAATCCAAGTACAAGCGTAAAAGATACTCTTAATAGTTTAAATAGTAAATGTATGAACATTGAAGGTCATGTCAGAAACTTTGAAACATATAAACTACCAGCAATGTTAGATAAGAAAGCAGATAAAGAACATACACATAACTCCTTCTCAACTGTTGCTTTAGAAAGTATTGAAGGAACGGTTGGCGGAACTGGTGGGGATGCATTATATTATAAACCTCCTAACTTTCCACAAGGTTTAACATCGAATGAAGACATAACAACGAAGAAAGAAATTAGCTGTAAAAATGTTTATGTCATGGATGATGAAAATAGTGTTAAATTCACTGCTCAAGATTTATATGATAAGAAAGCAGACAAAACAGAGCTTCAAACATTAAAGACTGAAATACTTCAAACATTATATCCTGTTGGTTCTTTATATACATCAATGAACTCAACAAATCCAGCAACAGTTCTGGGTTTTGGTACATGGCAGCAGATTGTAGATAAATTCTTATACTGTGCTAACTCTTCAAAGCAAACAGGAGGTTCGAAGAAAATTTTAGAAGCAAACTTACCTGCGCACACTCATACAGGAACTACAAACTTTTCTGGCGACCATAGCCACTCATTAAGAGACCACCCATTATACAACTCAGACTATAAAGCTGGCAATGATGTTTTATCTCCATCTTATAACAATTCAGCAAAAAAGACTTTTCGACCAACTGAACCAGGAGGAAATCATATCCATACTTTCACAACAAATCCAACAAGCTCGGGTGAAGATTATATGCCACCATTTATGACTGTATTCGCATGGTACCGCGTTCAATGAACGCGCTTGAGCCTGTTTTGCAGGCTTACCGTACAGCTTAAAATCTTTATTTTTACATAAATGAGCTTGAAAGAAGTATTCGAACAACATCCATGGAGGTCATTTAAGAAGTTCAATGAAGCTGCAAAGAGTTGGGGATTTACTAACAGAGCTGAGGTTAAAAAGTTCTTTGACAAAAATGTTGTACATCAAACAAAAATAAACCCTTACGACTACTTTTTACCAATTTACTCCAACACTCCTGACGCATACCAATTTGACACTCTCATTCAAAGCAGAAAAGGAGGACATAAACCATTCCTCATCTTCATTAATGTTAACACTCGCAAAGCTTTTGCGTATATAATGAAAAATAAAGGAACTCGTGAAGTGTTAAGAGTTTTACAAAAGTTTGTAGCTGAACATAGCCCAAGTACTTTAACATCAGACCAAGACAGTGCATACCTCAGCAATGAAATCACAGATTTTCTCATTAAGCATAACATAACTCACTACACTACTGAAGACCATAACCATAACATACTCGGCATCATAAACCGCTTCATAAGAACGCTCAGAGATTTAAACCAAGAGCGAGACTTTACCGAAGAAACAATGAAACATTTTCTCGAAGTATATAATTCCTCAACACATTCTACAACAGGACATACACCAAATTCAATGACACAACAACAAGAAGAAAAGTATATACAAAAGAAACGAAGCCAAACACAAAATATCAGAAATTCAACACAATTTACCCTCATTCCTGGTACAAAAGTTCGTGTAGTTCTTGACGACAAACCGTTGACAAAGAAACGTTTAAGGTTAAGTCGAAATTATTATATCGTAGACTCTACGCAAGGTAATGGATATCTTATAAAAGCTGCTGACGACTCCATTGCATTTTACCCTCGACATAAATTAGTCGAAAGTAGTAATGGCAAACTTGCTGAAACCATTGACGAAGCAAAGCGAGGAGTGGTTATTGAAATACTTGGCTATAACACAAACGATGACACTTATAAAGTAAGATATGAAGGAGGCGTTGAAGATGTTATACCATCTAAGAACTTGAGAGAGTCGAAGCCAACACATCTGGGACCATTAGAGCGGGAGTACTGGAAAGATAAAAATATGCCAGAAAGAATAAGAAAATTCTTCTAAACTTTTTCATTAGATGTAAATCAGACATGAACGAGAACAGTCATGATATCATTAATGGTACCATTTATTTTAACATAAAGACGCAAAGCGGCGGGGCATAGCCCATGAACAAAAATAATTTTTAGGGTAGATGGATATATCTAACCTCATTTCTACCCTCATTTCTACCCTCATGAATTTTCATGAATTTCCTTAAGATAGAAAAAATAAAGTTAGTTTTATTTTTATTTATTTTTTTATTTTGTATGTAAGAACAGAAATGTCAGTCGAAGCAAAAACATTCACTAACAAATATAATGGCGAAACATTCACAAAAGGCACTTATAACGGTATTGAAGTCTTACGTAGAGACAAGGATGGTTACATTAATGCAACAAAGATGTGTCAGCAGTTTAGGAAAGACTTTAGAAAGTTGTTGGAAAATAAGTCCTGGGAAGAGTATTATAAGGCATTTTGTGAAGAATATAGCAACCGCCGGAATTCGGACTGTTGCTTTTTATACAAAATTCATGCAGGAATTCCTGATGAAATCAAACAGGTTAGAGGAACGTATGTAGACCCAAGACTTATAAACTATATAGCAATGTGGGCTTCTCCAAAATATTGCATAGCAGTTGGAAAAATTATGGACTCCATAGACAAGAAAGTTCATGAGAATTTAGATGAAGAAGAACTCGAAGATACAGTAGAGAATGCAAAACATTTGTTTGAAGAAGAAGTTAGAAAAATGCATGAAAAACAATTAGAACATGAACGTGAGATATGTTATGGTTATAGAGATTCTCCATACGAACTAGACCAATGGGAACAAGAAGATTTAAAGAGAGAATTTAGAGAATATGAACTCGCTAAGATAGCATTAGAAGCTGCAGAAAAGAAGTTAAAAGTTTGGGGTCGTTTTGTACAAAAATATTGTGAGTAAATGAACCATTTATTTTTGTCATAAACGACCAAAAAATAATGTTTAGGGTAGATGGTTAGATCTAACCCGATTTCTAACCCGATTTCTACCCTCATGAATTTTCATGAATTTCCTTAAGACAGAAAAAATAAAGTTAGTTTTATTTTTATTTATTTTTTTATTTTGTATAAAAGATATGATTTCAACAATCGGCACAACAACAATTCAAACAACAACAGCACCAAACTCGTTAGTCATGAATCCAACATCTATGTTAGTAGAGATGAAAAACTTCATTCCTTCTTCATATAGTTTTGGAACAGAAATACAAAGAATAAAACAAGAACTTTTAACAAGTAATTTAGACTGTACCGCACAGGATGAAGAAAATGAAGAATATCTTTATGACATGCAGGACATTATTGACCATTTACCCAAATTGCCTGAAATCCAACAACAAAAGCTCACTATTCCTGAATTCGATGAAATTGAAGTTAAAGTTAGTGATTCTGCAGAAATAAAGAAGTTCATACGAAAGGTAAATTATGAGTTTCTAGGATATCATTGCAACCATAAAGTTATGGATAAAGATTGCGACATGGTATATAAGAACATCTCTGACATATATAAATCTGGGGAGTTTAAGACATACGACAACTTTGTTTCATTAGCTGCAAAATGTGTATGGCAGATAAGAGATAAAGATAGAAGAGGTAAGGTATGGCATGAACAGATAAAACCAACTGCTTCAGATTTAAAGAAAACCATTGACGCCTTAGTTGTTTTAGCAGGTAAGGTTTCAGAATATAACGCAAAAATGAATCCGCAATGTTCTAAATGTAAAGCAGCAATTAGGAAATATAACTATTCAGTAAAAGAGATAGAACGTATGCGAAACGACTATGCTGACTTAAAGAAAGAAGCAGAGAAACCGGCAGAAAATAAAATGAACATGTTAGAATTTCTGAACAAAAACTATCCAACTGCTGACGATTTCCTTCTATCTGATGTCAAGAAGAAGTATAAAGAAACTTTCGGCATTGTTAAAATTTTTGATATCCTCAGCGAAGAAATAGAAGCTACAAAACTGTTTAGAGTCTCACGAATTCATAACGTTTACCATGTAAAACGGTTATAAAATAACTGGGGTAGAAATGAGGGTAGATATCGGGTTAGATCTAACCATCTACCCTAAACATTATTTTTATTGAATTCAGCAACAAAATTCTGAGTAAAATAATTTTTAGGGCATGTGTCAAACCGTTGAGTTTTCACAAAATTCCAAAAATAACGTTTACCATGTGAAACGTTTATAAAATAACTGGGGTAGAAATGAGGGTAGATATCGGGTTAGATCTAACCATCTACCCTAAAATATATTTTTATTGAATTCAGCACAAAAATAATGAATTTCCTTAAGATAGAAAAAATAAAGTTAGTTTTATTTTTTTTATTTTTTTATTTTGTATGTAAAGACAGTAATGTCAACATCAGAGAACACAACAACTGCTATCGTTCATGAAGCCATAAATGAAGAATACGAGTACATACAGTATAACAAACAGTTACGTCTCATTCGTTCAGTCAAAGATGACATGTACCAAATGCAGAGTATAATGAATGCTCTTCGTTCTACAAAGCAAGCATATCATTGGTTTGAAAACCAACAGACAAAAGAACTTTTAGAAGAATTTCCTCATATGATTGCTTCCCTCGGAAAACCGGGGGAAGAGATTCCGTATGAAAATCGCAAGAATTTGGCTCCTGGTTTGAAAGGTTATTATGTTCATAGACTTTTAGTAAATGCTGTAGCAATGTGGGCTTCACCTCGTTATGCTTGTTATATTTTCATGATGTTAGATGAACTATATAAAGCAGAATGTGGAGAGATGGAAAAGAAACTTCAAGCAAAAGATGAAGTCATTGAATCCAAAGACAAAAGCATACAGAAAAGAATACCGCGTTCAGTACCAAAAGGAAAGGAAAAGAGTTATAAGTATATGATATATACTGAAGAGTTGGAGAAAGAAGAAGACAGTGACATGGTTATGTTGCATTTAGTGAGAAGAAACAACAAGAGCTTTTACGACTTAGCTAAGATATATAAATCTGACAGAAACTGGTTCTATCGTGAAAACTTACCGATTTCAATGACACCGAATGAGCAAATAAAGGAAATTGTCAAAAATACTCTTCCTCAAACACACTATGACATCAAAGGTTGCACAATACTTACATTCAAAGAAGACTTAACATTACTGAAGGAAAAAATAACAGAATATTTCGATAACTTCAAAGAGGAAGAATAAAAAAAATCTAAGCTAATTTTATTTTTTTTATAAAATTTTATCTCATATGAAAGAACATGAATTTAGAATATTCGGAACTCATGACAGAAGAAGAGAACGAACAACATGTAAAAGATTATGCAAAATTTCTGAAGACATACAAAGCATTTAAACAATATCTAAATGCTTCTAAAGATTATGCAAAATTTCTGAAGGTATATAAAGCTTATGAAAAAGCGTATGAAAAGTTTATACATTGGGGAATTGTTGTAAAATATCGATATGAAGACTAACCAAAAATATATTTTTGCTTAAATAGCTTCAGGGTCTATTTCTTCAACCATTTCACTTCCTTCGTCAATGTCAATAGAAGCTTCTTCAACCTTTGGTAAGAATTTCTGTATAACATCTTTGTTCGTTATTGTCTTCAGAGATGAAGGATAATATTTCACATTTGTTTCACCTTTCTTATATTCTTTCTGTTCGGAAAGATTCATAGCAATACTGAAGAAGTCAATGTTAGAGTTCTTTATGACAGTATAATGAGTATCTTTGACATTCACGAAGAAACTCTTTTGTTTCAAAACTACTGCTAACTCTTGTGAAGTATAACGTTTGCGGTCAATGACGATAGCTAATGGTCTGACATACTGACCAAACTTAGATTCTTTCACAAACTTCTTGTTAAAGATAACATTAACGTTTGCAGCACCATTGAACTCATTCTTGATGGCAGTAGCGAGAGCATTGTATGAAAAGAACTTGCAATCTTGCATGTGTTTCATTAAAATAAAAATATTAAATTATTTTGAAAAATAACTTAAAAAAATCTAATCTAATTTTTTCAAAAAATATTTTTTTTATTTCCTACTAAAGATGTATCGGAAGTTGTCTAAGTTAGAACACTCGGAAATAAAACAACTTCTTACAGAAGCTAATATAGATGTTGCAAAACATTACGCAACAAACAAAAAAGCACTCGCTGACATCCTCAATGACTATAATGGTGCAATAAGTTATGATAGAATTCATGAGTTCATAAAGCCGCAACGCAGCGAGGACGAAGTCCATGCAAGAGCATTTCCTTTAAATGACGTTGCTATTGACTTATATCATAGACGTTCAGTACCTCATGAAGTAAGAAGAGAAATGTTTGACATAACAAATGCAAACGTTGGTGAAACAAGAAGAAGAGACGACATACTGAAACAACAGAGAAGAGAGATGTTTAAGAGCGCTATAGAACAAGTTCGCAAAGCTAACGATGTCATTCGTTCCATTGACGACAAACCAAAAGAAGGTGAGAGATGGTTAAAGAAAGATGAAGAGAATAGGAAGAGAAATGTGAAGTCAGGCAATAGACTCATTGACTTTAACATCGAAGCTTTAGATGAACCAAACAGAGACTACTTACACAAACATTTCGGTAAGGTTTTCATGAGACTCTTAGAGAAAATTAAAATAAACTCACAACAGAGATGGATGGTATGTTATAAACTTGGTGGAAAGTATGAATGTTCTACGTTAAACCTCAATAATATTGGAACATTACTACATCAGCTCTTGAAGGAGAACTTTATATCAGAGATAGAAGCAAATGCTGCAGGTATTGTTGAAATGCACTATGACTTCTTCTTGACAAACATAAAGAATCTTACCGAAATAAAGATGTATGATTTAACAGAATATGAAGGCTTAACGATGTCAGATGTAAAGAAAGGCAAACCAAAAAAGAGACCATATAGAGATGAAAGCACACTGACAAATGACCAGAAAGCCATTTTGGAAGCTCTTAAGCAAACAGGAAACCCAGCACTTATAGAAAGCTTTTGGAAAGATAATGGTGAAAAGAAGTTTTATAAGAAGAGAAGCGGTCAGTTCTGGAAGTATCTTTGCACATTACCTATAAATCTTGAACGCTACCAAATTTTCAATGAATTGAACAAAAGAACTGCAGCACTTATGACAGAAGACAATTGTTTCGTTTATGCTTGCATTCAGGCTGGAGTAAATGAAGAAACTATTGACCACATGAGAGAAGTCATTCGTGTTAGAACATATGACAAAGACTCTGAGTTCAGTTTAATGAAACTTTACAAAGCACTTTATGACGGTCAAGAGATTGCATTCGACTTATGTAAGTCTGCTACACCTGCATTTGAAGAGAAGTTTAACTTTTCTATTCAGACTAAGACTTCATTCATAAGAAAGCTTAAGTTCTGAGGTCATGAATGAGAAAAATAATGAGGTCATTTATTTTTGTCAGCAGTGAGACCATTCATGATAAAAATAAGCCGCTAGCGGCAAGGGCGAAGCCCATGTGGTCATTTACAATACTGCGATGGTAGAGTTTAAGAGTTGTGCTTCAATGTAGAGACAGTCCTTATGGTCTGGAGGTAAGAACACTGGGCAGTTATGGTCATGAGTGGAGAACATGTCTATCCAAAACTCACGATTGAAGCCAGTTAATTTATAGTATTTAGGGTTAGGAAGTGGTGAAGTTCTTGTATGACCAATGAACTCATTTTCAACTCCCTTACTTAAGTTTGAATATAATATAGCTTGCTTTCTATCCCAAATGCCAGGTGTTACAATCTTTGAAAATTCATTTTTCCTCGGAAGCATTGCATCATAATTGAAAACATTCTTGAAATCATCACCTGGTTCAGAGATTTGAAATCTTATACGTAATGGATTTTCTTTCTCTTTAGCGACTTCATTGAATGGTGAGAATACAACAAACTGACAGTCATGTGTTCCATCTTCATTTTCATTAAATTCATAATGAAAGTCTAGAAGTTGTGGCTGACTACCTTCTTCTTTCAGTTGTGCAAGAAACTCACGTAAAGGCTGTAAAGTTTGTACTTCAATGTTGAACTTTTTCTCGAACATCTCATTAAATGAAATCATACATTGTTGCAATGTTGTATCGTCTTTAAAGTATTTGTATATGTGAATGTTTTGGGCGCTTAAAGACTGTTCGTCATTTTCTATCTCGACTTGAAGTATAAAGTCAACCTTTCTGAAAGCACGTGTTATATACATAGATGTTATGCCAATGTACTTCTCTTCATTTATGTTCACAATCCAGTCTGTTGGAAACTTAAACGGTACTCTGTTCCCCTTTATTTTGACGTCAGGGTTTTCACTACTGAATGCAACAGATAAAGGTATTTGTCTATACATTTAGTTCCGATAAAAATAAACCATTTACTCTTTCTTTGCTTCAGCTTCTTTAGCTTTTGCTTCAGCTTCTTCTCTAGCTTTCTTCGCCAGCAAACGTGGGTTCTTTTGTCTTCCAGCAGCTAATGCAGCAAGTTGTTTTTCACTAAGTTTTCTCTTTGGTCTCTCTGGCTTTTGTTCTTGTTTTTGTTCCTTCAGTTCGGATAAAATTTGCTCACGAATTTCTTTCTTCAATGCTTCAACATCTATTACCCCTTGGGTCTTGTCCGTAGGGCTTGTCTGAGTCATTTGACTGCAGATAAAAAACAAAATTAAAACTTTAACCGATGTAAAATGAGCTTGTCAAAATCAGAGCGAGAAGTCTATTATATTAAATGACGCAAGAGGAATACAACATCCTTTCTATTACGTAAGTCAGAGTAAAGATGGTAAAATATACGTAAGAAAAAAGAGGTTCATTAGCGAATGCAGAAAGCGACAACATTAAGGTGCATGGCACCGAGGCGAAGCCCATGTTAAGCCTTCTATTCAAACTGAAAAGTCAATAGAACCAGAAGAAAAGAAGCCAGATGTACTTTCAATAACGAACCAAGAGCTTATTGCAAAGTTCGTGAATTTCATTGAAAAACAAATCGAGTCAAAGAATCCTGACCCGCCAGTGAAAGAAGTTGAGACAAAAGAGAATGTACAGTTCATTGAAAATGTCAAGAAACAACTTCCACCACGAATGCCAAGAAGAAGAGTGAGAATAATCAAGTAAATAGATATTTTTATCTGAAGTAAATACATGCAGAACGAACAGCTAAACGAATTTACTCCAGCAGAGCATATTCATCAGATTCGCTCATATTTCAATATCATAGACAATGCAGTTCAAATTGGTGACACTAATAGAAAATATTGCTGACGCAAAGATTCCATCACAACCTGGAACTGCTAAAGATAACACATGGGTAACATTCAATCTCTCACCTCCTGGTGAAAATATGTTGGACCTTTACAATACATTCATTACGTATAAAATGGAAGGTCAATTTATTGTAGATAAAGAAATTGGTTCAGGTTCCAATAAAACAAACCCACCAGGATTTTGGATTGGTTTCGATGACGCTTTCTATGCAGTTGCTGGATATCAAATCCTTGCAAATGGTCGTATCGTATATTCTCAGACAACGCAAGAGAAGAAGCATATATAACTTCAAACTCACAAACTACCGAACAAATAAAGAAAGTAGATGTTTTCTCAAAGACTCGACATGAAGATGTATGGAGTCATTCGGGAACATGCAGAACAGGACAAATTGTTAGTGGTCCAATTACAGCAGGAAAATCATTTGATTTTAAGCTTCGTTTAAGAATTCCTGTTAGAAGATTCCTTCCATTAGAAGCTATTCGATTTATTCCAGCTTTTGCAGGAAACATTCAGCTTAAAGTAAAGTTCAGTAGCGACGCCTTACAATGCACATCTATATCTGTAAATGATATCATTGCTTTCAATCCAACTCTTAAAGTTGCATTTGCTTCAGATTCAAATCCACCGACAAATAAATTTGTTCCATGGAATGAACCATTCACTATGATAACGAAGGCAGTAGAAGCTAGTGGAACAGTTACTATTACAACTGTAACCCAGCAACTATTTCGAACAAAGATGGATTTTAATGAATGTTTCATTAATCCAAAGTCATTCTCTTTAGACCCTAACATTATACAGAACTTGTAGAACATTATACAAACGAGGCTTTATGTTTTCCTGTTAAAGTTATGGATTGGATTCCTATGGACGGTTCATTCTCAAAGAATACAGATAGTTCAAGTGCAACATTTACAGCAGCTTATACGCCTATTAATGTTAAAAGTATTTGGGCACTATTTAGAAAGAAAGACAACTATTATGTTAATTTTGAGAACCCTAAGTTTAAATATCTTCAGCTTTCCATGGGAGCTTATGGAAATATGCCTGCAGAACCTGAAAAATCATATGGACCTGTATTTTTATGAATGGTTGCGAAACGCTTGCAATACAAACAATGATATGATTGGATTTAATGAAGATGTTATGAGGTCATTGGTGGATGATGGTAGTGTGGAACATAAATGGGATAGCTATGACAACACACATTTCTTATGTGGTTTTCCAACAGAAGTGGACTTTTGCTTCCAGCAAGGTCAAACATTTACTGCTCCAATAACATACAAATTGTCTGTTAAAGGACCTATTGAACTAGCAACTGAAAATGTACCAAAGCCACTTATTGGATTTATGAGGGATTGTTGCTTTGCCATTCAGGTGCGTGCTAATGGAATCCCAATAATAAGATTAGATGACTATAACTTAGCTACGGACGACGGTGAGGAATAAAGGATGAACGTTTATTTTTAAAGCTTATAAATGAGTTCTTCATCAAGCTCTCGTGAACCTTCACCATCTATGAAACAAACTTTACCAAACGATTATGGAGCACCTATTGAATATTTCTTACGAGCTGCACAATGGCAAAGAGCAGTCTCACCAAGGTTAGGTGTTCCACCAGCTCCTGTCAAAAATAGCATTTGGTCAGGTCCTTATATAAGATATGGTCTCCCACTAGGTTTGCTAGCTACAGCAGGAGCAGTTATGATGTTGAAAAGAAATAAAGCAAATGTTGTAAATAATACTGAAGTAGCTGAAGTTAAACAAACTCTGACACCTTCGCCAAAACCAACGTCAAAACCAACACCTTCACAAACAACACCTTCAATGACTCCTGAACCTATGAAAGTACAAACTCCTGTTCAAAAGTCAACTCCTAAACCGACTCCAACATTTAAACCAGAACCTACTCCTCAAATAAATCGTAAAACTCCTGCGTTTCCTTACTGAAAAAATAACGTTATTTTTATTTAATATTAAAATTTTTATTTGATTGAAATGACGACTAAAGTCACTGAAGCAACGAAACAAAAGTTTTTGGTAGAATACATTAAATCAGGAACTATTCCAGAAGGTTTTTACATTCATACTATGAAGGATGGTAGAGTTCAGTTTAGAAAGATAAAGCAACCATTAGATAAAGAAGGAATTTTGAGAAAGATTAAACTTCATGAGGACAACATTGCTGAACTTAAGAAGAAGTTAGAAGAGTTGGAGAAAGGAAGAGAGTTATAAAGCAATGAATTCAACAGGGTAGAAATCGGGTTAGTTATCGGGTTAGATCTAACCTTCTACCCTAAATTTATTTTTGCGCTATGTTTTCATACGTGTGGGAGTGGTGATATCATTAATTTTTAAGTTTATTTTTTAAAATTATTTTTATTTTATTTTTATATAAATGACAGAACAAAAGCAACTCATACAAATCGAAAAATATAACAAACATACATTTAAACATTTATTCTTCCTTCCTGAGTATAACATGTTCTTTACACTTCATCCTAGACCAGTAGATTATACATTGACTGTTTATAAAGATTGTCATGGTAGTTTTATAAAAACTTATGATGATGAAGGTAAGTTAACAAGACTATGCATTTCAAAACTTGAGAAACTTTATGACTTCAAGTATGACTACAATAGAGTTAACATTGACGATGAAGATATTGAAGAAAATTTATGAGAACGTTTATTTTTTCATTAGTGAGTTCGTTAGTGAGGTGAAATGGTTGGTGGTTTTGTAAATATTTAAGGTTAAGTTAGTTTTTGCGTTCATGTTGTAAAATATACGTTAACGGTTTCGTAAAGTGTCAAATTCACATATAATGGGTAAGGAGGCGCGCAGTGCCTCCGTACCCAACTAACCCATACTAACTTTAGAAACCTAATTGAGCAGCATGGCCATCTTGGAATAATCTCCGCCTATAACCAAATAAATAAAGATATCGAATATGCCAAATCTCATTTTGAAGCATTTTTGGACATGAAGACGGGTATTGTTCCACAGCCAACGCCTACCCAAGCATGGTTCTCCGCTATTGAGCGTTTTAAGCCCCTGAATCAAATTTCTTCCACAATTCCTTCCGGACTTATGATTGAAGAGTCTCCATTATCATTTCCATCTGAGCTGAGGAACATTAAATATCTTACAAACCCTCTTCCACATCCCCCTCAAGACATATGGTAGAAAGAGCTTTTAGAGAGCTAGGCTTGGCACGTCCAAGGGGACCCTATCGGCCAAAAGGAAAGACAAGATACTCAGCTGCCTTTCCTAACCAAATATGGCACGTTGATATCCACTCTCTTGGCAAAAAGAGAAGTCAGATTCTTTATGCTGTGATTGATGACTGCACAAGGCTCATCATAGAATGGCAGCATCTTTCGTCAAAACATGCTAGCCAAACAGTGAAAGTAATTAAGAGAGCAATAGCCCGTTATGGACCACCACATACAATTTGGTCCGATAATGGCGGCGAGAATAAAGGCGAGTTCCTAAAGGTTATGAGGGTTCGGGGGATCAATAATGTATATATTGTCCCCCATTGCCCATACCAAAATGGGAAAATCGAGCGCTTGTGGCCTAACATAGAGAGCATAGAGTTGTCATGGGCAAAGATTCAACAATGGGTTGAGTACTATAATGCTAAACCTCATCTAGCATTACCAACTCATTATGTGAATGGAAAACAAATTCACTATAGCCCATCTGAAATGTGGAAGAAACTTCCAATTTGGAAGAGGGGAATACCGGCAAAATGGATTGTGGATGGAGTCTCTCAAGATTTTCTTCCAGGTTCACTTATGGCCAATGAGATGCCAGAGCTCCAAGGAATCGAAGAAGATGAATGGGAAAAAGAAGGCGAGGAAGTTGAAGAAGAAGAAAATAAGGCGAATCTGGTTGAAATAGAAGAAGATAGTAATGAAGAAGAAGAATACGAAGTAAATTATGAAGAAGAATATCAAGAAGATTATGAAGACCCTTATGAAGAAGATTATGATGATTCATTTTAATATTACGAATATAATATCACTTTTTCTATTTTTGACACGTAAAGTTGTCACTTTTCTGTCAAACTGTTTTTATCATTTTCGTATATAACAAGATGGCTTCACAACGATATTTAAAAAGGCTCAAAATTTGAAGTTCTTAAAAATTGAGTTCTTTTTTTCGTATCGTTTGTCCTCTTATTTCCCAGTAACGTTATGTCAGACGATTTTTTTATTTTTTCAGACAAATAATCACACTTTGAGATTACATTCATCCATATATCTATACAATATATCTTTTCTACCGAAATTCCGAAGAAACTCAAGAATTATATTTTTTGTTATTCATTCAAGAATAGTATGTTATTGTTATTCATTCAAGAATAATGTGTTATTCATCCAAGAAGATAATTCATCCAAGAGTTTTTTGCTGAAATATATTCAAAAATTTAGAATCCAATACGATTTTCTCCAAAGGAGGAAAATTTTTTTTAATTACCAACTAAAGGCATGGACCATCCCACCAATGAGCCCTCGGTTGGAATTTGAACCCATAGCTTGGGCTTCCGGGTAAGAGAGAATTAACATTCGTAGTTCTGGGACAGGAGGTAGTCTTCCGCAATCATGAATTTTGCACCAACCGGGGTAAAGTTCACCTGATGGACAGTTCTTTTCTTCTTCACTCCAACCAATACGCCATCGCCCTGTTGATGCTATGGGATCAATTGGAAATGGTTTCCATTGGTAATTCTCTTCAAAAGGATATGGTTTTCTTTCTCTATCGAGTTTCGAAAGCAATTCTTTAAATTTTATTTGATGACCCCAAGGTAATGGAGTATTCGTAGTTGAGATTGGTTTTCTTGGTGTATCCAATCCTACAAGTGGTCGGGTAAGTATCTTTTCTTCTAAACTCCAAACAGGCTGGATAATTCTTCTTCTTGTCCTAGAATGACTAGGATAGGAAAGACTTAAGCTTGAAAGCACAAATAACATAATAATTTTACTTTTTTCAGATTCCATTGAATTTTTTGTTTATTAAATTTTTAACAAAATAGTTCATAATTAGTTAAAAAAGGATTATACAAACTAATTTTTCTGTCATATTTGTCAAATGACATCGATGTCATTTGCCAAATATGACAGAAACTAGAAGTAAGTGTGTCCTCACCATTTATAGTATAGATAGAATTAGGGCTGTACAAAATCGAGAAAAACATTGCCGTGCGGTAATATAGGGTCAAAAAAATCGCGCCTCGGCGGCTCCGCCGCCTCGGCACTATTAAGTGCGCATTATATTTAATATGTCCTTCTTTTTTTCTTTTTTCTTCTTCTTCTTTTCCTTTCCTTCTTCCTCTCCTTCCTCTTCTTTCCTTCTCCTTCTCTTTTTACAACAACGTCGAAGATCTTCGAATTTGATTGTTGGAAAAGCATCTATTTCAGATAAAGGATGCCTTTCTCACAGTCAACATACGAGGGTCCTGGCTGAAACGTTCTCAAAAAGCCTGAGATGGTAATTCTCTGATCACTCATAGCTGGACAGGTAGTCATTGCTGACAATACCTGTCTTTATGCATGCACGCTTTCATGTATATGGGTTTACACTATCAATTCGCAAAGTTGTTCCGAATTCTTCCAAAATGGAAGGACCCGAAACAACTTTGCTTGTTAACGATACAGACGCATTACTTTGCATTGATACTGTGCTGAGTTGTGTAGAAAGTTTGATTAGAGTTGTTTTGTTCTGGTATCTCTCATCTTCTGATGAGAGAAATCAAAGCAACACAACTCTAATGAATTTGTTTTCACTCATTTGTATGTAGGTTTTTAGTTGGATTGGAGCTGCTTCATAATGAGATCTCTCATCAATTGATGAGGGAGATCATAACAAAGCAGCTCTAATGTATATGCTCGTATTAACCGGGTTGTAATGCGTTGTAACGTCAGCTTGTAGTTCGTTTGGGGCCACTTCACATTGAGATGAGAAGAAATGATTAAAGGACTCTGAAAGGCTTTGGCCGTTGATGTTGTAATCGCATTACTTGGAACTAGCTGGATGTTAAGCTGTGTAGAATGTTCGATTAGAGCTGTTTTGATATGATTTTTCTCATCATAAGATTGGAGGAATCATAGCAAAACAACTCTAATGGGTTTACCATCATCTACTTGTATGTAGATGTTTGGGAAATTGTCTTGTTAATCGATTTTCGAGATGACTTTCAAATGCTATAATCAAATGACAAACAAGTCTAAGATTTCTCGACAATACATCAAAACATGATGTTTGTAAGTGCGATGAGATTAGAGTTTTTGAAGGAATGACAAGAGAAGTAGGGAAGCTCGGCATTCGCCGAGCAAATTAAAAATTAACGTATGGATTAAATTTTAAGAGGAATTCAATTTTAATTACAGGTTGTTCAAATATTGATTAATATAAATTTATTAATAAGAATAAACAATTTTTGTTTTTGAATTTATTCAATTTATAGCTTTACATATAGTTTCAAAATTGTACAACTATGATTATTTCAACAAAAAATATCTTACTTTTTCACTTCACTTTCACCCTCACTTTTTCAGTAATTCAAAATTCAACATTATGTATTTTAATTCCTTATAGTATTTTTAACATAATTAATCAAATAATAATTGGAAGTTCTGAACTCACTTTTTCCGTAATTCAAAATCAAAAATATGAATAATATATCTATTTATTATATACTAATGCTATTTTCAACTAGAAGTGAGGTACGGTAATCTTACGGATTCCCGTAACTCAATTTTACGGGAAAAGTGCAGTAAACTACTCAATTTACGGAAAAAGTGTCGTAAACTATTGATGTGGCGGTAAAATCACGGTAATTCACGGAAAGCTATATGCGAAAATTTGAAATTATACAAAATCGAGCGAAACACTTTTAAATAGGTTGTTCTCGTATTTAAAATACTATTCCCAGATTTATTGTCGTCAGAATATTTCCAAAATTTTGCCGATTTACAAAAAATGATTTACAAAGCATATTTTTTAATCTAAAAAATTCCTAAAAAAAGGAACCGGTGTGCGGAAACCTCGGTAAATTACCGCGGTTCCCGTTGGGACTGCCATAACCTTCAACGATATATGTTGTCTATATCAGACCTCCTTTCTTTTTGATACTTAACATTGTTCCTAAATCTTAGCCGTTAAGGCTGTTCTGAAAATATTTTTTTTTCGAAAAAATTCGAAAAAAATTCTTAAAATTCAAAAATCCCTTAATTCCTGAGGATTTTGGAAAAAAGTTTTTACATGAACATGTGTATATTATATGAAGTATATTGATAAGGTAAAAATCAAATTTTATTGCATATTCATCGAGAAAATAAACTAACGAATCCCTCAAAATTGAGAGGGTAATCCTCCTCCTCTCAAATAAACGTACATACGGGTGCACCCTTAAATTGCGAACATGTCATAAATTAAATTTCAATTCTTCTTCTCAAAAATATTTTACTTTTCTTGAAATAATGCATGCAATAATCTGCTCGAACAAATAAAACTTATTACAATACAAATGTTCAAAACTTAAGCAAGGCATTTCCCAAATGATAAAGAACGAAAACTATATTGAGATCTACAGGCGTGTAGTGTTTTCTTGTTGTAAAGTTGACCAAATTTGCACAACTTTTCCTGCAAATTTGCACAAATTAATAACATCATATACTCAAAAAACATCAAAATACTCACATTTGTATATCTGATTTCTTCATTCATGCAAATAGCTTTTATGAGCATTTTATTTCTTTTATTATTTTGCGAAAAAAGTCACTTCATATTGGCTTGGAGTCCACCAGAAGTTCAGCCACATGTTGCTCAAAAATAGAATGACAAATACTTTTGATATGCATCATATATAATGTTTATTACATTTTCAAGTGTAAAAAATAACTTTTTAGGTATCTGAGAAGTATCAAAGATGCTAAAAGTTGAGAGGATCACTTCACTTGGAGAGAATCCTTAATATTTGCATCATGTGAAATAAGAAATTCAAATATTTCTTTATTACCATGAATTGTTGCATAATAAAGTACTGTTTGCCCTAATTTATATTTTTCATTGATATCTGCACCATGAGAAAGAAGGAACTCGATTGTTTCTTTATTATTATTCTTTGTTGCATAATAAAGTGCTGTATTTCCATATTTATCTTTTTCATTGATGTTAATATCTTTTTCATTATTGTCGACTATAATTTGATTGTATGACTCAAGTAATAATCTACAAATATCAGAATTTTGCGCTTTACTTGCGAAAAGAATAATTCCACAATTAGTGCGATTATCTTTGTTAGAAAATGTATTGTTTTTGAAAATATCTATAGTTTGGGGAAATGCAGCAGCCCATGGAAAGATAATTTTTTTGTTCCTTTTGAATAGAATAAAAACAGCATTAAGGTTTTGATATGTGATGATATCTTCATAAATGGATCTATATTTTTCATCATGCATCAAATTCTTTTCTTTTGCCGATTTCCAATCTTTTCCGTATAAAACAGGAACCCTGTATAAACTTCTATCTAAAACGTATTCAAACAATTTATGATTGTGTTCTTATAATACTCCTGAGACAATTAATGTCCATTTTATTTTCTTTCAAGCATTTGTTGATGATGTCTTGATTTCCTCCAATTACTGCGTAGTTAAGACAGTTTTCAGTTATTTTACTAATATCATTTGAAATTAAGAAATAAAATATGTTAACTGATCCAAAGTAAGCACAAGCTTCGATTAGTGTTAACTTTACATTAATACCTTGTACGAAAGCATCAATATCGAAATTAGGAACTTTGAGAAAATCTTCATCATCAGATATTGAATGCTGAACTGTGTATTCCTTGAACTTATCAATTTGATCATGCATAACTATATATTCGATCGAATCTTCCTTTTCAAATTCGAAATCCCAAAATGAGAAATCGGCGCCGATATGTTTGAGTATTTTGAAGTAATTTGCACCAGATGCATAATTATATCTAATTGCTTCACGAATTAACTTTGTAATATGCTTGATGGAAAGATGATATTTCGAAATCAAAGTATTTGTAATTGTATTACACATATCTTCGATGGGCTCATTAGATTTTATGTGGAAGAGCCTTTCTAGCGCCGCTATAAAGTCCTCATATTGTTGAGAATAGTCAGAACTCATAATGAAAAATTTTTGACTAATTTTTTTTTACAATTTGAAGATTAGTCAAAAGTTTTTGAAATGCTATGTCATAGTTTTATTCTTCTGTTTGCCTGCACAATATGGTTGTAATTACATTCGATAAGAATACTTTTGAAATTTTTATTTTATCAATAAAAAATAAAAATACAATAGCATCAAATTTTCAAATTTGAGGTTACAGCAGGCTCCAGTTTTAAGGAAACAGATACTTTAAAATTATATATCGGAAAAAAAGAAGACTTCGTTTGCCTTTAAACAAAACAGTAGTAAACATAGAGATATCGATTTACTGAGGATATATTGCATTCCAACTTGCATGCCCTGTGGGATTAATTACTTGATAAAATCTGAAGATAATTCGGATCTTTGAAAACTAAATTTCTCTGGACTTATTTGCACTACAATTGACATCTTTAGTAAACAGTATTATTTTAGTATTTAAATGTTGTCTTAATTTTTTTGTCATTTTTTTATATGAGTTCCGATGATTTTTCAAGTATTTTAACTTCTATTGATCAGTGGTTCATTGAGAACGGGGAAACGTGCAGCCCAAGGTCAAATGAGCTATCTTTTAAAGGATTTCTGCTCGTTTCTTTAGCAAAACAAAGAGATGATAAAAACCTTGATTTCGATGAAATGATAATCAATAATCTTATCAGATATTCAATAAAAACGAATTCATACGATTTACAAATACAACTTATTCAGACTTTAGCAGAAAATTACATTGATCGAAACAAAAATGCTGATTTCTTAATCAAAAATCAATTATTTGATTGGATTTATAGCAGATTCAAAGATTCAGTCACAAAATATCCACAATTAAAATTGGCATTGTTTCATTTAGTTTTTAACTTGATTATATATACAAATGACTTAGCTTGGCTTCCACACGATTTCTTTTTCGAGCTTTTCCCATCTAGTTTAACAGATGAATTCAGATTTCCAATTGATATTTTTATTTCTGAGGTTTTACCAAAAGTTTTCATCCAAAAGAATTTAGCCGATGCGAAATTACCAAATAACCAGTTCTTAATTTTATGTTACGAAATAGGAATTGAAGATCAAAATTTTTTAAATTCGATGATCAAATATTTTCCAAGATATTTCAATTTTTCGGATAGAGAAACACAAATACCTTCAGAATTATTTTCAGCTCTGCTAAATTACTTCAATGAAAACCCAAATAACGAATTTTACTTGAATTTCCTTAAGATATTTGATATTGGAGTTTCAAATGAAGATTTGATGCTTCTTTTCATTTCAATGTTTGAAAATATCTTCAACTTTGCGAAAGAAAACGAAATTTTCAACAATAACTCGATTCCTATTTTAATTTCAATAAAACAGAAACTTCCACGTGATGTTCCAGAGTGTGCTTTCATTAAAACTGCAGATATCGGAATACAAACCCTACAATAAAATTTTCAAAAATTATTACTTCGATTTTACCGGAAAGAATCATCTTTTTTTATAATTCTAATAAACATGTTGTTTTTCTATAAATTTCTTGATTATTTTTCATAACTTTTAAAAATCATTAATTGAGCAAAAAATACATGATTCCTATTTGCAAACAATATAAAAAGAAACGATTAAAACCCAAAGCTTACATTATTATACTAGATTTTTCAAAATTTCAAAATAGAAAGTGGTAAATTCACACGAAAGCTTTATTCTAAATAGTTTAATCATTTGTTCAGAAAGAATAAATAAAATTATAAAGTAATTTAAACACAAACAACAAAGTAAAAATATAAAAAAAGTGATAATTTAATTTTTCATATTTGAATTATTTATTTTGATGGGTTTTCGTTATTCAATTTTGAGTAAAGAATGAATAACAAGACATCCCCATGACATTGACAGTCTTTAAGGGATTTGGAACGTCGTTTCTGTTGTGGCACCAACAACCGAGTTCTTTGAATTCAAGAAGAAATGAAAGATCTTCGTTCTTGAATTTTTCGTAATATAATTCAAGACATCTTTCAAGTCCATATTCTTTGACTTTATATGGATTCTGCAGGCGAGAACCAACTGCTCCAGGAACATATTGACTCATATCTCTTCCAATATATAAATGATCTTCATCGCTTTTCCACTGTGCAAAACTTTTATATCCACGTTGAAGAAGACTTTCTTTGTGGACATCAACAATTTTAGGATACCTGACATTAGCAGCAGATGTAGACATTGCAAACAATAATCTCTATTGACAATAAAGCTCCATCAACATTTTTTTTCAAAGTCTCCTATATTCCTACTGAATTTTTTTAAGATTTTTTTTGGCGTAATTTTGTTCTTTTGATAAATATGATTCCGGGGCTATATTAAAGAAGATATTAAAAAATTAGAAAACAAATTATTTATTTTTACCATCTAATTTTAAAAAAGCCAGAAAAGTTTGTGTATAACCTCAATTGATTATGAATCTTATGCCAAAACTATTTGCAATTGGTACAATGATGAAGATTTTGTTGGAATGAGAACAGTATCAGAACTCACTAAGATCTTGGATCTTTGCGTTTTATCACCAAATCAATTTAATACATTATTCCAAATCATAAGTAATAAATATACCAGTTCAGAAACATTATTCATTTTGCAGCATTCTCAGATAGGTGCATTTGAAAACTTTAAACTTGCAATTGATGTTTTGGAAAACATTTCAAGAATATTTAAAATCAAAATAATTCAAGATATTTGCAATTGTTTCAAAAGAGAAAATACATGTGACAAAACTCAAATAAAAAACTATCAAACGAGAATATTGAAATTCAATAAAAATTCAGCTGACTTTGAGAAAATATACGCTTTTCTAAGGCTTGCATTAGAAGACAATGATCAAAATGCATTTAATCTTGCATCAGAGCATGGATACATTAATGTGAAAGATAAAAATGGAAAGACATGTCTCCATCATGCAACTTGTGAAAGTAATCTCAAATTACTAAAATATCTTTGCTCTACAACAAACATTGATCTCGATGCAAAAGATTCCTTGCAAAATACAGCTCTGCATTATGCGATTCAAAATCATGACAACAATTGTCTCCAATATCTCTGTTCACTTCCAAATATTGATGTTAATGCGAAAGATAAATTAGGGGAAACAATTCTACATCATTCAATCAGAAATAGAAACCTCAATCGCATTAAATACATTTGTTCAGTTAAAAATTTAAATATTAATGCAAAAAATAACGCAGGAAAAACAGCTCTTCATTATGCAGTAATTATAAATGATACAAACATTTTACATTTTATTTGTTCTCATCCAAATATTAATTTTAATGAAAAAGCAAACTCTGGAATGACAGCTCTTCATTATGCAGCTAAAAGAAGAGATTTAAACAATATTAAATACCTTTTATCTTTTCCAAACATTGATATTAATGCAAATGATAATGATAATAACTCAATTCTTCATTATGCAGCTCTGAATAGTAATGTTGAAGTTATCAAATATCTCAATTCGACTTATAATCTGGATATTAATGCAAAAAATAATTAATGATACACCTTATGATTACTCTATTAGCACAAATGTAAAGAAATACATTTTGCAAGTCTCAAGCATTACAAATGTTGGCAACAGAAAAAGGCATAAGTATATTTTTGCATATAACGAATTTAATGATGATCATTTTAGTTTTTATTCATCAGAAGACTTTACACCTAATTATTGAAGATTTTAATTCTGCATTTCCGTTTTTCTAAGTATAAGCTCAACAATGATACTGCTCACAATTGTCAGAAATTTTTTAAACTCAGAAAATTGTAAAAATTAAGGGTGCCCTATAGACGATAAACCACCCTCAGAAAAGCACTTTTAAGGCTATTATATTGAGAACTAGAATCTGGATAATCCATTCATTCGAGTTCTAATAAGGTTAATTTTGTGATGTTTACATTATCGTTATAGGGCACCCTTAATAAAAAATTTCAGTTTTTATAAAAAAATATTATTGATTTAAACATACAATTTATTATTACAATATAAATCTTGCTCCACCGACGTCATCTTCTTCATTTGGCTCTATCATTTGAATAATATGAGATTTCCGAGAAAATTAATAAAAAATTTCAGTTTTTATAAAAAAATATTATTGATTTAAACATACAATTTATTATTACAATATAAATCTTGCTCCACCGACGTCATCTTCTTCATTTAGCTCTATCATTTGAATAATATGAGATTTTAGTTCTGTTGCTCGATCATTATTAGGTCTAAGTGATAATGCTTTGTCTATATATTCCAGTGCCTTCTCATATTGCTTCATATAAGTGTAAACTTCGGCAAATTTGTAATAAATGAAGAAAATGCTCTTACAATCAGAGAATTCTTGGAGCAACTGTATTGCCATTTCAAACTGTTGTGATTCACAATGGCAATCAACAAGTCTACCAAGAGCTTCCATGTTTTCTCCGTCGCATTTCAAAGCTGTTCGTAAAAGTTCAAGGGATTCGTTTGGTTTGACTCTTCCTTGGGCTATAGCTAATATTGTAAGTGCCATTGATCCTTCAGGAGTATTTTTATCAGAGAATTTTTGGCAAGCTTCTAATGAAAGGACAGTTGCTGCTTCTGTGTTACCAATAAACATCTCACAGTGGACAAGAGCATCATATGTGTATATTTCGGCGTGTATCTGATGAGCTTTAAGGAAAGATTCTTTCGCTTTTTTCACACTGTTGATATCCCCTTTAGAAAACCTTAGCTCTCCCTGCCTAAAATATGCACGATACGATTTCGGATCCAAATTAATGGCGTGGCTCGTAATATGAAGAGCACGGTTTGAATCTCGTTTCATCTCTTGCAGATGGCTAAAAGCGAGCCATGCATTAGCAGATTGTGGATTGTAGTTTAAAGCGTCGACTACTAAATTGCTTAATTCCTCTTCTTTGCCTTGAGATTTTAAAAAATCTGCTCGAAGATCGATGATTTCGAGCTCATTCCATGGTAATTGTGATACAAATAGCTCAAGTCCTCTATCATCTTTCATCATATGGCAACAAATGCAAAGTTGGACCAAAATTGGCCGACATTTTGGGAATTTCTTGTCTAATTCGAATAAAATATCTTTTGCTGCTTTGTATTTGCAGAAATATATATTTTTTCTCGCTTCAACGTATTGATTAAATAAATCATTTCCTGGATATTCCTGAAAATCTGTGAATCCAAGAGCAATTAAGTAATCAATTATATCTATGGAATAAGGAAATTGCGAATACGCTGTAAAGAAAAACGGGAATGCACCATTTCCCATTCCTTGTGTTTGATCAATTCTTAAGTAGCATTTTCCAGCCAATATGTTAAGTTTAAGACTTTTTTCGATTTCATTAAATTGTTGGCTATTTAAAATCCCTGATATCATATCAAATTTGTTTAATTCGTAATATGATTCGAGTAAAACTTCATAAAATGTAATTTTTGCTTGCTCATTTGTAATATTTTCTGGTTTAACGGATTCTATCAGTTGAATTGCATCAACAAATCGTTTCTGGTTGACAAATGAATTTGCTTTTGCGATTAAATATTCTAAATTCGACGGATTATGTATATCACTCCAAAAAGAAAGAGAATTATTCAATCCAATTGAGCTCAATTGCATCAAATCCTCAAATTTTGGTGAGAAAACTTCATCTGACATTAAATTTTTGACATATAAAAATATAATTAATCTAATAAATATCAGTTCCTCTATGTTGTTAATAAAAATAACTTAAAATTAGTTAAATTACGGAAAAAATGTCAAATTTTTAAACAATTTTTTTTGTGAAAAAAAATATGGAACTTTCCTCAGAATTAATAACCGAAGCTACAACGGTATTAGAGAATCTGAGGGAATTCAACTCAGAAATTCGTAATCCTGCTGAAAAATGGATTCTCGAATTAAGAGAATCAAATCCTGAATTATATATGTTCCTTTTAATGAAGATTATCTCCGATTCCAATATAACTGGTGCCTCAAAGCCATATGCAGCTGTTTTACTATATGCATTTTTTCGAAAACGCACTTCAGATCAACAAAGAGAATTTAATACGTATTGGAGTCAAATAGATATCAACATCCGCAACGAATTTTTTCTCGGTACTATGTCATGCATTAACAATGGCAATGAAGAGCTTCTAATTCAAAGCGCAAACTTACTTGGCGCATTTTTCGCAATTGAATATCCTCTCGAAACATTTGACGAGCAAATACATCAACTACTAGAACAGACAGACCTATCATATCCACCGCATGAACGTGCTGCAGCTTTTCAAGTATTTTTATGCTTTACTCGTTGTTGCACAGACTATTCGCCAAACTGTGGCAAAGATCAGATCTTCCACCAGTTTTCTCCGATACTTTTCCAGCGAATTTTGGCTCAAATGAACGATCCATCGGATGAAAATTTACAATATTTAGCTGCATCGATATTTTCACAGAACTTATCATTCTTCTACAGAGTTATGTCATTCCCTGACGTTTTTAACTCAATGATTTCAACAATTTTCGATTTTATTCGATTAGAAAATCCAAAACTTTACAGAGAGGGCTTCAGCATACTCATGAAAGCAATAGATTACTTCTATCCGCTTCTCGAAGACTACAAAAATGACATAATTGAACTTATCGGACTAAATCTCGACTCAGGGAACGAAGAACGCATTGATCAGGCCTGTTTAGTACTCCAGCTTATCGGAGAAGTCGAATTCGATGTCTTAATCGATGATAAAAGTCGAATAAAATTGAGACATCGAGATTTCGATCATTTCCTTGGATTTTCAATATGCGTATTCGATAATTTACTTACAGCTCTTGTCCATTTAACTCTTTCCATTGATGAAAACGCATCTCTTGAATTTTCAACCGAAATTTCTGCGTTTTTATCACTCGCAGACCTTGCCTGCACAGTTGGCGAAGCCCAGAGAGATACAATTGTTGAGTTTGTCGACTCAAACATCAATTCTCCCGAATGGAATATCAGATTTGCCTCAGTTCTCATGATTTCCGTGGCTTTACGCATTCCTTGCTTCAAGTCCATACCTCAGAACATACTCAGCACCCTCGGAATCTACATTACGATGCTGGATGATCCAATTCCCATCGTAAAAGAAGCCGCAATGTGGTGTCTCGGCCGCTGCATTCAGAAATTTTCAGAACTCGCTATGAATTCGGAGCGGTTTACCTTAGTTGTTCAGAAATTATCCGAAATTGTATCGGCATACTCGAAATTATCGGGCAGAGCATGCTGGCTTCTTAAGCAGTGCATCATGTCCATTGCGGATACCGCGGATGTTTCAGTTTTGACCGATAATTTCGGAGTATTATCACAATTTTTATGCGATGTAGCAGATACACAATCCACAGAATCCTCAGACCATGCCTATGCAGTTTCCGATCATGCATTTGCTGCTCTTACCCAGTTAATTGCATGCACACCCACTCCATCCCCTGATGAGTGCATGATTGTGCTCGACAGAGTTGTTTCTCAGCTCCAAATCAACATGCCTAGTGTTCATCTCAAAGATACACCAGTCCACACTGTCAGCAAGATGATATGGATCTGTTCTGTCGTTGAAAACATTTTATTTGTTCACAAAGAACTTGTTTCAACAATAGAAGACAAAATGATGGAAATGTTGTTGCAAATCGTTCAAGCCAACGACATTGATTTAGTTCGAGAATCACTACCAGCGATGGGTGCAATAGCTTGTTCAATTGGTCCTTCTTTCATGAAATATTTAGACCAATTGTTGCCTATTTTATATCCATTGCTAAGTGGTCAGGTGAACCCAAAATCCATCCGACCAGCCGCTTTATTACTTGGTGATTTATACATCGCTGGTGTTACTTTACCCCCTGAAGTAATCACAGAGTTCATTGGCTTGTTGATACAAAGATTAAAAGCAGAAGATGCAACACCAACAACGAAATACTCCATTATTACTGTTATTGGAAATATTTCAGGTTTAGTTGGTGAACTCGCTTTTAATTGGCTGGATGAATTGTTACAAACAATTGCAAATGAACTAAAAAGTGTCAAAGAACAACATGATGAAGAAAGTGGAGATATGATGTTGTTGTGCAAACTCCACATCTCTGTTTTAAGTACTTACAAACAATTACTTCCAATTCTCTCAACAGATAGAAATGGTATTAAAAAAGTGAAGTCATTCTTCACAATTTTTGAGATAGTTTCTAGATGGACGAAACGAGATAACGAAGTTTTGTCTGCAGCTGTTGATTTGATCGCTGAAATAGCAGTAACAATTGGAAGACCTCTACACGTAATTTTGAATTCAAGTGTAGTTGTGAAGTTACTGGAATTCGCAATAAGTGAAGGAGATACTGAACAGTTGCAACAAAAAGCATCTGAAGTATTACAGCATATAACGAAATGTTAATTATTTTTTGTATTTTTATATACTTTTGTTTTTTTATTTTTTTTTGTTAATAAAAAGTAACTGAATTCGGACATTTCATAATCTATTTGATTTAGCATTTTAGTGCAATTACAAAAGAATAATTTCCACGATTCTTAAGAACATATGAATTAAAGTCAGATTAGCTTTAGTATCCCCTTAAATCGTTTTGAAGAATTCATAATTCAATAAATAGTTAATCAAATCGGATATTTCATAATTTATTTTTTAGTATTTTATATATTTGCTATATGATTAATGATTGCTTTAAGAGTTCACATACGCGAGTTATTCATTAATTTCAGCAATTCTGCATGCCATATTTCAGAAATCATTGAAAAAATTCTTTCTCATGACAAAGACAACAAGGCAAAGAATATTTTTGATATTGTTAACTATAGTTTTAATGAAGTGGGGAACTTTACTAATGAATGAGGAAAAGATTTATTGAATGTACAGCTATGCGATAGTTTAGATACAACAAAACCATTGAAATTATAACAAATATATGATACAACAGTTCCCAATCGATTGCTACGTCCAATAACTCAGCTATGATGTATTGTAATGGTGTCACTTTTCCAAACGAATTCAACAAACTTCCATTTTAGTAATGGAATAATATTTTTAACTGAATCTTGAAAATTTTTATCGTTATGTTTTTACAATTTATGACACTCAAAAATTTGAGAACTTATGGCGGGATGAAGTATAAAAGTGTCATTTTCACAAGAAATGAGTGACGAGATCCCAGAGTTCGAGAAGCCAACAAACCATACATTTGTTGCAGGCGAGCAGATCTATGTTATTGATCCAAATGGTTTTGATCTTTATGCTGCAGAAATCAGAAGCATTGGCGAAAACTCATGGCATATCCACTACCCATTGTACCCAGAAGATGATTTCACTGCTAAAAACACCAGCCGCTTCCTCCTCAAAACTGAAAAGAATACAGCTATCTTCAACGAGCAGGAAAGCATCAGACTTGCCAAAGCAATCGAGGAAGAAGAAGAGAGCACCGGCGAGCCAGATGATCCATCAGACGAAGATGCTCATGTCGAAGAGGAAGAGTAAGTACAATTTTTATTTATTTCAATTATTAAACGATTGTTATATTTATACATTAATTTTTTTGACATGTAAATTTATTTTATTGGCAAAAAAACCCAAAAATCGGAAATGATTCCTTTATTTTTAGCGTTTGGGACTTCATTTTGTACATATACAGTAAATGTTGATAATAATGAACCAACACAATACACATTTGCTCTTGAAGAAACTGAACATATCTGTATAAATTCATCAGTTCCTTATTTATCAATAGTTTTCGATTCATCATCACTGGTAAAAATGGAGATTTATGAAAAAAGATACAGTAACATAAGTTTTCGTGAGACACAATATTTCCCAACTGTTCATACCGGTTATGATTTTTCAAACTCAATAGTTTCATTTGA
Organism: Trichomonas vaginalis G3; assembly: GCF_026262505.1. Classification (NCBI taxonomy): domain Eukaryota; phylum Parabasalia; order Trichomonadida; family Trichomonadidae; genus Trichomonas; species Trichomonas vaginalis. The sequence goes on from NC_067205.1 coordinate 12,593,180, forward strand.
TATTGAACCATTACTATCTTGCTTAGTATCATTCAAACTATTTTCTTTTCCAAATGATTGCGATTATCGTTATATTTCAAATTTCAATTACGATGAATTTACAATACATTCGAAATTCGGCAAAGTATTATCACACAACAAAGTGTGCATTTGGTATACAAACAGAAGATCTCAAATCTCGATAGATTCAACAGAAAATTTAAATTTATCTGAACAAATTCAAGTTTGCACGTCCGAAAATGCATGCAAACCTTATAACAGTAATATGAAAATGCCAAATAAAAACTTATATTTGACGATTTCGCACATACCCGAAAATTATGAATCCAAAATAGGATTTTCCTTTGAAGCTCTTGATCCTGAGATCATTGTACATCCGTTTTCCAATATACTAAGCAAACATCAACCAACTTTATTTGAAGTTCAAATAATCCATTTCTCAGCTAAAGAAAATGATGAAGATTATGATGAAAGCGAATTGGATCTTGTTCTTGTAGTTATTTTCGTTATTTTGGTTTCAATTTTGATATTACTCCTTGTATTTTCATTTATTGCTTTGAATTGGCTTAGAAAACCCAAAGAAATCGATGATTCAACAAGATCTTTATTAAGGCCTGATCAAAACAATGAATTTCCTGCGAATTATTATCCAACCGCCTTCCCTTATCATCAATCACAAAACCAACCTCAATATTTCGCTCCTGGAGTGTTTGTACATTAATTCCTATATCTTTTGTTTTTAATATAGAGTAAAATACTACTATTTTAGTTAAATCATGTTCAATCTTTGTAGTTTTAATGGATCTGACGCAATGGTGAATAATAAAATAATCACAAGTATCTTACTTATCACCATTTTTTCAGAAAATTCTTGAATGAATTCAATAGAGAAATGATGAATGAATTCAAAGTTTACATTTCTCATCAATATGTAATCAAAAAAATATCTTATAAAATCGAGAAAATTCCTGATATTTTATCAAATAACAACTCATGGGGAATTGTCTGTAGGAAGTAAAAAGTAATGGCTTTTAGAATTGGATATAAAAACGAGTATTAAAACATTTTTTATTGTCAGGATGTGACAAAATAATACCGAAATTAAAAATAATAATAATAAATAGAATTCAGGTACCTCGAGTTGGAAACATAATTTTAAAATTTGTTCATGTAGTTCATAAGCAAGACATATGCCAAACGGAATAAATTATTTAGTGGTTGTTCAATAATTTCGTATTGGTGCTCCCAAATTTCATCAACTTGCGTTATGTACATCTGAGTATATGTTTCCATTTCATTCTTTGCGTCTAAGTATTCTTTTTCAGCTTTTTGAATTTTAACATCAGTTCCTTTTTGATGAACTGATTCTAAGTTACTTTTTGTTGAACTGTAAAGTAAGTAAGCCTTTCTTCGCTTATCTTTAATGCTTTCAATGCTTTCTAATTTAACTTTGATTTCATGAATATGCTGTTGAATATATTTAGACTCGTCTTTAATGAAATCACTGTTAATGCACTCCATTAAATCACCAAACATCTTTGCGAGCTGTTTTGCAGGTTTTGATTGAGAATTTTGGCAAGCAATAGCATTCGTTGTGGCAGCGTCTGAAAATTCTTTGCCGGTAATTGCAAGAGGCTGGATACCGCGGATCAACAAAAGCATATCTTCAAATAATGATGTAACTTTTTCGTGAATTATTTCAAATCTTTGTCGTGCATCTTCATACTTGGGATCAACTTCTTCATTTGCCATGCCTGTCTTTTCTTTAATAGCTTGAACTCCAATCTTGAAAAGTTTCGACATATTTTTTTATATAACGTCAGAAATTAATAGGGTTTTTTGACACGAATTCAAAATTGAATACATTACAAATTAATAGATGGGAATTCTCTTCTAAAGAATTAAGAATTTTAAAGTGAGTCAGATAGATGAGAAGACCTATTTCTGATTAACGTTCGCTTAAATATTCAAATGTTTCGGAAGTGTTGTGCATGAAAAATAGTGTGACTTCACTTTTGACAGAAAGTGACACTATTTCTGATGGTTTTTCTTTATTGTCAGATTTATAAATGGATAATAATGCTGTAAATCAGATATTAATTAAAAATATTTAAGATTTATGTTCGAATTGAAAAGCAAAATGATATTTTTTTTAATTGAAAAACGTTATTATCTGATATTTTGAAGTTTTTAATATTTTTAGTATCTTAAATTATTGAATGCATACGTTTTTTATGTTCTCAATTTTAAAAAAAATTGTGAAGAATTTAGTTTTTTGGAGATGGATGTTTAATATTTGTGAGTGAGAATGCAAGCAGGAGTTTGGTACTTTAAGGCTAGGTTGAGATAGATTTCCCATTTATTATCTGTGAATCTATTGTTTGAAAATTCAAGATATAAAAATAATTATCAAAAAATTTTATATTTTTAAATACAATAGGGTGGAAGTATAGGACGATGAGATAGCAAATGATATATTTTATAATGGGAGGTAATCTGAAATAAGTAGCAAATTTTATGCGATTTTTGATTGGAGTTGGAGGGTGTGAGTACTATAGCATGTAATAGTATCTCACACCCTCCAATTCTTCCTATGGCGCTCGAAAAATTTTTGGTGAAATGCGACGACATTTCACCAAAAATTTTCGCGCCATATAGAGAACTATAGTCTGCGAGGTACTGATTCTATCTATGTACCTCGCAGACCATAGTTCTCAGCCAAAATGGCTAAAAATTGGGTGCAATTGTTGACATTGCACCCAATTTTTAGCCATTTTGGCTAAGAATTGGAGGGTGTGAGTACTATAGCATGTAATAGTATCTCACACCCTCCAATTCTTCCTATGGCGCCGAAAAATTTTTGGTGAAATGCGACGACATTTCACCAAAAATTTTCGGCGCCATATAGAGAACTATAGTCTGCGAGGTACTGATTCTATCTATGTACCTCGCAGACCATAGTTCTCAGCCAAAATGGCTAAAAATTGGGTGCAATTGTTGACATTGCACCCAATTTTTAGCCATTTTGGCTAAGAATTGGAGGGTGTGAGTACTATAGCATGTAATAGTATCTCACACCCTCCAATTCTTCCTATGGCGCCGAAAAATTTTTGGTGAAATGCGACGACATTTCACCAAAAATTTTCGGCGCCATATAGAGAACTATAGTCTGCGAGGTACTGATTCTATCTATGTACCTCGCAGACCATAGTTCTCAGCCAAAATGGCTAAAAATTGGGTGCAATTGTTGACATTGCACCCAATTTTTAGCCATTTTGGCTAAGAATTGGAGGGTGTGAGTACTATAGCATGTAATAGTATCTCACACCCTCCAATTCTTCCTATGGCGCCGAAAAATTTTGGTGAAATGCGACGACATTTCACCAAAAATTTTCGGCGCCATATAGAGAACTATAGTCTGCGAGGTACTGATTCTATCTATGTACCTCGCAGACCATAGTTCTCAGCCAAAATGGCTAAAAATTGGGTGCAATTGTTGACATTGCACCCAATTTTTAGCCATTTTGGCTAAGAATTGGAGGGTGTGAGTACTATAGCATGTAATAGTATCTCACACCCTCCAATTCTTCCTATGGCGCCGAAAAATTTTTGGTGAAATGCGACGACATTTCACCAAAAATTTTCGGCGCCATATAGAGAACTATAGTCTGCGAGGTACTGATTCTATCTATGTACCTCGCAGACCATAGTTCTCAGCCAAAATGGCTAAAAATTGGGTGCAATTGTTGACATTGCACCCAATTTTTAGCCATTTTGGCTAAGAATTGGAGGGTGTGAGTACTATAGCATGTAATAGTATCTCACACCCTCCAATTCTTCCTATGGCGCCGAAAAATTTTTGGTGAAATGCGACGACATTTCACCAAAAATTTTCGGCGCCATATAGAGAACTATAGTCTGCGAGGTACTGATTCTATCTATGTACCTCGCAGACCATAGTTCTCAGCCAAAATGGCTAAAAATTGGGTGCAATTGTTGACATTGCACCCAATTTTTAGCCATTTTGGCTAAGAATTGGAGGGTGTGAGTACTATAGCATGTAATAGTATCTCACACCCTCCAATTCTTCCTATGGCGCCGAAAAATTTTTTGGTGAAATGCGACGACATTTCACCAAAAATTTTCGGCGCCATATAGAGAACTATAGTCTGCGAGGTACTGATTCTATCTATGTACCTCGCAGACCATAGTTCTCAGCCAAAATGGCTAAAAATTGGGTGCAATTGTTGACATTGCACCCAATTTTTAGCCATTTTGGCTAAGAATTGGAGGGTGTGAGTACTATAGCATGTAATAGTATCTCACACCCTCCAATTCTTCCTATGGCGCCGAAAAATTTTTGGTGAAATGCGACGACATTTCACCAAAAATTTTCGGCGCCATATAGAGAACTATAGTCTGCGAGGTACTGATTCTATCTATGTACCTCGCAGACCATAGTTCTCAGCCAAAATGGCTAAAAATTGGGTGCAATTGTTGACATTGCACCCAATTTTTAGCCATTTTGGCTAAGAATTGGAGGGTGTGAGTACTATAGCATGTAATAGTATCTCACACCCTCCAATTCTTCCTATGGCGCCGAAAAATTTTTGGTGAAATGCGACGACATTTCACCAAAAATTTTCGGCGCCATATAGAGAACTATAGTCTGCGAGGTACTGATTCTATCTATGTACCTCGCAGACCATAGTTCTCAGCCAAAATGGCTAAAAATTGGGTGCAATTGTTGACATTGCACCCAATTTTTAGCCATTTTGGCTAAGAATTGGAGGGTGTGAGTACTATAGCATGTAATAGTATCTCACACCCTCCAATTCTTCCTATGGCGCCGAAAAATTTTTGGTGAAATGCGACGACATTTCACCAAAAATTTTCGGCGCCATATAGAGAACTATAGTCTGCGAGGTACTGATTCTATCTATGTACCTCGCAGACCATAGTTCTCAGCCAAAATGGCTAAAAATTGGGTGCAATTGTTGACATTGCACCCAATTTTTAGCCATTTTGGCTAAGAATTGGAGGGTGTGAGTACTATAGCATGTAATAGTATCTCACACCCTCCAATTCTTCCTATGGCGCCGAAAAATTTTTGGTGAAATGCGACGACATTTCACCAAAAATTTTCGGCGCCATATAGAGAACTATAGTCTGCGAGGTACTGATTCTATCTATGTACCTCGCAGACCATAGTTCTCAGCCAAAATGGCTAAAAATTGGGTGCAATTGTTGACATTGCACCCAATTTTTAGCCATTTTGGCTAAGAATTGGAGGGTGTGAGTACTATAGCATGTAATAGTATCTCACACCCTCCAATTCTTCCTATGGCGCCGAAAAATTTTTGGTGAAATGCGACGACATTTCACCAAAAATTTTCGGCGCCATATAGAGAACTATAGTCTGCGAGGTACTGATTCTATCTATGTACCTCGCAGACCATAGTTCTCAGCCAAAATGGCTAAAAATTGGGTGCAATTGTTGACATTGCACCCAATTTTTAGCCATTTTGGCTAAGAATTGGAGGGTGTGAGTACTATAGCATGTAATAGTATCTCACACCCTCCAATTCTTCCTATGGCGCCGAAAAATTTTTGGTGAAATGCGACGACATTTCACCAAAAATTTTCGGCGCCATATAGAGAACTATAGTCTGCGAGGTACTGATTCTATCTATGTACCTCGCAGACCATAGTTCTCAGCCAAAATGGCTAAAAATTGGGTGCAATTGTTGACATTGCACCCAATTTTTAGCCATTTTGGCTAAGAATTGGAGGGTGTGAGTACTATAGCATGTAATAGTATCTCACACCCTCCAATTCTTCCTATGGCGCCGAAAAATTTTTGGTGAAATGCGACGACATTTCACCAAAAATTTTCGGCGCCATATAGAGAACTATAGTCTGCGAGGTACTGATTCTATCTATGTACCTCGCAGACCATAGTTCTCAGCCAAAATGGCTAAAAAATTGGGTGCAATTGTTGACATTGCACCCAATTTTTAGCCATTTTGGCTAAGAATTGGAGGGTGTGAGTACTATAGCATGTAATAGTATCTCACACCCTCCAATTTTCCTATGGCGCCGAAAAATTTTTGGTGAAATGCGACGACATTTCACCAAAAATTTTCGGCGCCATATAGAGAACTATAGTCTGCGAGGTACTGATTCTATCTATGTACCTCGCAGACCATAGTTCTCAGCCAAAATGGCTAAAAATTGGGTGCAATTGTTGACATTGCACCCAATTTTTAGCCATTTTGGCTAAGAATTGGAGGGTGTGAGTACTATAGCATGTAATAGTATCTCACACCCTCCAATTCTTCCTATGGCGCCGAAAAATTTTTGGTGAAATGCGACGACATTTCACCAAAAATTTTCGGCGCCATATAGAGAACTATAGTCTGCGAGGTACTGATTCTATCTATGTACCTCGCAGACCATAGTTCTCAGCCAAAATGGCTAAAAATTGGGTGCAATTGTTGACATTGCACCCAATTTTTAGCCATTTTGGCTAAGAATTGGAGGGTGTGAGTACTATAGCATGTAATAGTATCTCACACCCTCCAATTCTTCCTATGGCGCCGAAAAATTTTTGGTGAAATGCGACGACATTTCACCAAAAATTTTCGGCGCCATATAGAGAACTATAGTCTGCGAGGTACTGATTCTATCTATGTACCTCGCAGACCATAGTTCTCAGCCAAAATGGCTAAAAATTGGGTGCAATTGTTGACATTGCACCCAATTTTTAGCCATTTTGGCTAAGAATTGGAGGGTGTGAGTACTATAGCATGTAATAGTATCTCACACCCTCCAATTCTTCCTATGGCGCCGAAAAATTTTTGGTGAAATGCGACGACATTTCACCAAAAATTTTCGGCGCCATATAGAGAACTATAGTCTGCGAGGTACTGATTCTATCTATGTACCTCGCAGACCATAGTTCTCAGCCAAAATGGCTAAAAATTGGGTGCAATTGTTGACATTGCACCCAATTTTTAGCCATTTTGGCTAAGAATTGGAGGGTGTGAGTACTATAGCATGTAATAGTATCTCACACCCTCCAATTCTTCCTATGGCGCCGAAAAATTTTTGGTGAAATGCGACGACATTTCACCAAAAATTTTCGGCGCCATATAGAGAACTATAGTCTGCGAGGTACTGATTCTATCTATGTACCTCGCAGACCATAGTTCTCAGCCAAAATGGCTAAAAATTGGGTGCAATTGTTGACATTGCACCCAATTTTTAGCCATTTTGGCTAAGAATTGGAGGGTGTGAGTACTATAGCATGTAATAGTATCTCACACCCTCCAATTCTTCCTATGGCGCCGAAAAATTTTTGGTGAAATGCGACGACATTTCACCAAAAATTTTCGGCGCCATATAGAGAACTATAGTCTGCGAGGTACTGATTCTATCTATGTACCTCGCAGACCATAGTTCTCAGCCAAAATGGCTAAAAATTGGGTGCAATTGTTGACATTGCACCCAATTTTTAGCCATTTTGGCTAAGAATTGGAGGGTGTGAGTACTATAGCATGTAATAGTATCTCACACCCTCCAATTCTTCCTATGGCGCCGAAAAATTTTTGGTGAAATGCGACGACATTTCACCAAAAATTTTCGGCGCCATATAGAGAACTATAGTCTGCGAGGTACTGATTCTATCTATGTACCTCGCAGACCATAGTTCTCAGCCAAAATGGCTAAAAATTGGGTGCAATTGTTGACATTGCACCCAATTTTTAGCCATTTTGGCTAAGAATTGGAGGGTGTGAGTACTATAGCATGTAATAGTATCTCACACCCTCCAATTCTTCCTATGGCGCCGAAAAATTTTTGGTGAAATGCGACGACATTTCACCAAAAATTTTCGGCGCCATATAGAGAACTATAGTCTGCGAGGTACTGATTCTATCTATGTACCTCGCAGACCATAGTTCTCAGCCAAAATGTCAAAAATTTCGGAAATTCGAAATAATTTTTTTGAGAAAAAATTAACCGTTTAACATTGCCAAAAATCTAAAAAACTCACAATTTTTTTAAATTGATAACCCTCAAAACGTTTCCAATCAATAATTTGAGAGTCTATATGATAATGTAAAAGTTAAAACATTCAAGTATTTAAGTATTTCTTTAAAATATTAAGTTTTTTATTTTCCAATAAAATTCTAATATCAAATATTTTTATTTAACGATTAATTTTATTTATATTTTTATAGTTTTTTTTAAGAAAAAATATTGTTAGGGTTTTATGGATTTTCAATTAATATACAAGATAATTCATGAATGTATATATTTCCAAGTTTTTAAGGATGCAACACTTTACATTTGTAAACTGTCAAAAGTGAAGTCACGCTATTTTTCATGCATTACACAAATGTTTCGGAAGAATGATTCAAAATCTGTATAACATGAATTGCCAAAAAGTCATATTGATAATGAAAATATGAACAGATTATCAGTAAACACTTTTGAAATATGAACAAAACTTGCATGTTCAATCAATATATAGAGCAAATTTATAAATGTTGTAAATGTCAAAAAAGTCATGTAAAGTTCTCAAATCTTCCTATTATGAAATCAAATTCAATTTTGCAAATCAAGAATCTTCTCATATATAAGTTACATAGTAAAGAAGCCATTTCAGCTTACTTTATAAAGAGAAATCCACAAATGCATGATAAAATTGCAATAATTTGTGCTGAATTTACCTTCTATGAGAGTTTTAACTTACAATAGATATGCAATTATCAGATTAGCTATTTAATTGAAGTAATATTTCAGATGATAAAAGTTTTATTTATTTTATATGATAAATTACTAAATTAAACAAACTTTTTAAAACAATATGAAAATATAAAGATATTGAACAGTTAACCTAAAAGAAACAACAGAATTATATTTACAACTTGGACATTTTGAATTAAAATAGTAAGAAAGATAACAAACGCCTGTTTCAGAGCTATTCAAAGCTGTTGTTGCCTTCCCAAAGATCGATGAAGGACCGTTTTCATATACAAAAATTGTAACATGTGGACTTAAAACAAAAGGTTTAATTGCAGATTTTTCAACAATATTTCCGCAAAAATACACAGATACATTTGAAATTATTAATCCTAGAAAACTGCTTCCAATTGAACTCAGATTTGTACCAAATGGAAAAACTACTTTTTCAACCCTATGAAAATGATATATACTTTCATTGTCGATCGTTGTGAGAGTTGGAGGAAGAACAAGAGTAGTTAGATATAAATTTCGAATTCCATTTTGGCCAATTTTAGAAATAGGAGCTAATATGATGAGTGTCCTAAGATAATCTGCATCTTGTAGTGCTGCATGACCAATTTCTGTAATAGGATACCCTTTGAAGCTTTCTGGAATTATTAATTTGTTTATTTTGCATGAATGTCTTCCATGAAATCCATTCAGTTTGTTATATAGATTTCCATCACCTAAGATATAATGATCTGTAGAAAATGTGTAAACAAGATCACAAGGATTGATGCTCGAAACTTTTTTTAAAAGGTTTATTTCGAATATATCTAGAATTTAATATAAGAAGCTAAGGATTCTTTAAAAAACCTTCCTAAATTGATACTAAAGCATAAATCACATTTTGAATGATTCATTTCTATCTCATTATGCAGTTGAAGGATGTCCTAGTACATACTTTTATGATAAAGATGTATCAGATAAAAAAATTCAAAAAGATTGTTAAGAATGTTTATAAGCTTTCATTAACTGCAGTAAATATATTTATTTTCAATTAATATATAGAACGAAGTGTATCAACTCACATCATCATATCTGAGCTATAAATTAAAATGCAGAAATTCAAAATTACCGTTTGAGTATCTTTTGAAACATTTGAATTTCATTTTCAAGCTTATAAGTTCTTTAAAAGGACAAGATATTCTTAAGTAATGCAATTAAATAGTTTCATAATGTTTGTTCAATGTAAGTGTGATTCATGCTATTTTTCGATAAAAATTAATATAAAATAATTAAGCTAGTTTCATATCATATATTTTATGAGTACAAGACATATATATTAATAATTTTTACAGTTCATGAGAGCTTTATTCGACGGCATCATGTTGCATGAGAATTGTTGCAATTTTACGGCTATAGTTTAAAGCAATATCAAGGGGAGTTTGTCCTTGATTATCTGCTGAATTTAAATCTGCACCTAATGAGATAAGTTTTTCAACAATGCCAACTCTGCCATTTTCAGCAGCAATATGAATTATTTTTCGACCATTATTATCTTTTGCTTCGATATCTGCACCTTGCGAAATAAGAAAATCTACAATTTCTTTTCTACATTGATGAAGTGCATAATGAAGAGGAGTTTCTCCATAATTATCTCTTGAATTGATATCTGCTCCAAGTGATTTAAGGAGAGCAATTATTGATTTTTTATTATTTTCGACGGCGATGTGTATTGGAGAACGCCCAATATCATCGTGTGAGTTGATATCTGCTCCATTTTCAACCAAATGTCTTATTAATGCTTTGCTATTACCTTTAGCTGCTAAATGGAGAGCAGTTTCTCCAGAGTTATCTTTTGCTGTGATATCTAATCCTTTCGTTTTAAGAATTTCATTGATAATTATCATTGATTGATAAATTGCGATTGCATAATGAAGAGGAGTTTTCTGATAATTATCTTTGGAATTTATATCTGCACCGTTTTGAATGAGAAGTTTTATAGTATTTTTACCATTAGATATTGCTGCTATATGAAGAGCAGTCTGCCCTTCATTATTCTTTGCATGAACATCTGCCCTTTTTTGAAGAAGAAATTCGGCAACTACTTTGTTGTTGTTTTTAACTGCAAGATGTAGAGGAGTTGTTTCATTTTTATCTTTCGCATTAACATCAGCACCACGTATAACAAGAAGCTCTTCTAAATCTTGACATTCATCTTCATCATCTTCATCATAATAATTACTTACAACAGCATAATGGAGAACAGTTTTGTCATTATTATCTCTGTCGTTCACATCTAGACCTTGAAGAATGAGATATAATGTGATTTCTAAATTATAATTTCTGGCTGCTAAATGAAGTGCTGTTGCTCCAGTATCTGTTTTGGCGTGAATATCAGCATCATGCGAAATTAGAAATTTAATGAAATCTAATTTTTCGCTGTCAACTGCTGTATGTAATGGGGTAAATTGATTATTATCTTTTGAATTGACATCTGCACCATGCGATATGAGGAGCTCTGCAATTTCTAAAGTATTATTTGCAATTACCGAATTATGAAGAGCTGTCTGTCCATTATGGTCTGTAGCATTTATATCTGCGCCGTGAAAAAATAAGAAATTCCACTATTTCTTTCTTATTTTCAAAGACTGCACTCAGAAGAGGAGTGAATTCTTTAAACTTTGTCTTCATATTGAGATCTGCACCAAGTGAAATAAGAATTTGTGCTGCTTCTTTAGAATTATTTTCAACTGCAATATGAAGAGCTGTGGTATTATCATATCCATATGTTGCATTGATATCAGCACCATGTGAAACAAGTGTTTCAATCAAAACATTACAATTTTTAGTGACAGCATAATGAAGAGGCGAATAACTTCCATTATTTTGTGCATTAACATCTGCGCCATGTGAAATAAGAAGTTCAACCATTTCTTTGTTATTATTCTTAATTGCATAATGGAGAGCAGTTTTGTCAGGAAATTTGAATGAATTTATAAATTTTTGATCAGCAAATGATGAATTCAAAATCAATTTGCATATTTCGATATTATTGTGTAAACATGCAAAATGTAAAATGTTTTTGTCGTATTTGTCTGTCTTTGTTAAATTTAGATTTTGAATATGATCTCTTAAAATGTCGATTGATTGTGGAAATGTTGCACACCATGGAATAATTGAATCTTTATCTTTATCGAATAGAAGGAAAACTCCTTTCAAGTTATGAGACATGATGATTAATTTGAATGAGAAATCTTCTGGTTTACACAAATCTCTTTCGAGAAGATATTCGAGGAATTTATTGTTGTGAGAAGTCATAACTGTATCAAGCATGTTTCTATCCAATTCATTATTTTTCATGCATTCATTGATAATGTCTGTATTTCTACCAATAATAGACATTTCAAGGCATTTTTTGTTGATTTCAATTTCATAATTTGAAATGAGGAAATAAAAGATATTAACAGATCCAAAATAGCAACATGCTTCAACAAGAGAGAGATTGTAATATTGCATTGCATCCATTGAGAATTGATCTATTGAGTGATTTGTAACATATTCTCTAAATCTATCGATTTGATCATACATAATAATGTATTGAATTTCATCTTCTTTTGGAAACGATTCTTCGATTTGATTGATTTCGGCTGAGCCAAATTCTTTTGTCAAAAACAATTCAACATTTTCATCAATTATACTTAAATTTGGAACATCATAAAGTTTAGCAAGAAGATGCACAATAATTTTGAAATATAAAATTATTGATCGATAGTTAAATTGAGCTGCTAAGAGAACACTTCCTATAATATCGTTCACTGGTACTTTATACTTTGTGATAATAATCGATGATATCAAATCAAGAACACGGTCTGCTGAGTCAGTTGAACTTAAGCAAAATAGCTGTTCGTATGCATCAATAATGTCGGCATATTTGTGTAAATATTCAGAGATCATGACAAAAGTGTTTGTTGAGCCAAAACTTCAAAAGTGACATAGAAACATTAGAATCAAATCTTTTTTTCTCTCTTTAGTGTTATACTCTTAAATGTACTTATGATTATCAATGATTTGACCGACCATGGATAAATGTTATTAGAAATATGGTCTTCATGAATGAACAATGTCTTTAAATTGATACAAATCTATACGATTTTAGCATTATATTTGATATTGAAGGAGAAAGATACTAATTAAGAAATGATTAAACGTGATTTATGCTTTACTATCGATTTAGGAAGGTTTTTAAAAGAATTCTTATCTTCTTATATTAAATTCTAGATATATTCGAAATAAACCTTTTAAAAAAGTTTCGAGCATCAATCCTTGTGATCTTGTTTACACATTTTCTACAGATCATTATATCTTAGGTGATGGAAATCTATATAACAAACTGAATGGATTTCATGGAAGACATTCATGCAGAATAAATAAATTAATAATTCCAGAAAGCTTCAAAGGGTATCCTATTACAGAAATTGGTCATGCAGCACTACAAGATGCAGATTATCTTAGGACACTCATCATATTAGCTCCTATTTCTAAAATTGGCCAAAATGGAATTCGAAATTTATATCTAACTACTCTTGTTCTTCCTCCAACTCTCACAACGATCGACAATGAAAGTATATATCATTTTCATAGGGTTGAAAAAGTAGTTTTTCCATTTGGTACAAATCTGAGTTCAATTGGAAGCAGTTTTCTAGGATTAATAATTTCAAATGTATCTGTGTATTTTTGCGGAAATATTGTTGAAAAATCTGCAATTAAACCTTTTGTTTTAAGTCCACATGTTACAATTTTTGTATATGAAAACGGTCCTTCATCGATCTTTGGGAAGGCAACAACAGCTTTGAATAGCTCTGAAACAGGCGTTTGTTATCTTTCTTACTATTTTAATTCAAAATGTCCAAGTTGTAAATATAATTCTGTTGTTTCTTTTAGGTTAACTGTTCAATATCTTTATATTTTCATATTGTTTTAAAAAGTTTGTTTAATTTAGTAATTTATCATATAAAATAAATAAAACTTTTATCATCTGAAATATTACTTCAATTAAATAGCTAATCTGATAATTGCATATCTATTGTAAGTTAAAACTCTCATAGAAGGTAAATTCAGCACAAATTATTGCAATTTTATCATGCATTTGTGGATTTCTCTTTATAAAGTAAGCTGAAATGGCTTCTTTACTATGTAACTTATATATGAGAAGATTCTTGATTTGCAAAAAATTAATTTGATTTCAGAAGTGTTTCGACCCCAGACCTCAATGCCCGAGCCAGTGGCTTGGTGAGTAGATATCATGTGACATAATAAATATATTAATATTGTTTGTTATCGAATCTATCACTTTTTACACTCAAATATATTTAAAATTGCTTTTCATTTCGAAATTTTCATTGCCACTTTGTATATTAATAGATATATTGATATATAGAAATATTTTAAAGTATGAAGATCGTATATGAATGCAATTTTGAGAAATTTGCAAATTATCCAAATATTAAAAATTTAATGCAATTATTAATCACAAATAAATGTAACTTATAAAAACATCCAAATTTTCTCTTTAAATTTGGATTTAATTTAATTTCTGAGAATTTTTCAAAGGTTTACTTCATCACAATTTTTAAAAAGATTTAAAATAAGAAGTTCTTATTATAATAAACATAATGGTTAAGAAATAAATTTACCCTTGTCAGACGATTATTTTATTTTTTCAGATAAATAATCGTATTCCTGGACTAGGGACTTCCATAGTAACTATTTTTACAATATATATTTTCTATTTCTGCAAGAAAATTTACCCTTTTCTATCAAATTTTCTGTCGAAACACTTCTTTGATTTCATATATGAGGAAGATTTGAGAACTTTACAAGACTTTTTTGACAAATTTTTTAAAAATGTTTTATCTCTTCCTTCAAGCTTCAATTTGCGAGATTCCATATCTCACATTAGCAGAAGCAGACAGGTTACTAACAGAGGAAAAGCATAAACCGGTTTTAATTTCACTTGAATCAGTTTGGTGTTCAAGATGTAACGAATACAAGAATGTTCAAGCAAAACTTGATTCATTTTTCGAAGATAATGATAAAATTATTATGAAAAAGATCTCATGCGAAAAAGAACCAGTATTATGTAAAAAATTTCAAGGAGAAGGTGTTCCTAGAGTATATATGGCCACAACAACAGCCGAAAAATCACGTTTATACAACGAATCTCGCACATATGAAGAACTAAAATCATTTATTCGAAAATATATTGAACCTCCTGTGATTCAGATTGAAGATGAAGAACAATTGCAATCAGAATTAGAAATAAATCAGAATTTATCATTATTCTTCTTACAAGATCTGCAACGCACATCTTATTCAGAATTATTTTTAGAATTTGCGACAAAATATGATGAATATCCAGCCAGATTCTACAATTTCTCATACAAGCACTATAACACTGACAAACCACTCTTATATTACCAATTTCCCTTATTAAATCAGACTTTAGAATATAATCAAGCATGGGAAGCGAAAGAAGTCGAAAGATTCATATACGCACATCTGTATCCTAAGTACTGTAATCCTTCATCGCTATTTTTCAAAATTCAGAAAGATTTACACGAACCTTTTATTATTTTAGAAGATTACTATAAAAAGCACACATTAGATGTTTTTAACATTACTCTACAACTTCCTGATGGTATGAAGATCGCAGATACCGATTGTTTGGAGATGGAAACTTATTGTCGTTCAATTGGCGTCAATCCAGCTCGAAGACCATTCTTTGCAATCCACAATAACTATTTGGACATCTGGTATGACTTTTTGGACAATTATGACAAAGATAAAGTCATTGAATGGGCAATTAAAGTTTGGAATGGGAAAATTTCAGGATCAGGACCAGGCGCTGGTATATTAGGTATCTATAGAAGGAATCTGCAGCCTTATGCTAAGAAATTCGAATTTTTGTTCCCTTATATCGGAATTTTAATTTTAGTTTTTATTTTTGTTTATTTATTTGTAACATATTGCGAAATTTATAGCATTGATGATGTTGATCATGAGAAAAATGATTGATTTTCATCATTTTGAATAAAATTTTTTGTTTTTGCAATTTCACAATTACTCGTTTTTTAAGTGAATATTGATTCTTAGAGTTTTAATTCGGCTTATTTATTCTATTTTTTTAAAACAATAATGTCCACATATGGATTACAATGGTTCCTCAAATCTCCAACATCATCAGCAAGTGGATAAACGCAGCGATCAAGTCACAGATTCAACAGCATTGTTGTACTTGGCAGAAAATGATATTGGATTAAATGACCACAACCAATCCAGTATTATGATGCAGCGTCACCAATTCATATTGACTTTGGTGACTCAACTAAAGGTCTTTTCAATCGAACTTGCTAGAACATCTTGTATGTCATGTGTTAAATGCTAAGCCAGTTTATTTATATATAGTGGAAATCTTTAACCGATAACAAATATTTGCGGGTAATTCTTGTTGAGTTCAATTCAGATTTCATTGATGCAGATTGTGCATTTTCATGCATATAAATGAACAAGTTTCAATGCTTATTAAAGAAGCAAGTGATTCGACACTATACATTCGACATTTCTTTTTATTATGAATTTTATGCAAATTCATAATAAAATTTTTGAGGATGTTTTATTGTCGTCTGGAAAAAGTGACAAAATTATTATTGTCGTCTAAAAAGGTGACAAATTATTATTGTCGTCTGGAAAAGTGACAAAATTATCATTGTCGTCTAAAAAATAGATTTTTCAAGCATGTTTCGGTACCTAAATAAAGGAAGAACATCAATTCCATCTATGTATATAGTATGCAAACACGCATGATATATGGAGTAGCTCTTTATCTGGCTAAAAATCCTATTATTTGAAAATTCGCATTGTCGTCTAAAACCGCCAGACGACAATAATAATACCCCAAAATTTTTATGACCATTAATTTGGACAAATGTATGAAAAATGACATTGAAATTCAAGTAATCACCAAGAAATAAGAACATTGTGTAATATCATATCTTTAATAACCTTCAAAGAAATATAGAATCATGAAAATGTAATTAAAATCCGATATTTAAAAAATTAAATTACTCACTTCGCTAATATTTTCTATAAGTGTGACAATCTTTCCCCAATGTATATATGGAGGTCATTTGATTCCACTAATGAAGCATTGATAAATTAGTTGAAAGATTATATTTACAATATCTTTTTGACAATACTTTTTTGACACTTTTTAAAATATAATTACAACAAAATATGTCATGTTCAGAGGAGGCAGCAATTGATGATTTCAATGATTTTAGCAATATTAATCCTATTGATGTATTCGAGTACCCATGCAAAGCATCCAAATTAATTTGGGATATCAACTCAAATAATGTTTTACAGCAATCATTACAAATCATAGAACTTATTAAATCAAACAAAATATCCATTCAAATGGTATTTCACTTGGTAGATATTTATTCAAGACTTCGTTATAAAGATGTTGTAAATTTTGCTGATTTTTATCAAAAGATATCAAATGAATTTTCTTACTATTTTTTCCTGAAACTTATAGACTAGCAAGTGCATTATTTTATAAAGGTTTTAAATTTGGAAACTATATGAACCTCAATTTACTAAAGAAGAAATACTCAATGTATTCCCAACAGAGTCTCCTTTATATTACATTGCATGGGACAAGGTTGATGATCTTAAAAGGAAATTCCCAAATCTTGAATTTAACATTGATAGAAGGTATGGTTTGGATCCATTTGAGTGTGCAATTTTATTCGGGTCGGAATTATGTTTCAATTACTTGAGGAATCAAGGATCTTATTATTCCAGAGACTCAGAAAAGTATGCTATTCAGAGTGGAAATGCATACATTTTTTCCCAAATGATTGAAGATGGCCGAAAATTTGATAGAATGATTAACATTGCATTGGGAAATAGACATTATGATATTGCTGAATATCTTAAATCAAATTTGGGACAATTTCCTGACGCACTTGCAGAAATTCTATATTACGGAAATTATGATGTTGCATCATATTTACTTTCAAAAGGAGCAGATATCAACAAAAAATTCAATTTTTTGTCTATTCATTTACATCATTGTTTTATAGAATTCTATCTATTGTTATATCCATCTTTGCTTATTATAATTCTCTTTGTTTTCAAATCTTTTATTTGATTATGGAATTGTTTCCAATTTCACACCCTTCATTATTTAATTATATCCCAATTCTTTTAATATCTCTTGTTGTTTTATTGTATTCGCTTAGATTTATTATTATTCATTGTAATATATAATTCCATATCTTTTAATATCTACTATTGTTTTATGAAATTCCCTTCGAGTTTATATCTATCATTGACTTAAGATGTTATTTTAATATTCATGTTCATAATTGATTAATGAAATTCATTTAATATTAATTATTGTCCTCTTTGTGATGCAATCAGAGATCATTTAATTGAAATTATCAAATTCCTAATAGAGCATGGTGCTGATGTCAACATAAGACTTTTTATCTTTCTTCTTATATTAATTGTTTCTTTATTCTATTATTTTTATATCTATATTTATCATTGTTCTATTATATTCTCGTTATTATCAAATTTATCATTAATTTATTTGATTCGTTTTAGTATATCTATTACTGTTTTATTATATTCTCCTAATTATTATATTCTTCAATAATTAATCGAATTCTTTTCATGTTCATATTTATCTTATTTTAATGTAATTAGTTTTCTTTTTATATTTGTCATTGTTTTTTTATATTCTCATTGTTTTAATATCCATTATTGTTTTATTGGATTATCTATGTATTAACATTTATCTTCGAATTATGCAATTTTCTTTGATTTTATATAATTCATTGATTTCTAACATTCTATAAATTTATATATTTTCATTTGTCTCATTCAATTTGGTTTAAACTGATGAAATTCCACTAAGTATTGCAATTAACGAAAATTCAATTGAAATGGTCAAACTGTTAGTTGAATATGGTGCAGATGTCAACAAGATACATTTTGTCTTTAATTTCACATTAATTATTTTTTCAGTGGATTAATTTTCATTTCATATTTCCCATTACTTTTTGACAATCATCTTCTTTTCATATTTATCATTAATTTATCGCATTCAATTTCTTTTCATATTGACCTTTGAATTATCGTATTTTTAATGACTTCATATTTACAATTGTATTACAGAATTATCTCTTTATAAATATCTATCATTGAATAATAAGATACATTTATTATTAATCAATGTCCCCTCAGTGATGCAATCAAAGTAAATTCCTTCGAAATTGTTCAATTCTTGGTTGAACATAGTGCATATGTAAACATGAAACTTATTCTCTTTATTTTCATATCTATCAATTTGTTGTGAAGTGCTATTTTTTCTCATGTTATTCAGCGATTTATAAAACCATATTTCTTTTCATATCTGTCATTGGTTTATAGAATTCTATATATATTTATTATATCTATCATTGTTATATCAAATTATCTTTACTTTATTACTTATTATTTACTTATGGAATTTCATATAAATGTCCTCTCAGTTATGCAATCCAAAAGAATTCTTTCGAAATTGTGAAATATTTGGTTGAACATGGTGCAGATGTAAATATGAAGCTCTTTCTCTTTATGCTAATATCTATCATTATCTTATGGAATTTTCATTATTTTCAAATCCATATTATGTTAATCCAAACGAATTTCCACTAGATTCCTCTATGATCATGGCGCAAAGACTGATCAATGATTTTATATTTTAAATTAAAATAAAAATTGCTTTATAAATGTGTTTTTTCTTTTCATTAATTTGAGCAAATATCCTCTTTATTCTATATATCGCATTTGAATCTTTTTTTATCTTTGATAATTAATTAGATTTTTATATATAAATTCAAACCTTGAATCATCTCTCGAAGTCCGTATTGGTGTTAACAGTGGATGTCCACTAATCTGTGGTGTCCTTGGAAGCGACAAACCAACATTCTACATCATCGGTGACTCAATAAATTCTGCCGCATGATTAGAGTCTAAAGATATCCATGGACGTGTTCAAATTTCAGAATGCACGAACTCCCTCATCGATGGTATCGACTACACCATCGAAGAACGCCGCGAGATCTTTCTCAATGGCAAAGGAAACCTGAAGACTTACTTTTTTTCTCTCCCTAACAAAAATAACAACATTGAAAACTCTTTGTTAATAAATTTGGGTCTTCAATCAGAAAAATAAGAATAGACACTTTAATCAAAATTAAACAATTTGAATGTATAAAAATTCTATTTTTATATTCTTTTTTTTATGAGCCTCCTTAATAAGAGAATGAGTGTGATCATTATTTAAATTGTTTGATCATAGGAAATAAAGGAGAATATTTATTTTCCAGAAACCAATAATTTATTTGCTGGATGCCAAGGAAATGTTGGAACACTGTCATTAAGCTATAACCAATAAATTCTTTATTTTTGTACTTTTTGTTACGAATAATATAAAAAATTAGTTTAATATCGATTTTAAATTTCAAATGACATTTTAATTACTGAAACTCTCGGGATATGTGCTATCGTATAGAATCTAACCAACTTTTAAAAAAATCTTCATTAATTAAATTTAACTGATCTTCATGATACTATCAACTTGAATATTCAATTTATAACACGGAAATGAATTTTAATTTCCTAAAATTATTTATTACCGGAAAAGACCTTCAATTTCTTTTCTCAAATAAATTCAATCAAGCAAATCAAAATCATTAAAATAAGTTTTAGCAAGATAAATAGCTAAAAATTAGTGGTATTATTTTGAGAAAAATAAAACGATTTTTATAATCTATTCAATTTTCAATGCTTGATTTTTATAATCTATTAACAAAACGGAGCTTGCATTTTAAAATTGTTTTAAATTTTATCAGATCATTTCAGAAGATTGAAAACTTCTCTGAAAATTTTGATAAAATTCGTTCTAAATTTAAAATTCTTTCATAAAAATAGCATAGAATGCTATTTAAAGGTCTCAATAAATTTTCCAACGGCGCAATTTTTTTTCCTTTAATTTGTGATAAAGCAGATTGAAATTTCAATAAGTCATTTTATCATTCTTATTCCTATATATTTTTTGGTAATATGATTGTTTTATAAATCAAAAATATCAATTGTATTGATCGTTGAATGTAAACTTATGAAATATTCATTACTTTATATTAAATGTACCTCTTATGGCTTCTTGCATTTGATTATCACTTCCCAGAATGCACCGTAAAGGAAAAGGAAGATGCCAAATATTATGAATTCCAAACAATTACAATTCCACCTGGACAATGCTTCGCTACATGGAGCAGTGCAATGATCGGAACTCTTGATAATGAAACAAAATATAAGGTATCTTACAAAACAATGCCATGCGAAAATGGTGAGGGAATTAGTAACGAAATTGAATATAAATATGAAAATCCATTATTTTTAAATAAAGACGGAAGTTCAGTAGAGAATTATTACAAAATACAAGCTGTTAATCCTCAAAAGGAAATTGTTCTCTTCTTTTCTAAAATTAATCCAACAATTAGATCCCAATTTGTGACAAGGGATAGTTTTATTGTCAATTTAAATTCTGGCAATTTTAATATAATTTCTGATAAAGACAAAGATGTTTGCATTGCCTTTATCTTAAAGTATCAATATCAGCATGTAAATTTTGCGTCAAATGCAAGTATGGAATTAAAGAATGGCACTACGACCCATGACGGGGACTCTCAAAGTGTGACCACCGCTAATCCATATATTTTTGAAATAAAGTATGACGAACCAACCAGAACAACAATTGATTATTATATTGAAATGAGTAATTCAGTCTATGATTTAAATAAGCACATATTTTATCAAGGAATCGTTCCTCTAATCAACGGACCAATTACATATCAAGAAGCATTGAAAGCAACATTCGATTACAATCAGGCATACCATGACAAAGTAGATTCATCTTACTATTCTAAATGCCAACACTCATATACAAGGAATGATAATGCAGTCAAAACATTCAATCTTAAGTCAGGTGAATGCTTGCGAACTTCAACACCAGTAATTCTTTCTGGAAATAAAAATTATGATGCTGAAGGAATAGTCATAGATAAAAAGGGAAGATATCAGGGAACATTTACATCACAAAACCCACTGTTCTTGTCAGTTAAAGATGAAGAACATAAGGTTTATTCAAAGATAACATGTCATGAAGCAAAGGAATGTTCAGTTCAAGTATCAAAGATTATACCAACTACTGATAAAACAGGATCATATGTAACTACAACAAATAAACATTTCAATAATAAATCATTATTTCATGCTTTTTTGCATATTTAAATTTGAATCGAATTTCGCCGTTGGATGTAAACTCCAGAATTCATAATTTTAATGATTTCACTCTGGATTATCTCCATAGATAATCCATTTCAAGAATGTACTGTAAGCATCCCAGTAATACTGGCAAAATACCAATTTCAAACAATCGAAATTCCAGCTGGACAATGTTTGGCCACAAATGCTGATGCAATGATTGCTACATACTCTGATGAAGAGAGGTATAAATTATCATACAAAACAACAACTTTTGAGAATGGTCAAGTGAAATTTAGTGATGAAATTCAATTTGAGGTTGAAAATCCTCTCTTTTTGAATCATATTGATAGCCAAAAATATTACAAAATATCTGCAGTTAATACATCAAAGACAATCAATCTTTTCTTTATGTTAATTGATGGGACAGGAAATGATGGATCAATTCATGAAACTTACATTGTTAACATTGCAAAAGGAGATTTTCAAATAGTTTCAAACAAAGATAAGAAAATTTATATTGGTGTGATATATAAAAATGCTTTAGAACACTTAACAATATCATCAAATAATTCAATAAAAGTTCTCTATAAAGATAAGGAAGAATCTGGTACTTTTCAAATGTATCAAGAACAAGGTCCGTTTGTTCTTGAAATAACAGCTTCTGGTCCAACATTAACCAAAGTTGATCATTATGGAACTTATAATGGTATTTTTGATGCAAACCAATTTCAAGTTTATGAGGGAATTGTTCCCGCAATTAATGGGCCAATTTCAAGTACAGATGCTTGGATTGCAGAGTCAAAACGTAATAGAGCAATCCAATACGAAATAGATGAATCTTATAATGGTGAATGTAATTATTCTTACACAGAGAAAGACAGTATTATAAAGACATTCAATCTTAAAGCAAATGAGTGCCTAAGAACAACCGTTCCTGTAATTCTTTCTGCTAATAAAAATTACTCTGTCAAAGGACAAACTAGAGATTCACAAGGCACTTGGACCTCTGATTTTACAGCAGCAAGTCCATTATTTTTAAACGTAAATGATGGCGGTCGTGTTTATTCAAAAATTACCTGCGATGATTGCAAAATTCAAATTTCTCAAATTATACCATCCACGAAAATAACTAATTTATTTGTTGATACTGTAATTAAAGGACTATATAACGGACAAGCTTCAAAGACAGCAAAGGGGTACTCATTTATATCTTTGAAACCATTAACCATCACGATCGAATCCGAGTTAGGAGCATATTTTGCAAGGCCTACAGATGAAGAGTCTACATTAATAAAAGGGCAAAAAATTATAAAAACACAAGGATCGGATTTATTCCAACTCTACAATAGTGGATTTGATAGTAAATTCACAATCACTCTTTCCGGAGGAAGATCATCAACTGAAGATGAGGAATTTTTATTCCCCGATTATTCAGGTGAAGTTCCTAGTAACAATGGACCAATAAAAATAACAGGAGTAAATAGCGTGAAAGAGAGTCCAAAAGGATCAAATGGTGGTAGCTCTGTATGGATTCCAATTGTCGTTGCAATTGTTGTAATTCTTGTAATTGCAGGAATTGTTGTTGGACTTGTTCTTTTCTTCATCAATCGGAAGAAGAAAGAAGCAGAAAACGCCCAAGATTCACCAGATACTAAAGAAAATAACCCAGCCCAACCTTAAGTTAATAATAAAAATCAAAATTTTAAATTATTTTTAAATTAACAATTGCACTCAATTCCATGAAAATTATAAGAATACATAAAATCAGAATGTGAATGGATTCTTCCAATTGATATGAAAAACTAGTAAAATTTTGATTGAATGAAATCATCGGATTTCTCATCTATTGAATAGATGGAATTCATTATTAAGTTGTCATTCTTTCAAAATCCAAAACATGTATTACTTGTTATTAATGAATTATCTATCAGAAGTGTGAATGAAAATACATTGTTGATATTTTTATGCATTAATTACTTGTACACCATGAAATAATCTCAAATAATGAAGTCTGACTTTGTTTTACAACTATGAGTGTTAAGATTTCAAACAAATCTTCTGTTTTTTTTAGTAAATATCCACCAGAAATACAAAATAAAGTAAAGTATACACGAACATCAACTCAACAAAGTAAATTCTATGATTGTACACTGAAAAATCTCAACTATTGAATTTCCGATTAAAGTTTTTTAATTGTAAAGTCCTGAAAAATTTGGCGAAAATTTTATTTCATTTTTTTCATAATTTGATGCAACTTCCACAGAATTTTGATTATCACTTAACTCCAGCTGAGCAAAAAGCAATAGAAAGGATAGTCCCACTTCACCAAGCGAAAATTCACCTTGCTTTCCGAGCAAATTTCATATATGAAAACAAAGAATACAATAATGCGGCGATTGCTTTATCAGAGCATATGATTACAATATGTACACCAGGATTTTTAATCTTTACATTGAAATTCTTTACATCATTTCATCTATTTAAGATTACATCAATTTCTACATTAGATGATCGAACAGCTGTCATTGAATATGGTAATGAATCAATTACTATATGCACTCCAGTATGTATGAGGTTCATCCGCAGCATTCTTCGCAATTTTATTTTATCAAATCCGTCTTTACCTGCAAATCTAAGGTTTAAATTCACTTGCCACAACATGGACTTCTTCCCTCCATTCCATCCGAGCCTATCTCCTTCCCAAATTTTCCAATTTACTTATAATGCTTTTTGTTCTTATTACGATACGACTTATTACCACGAGATTCCTATGTTTTACCACAGCCTGTTAACATCAGGAAACTGCATTTTCGATTTGACCAAACTTCCACTGAAAATTTTGGAATATGGCTTACAAGATTCAGCAGAATTGCGACCAATTACGTCCAGTTTAGTCTATACGCCATTTACGTATGGTTTTGTCTGTAATAACTTCACTCGCCACGACATTTTTCAATCAATAGCTCCGATTATCGAACAAAACGAAAGTATCAGGATAATTAAGATCACTGATGCCGAAGCTGTCGATGGCTGCGTTCAAATCGCTCATGCAATGGAAAATTCTCAAAATTCAAATATAGTTTACTGGGATTTCTCCAAAAACAAGCTTACAGACACCGAGGCATTCACTGCAGCATTGTCAACATACAGAGCACCCGTGAAATCGATAAAACTGAACTTTTGCGAGTTATCAGATTTATCAATTTCATTACTCTTCCAAAGCATCACGGCGAACGAATATATGCATGACATTGAAGAGATATCTTTATTAGGATCAAGAATTAACGCTTATAATGCGGATTTGATCATGGAATTCCTTCAAGAAATATTTCATAACGAATTCATACGATTAAAGTCATTACATTTATCGTATGTTAGTAATGTAGGCCAAATAATAGCATTTATCAGCCAGAGCGGCTTCCAAATTGAAAAGATTTCGATAACAAATACAAATCTTTCTGATTCCGGGGAAGTTCTTTGTGATTTCGTCCACAATGCTCCTAAATTAAAATACCTATGCTTAGATGGCTGTAAATTCCTAAAGGAAGACATGTTAATGCTGATAAATTCAATTGGAGTGAACGAACACGTAGAAAAGATAGATTTATCATTGGCCGATGTAAATTTCAGTTCCGATGATTTTGAAGAGATTTTCAATTTCTTTTCTGAAAAAATTCCATTGAAAATCAGATCCCTTGTATTAGATGGCTGCAATATTTCTGTGGATAATCTAAGGTCATTTGTCCAGAAGTCCAGCGACTTCGTTCGTCTCTCCAAGCTTTCTCTTTCGAGAATCTTCAAAGAAGGCACTCCGAACATCTCCTACGAGTTATCGCAGATTGCAAACATCTCCACCTTGGAGTCTATCATCATTAGAGGTGACGATTCGCACAAATTAGGAAAAGATTTAATTCAATTAATTTGCGCTTTAAGAATTTCACCAACAATCAAGATGATTGACTTTTCCAATAATAATATAGGCGATATTGGCTTAAGATGTCTCACCAATCTCGTTTTGAGTTGCACAAATATCAAATCTGTTGTTTGTGACGGTTCCCATCCATCAGATTTCTCCCAAATAGCTTCTTACATGGATACATTGGCAACTGATTACTCCCTGCTCGCTGCTCCGCTTCCTGTTGAAGACATTTTCGATTTAATTGTCGGAGAAGAGGAAAATCTCATGAAAAGACGCATTTCGGAGATCACAAACCTCCAGACAAGGCTTGAAAACAACTTATCTAAGAACAGAGCACGCGAGGGAGTACATTCTGACCTTACAATGCAAGATGATGAAATTCTTAATGAAATTATCGACAAAGCAACAGTTGATTTAGCTGGATTGTTGTCTAATTATGAACTTAAGACACATGCTGCTATTACAAACGTTGTTGGTTTGCCTCTTCCGTTCGAACCTGAAATGAAACAACAAAATTCAATAGAAAACGATACAGAGGACACAGAAAACAACAACAATTACGTAAACAGCGAAATGATGGAAGTTGTGAGAGAAAATGGTTCCGAAATCGACGGATTACAGACATTACAGTTTAACTCACTGTTGATAAGACGTCCTGATGCTGCAGAAAGAGTTGGAAAGGCTGTTCACAGCATTTACCTCTACGAACTAGGTGAATCTGATTCTTATGACGATTACGATGAAGAAGAAGAGAATTTCGAGATTGAAGATGAAGAAGAACCAAAACCATCCGAATTCAATGTCGATGATGTAGAAATTGAAGAAAAAGATGCAGATGAAGAAAATACAAAATAATTAACGAAAATGACTTGTTTATTATGTTATATACTATATACATATTTGTTTTATATACTATAAACTGTTTATTTTTTTCATATTTTTTCTAAAATTAATCAAAAATAAAAAATAATCATGTAAGAAATAAAAAATAAAATAAAACTCATAGTCACTAAACTAATTTGTGGAAGGTTTAATAAATCTGATTTTTTATAAACCGTTGAAAATAAAATTCAATGTTTTTCTCAATTTTCTGACATATTCAAAAATATAAAAATTTATAACAGAAAATTATTTCTGATTGTCATAAATATTTTAAATCATTAAGGATGTCAATTCGGAAAATTGTTTTCGTTTTAGGAGAATATAATTTTCCATTTGGAAAATTTAAAAAGTGAGACGCGCAGGATTCGAACTTTTTTAAAAGTTGATTTAAATATATTCTAGTGTGGAATCTAAGGATAATATCATATTTAAAATAAGAATATACGAGTTTAGGTAGTATTATTTTTTTCGATAAATTTGAGAGTATGTACGTTTAGGGCATCAAAAGTGTCAATTCGCTCAGCGAAAGCTGAGCTAGCTTCGTTCTCGAAAAAATAGGGAAGAAGTGAAGGAGAGTGATACAGATGTTGACACATTCATGTAATTTCAACAAATTTGATCAAATTGAAATTCAATGAAATTCAATTCACTTCATATCCTTCAGTCAGTACATTGACATCCTTCTACATCACAATGATAACTCGGGAATCAATAGTTCTACAACTAACTCAGAAAAAAAACAAGATTTTTACTTCCAGCTTGCAGCTTTTAAAAAGTTTCGATGATAAAAATCACTCTACTCTTGTTTATAGATATGTGATGATAGTAGGTAAACGTATTCTTATTGATTTTAATAAAAATATTTTTACGAAAATCTGAACCAATTACAGAGTTATTCATAAAGTTTATGATAACTGTAATTATTTCATCTTTGTTTTATATTTGAATAAACAATTTAATTTAAATTGCATAATATTTTTTGGTTGAAAGACAGGAAACTTAGTTGAGTTTGTATTATTTTTATCGTTTAATTCATCGTATCAGTGAGTGATCCAGATATTTAAGATATTTAGAAAAAAATTATTAATTTGATTAACAAATTTTAATCAAAATAGCAAAAATCTATTTGATAGCTGTAAACAAACAATAATTTTTATTTCAAGCAAAATCACTTATTTTCATCTAAACGTATAAAATTGTCAATTTTATAAAAATAAATTGAAAATTTCAAGAAATGTAAAGGAGAGTAATATTTTTCAATTTTCTTTTTTCTTTGTCTCAAATATTTTCTGTTGGGAATTTTCTTGTTATCAAAAAATAATTTTAATATTTGTTTATTTTATTACATACAATAAAATTTTAAAAAACTCTATTTCTTCTCAAGAAAATTTTTTTCCTTCATATGAAGAAACATTTTGTTCTCCATTTGATACTGAGTCTAAATCTCGATTTTTGAATTTTCTTCTTTCCAAATTTCTTTTTCCAAATTAGAAGTTTAATTCAAATTTTCAATAGTTTATATATTTTCTCAAACCGTCTCAGATTTTCTCACTTTTTAGGGATTTTCTCTCAAAATATACAAAAATAGTAATATCAATATATGTGTCTAATATACTTTAAAACCATCGTGACAAAATTCAAAAACGAAGAGTTCTTCTCTCCAAGTTTTTTTCAAAATCAAAAAAATGAGATAAAAAAGTACGTTTGGAAAATTCATTTTTAGCATTTTAGGAATTTTCTCACTTTTCTTCCAAATTGACATCCTTAAAATCATTTAATTTATTTTATTTCAAAATTTAAAATTTTAATATTTAATTATATAAATTAAAATAAACATTTTTACAAATTTTTATAAAAAAATATGTGACATATCGTTTTACCACAATTCAAAATAATTAATGTTGATAAATGTATTTAATATGTAATATTAAACATATTTTGCGCGAGAAGTGAGTTGTGGTAACTTTCGTGGATATCCATCGTTCATTTTATGGTAAAAATTCTCAATTTGTGGGGAAAGTTCTCAATTTTGTGGTAATTTTTATGTACCACAACTCAATTTGTGGTCACTTCATCTTACCACGTGGTAAGTTTTTATAAAACTCTTTATTTACCATTGATTTCTGATTTAATATCAATATCTTGAATAATCAAGCATATCTATCGCTTTAAATTTTATTCTCTAATTCCAAAAAAAATTCAAAAATCAAAAAAGAGAAAGGGACAGACTAGCCCATTGTCACTTTTTAATTTCGCAAATGAACGCTTATGGAGTGGAGTTTTTTGGGTAAATCTGATTTGCTTATAAATGAAATAAAATCAAAAGAAACCATATTGGCATTATATTATGCAAAAATAAATGATCTTACTTAGTACTTTTAAAGTTAATTTCAGAAAAAATTTGACACAATGGTATCCGGCACATACAAGTTGTGTACAACCAAAATATAAGTTGGTTTAAACATATATTGCTATATCTCATGATCTTACTTAGTACTTTTAAAGTTAATTTCAGAAAAAATTTGACACAATGGTATCCGGCACATACAAGTTGTGTACAACCAAAATATAAGTTGGTTTAAACATATATTGCTATATCTCATGATCTTACTTAGTACTTTTAAAGTTAATTTCAGAAAAAATTTGACACAATGGTATCCGGCACATACAAGTTGTGTACAACCAAAATATAAGTTGGTTTAAACATATATTGCTATATCTCATGATCTTACTTAGTACTTTTAAAGTTAATTTCAGAAAAAATTTGACACAATGGTATCCGGCACATACAAGTTGTGTACAACCAAAATATAAGTTGGTTTAAACATATATTGCTATATCTCATGATCTTACTTAGTACTTTTAAAGTTAATTTCAGAAAAAATTTGACACAATGGTATCCGGCACATACAAGTTGTGTACAACCAAAATTTCATATCCCTAGTTTTACATTTATGTTTAGTTTTATTTCACCTAATTTTCAAAGATCATAATTGAATTAGATGGCCAAGCTATTCAAAACATGACCAAGCTTATCAAAATAAGATCAATATATTCAAAATTCTTTATTCTTTCAAATCATTTCATTTTAATGCAGATCCAAGATCACGAACTCACATATATCGAGTTGCTTAAGTATGGAGTGCAACAAGAAATCCAAGCAGGTTGTAGTTATTCATATAAAACTAGGAAAGAAAGAAATCAAATCCAATTTAATTGTAAGTGGCCGAATTGTCCATGTCGCTTCCTTGTTGATACACTTCCCGATGACAAGTACCACATACGAAAAATGTATTAACACCCACAATCATTCTGCCCCTTTTCCAAACAAATCACAACAAATTACATCATATTTTTATAGATCTTATTTAACAAGATATTTTGAATCAAATCAAGACCGTGTTTACGCACAATTAAGGTGTTTCAAAGATCTTAATATCCCATTTGATAGTGGGATCATTCCGGAAATGTTTCAACAAGAGATTTCGAAGAAATGACACAATTTAAAAAAAGTCGAATGCATCAGTATGCTTGAAGTTAGTATACATATCAAGGGTACGACGGCACTGCGTTCCACCGTACCCATTATATGTGAATTTGACACTTTACAAAACCGTTAACGTATATTTTACAATACAAACGACAACACTAACTTAACCTTAAATATTTACAAAGCCGCCAACCACTTCACCTCACTAATGTAAAAATAAACGTTCTCACTTACAAAAGTATTGCAACTCCTCCCATTGCTGTGCTTCATATAACAGCTCATAATCTTCTGACTCACTTTCTTCTTCATATAGGTCAAAATCACTGTCATAGTTTATACCTGTAAGTTTTGACAAAGCTAATGAAACACGCTTACCGTTTGTATCATATGCTTGTATAAACTTTCCATTATGCTTGTAGTCATAAACGCTCAAACTAACTTTACCCTTTCTCCCTCGTATCTGATAGAATGTATTTTCACGAGGAACGAAGAACAAATTCTTGAACTCATGACCGTTGTAGTTTGTTATCTCAATAGTTTTCGTCATTTATATAAAAATATAAAAATAAAAAAAAAATAAAAAAAAAAAAATAAACTTAAAATTAATGATATCACCACCCTCACACGTATGAAAACATAGCGCAAAAATAAATTTAGGTGAAGTGGTGAAATCTCACCTCTTTTTTCACCTCTTTTTTCACCTCATGAATTCATTGCTTTATAACTCTCTTCCTTTCTCCAACTCTTCTAACTTCTTCCTAAGTTCAGCAATGTTGTCCTCATGAAGTTTAATCTTCCTTAATATACCTTCTCTATCTAATGGTTGCTTTATCTTTCTAAACTGAACTCTACCATCCTTCATAGTATGAACGTAAAAATTCTGGAACCGCTCCTGATTTAATGTATTCTACCAAAAATTTTTGTTTCATTGCTTCAGTGACTTTAGTCGTCATTTTACTCTAAATAAAATGTTCAAATAAAATAAAACTAACGTTATTTTTTTTCAGTAAGGAAACGCAGGAGTTTTACGATTTATTTGAGGCGTAGGTTCTGGTTTAAATGTTGGAGTCGGTTTAGGAGTTGACTTTTGAACAGGAGTTTGTACTTTCATAGGTTCAGGAGTCATTGAAGGTTTTGCTTGTGAAGGCGTTGGTTTTGGCGATGGTGTCGGAGTTTGTTCAAATTCAGCTACTTCAGTATTATTTATAACATTTGCTTTATTTCTTTTCAACATCATTACTGCTCCTGCTGTAGCTAGCAAACTAGTGGGAGACCATATTTTATATAAGGACTTGACCAAATGCTATTTTTGACAGGAGCTGGTGGAACACCTAACCTTGGTGAGACTGCTCTTTGCCATTGTGCAGCTCGTAAGAAATATTCAATAGGTGCTCCATAATCGTTTGGTAAAGTTTGTTTCATAGATGGTGAAGGTTCACGAGAGCTTGATGAAGAACTCATTTATAAGCTTTAAAAATAAACGTTCATCCTTTATTCTTCACTGTCGTCAGTTGCTAAGTTATAGTCGTCAAGTCTTATTATTGGTATGCCTGACTGTCTTACTTGTATTGCAAAGCAACAATCCCTCATAAATCCAATAAGTGGCTTTGGTACGTTTTCAGTTGCTAGTTCAATAGGTCCTTTAACAGACAATTTGTATGTTATTGGAGCAGTAGATGTTTGACCTTGCTGGAAGCAAAAGTCCACTTCTGTTGGAAAACCACATAAGAAATGTGTGTTGTCATAGCTATCCCATTTATGTTCCACACTACCATCATCCACCAATGACCTCATAACATCTTCATTAAATCCTATCATATCATTGTTTGTATTGCAGGCGTTCGCAACCATTTCATAAAATACAGGTCCATATGATTTTTCAGGTTCTGCAGGCATATTTCCATAAGCTCCCATGGAAAGCTGAAGATATTTAAACTTAGGGTTCTCAAAATTAACATAATAGTTGTCTTTCTTTCTAAATAGTGCCCAAATACTTTTAACATTAATAGGCGTATAAGCTGCTGTAAATGTTGCACTTGAACTATCTGTATTCTTTGAGAATGAACCGTCCATAGGAATCCAATCCATAACTTTAACAGGAAAACATAAAGCCTCGTTTGTATAATGTTCTACAAGTTCTGTATAAATGTTAGGGTCTAAAGAGAATGACTTTGGATGAATGAAACATTCATTAAAATCCATCTTTGTTCGAAATAGTTGCTGGGTTACAGTTGTAATAGTAACTGTTCCACTAGCTTCTACTGCCTTCGTTATCATAGTGAATGGTTCATTCCATGGAACAAATTTATTTGTCGGTGGATTTGAATCTGAAGCAAATGCAACTTTAAGAGTTGGATTGAAAGCAATGATATCATTTACAGATATAGATGTGCATTGTAAGGCGTCGCTACTGAACTTTACTTTAAGCTGAATGTTTCCTGCAAAAGCTGGAATAAATCGAATAGCTTCTAATGGAAGGAATCTTCTAACAGGAATTCTTAAACGAAGCTTAAAATCAAATGATTTTCCTGCTGTAATTGGACCACTAACAATTTGTCCTGTTCTGCATGTTCCCGAATGACTCCATACATCTTCATGTCGAGTCTTTGAAAAAACATCTACTTTCTTTATTTGTTCGGTAGTTTGTGAGTTTGAAGTTATATATGCTTCTTCTCTTGCGTTGTCTTGAGAATATACGATACGACCATTTGCAAGGATTTGATATCCAGCAACTGCATAGAAAGCGTCATCAAAACCAATCCAAAATCCTGGTGGGTTTGTTTTATTGGAACCTGAACCAATTTCTTTATCTACAATAAATTGACCTTCCATTTTATACGTAATGAATGTATTGTAAAGGTCCAACATATTTTCACCAGGAGGTGAGAGATTGAATGTTACCCATGTGTTATCTTTAGCAGTTCCAGGTTGTGATGGAATCTTTGCGTCAGAATATTTTCTATTAGTGTCACCAATTTGAACTGCATTGTCTATGATATCGAAATATGAGCGAATCTGATGAATATGCTCTGCTGGAGTAAATTCGTTTAACTGTTCGTTCTGCATGTATTTACTTCGGATAAAAATATCTATTTACTTCATTATTCTCACTCTTCTTCTTGGCATTCGTGGTGGAAGTTGTTTCTTGACATTTTCAATGAACTGTACATTCTCTTTTGTCTCAACTTCTTTCACTGGTGGGTCAGGGTTCTTTGACTCGGTTTGTTTTTCAATGAAATTCACGAACTTTGCAATAAGCTCTTGGTTCGTTATTGAAAGAACATCTGGCTTCTTTTCTTCTGGTTCTATTGACTTTTCAGTTTGAATAGAAGGCTTAACATGGGCTTCGTGGACTTCACCCTTGCCATGCACCTTAATGTTGTCGCTCTCTGCATTCGCTAATGGTACCTTTCTTTTTCTTACATATATTTTACCATCTTTACTCTGACTTACATAATAGAAAGGATGTTGTATTCCTCTGGCGTCATTTAATATAATAGACTCTCGTTCTGATTTTGACAAGCTCATTTTACATCGGTTAAAGTTTTAATTTAGTTTTTTATCTACAGTCAAATGACTCAGTCAAATCCTACGGACAAGACCCCAAGGGGTCATAGATGTTGAAGCATTGAAGAAAGAAATTCGCGAGCAAATTTTATCCGAACTGAAGGAACAAAAACCAGAACAAAAGCCAGAGAGACCAAAGAGAAAACTTAGTGAAAAACAACTAGCTGCATTAGCTGCTGGAAGACAGAAGAACCCACGTTTGCTGGCGAAAAAAGCTAGAGAAGAAGCAAAAGCAAAGGAAGAACAAAAAGCAAAGGAAGCTGAAGCAAAGAAAGAGTAAATGGTTTATTTTTTCCGAATTAAATGTATAGACAAATACCTTTATCTGTTGCGTTCAGTAGTGAAAACCCTGACGTCAAAATAAAAGGGGAACAGAGTAACGTTTAAGTTTCCAACAGACTGGATTGTGAACATAAATGAAGAGAAGTACATTGGCATAACATCTATGTATATAACACGTGCTTTCAGAAAGGTTGACTTTATACTTCAAGTCGAGATAGAAAATGACGAACAGTCTTTAAGCGCCCAAAACATTCACATATACAAATACTTTAAAGACGATACAACATTGTTGCAATGTATGATTTCATTTAATGAGATGTTCGAGAAAAAGTTCAACATTGAAGTACAAACTTTACAGCCTTTACGTGAGTTTCTTGCACAACTGAAAGAAGAAGGTAGTCAGCCACAACTTATAGACTTTCATTATGAATTTAATGAAAATGAAGATGGAACTCATGACTGTCAATTCATTGTATTCTCACCATTCAATGAAGTCGCTAAAGAGAAAAAAAATCCATTACGTATAAGATTTCAAATCTCTGAACCAAGTGATGATTTTAAGAATGTTTTCAATTATGATGCAATGCTTCCGAGGAAAAATGAATTTTCAAAGATTGTAACACCTGGCATTTGGGATAGAAAGCAAGCAATACTTTACTCTAATATAGCCAAAGGCGTTGAAAATGAGTTCATTGGTCATACAAGAACTTCACCACTTCCTAACCCTAAATACTATAAATTAACTGGCTTCAATCGTGAGTTTTGGATAGACATGTTCTCCACTCATGACCATAAATGTCCAGTGTTCTTGCCTCCAGATGGGAAGGACTGTCTCTACATTGAAGCACAACTCTTAAACTCTACCATCGCAGTATTGTAAAATCTACGCTAGCTTTATTTTTATCACGAATGACCTCATTGCTGACAAAAATAAGCCGCTAGCGGCAAGGGCGAAGCCCATGACCTCATTCATGACCTCATTGCTGACAAAAATAAGCCGCTAGCGGCAAGGGCGAAGCCCATGACCTCAGAACTTCAACTCAAAGAGTCCGGAGACAAAGTCTCATGGTTTTTAGGTTATTCAATAATTAATTATTTTTGAAGAACTGAAGGTGCTACCATGCTACCATGTGCTACCAGGTCATTTAACTTCTCTGAAAAAGTGTGACAACATGACATTTTGACAACAGTTCAGGAGGAAGGTAGTTATGAATTATTTTTAAAGAACTGAAGGTGCTACCATGCTACCATGTGCTACCAGGTCATTTAACTTCTCTGAAAAAGTGTGACAACATGACATTTTGACAACAGTTCAGGAGGAAGGTAGTTATGAATTATTTTTAAAGAACTGAAGGTGCTACCATGTTACCATGTGCTACCAGGTCATTTAACTTCTCTGAAAAAGTGTGACAACATGACATTTTGACAACAGTTCAGGAGGAAGGTAGTTATGAATTATTTTTAAAGAACTGAAGGTGCTACCATGCTACCATGTGCTACCAGGTCATTTAACTTCTCTGAAAAAGTGTGACAACATGACATTTTGACAACAGTTCAGGAGGAAGGTAGTTATGAATTATTTTTAAAGAACTGAAGGTGCTACCATGCTACCATGTGCTACCAGGTCATTTAACTTCTCTGAAAAAGTGTGACAACATGACATTTTGACAACAGTTCAGGAGGAAGGTAGTTATGAATTATTTTTAAAGAACTGAAGGTGCTACCATGTTACCATGTGCTACCAGGAAACTTCTTCAGTGTGACAACATGACATTTTGACAACAGTTCAGGAGGAAGGTAGTTATGAATTATTTTTAAAGAACTGAAGGTGCTACCATGTTACCATGTGCTACCAGGTCATTTAACTTCTCTGAAAAAGTGTGACAACATGACATTTTGACAACAGTTCAGGAGGAAGGTAGTTATGAATTATTTTTAAAGAACTGAAGGTGCTACCATGCTACCATGTGCTACCAGGTCATTTAACTTCTCTGAAAAAGTGTGACAACATGACATTTTGACAACAGTTCAGGAGGAAGGTAGTTATGAATTATTTTTAAAGAACTGAAGGTGCTACCATGCTACCATGTGCTACCAGGTCATTTAACTTCTCTGAAAAAGTGTGACAACATGACATTTTGACAACAGTTCAGGAGGAAGGTAGTTATGAATTATTTTTAAAGAACTGAAGGTGCTACCATGTTACCATGTGCTACCAGGTCATTTAACTTCTCTGAAAAAGTGTGACAACATGACATTTTGACAACAGTTCAGGAGGAAGGTAGTTATGAATTATTTTTAAAGAACTGAAGGTGCTACCATGCTACCATGTGCTACCAGGTCATTTAACTTCTCTGAAAAAGTGTGACAACATGACATTTTGACAACAGTTCAGGAGGAAGGTAGTTATGAATATTTTTAAAGAACTGAAGGTGCTACCATGCTACCATGTGCTACCAGGTCATTTAACTTCTCTGAAAAAGTGTGACAACATGACATTTTGACAACAGTTCAGGAAATATGATGCAGTCCAAAAATAAAGTTAGTTTTAAAATTATTTTTATTTTTTATTCCTATATAAATGACAGCAACAAACAACAGCAACAACTATATCGTTTCTGATGAAAATATCATTGATTCATTAGCTGAGGAATTAGTTGTGGCAGAAACTAAAACCCTCAACGAAAGAATTGGTGAAAACAGGATTGATTTACATAACTACCTCAAACATGATGGAGGAAGAGGAAGGAAAACTGGTATGGCTTTATTAGTAAATAAAATATCAAATTTAACGATTATAGATGTTGATATCAATAAATCGTACAATGATGAACTTAAAGAAACAGTTAGAAAAGACATTTTATCAAAACTTTCGGATAAAGATGTTATCGTTAAAACCGCTTCAGGAGGTCTTCACATTTATTGCAACACTAATTTCTTCTATGCAGTTTCGAACAGAATGATTAAATGTTATTCCTGCAATGATTATGATATTGATATCATGACTTCTATGGATGATTCAAAGCGTTCTTTAGTGGTTATGGCTGATTCAAGAGTTCGCAAGAATGCAACAGAACCAATCAAAACATACTCATTCATTCGTGGAAGTTATGATTCAACATTAACTAGAACAGTGAATGATATATTAAATGATTTGAATATTAAGGTAAGAGTTGAACAGAAGAACGAAGAAATAAAGACTATCATGAATGAAAACAAAGATGTAAACATTGACGATAAACTTGCCCAGAGCATAGTTGATGGCATCTGTGATTTTGAAGTACATAATGACGGTGGAAACATGAATTTAGAAAAAGAAGTTACATTATTCACACTGTTTCAAGCTATTAATTCGTTACCGGATCATTTAATTAATGAAGCATACGATAACGTTTATAACTTCTGCAGTTTAACAGAAAATGCAAAAAGTAATTTTGAAAAAGCACGTAGTAGATATGCACATTTAATGACTTCTCCATTTGTTTTAGTGAAGATTCTAAAACTATATCAAAAGGAATATTATGATGAATATGTTTTACCTTTATTACGTAAGCCAAAAATAACATTTGATATCAAACTTGATGACTCGTTTTGATAACAGATATTAGACGCAAGGCTGAAAATCATCAGTATAAAAACAGTTCTGAAGTAATTGAGGATTTATCACGTGTAATCCGTTTTGTAGATTGTGGAAATAAATATTTCATTCAAAAGGACTATAATATCCACGACAAAATGAATCAAATATCATTTGTTCTTCAGTCAAACATGAAAGAGTCACTCAAAATGATTAAATTATTTAAAGAAGAAGGTAAAACCATAACAGCATGGGATGTACTACTAAATCAATTGTCTTCATTAACCGTTAAGGGTGTTTGCTTTAAATCTGATTCCCCAGATGTTTTCTCAACGTTTCAGGGTTATAAATACAACATTCTCGAAAAACCAGATTACTCAAAAATTGAGATGTTTATGAATTTCATTAAAGAAGCCATTTGTGATAATAACGATGAAGTGTATAAATACCTTCTCGGCTGGATTGCATCAATGATTCAACATCCTGGAATCAAGAATGAAACAGCAATTATTTTGAAAGGACTTCAGGGAACAGGTAAAAACAGATTTACAGACATTATTTCTGAACTTCTCGCTGGTTATTCATGTAAAAACATTACCGAAATAAGTGAGCTAACGGGTAATTTCAACTCAGTAGTTGAAAATAAAATGTTTCTTGTACTTAATGAACTCAAGAATGTGGGTGAAGACAGACTCGCAAACTTCAACGCTTTGAAATCAATTATTACGGATAATCAAATTAGAATTAATGAAAAGAATCAACCCAGAAGAACTGCTCAGAATGTTGCAAACTTCATTTTCGTAACTAACAACGTCTACCCTGTCAAAATTGAAGTTGGAGACAGAAGATACGTAGTTTTAAGAGTTAATGGTAAATTCAAGGGTCAATTTGATTACTTCAAGAATTTAATGGATTCATGCACAAAGGAATTTTATGATAATTTACTGACGTATTTTATGCAATATGACCTTTCATCATTTAATGTACGAATCATACCGATGACTGAAGCCAAACAAGATTTAATTGAATTATCATCAAATCCTTTAGATGTATGGATAAATACACATTATGATGAATTGTGTGCAGGTATGACGTGTGAAAATGCTCTATTCTGCAAACCTTCAGACATGAAAGACAAAAACTTTCAAATGAGTATTAAGGATAAATGTGATAGGAAACATAGAAGAATAGACGGTAAACAAACATGGTATTATGTTTTGAAAGAAGAAATGAAAGGATTATATAAACAGGTTGAACCAAACGATAATGAGGAATCATTTACTGATGATGAAATACCTGTAAATGAGCCGCTAAGCGGCGAGACCTGAAGGTCTAGCTTTATAAAGTATGATTTGAATTTATTTTTGCATTAATCCTGAACTGTTGTCAAAATGTCATGTTGTCACACTTTTTCAGAGAAGTTAAATGACCTGGTAGCACATGGTAGCATGGTAGCACCTTCAGTTCTTCAAAAATAATTCATAACTACCTTCCTCCTGTGTTGTTGTCAAAATGTCATGTTGTCAACATGGTAACATGGTAGCACCTTCAGTTATTCAAAAATAATTCATAACTACCTTCCTCCTATGTTGTTGTCAAAATGTCATGTTGTCACATTTTTTCAGAGAAGTTAAATGACCTGGTAGCACATGGTAACATGGTAGCACCTTCAGTTCTTCAAAAATAATTCATAACTACCTTCCTCCTGTGTTGTTGTCAAAATGTCATGTTGTCAACATGGTAACATGGTAGCACCTTCAGTTATTCAAAAATAATTCATAACTACCTTCCTCCTATGTTGTTGTCAAAATGTCATGTTGTCACATTTTTTCAGAGAAGTTAAATGACCTGGTAGCACATGGTAACATGGTAGCACCTTCAGTTCTTCAAAAATAATTCATAACTACCTTCCTCCTGTGTTGTTGTCAAAATGTCATGTTGTCAACATGGTAACATGGTAGCACCTTCAGTTATTCAAAAATAATTCATAACTACCTTCCTCCTATGTTGTTGTCAAAATGTCATGTTGTCACATTTTTTCAGAGAAGTTAAATGACCTGGTAGCACATGGTAGCATGGTAGCACCTTCAGTTCTTTAAAAATAATTAATTATTGAATGACTGGGAAATAAATTCACGAAAATTCAAGAGGTGAGAAAAGAGGTGAAAAAAGAGGTGACATCTCACCTAGCCGCTTTGCGGCTCTGACCCTTTGGGTCTCTTCACCTAAACATTATTTTTACTGAATTCAATAAAAATAAATGGTTCATTTACTCACAATATTTTTGTACAAAACGACCCCAAACTTTTAACTTCTTTTCTGCAGCTTCAAATGCTATCTTAGCGAGTTCATATTCTCTAAATTCTCTCTTTAAATCTTCTTGTTCCCATTGGTCTAGTTCGTATGGAGAATCTCTATAACCATAATATATCTCACGTTCATGTTCTAATTGTTTTCACACATTTTCCAACTTCTTCTTCGAACAAAGGTTTAGCATTCTCCACTGTATCTTCGAGTTCTTCTTCATCTAACTTCTCATGAACTTTCTTGTCTATGGAGTCCATAATATCTTTGACATAAAATGCATACTTTACAGAGCACCATTCAGCAACAAAATGAACGAGGTCAGCATGTATGTAAATACCTTTGAATTCATTCATAACGCCCTTAGTAAGCTCATAAAATGCTTGTTTTGAGGTTGAGCCACTTTTGGCTCGACCGTATTCTTTCAACCAAAACTCAAGAATTTCCTGCATTTTAGCACTATTGAGAAATCTGTTTAAATGGTTTAACTTTCCTGCTTCTCTCGCCATCTTTGTTGCATTAATGTAACCATCCTTGTCTCTACGTAAGACTTCAATACCGTTATAAGTGCCTTTTGTGAATGTTTCACCATTAGATTTGTTCGTGAATGTTTTTGCTTCGATTGACATTTCTGTTCTTACATACAAAATAAAAAAAATAAATAAAAATAAAACTAACGTTATTTTTGGTCTTTTGTGAAAATTCACGAAAATTCAAGAGGTGAAAAAAGAGGTGAGAAAACAGGTGAAATCTCACCTAGCCGCTTTGCGGCTCTGACCCTTTGGGTCTCTTCACCTCAATTATATTTTTGGTGTAAATTTATGACAAAAATAAATGGTACCATTAATGATATCATGACTGTTCTCATTCATGTCTGATTTACATCCAACGAAAAAGTTTAGAAGAATTTTCTTATTCTTTCTGGCATGTTTTATCTTTCCAGTACTCCCGCTCTAATGGTCCCAGATGAGTTGGTTTAGATTCTCTCAAGTTCTTAGATGGTATAACATCTTCAACGCCTCCTTCATATCTTACTTTATAAGTGTCATCGTTTGTGTTGTAGTCAAGTATTTCAATAACCACTCCTCGCTTTGCTTCGTCAATTTCAGCAAGTTTGCCATTACTACTTTCGACTAATTTATGTCGAGGGTAAAATGCTATGGAGTCGTCAGCAGCTTTTATAAGATATCCATTACCTTGCGTAGAGTCTACGATATAATAATTTCGACTTAACCTTAAACGTTTCTTTGTCAATGGTTTGTCGTCAAGAACTACACGAACTTTTGTACCAGGAATGAGGGTAAATTGTTTTGAATTTCTGATATTTTGTGTTTGACTTAGTTTCTTTTGTATATACTTTTCTTCTTGTTGTTGTGTCATTGAATTTGGTGTATGTCCTGTTGTAGAATGTGTTGAGGAATTATATACTTCGAGAAAATGTTTCATTGTTTCTTCGGTAAAGTCTCGCTCTTGATTTAAATCTCTGAGAGTCCTTATGAAGCGGTTAATGATACCGAGTATGTTATGGTTATGGTCTTCAGTAGTGTAGTGAGTTATGTTATGCTTAATGAGAAATTCTGTGATTTCATTGCTGAGGTATGCACTGTCTTGGTCTGATGTTAAAGTACTTGGCTATGTTCTGCTACAAACTTTTGTAAAACTCTTAACACTTCACGAGTTCCTTTATTTTTCATTGGATATGCATATGCTTTACGAGTGTTAACATTTATGAAGATGAGGAATGGTTTATGTCCTCCTTTTCTGCTTTGAATGAGAGTGTCAAATTGGTATGCGTCAGGAGTGTTGGAGTAAATTGGTAAAAAGTAGTCGTAAGGATTTATTTTTGTTGATGTACAACATTTTTGTCAAAGAACCTTTTCACTTCAGCTCTGTTAGTAAATCCCGAACTCTTTGCAGCTCCATTGAATTTCTTAAAAGACCTCCATGGATGTTGTTCGAATACTTCTTTCAAGCTCATTTATGTAAAGTTAAAGATTTTATTCTAGGCTCAAGCGCGTTCATTGAACTCTATTCCATGCAAATACAGTCATAAATGGTGGCATATAATCTGCACCCGAGCCTGTTGGATTTGTTGTGAAAGTATGTGAATGATTTCCTCCTGGTTCAGTTGGTCGAAAAGTCTTTTTTGCTGCATTGTTATAAGATGGAGATAAAACGTCATTGCCAGCTTCATATTCTGAGTTGTATAATGGATGGTCTCTTAATGAGTGACTATGGTCGCCAGAAAAGTTTGTCGTTCCTGTATGAGTGCGGTGGAAGGTTTGCTTCAGTAATTTTCTTCGAACCTCCTGTTTGTTTGAATATCTAGCACAGTATAAGAATTTATCTACAATCTGTTCCCAGTACCGAAACCCAGAACTGTTGCTGGATTTGTTGAGTTCATTGACGTATAAATAGAACTATAGGATATAATGTTTGAAGTATTTCTGTCTTTAATGTTTGAAGCTCTGTTTTGTCGGCTTTCTTATCTAACATTGCTGGTAGTTCATATGCTTCAAAGTTTCTGGCATGATCTTCGGTATTCCTGCAACTCTTATCTAAATTGTTAAGAGTATCTTTTACGCTTGTACTTGGATTTTTCTAATGGTGCACTTGAACAAGGTCAAAGTTCAATATTATGTCGTCTGCTCTAACAGTAGTGAAGGATTTATGTGTATGGTTCTTGTCAGCTTTACTGTCATATAAATCTTGAGCAGTGAATTTAATATTATGTTCATCCTTCATGACATAAACATCTTTACATCTAATGTTTCTCATCGTCGTTATGTCGTCATCCGATGTTAAACCTTGTGGAAAGTTAGGAGGTTTACAATATATTGCATCCCCACCAGTTTCTTCAACCGTTCCTTCAATACTTTCTATACCAACAGTTGTGAAGAAATCATGTGTATGGTTCTTATCTGCTTTCTTATCTAACATTGCTGGTAGTTCATATGCTTCAAAGTTTCTGGCATGACTTTCAATGTTCCTGCAACTGTTATCTAAATTGTTAAGAGTATCTTTTACGCTTGTACTTGG
Organism: Trichomonas vaginalis G3; assembly: GCF_026262505.1. NCBI lineage: Eukaryota > Parabasalia > Trichomonadida > Trichomonadidae > Trichomonas > Trichomonas vaginalis. The sequence continues at coordinate 12,636,359 of NC_067205.1, forward strand.
ATTTTCTAATGGTGCACTTGAACCAAGGTCAAAGTTCAATATTATGTCGTCTGCTCTAACAGTAGTGAAGGATTTATGTGTATGGTTCTTGTCAGCTTTACTGTCTAATGTAGCTTGAAGTTCATTTATATCGGAGATGTTGTGTTTATGAGATTTCAAAACTTTGTTCGTTGCTTCGAGTTCAACTTTGTCAGCTTTACTTTTAATAGCATCTTCAAACGTTATTTTTGACTTAACTCTCAAAGTAAATCTTGGTTCAACTAATACACCGTTAACATTGAAAGTAGAGGCATAAATTTCATCGTTATAACCAAATGCTTCTGGTGCTTTAGCTACATCATACTGTACAGTACAGCTTATGTCATAACCTTTAGCACGAATGTATTTATATCTTCTTTCATTAACATTTTTTGTCTTCACTTCATCACTTCGTGTTAAATATCCATGGTAGTCCGTTATAATCTGTTCGTCTGAAGTTATATAATGAACATGGTTTTTATCTGCTTTTTCGGCTAATTTCTCATTAACATCATTCACTTCTAATTCAACTCTTCCGCCAGAACTCTTATTATCATCATTAATCTTTTTCATTAATTCGGTAATTACGTCATAAAGACTATATTCTGTTTTCGGTTTTGTAAATAATGAGTCAAAATTTCTTTTCATCATTACATCGCTGACATTAATGATATCACCAATTCCTTTTTCATTTATTCTCTTCATTAATTCTGCAATAATGACGAATATATAATCTGTTAATTTATTCTCTTCATCGAGGGTTTATAGAATGTTTTGAAATTGAATCATTAACTCCTCTAAATAACAATAACATATCAGAGATACGTTTTTAATGTCTTGAATAACCCGACAGTATCCTCGCCACTATGGTGGCTCTGAGCCCGTTGGGCTCTGTTGTTCATGTTCTTCGTTCCGTCGTTACGTGGTTTTATATCTCTAACCATCATCAACGCAGCCCTAACCGGAGGGTTTGTTGCTACCTGTTCGAAAATCGTCCGTTATGTATGGTATATCTAAATAATTTCTTTGTGTTTGTTAAAACATTTGAAAACAAGTCTTTTAAAACCATCTAAAAATTTCCTGTTTCACCTAATGTTCTTGCAGCATTTACAAGCTCACCCATTCCCGCTTTTGACCCCAAAAACGTCCATATTGCATTTATTTCACTCTGTATAGTTGTCCATTCAGCGAAACTAACACCCGCATTCGCTAAGCTGAAAATGAAATTCAGTGGATCGAACTTAATTCCACTTCTTTTTCAATTTCAACGAACTCACTAACATGAGATTTTAAATATTCTTTCGTTAAAATTGTTTTCCCCGATGTTATGTCATTAACGAAACTATCACGTCAAAAGTTAACGAATTCAATTTCGTCGTTGATGCTTTTATTTCATACACCGCTTTATCGATAGTTTTTGGCTCACCTTCTTTAGAAGCATATGAAACATTAATGAATGAATTATATGTATTCGTGAATGAGTTAAATCAATGATTTTCATTAATGACGCCTTTAATGATTCATTAACTGTTGAATCCCTTAAAACAATTATGAACTGTCCTTTATGAAAGGTACACTGCAAACCGTCGAGTTTGGATCAAATGCTGTAGTTGGTGCAGGAATATTAATGATATAAGTCATTAAATCATTAAGTGACGTAAATAATGTTGTCGTTTTTGATTTAATTTCTTTAGCATCTGTTATATATGGTAATTTTATTTCTGTAGTTTCTGAATTAAAGATATTCGCTAAAATGTTTTGTAAACTGTTTTGAACAGCAGTATAACCGTTGAATCCGGAACCTCTTACGATTTACCATCCTTAATAAAAGGCATTGTACATGACGTAGTGTTGGGTCAAATCTTTCGGGATTATAATTCAACATAATATTCTAACGCTTCATGAACAGACTTATATACTGTTGTGTCGTTCTTCATGACAACTTCACCATTTACAATGAATGGCATTGTACATGGAGTTAAAATAGGGTCAAACTTTTCATAGTCCTTCCATGTTATGTATTTCTCGGTATTTCCATCAGAAACAATATTTGTCAGTAAGTGTGAGAGAGTATTGACCAAAATATAAACGTTTAGCTCTGTCAGCTTCATACGCATATGCAGCAATACTCATATTTTAATGAGAATAAAATGTTGTTTTCTATTTGCAAAGTACAGACCCAAACGAATACGGACAGTAAAGCTACAAACAAACTTAGGTCTACAGAATGAGCCACTTGCATTCAGAGTTGTTGATTCAATACTATCGCTTCATTCGTTATAACAGATGAAACAGATTTCATGGAGCTTGAAATAGATGGAAAGAAGCATGAAATAAGATTTCACAATAATGTAGAATATAAGATGGAAACATTAGCTGGAGTGTTAAATGCGCTCATAAATACTACAATAAACAAGGATAACGAAGAAAACTTAATGAATGTTAAACTTATTGCAGGAGTTTTGAAGTTCAGTTATGCGAAGGAGTTTAAGATAACACGAATGAGTCATAGAGTTCAATTGCTTCTGGGAGCATACCATATGACATGTCCTTTTGAAAAGTGTTGACAAAACGATTGAGATGAAATCTGTTCCATACGTAATGTTATGGTAATTGTTTTATACGTTGAGTCAAAAATAGCTAATGTCACAGGTATTTCAGGAGTTAATAGTAAAGGTTCAGTAGAATATAAATCCTTCTGTTATGCAGTCAATTCAATGTTCATTCCAAACGTTCCTGTCATAGCAACTCATTTAGGTAAATGGGTTCGCATTAGTCCTCATAATTTGAAGACATGCAATTCAGACTTGTTGACTTTCAGGGCGAGCCTGTAGAACTGAAGGCACCAGTGCGAATGACTGTTGAAGTTGACTTTTTTAGAAAATTTAAATGCAACAGCTTACAGAGAACTCAGAGCTAAAAATATAAAGTATGAATGTTATGTATTAGGTCATGAACTTTGGTTATTGCTGTTTGATGAAACAAATGAGTTAGTTATGTCAGTCAAGAGAACAGAAAAAGGCGTCAAAGGCGCCGAGCGCAAAGCGCTATAATTGTGTTAGTGAAAAATGCACAAGTAATAAGATTAGGTTTGCATTATGAAGATGAGTTCGATACTGTTGAAGAAGTTTTGGATAGATACTATAAGTTGCTTTAATTTACTAAAACATATTTCAAACATAATTTATATTCTGTTGAAAGTTTTGTATATTCATTCGAATATTTATACTTAAAACTCACTCCTGGAGTACCTGGTATTTCAATGATGCGGATGTTACCTATTTTCATGAATGGTGGCGTTTGACCACAGATTCGATTTCAGGTCGAGATAGTCAATGACACATTGTTTCCCTGTTATTCGTGATATAATTTTCAAGGTCCTCCTTTGTTAGAATTATTTGGTTCTTACTTATAAGATTTATCAAAAGCTTCTTATCGTCTTTGAGTAAAATTGTTTGGTATAACTGAAGAAGGTAATGGTCTACGTTATCTGAAGGATTTGTTTGAACATTTATGTAAGGGTTGTCGTTGGCTTCTCTTGAAAGAATTTGGTCCAGTGGTGGATACTCTAACTTAACATCTGATGTAGCGTTAGCGTTTGAAGCTGTGTTTAAATTCACGGATTTCAGCTCTGGTTCTGGCTCTTTCAAACACTCCGAACTATAGTTCTTTATGACAATATTGTTTGTCGTTCGTGAGTCAACATTTGATGTTGGTTAATTGGAACATTAACGGCACCAGCTAGATGGATTTGCTTCTCATTTCATATAGAATAAAAACCTTTTATATGTATGAAATGAACAATATACTCGACAAGGGTTTGAATGTAAAGCTAACGAATGAAAATATTGTTGAATTCACTGAGACAGGTGCAGTGTATAAAGATGTAGAACTACTGAACAAAAGAGCTAAGGGAAGAAGCAGGAAATGAACAAAGGGTGGAAGCCTATAAAAATTTATGTCAATGATGGCTCAGGAGGTTCAAACATAAAGTATGCAGAAAGTTATAGAGTTTATGCTCTCAAAGGTGAAAAGCTTCATTTAGAACAGCTATTCTAACGCATATCCTCAAAAGTTAACGGATGGGGAAGTGGATGATATGAATGACAGCAAAAATATTAACAGAAATGGCGACAGAGATGCATGGAATTTGTTTACCATCAGTCAATTGAAGGTTAAACTTTAAAACAATGTTGGTCGTTCCCATGGAATATTTTTGACTTTAATGGTATTAGTCATGATATGAATCTCAAGGTATGAACGAGGAGAGATGAGAGACTTATATGCTTCCAAATTTCTTCAAAAGGTAATGTTATATGACTGTTTCCAAATGAGTTCAATATCATAGCGTGAGAAACCTTGAAAGATAACGAAGTCAGTTATGAGACGTTTATGTTTAAAGCAAGAAAACGCCATGTTTGCATAAGTATTGCTACAGTTAAGTGGTAATGTCTGACTTTAGTATATGATGTTAGCTAATGGGAGTCAGGCTTTGACACTAAACCTTTTCCGGCGAAGTCGTCGCAAACGAGCAGAGTATTTGAAGGATACTTTTTGAAGGGGTATTTTTGAAAGTTTTGACAGAATGTAGTTTGTAAGTCGTTTCATATCGTAAACTCCTGAGTACTGACGTAAGTGGTGTTTGTCAATAATTCTTTCCATCTCCTCAGAAGTCTTTTGCATTCCTGATGTATAAATTCAACGATGGCATAATATTTCCTCTTACGTCGAATGTAACGTTGAAGAAATTCAATGAGTTGCTATCTGGAACTTTAACGACAGAGGCTTGAACTTTTGACATAAATGTTTTCGCTGTTGATCATAGAGTTGAAGTTGCTGATATAATGATTTGGTCATAATATGAATCTTGATAAACGCTCTGTTATGAGTATATGACGAATGAGGTTAATGTCTTACCTGACCCCATCTTTCACAATAGAAATACACCATTTGAAACAGAACTCTAGTCCTTACTGAAAGGAAGAATATGAGAAACTGTTGAGCTTTTCACTGCTTTCATTCATGTCTTCATCTACGTCATGTATTAAATGCTTCATTTTATCTCCAATATTAAAAATGCAAGTCAGAAATATTCAGAACATAGCACCGAGTCTAACTGACAAGAGTTAAAGATATACTATGAACACGTTATGATGAAACCAACCAAATTCAAGAAAGTCAGTATACTTATGAATATCCAAGACACTGGGTAGAGTATGTAGGAGGTGAGAAAGCTATTGAAATCAGACAAGTTAGAAGTATTCCAGCAGGAAGAACAATTATTGAAGAACTTTAATGTTTTGAGGTATAATGATGAAACAAAGAAGCAAGATAGTTTTCCATTGCTGTGTAATGTGAACCTAGACACAGGAGATGACATGAAAGTTTTTAACACAAAGCTTCAAACGGTAGTAGAGAACAACTGACTGCGGAGGACATCCATTACCTTCAGAAGTTACCATAGCGTATATTTGAAACAAACTCAATAGATTTTAAAGTCGTCTCTGCAAGAAGTCAGGTTTTACATTTAATGAAGCAGATGTATATTCGAAATGAAAACTTAAAGCTATTGCATGGTTAGATAATGACGATTGCTTTAAGAAAATATTTAAATTCAGTGACTCAACGATGTCAATAGATGACCTTCGTGGAATGTTACCATCGATGTTTACAGTAGAAGGTTCAGCAGGATTGCTTACAAGATTGTCAATTGGTGGTATTTGGTTCGTGAGAAATTGTTTATAAAATCCAGTATAAGTGAATTTGCTGAAGAATCTATATTATGTCTTTCAAACTACATGTATTCGCGCCGAAGCATTATAGTATAAAAACTTTGTCAGTAAGTTTAACATAAGACTTGTCGAACCTTCTTCAATGAAAGATGTTGTGCTACTAAAGATGGAAAGGATGGACTCATTATTGAGATGATTTTAATAGCATATTAAATGAGCTTGTTCTTGAAGGTCATTCATGATGAAATAACTGTTGTAGAAGATGTTAGCAATTGTTCAGACATTTTGAAGCGTATAGATGATATAAGAAAGAAGTTTATGAAGCCGCAACGCGGCGAGGACGAAGTCATGAGAATGTTTATGTTTTCATTGACTTTCTCAGTAACGAGAACTTTTATGAGATAATATTGAAGAGAGATGATTTTAATATGGTGTAAATGGTAGCTTGGGAGCTTTAGGCGCAATGGAACAAAAGCATTAGCATTTGGAGCAAAAGCACTTGGGCTTATGACGCAGTAAATAAAATGAGTGGAGGAAGGGTTTCGAAGACATTAGATGCAAATAAAGGAAAGATTGGAGGCTGGGTTGCAAAGAAGTTAAGATTAAATAAAATGGCTCATTAAATAAAGCATCCAATTTGGTTGCGACTGAGTCGGAAAATGCTTTAGGAAAGGACGATGAGTTTGCAAAACATGCAAAAGACTTTAATGACCAGATGAAAGGTGAAACAATGCATTTAAATAGAGTCGATGGAACTCTTCTCTCCACAGTTCTTCCGTATGGTCCTATGGAATGTATGGAAACCTTACGAAAGACATTTGACCCATTGACTGGTGGAAGTAATTGGTATCATTACGGACGAAGAAGAAAGACAGTCAGTTGGAGACAGACGTGAAGAAAGCAACTAAAAAGAAACCAAGGAAGAGAGTTATAAAGCAATGAATTATGAGGTGAAAAAAGAGGTGAAAAAAGAGGTGAGATTTCACCTTCACCTAAATTTATTTTTGCGCTATGTTTTCATACGTGTGAGGGTGGTGATATCATTAATTTTAAGTTTATTTTTTTATTTTATTTTTTATTTTATTTTTTATTTTATTTTTATATAAATGACGAAAACTATTGAGATAACAAACTACAACGGTCATGAGTTCAAGAATTTGTTCTTCGTTCCTCGTGAAAATACATTCTATCAGATACGAGGGAGAAAGGGTAAAGTTAGTTTGAGCGTTTATGACTACAAGCATAATGGAAAGTTTATACAAGCATATGATACAAACGGTAAGCGTGTTTCATTAGCTTTGTCAAAACTTACAGGTATAAACTATGACAGTGATTTTGACCTATATGAAGAAGAAAGTGAGTCAGAAGATTATGAGCTGTTATATGAAGCACAGCAATGGGAGGAGTTGCAATACTTTTGTAAGTGAGAACGTTTATTTTTACATTAGTGAGGTGAAGTGGTTGGCGGCTTTGTAAATATTTAAGGTTAAGTTAGTGTTGTCGTTTGTATTGTAAAATATACGTTAACGGTTTTGTAAAGTGTCAAATTCACATATAATGGGTACGGTGGAACGCAGTGCCGTCGTACCCTTGATATGTATACTAACTCTTGAAGCTGTTCAGAAAGGTCTGAAAAATGATACACTTGATCCCAACATTGTTTACTCAACATTAAAAATATTATTGCAAAGAAAACATTTGATTTAATAAACATTTAATTTATTATAATTAATTTTTTATTACAGTATAGTAAAAAATGCTATAAATAAATTATTATATTTTATTAAAATGTGACTTTTAATAGTAAGTGAATAAAATAAATCAGGAATTGGGAAAGAAATAAGGTTAATTAAAAATAATGAAAATTACAAGTTTAAGGTTAATGAAAAAGTGACAATGGGCGAGTTTGTCCCCCACTCATCAAAAAATGAAAAAAATATTTAGAATTTTTTCCGTCAAAAATAAAAAATGTTCCCACTGAGTGGTTTCCATGGAAAGTTACTACTGGGTCCCACAGGGATTGGCCTAGGGCTGTACAAGATTTAAAAAAACATTGCCGGGTTACCGTAGAGGCCTAAAAAATCGCGCCTCGGCGGCAAGCCGCCTCGGCATTAAGAATGCGCATCTAAATTTTTATATGTCCTTCTTTCTTTTATTTTTCCCTTCCCTTTCTTTTCTTTTTCTTTTTTCCCTCCTCTTGCTCTCATTTACCTTTTTTTCCTTTTCTCATCATTTTTCAAAATTTAAAATTTTTATCAAAAATCTTGCCTATAAAAGCAGACTATGGAACCTTTTAATGCCTCTTAATCAATATTATACAGCATAAAGCATATTAAATGAAAGTAATTACGTATAAATTTATTTTATTATCTTATTTATTAATTCTTTAGCATGTATTGTTTAATATTAACTTTTCTGTACATTAAATATGATATCTCCAAAGTATGAATGCCTTGTAACGAAACGAAAACTTAATTTTATGTTGAATATTTGTCACAAACATTAGATTATTAAAATATATGTTGGATATCCCTTAGTATGAGACTTCATGATTCTTGTTGTCTAACGTGAGCTTTGGATTGCAAGCTCTGTGGTTAACGAACATAAATTAATTGTAAAGTTTTCAAAAATTGTCATCGTTTCTATCAGCATCTATTTTTCCTTTAAAATAATATATTTGTATGAATACAATATTTAGTAATTTTTTTATTTCCCATAATTTCATTCAAAATTTCAGAAAAAATTAATTTCTATTCAATATTATTTCAGCTTCAAAACACTTCATTCTTATAGATGTTGATTCAATAAAGTGTGATTCTATTTATATGAGGTAGGGGCATGAGGCTCGGCAAGTCTTATTGCTTTTTACCTCAATTTAGGTATTAAATAATTATAATGATTCATAGTGGCCGCTGCTGACTGGCCATCAGCAGTCCCCTGGCCAAGATTAATATAATTATTTAATACTTATCCAGTTTTACATCAATAACAACAAAGCTAATCAATCATCATTCAGAAATGCGGGAAATTACTACTAATATTAAAGATTGATAGACATTAGGCTGGCCACCTTCTGTCTAATATCTTTACGAATAAAAATAATACTTTTTAAAACAAATTATTTAATAAATTTTATTAAAAAACAAAATCAAATATCAAATTGATCATCATTCAACTTGATGAAGAAGCGGCATGCTACATATTCTTCTTTGCATGATTCGTTCATTGAATTTCTTGTCTTTCGCAATTCAGATATTACACGTTCTACATCTGCTTCACTGCACGAAAGTGACATCATCCTTTTTCCAATTGGTCTTATTGCTTTTAGTTGCTTTATGCCATTCATGTACCAAAACTTGCCATCATTTTGAGCAAGATGATGACCATTTATAAGATGGGAATCATCTTGCTCTATGAAGAAATCGTAAGCATCACTCAATTCCTTGGCTCTATCGTCTTTATTGATCGTTGGATCAACTGTTGATTCGGCAATTGCTCTTTGTCTGAGGATTGTTATCATGAATGTGTATAGATCTTTTATCTCTTCATCTACAACATCCCAGACCAAGGAATTCCTCGAACCATCGGCATTTGTTTCGGCTGCATGATCGTCGTTAAGCATTTGTTCCTCTTCTGCTTGCTGGATCTCTTCATCATGCTCGGCTACCTCGTCAACACGTTCTGTTCGTTCTTCTTCAAGGATTTCGCCGAGTTTCTCAAATGTGATCTCGCGATTGATGATCCTCAGGGAAGGAATCGTTGGGACTTGCACATCTTTCAACTGCATTATAGGTGGATAGCTTGTCTTTCCTCCAAAACCCTTCTTGTCTCTGATGATCTTCCTTGCTAACGGTGTAAAGCCGAAAGCAAACCGAAGCAAATCAATTCTACCATATTCTTTCATATCATTTTTGAATATTGTAGTGATTGATCGGAGAATCTCTTCACCATCTGGCGTTAATCTTCCTGCCATGTCATCCAACATCCCTTGGCACTGTTGTATCATCAGGAATGCATAAGCACCCATGGACTTGTTGGATTTCAGCCATAATTGAAGTTGCTTTAATGACTTGAATATCATTAAAGCATCTTTAAAGAGTGGAGGAATTCCATCACGTGTCCATTGTAACTGTTCACGTGTAGCTCTGGAAAGGGATAGTAGAAGATCTCCACTTCTTAAAGCAGTATTAATTGTTTCCAGATTATCAAAGATGAAAAACAGAGTATCATATATGTAGAGCCAGCGAGTTTCCGGGATTGATGGAACCCTGATCTTGTATCTCGCTCTCATATCGTGATTCTTAAAGATAATGATAATCTGGTGAACTCTATTCATCAATTCATTCAACAATGGACATTGCTTACGTGCGTGGACAATAGCATTGTTAGTTAGTATGACTATCTTCAGTACTGTGGCACTGCGCGCCATCTTACTGAAGATATGTCAATCTGACACTTTACAAAACCGTTAACGTATATTTTACAACACAACCATAACACCAACTTAACCTTAAATATTTACAAAGCCACCAACCACTAACGACTTCACTAACGAATTCACTACCGTCCTCACTAAATAAAAATAACCTTATTTTTATTTTTTTAAATTTTTTATTTCATTACAAAGACATGTCTGACTACATTTACTATGACTCTTTCCCAGAACGTTTCCGTGAGCTGTTTAAAACTCAAGTAAAACTGAGGAACATGCATTTTAACAAAGACAGACCCATTGACGATGAAAGAAACCCTGAATATATTACAATCCCATATGACGCAAAGTTCATTGCATACATTCCTTATGGTCGCAGAGGAACGAAAACTATTTCAACAAAGAACAAAAATTATTTCTGGAGCGATGAAGAAAATTGCCTTATCTACATAAATGAATACTTAAATAAAGCTACATATTGTACAAAAGAAGGTTGGACTGGATTTGAGCTCTACATATACGACGACGATGGAAACAGACGTTGTGTATACCCATACGATAATATGTACCATTGTTTTCATCAAGCATTAAACGAATACATAGTCAGTAAGGGTCTCATTCCTGTTGAGTAGATATGCTTTATTTTTGTTCTGTCATTTATATAAAAATAAACGTTCTCACTAACGTTCTCACTAATGTTTTCACAAACGACTTCACTAATGTAAAAATAAACGTTCTCACTTACAAAAATATTGCAACTCCTCCCATTGCTGTGCTTCACATAACAACTCATAATCTTCTGACTCACTTTCTTCTTCATATAGGTCAAAGTCACTGTCAAAATAAATGTTAGTAAGTTTTGACAAATGTAATGAAACACGTTTACCGTTTGTATCTATTGCTTGTATAAACTTTCCATTCTTCATTCCTTCATAAACGCTTAAACTAACTTTACCCTTTCTCCCTCGTATCTGATAGAATGTATTTTCACGAGGAACGAAGAACAAGTTCTTGAACTCATGACCGTTGTAGTTTGTTATCTCAATAGTTTTCGTCATTACATCCAAATAAAAATTTTCAGTAAAAATAAAACTAATGAAATATTTTATTCCTCACTGTCGTCTGCTTTCTCCAACTCTTCTAGCTTCTTCTTAAGTTCAGCAATGTTGTCCTCATGAAGTTTAATCTTTCTCAAAATTCCTTCTTTATCTAATGGTTGCTTTATCTTTCTAAACTGAACTCTACCATCCTTCATAGTATGAACGTAAAAACCTTCTGGAACCGCTCCTGATTTAATGTATTCTACCAAGAACTTTTGTTTCATTGCTTCAGTGACTTTAGTCGTCATTTTACTCTAAATAAAATGTTCAAATAAAATAAAAATAACGTTATTTTTTCAGTAAGGAAACGCAGGAGTTTTACGATTTATTTGAGGCGTAGGTTCTGGTTTAAATGTTGGAGTCGGTTTAGGAGTTGACTTTTGAACAGGAGTTTGTACTTCCATAGGTTCAGGAGTCATTGAAGGTGTTGTTTGTGAAGGCGTTGGTTTTGGCGAAGGTGTTGGAGTTTGTTTAACTTCAACTACTTCAGTATTATTTACAACATTTGCTTTATTTCTTTTCAACATCATAACTGCTCCTGCTGTAGCTAGCAAACCTAGTGGGAGACCATATCTTATATAAGGACTTGACCAAATGCTATTTTTGACAGGAGCTGGTGGAACACCTAACCTTGGTGAGACTGCTCTTTGCCATTGTGCAGCTCGTAAGAAATATTCAATAGGTGCTCCATAATCGTTTGGTAAAGTTTGTTTCACAGATGGTGAAGGTTCACGAGAGCTTGATGAAGAACTCATTTATAAGCTTTAAAAATAAACGTTCATCCTTTATTCCTCACCGTCGTCCGTAGCTAAGTTATAGTCATCTAATCTTATTATTGGGATTCCATTAGCACGCACCTGAATGGCAAAGCAACAATCCCTCATAAATCCAATAAGTGGCTTTGGTACGTTTTCAGTTGCTAGTTCAATAGGTCCTTTAACAGACAATTTGTATGTTATTGGAGCAGTAGATGTTTGACCTTGCTGGAAGCAAAAGTCCACTTCTGTTGGAAAACCACATAAGAAATGTGTGTTGTCATAGCTATCCCATTTATGTTCCACACTACCATCATCCACCAATGACCTCATAACATCTTCATTAAATCCTATCATATCATTGTTTGTATTGCAAGCGTTCGCAACCATTTCATAAAATACAGGTCCATATGATTTTTCAGGTTCTGCAGGCATATTTCCATAAGCTCCCATGGAAAGCTGAAGATATTTAAACTTAGGGTTCTCAAAATTAACATAATAGTTGTCTTTCTTTCTAAATAGTGCCCAAATACTTTTAACATTAATAGGCGTATAAGCTGCTGTAAATGGTGCACTTGAACTATCTGTATTCTTTGAGAATGAACCGTCCATAGGAATCCAATCCATAACTTTAACAGGAAAACATAAAGCCTCGTTTGTATAATGTTCTACAAGTTCTGTATAAATGTTAGGGTCTAAAGAAATGACTTTGGATTAATGAAACATTCATTAAAATCCATCTTTGTTCGAAATAGTTGCTGGGTTACAGTTGTAATAGTAACTGTTCCACTAGCTTCTACTGCCTTCGTTATCATAGTGAATGGTTCATTCCATGGAACAAATTTATTTGTCGGTGGATTTGAATCTGAAGCAAATGCAACTTTAAGAGTTGGATTGAAAGCAATGATATCATTTACAGATATAGATGTGCATTGTAAGGCGTCGCTACTGAACTTTACTTTAAGCTGAATGTTTCCTGCAAAAGCTGGAATAAATCGAATAGCTTCTAATGGAAGGAATCTTCTAACAGGAATTCTTAAACGAAGCTTAAAATCAAATGATTTTCCTGCTGTAATTGGACCACTAACAATTTGTCCTGTTCTGCATGTTCCCGAATGACTCCATACATCTTCATGTCGAGTCTTTGAGAAAACATCTACTTTCTTTATTTGTTCGGTAGTTTGTGAGTTTGAAGTTATATATGCTTCTTCTCTTGCGTTGTCTTGAGAATATACGATACGACCATTTGCAAGGATTTGATATCCAGCAACTGCATAGAAAGCGTCATCGAAACCAATCCAAAATCCTGGTGGGTTTGTTTTATTGGAACCTGAACCAATTTCTTTATCTACAATAAATTGACCTTCCATTTTATACGTAATGAATGTATTGTAAAGGTCCAACATATTTTCACCAGGAGGTGAGAGATTGAATGTTACCCATGTGTTATCTTTAGCAGTTCCAGGTTGTGATGGAATCTTTGCGTCAGAATATTTTCTATTAGTGTCACCAATTTGAACTGCATTGTCTATGATATCGAAATATGAGCGAATCTGATGAATATGCTCTGCTGGAGTAAATTCGTTTAGCTGTTCGTTCTGCATGTATTTACTTCGGATAAAAATATCTATTTACTTCATTATTCTCACTCTTCTTCTTGGCATTCGTGGTGGAAGTTGTTTCTTGACATTTTCAATGAACTGTACATTCTCTTTTGTCTCAACTTCTTTCACTGGTGGGTCAGGGTTCTTTGACTCGGTTTGTTTTTCAATGAAATTCACGAACTTTGCAATAAGCTCTTGGTTCGTTATTGAAAGTACATCTGGCTTCTTTTCTTCTGGTTCTTTTGGTGGCTCAGTTTGAACAGAAGGTTTTATATGGGCTTCGCCCTCGGTGCCATGCACCTTAATGTTGTCGCTTTCTGCATTCGCTAATGGAACCTTTCTTTTTCTTACGTATATTTTACCATCTTTACTCTGACTTACGTAATAGAAAGGATGTTGTATTCCTCTTGCGTCATTTAATATAATAGACTCTCGCTCTGATTTTGACAAGCTCATTTTACATCGGTTAAAGTTTTAAGTTAGATTTTTATCCGCAGTCAAATGACTCAGACAAGTCATATGGACAAGACCCAAGGGGTCATAGATGTTGAAGCATTGAAGAAAGAAATTCGCGAGCAAATTTTATCCGAACTGAAGGAACAAAAACAAGAACAAAAGCCAGAGAAACCAAAGAGAAAACTTAGTGAAAAACAACTTGCTGCATTAGCTGCTGGAAGACAAAAGAACCCACGTTTGCTGGCGAAGAAAGCTAGAGAAGAAGCAAAAGCAAAGGAAGAACAAAAAGCTAAAGAAGCTGAAGCAAAGAAAGAGTAAATGGTTTATTTTATCCGAATTAAATGTATAGACAAATACCTTTAACTGTTGCGTTCAGTAGTGAAAACCCTGACGTCAAAATAAAGGGGAACAGAGTAACGTTTAAGTTTCCAACAGACTGGATTGTGAACATAAATGAAGAGAAGTACATTGGCATAACATCTATGTATATAACACGTGCTTTCAGAAAGGTTGACTTTATACTTCAAGTCGAGATAGAAAATGACGAACAGTCTTTAAGCGCCCAAAACATTCACATATACAAATACTTTAAAGACGATACAACATTGTTGCAATGTATGATTTCATTTAATGAGATGTTCGAGAAAAAGTTCAACATTGAAGTACAAACTTTACAGCCTTTACGTGAGTTTCTTGCACAACTGAAGGAAGAAGGTAGTCGGCCACAACTTATAGACTTTCATTATGAATTTAATGAAAATGAAGATGGAACTCATGACTGTCAATTCATTGTATTCTCACCATTCAATGAAGTCGCTAAAGAGAAAGAAAATCCATTACGTATAAGATTTCAAATCTCTGAACCAAGTGATGATTTCAAGAATGTTTTCAATTATGATGCAATGCTTCCGAGGAAAAATGAATTTTCAAAGATTGTAACACCTGGCATTTGGGATAGAAAGCAAGCTATATTATATTCAAACTTAAGTAAGGGAGTTGAAAATGAGTTCATTGGTCATACAAGAACTTCACCACTTCCTAACTAATACTTAAATTTGGCTTCAATCGTGAGTTTTTGGATAGACATGTTCTCCACTCATGACCATAACTGCCCAGTGTTCTTACCTCCAGACCATAAGGACTGTCTCTACATTGAAGCACAACTCTTAAACTCTACCATCGCAGTATTGTAAAATCTACGCTAGCTTTATTTTTATCACGAATGACCTCATTGCTGACAAAAATAAATGACCTCATTCATGACCTCATTGCTGACAAAAATAAATGACCTCAGAACTTCAACTTACGAATAAAGCTTGTTTTAGTCGTTATTGAGAAGTTAAACTTCTCTTCAAAGCAAGGTTGACATGACTTACATAAGTCAAATCCAATCTCTTGACCGTCATAAAGTGCTTTATAAAGTTTCATGACACTGAACTCAGAGTCTTTGTCAAATTTTCCTTGCGGAACCATTAAACCTTTATCTTCATTGTAATAGCATTGTATAGCTTCAGGAAACATTTCATTAGCGGTTAAAGCAATAACATCTTGCTTCACGCCTTTCATTCTGCAGTGAAATGCAACTTCATTTAAATCGTTAGTGAGTAAGTCTATGTAGGTCTTCTTTCCACAAAATATTGACTTGTATGCTAAACTTTGTTTTCCAGGTGTTATTTCTGCGAAGTCGCTATGAAACTGACCAAGGTTTTTACCAATGAGAACTCTTCCATAACGTTTCTCAAACTCTTCAGCTAAACGAGGGATATCTTCATTGTAGAGATGCATACTGTCGGTATCGCTATAAAAGATGTCCATTCCTAAGTCTTCAGCAGTACAGAATACTTCACACATTATTCTCTTCGACATAGATAGAATGTTAACACCAAATGGACAGAAGTTAAAGTGTCTGCAAATGCTTTTCGTTAGCTTGAAAATAGTTTTATCTGAACCATCCAAACCTTCGAACTTCACTATATGGTTGTAATTTCTTATAGCATATCTTATAGCATCTTTGTCATCTACTATGGTTATTTTTGACTCAATAGGAGATAAAATGGTTTTGCCATAAATGCTGTTCAGAATGAGTTTTATAATTTCTTGTAATGGGTTTTCTTCTTTCTTATACTTTAACCTTAACTCAAACAATTTCTTAACTTCATCTCTTATTCTCAAATCTCTGTTTCCATCGTAATAGTATCCTTGCAACACTTCACATTTGACACCTTGATATTTTATGAGGTCTTGTAATGTTATATGGTCAACATACATTAAACAGCAAGTGTTTGAACTTCTGGGAACGTTAAGTTCTGGATTTAGTTCAGGGTCACAAACTATTAAAGGAAAGTGTCTGTGTATACCAATCTCTGTTATCTTAATGAGAACAAAGAAGCCAGACATAAACTTTTCACCAATGGGTTCCTTTTGGTCGTCATCGAATAAATGTCTCATGAGATACTCTGTGCTTAGCATCTCATCCTTCATAACCTTTGGAATTCCTTCCAAAGTATAAAGTCTTGCTATAGCTGATGGATATAATGAAACAGCGTCGAAATCAGCAATGAGTTTCTTTTCGCTCTTTTGTTTCATGTTATCTGACAGCATACATCTTCCACCTTGAATGCATCTCGAAATAAATTCTCTTGGTTTATTTGAGAGGTCATAAAGATTTCCATTCGGGAAGTACACTCTGTTCTCAAATAATTTGTTAGCAATAAAACAAATACTAACGTAGTCATAAACGTTTAAATCAAACTCTTTCAATAAGTCATTGCGGAACTTTACAAAACCTTCTCTTAAAATTCTTACATCTTGTTTGCAGTAAAACGTGCTATATTTTTCTAAGTCGAAGTGGTTCTCATCTATTCTGCAACCTTTGATGGAATCTATGTTCTTCATGAACGTTTCAATATCTTTTACAAACTTACACGCTTCAGAAATGACACCAGTTCTGTTGTCATTTGCTAACAAAGTACTGCTGTAGTAGTTGTATGGAAATACTTCTTTCGGTCCTGTTTGTAAGTTAAACATAGCAGGAAATAGTTTAAGCTTCTTATTTATAACACTGTAAGAGTCTTTTATAATAATTGCCCGTCCTTTATATAAACCAGTTATTTGCATTGTTCGTGAACCTTTAATGATGGGAGTTCCTTTCACTTCTGTCATGTGTCTTAAGATGAAGTTTATATCATAACTGAGGTTATGGAAATATATTAAACTCTTGTCAGGAAGTCGCTCCAAAAATTCTGTTGCAGTTTGACCCCATATGCTTTCACTCACTGAACCATCTTCACTGTCAAACAGATGTTAAAAGCTTTATGAAAGCCATCGGTACTGCACTCAAAGTCAGCAAAGAAAACGTGCTCAGGAATGAACTTGCACTTATTTTTATTTACTTCTTTTGACTCTGCTTTCTTCTTCAGTTGTACACAATACTTTGGAGCATATGTCAAATCTTTAAATGGTGCAAGGTTCTGTTTATATAAGTCAGTCGTATATGTGAAAAGTTCTCCATAAGAAATAGGTTCGAAATATTTGCACTCCCACAATGTTTTCATAACATCCCATAACGGTGTTGTTCTATCATAACGAACTACATATTTGTTCTCTCTCTTTGTATAAATCTTCATCTGTTTCTCAATGTTCATTCCACCACAAGCTTTGAGAATTTCTTTATAGTTTCGAATGAAGTATGTTGTCATTGGTAATCTTTCATTTAGCATGTAGTGGTGTTCAACAAGAAGTAAGTCAATAGTTCGAGCAGTTTCACATTCTTTTGGTATGTAGTGAATTATTCTGTTATCTTTGGAGTTGTCGAAATAACCAATGGTAACATTAAATGCTATACCAGTTGCGTCAGAAATTTCTTGTACTTTACTTTGAGGAAAGTCTCTAACACGAATGACTTCTCTCATGTGGTCAATAGTTTCTTCATTTACTCCAGCCTGAATGCAAGCATAAACGAAACAATTGTCTTCTGTCATAAGTGTTGCAGTTCTTTTGTTCAGTTCATTGAAGATTTGGTAGCGTTCAAGATTTATAGGTAATGTGCAAAGATACTTCCAGAACTGACCGCTTCTCTTCTTATAAAACTTCTTTTCACCAAGGATTTCATTCCAGAAGTCATCTATATCTTGTTTATCTCCTGTTTGTTTAAGTCTGTTCAATAATCTTTTCTGTTTCTGTCAGTGTGCTTTCATCTCTATATGGTCGCTTCTGTGGCTTTCCTTTCTTTACATCTGACATCGTTAAGCCTTCATATTCTGTTAAATCATACATCTTTATTTCAGTAAGATTCTTTATGTTTGTCAAGAAGAAGTCATAGTGCATTTCAACAATACCTGCAGCATTTGCTTCTATCTCTGATATAAAGTTCTCCTTCAAGAGCTGATGTAGTAATGTTCCAATATTATTGAGGTTTAACGTAGAACATTCATACTTTCCACCAAGTTTATAACATACCATCCATCTCTGTTGTGAGTTTATTTTAATCTTCTCTAAGAGTCTCATGAAAACCTTACCGAAATGTTTGTGTAAGTAGTCTCTGTTTGGTTCATCTAAAGCTTCGATGTTAAAGTCAATGAGTCTATTGCCTGACTTCACATTTCTCTTCCTATTCTCTTCATCTTTCTTTAACCATCTCTCACCTTCTTTTGGTTTGTCGTCAATGGAACGAATGACATCGTTAGCTTTGCGAACTTGTTCTATAGCATTTTTAAACATCTCTCTTCTCTGTTGTTTCAGTGTGTCATCTCTCTTTCGTGTTTCACCAACGTTTGAGTTCGTAAGTTCAAACATCTCTTGACGAACATCATGAGAAAGAGCTTTACGAGTATGACCAACGTTCGCATTTGTTATGTCAAACATCTCACGCCTTACTTCATGAGGTATTGAACGTCTATGATATAAGTCAATAGCAACGTCATTTAAAGGAAATGCTCTTGCATTTATGAACTCATGAATTCTATCATAAGTTATTTCACCATTGTAGTCATTGAGGATGTCAGCGAGTGCTTTTTTGTTTGTCGCGTAATGTTTTGCAACATCTATGTTAGCTTCTGTAAGAAGTTGTTTTATTTCCGAGTGTTCTAACTTAGACAACTTCCGATACATCTTTAGTAGGAAATAAAAAAATATTTTTTTGAAAAAATTAGATTAGATTTTTTTTAAGTTATTTTTCAAAATAATTTAATATTTTTATTTTAATGAAACACATGCAAGATTGCAAGTTCTTTTCATACAATGCTCTCGCTACTGCCATCAAGAATGAGTTCAATGGTGCTTCAAACGTTAATGTTATCTTTAACAAGAAGTTTGTGAAAGAATCTAAGTTTGGTCAGTATGTCAGACCATTAGCTATTGTCATTGACCGCAAACGTTATACTTCACAAGAGTTAGCAGTAGTTTTGAAACAAAAGGGTTTCTTCGTGAATGTCAAAGATACTCATTATACTGTCATAAAGAACTCTAACATTGACTTCTTCAGTATTGCTATGAATCTTTCCGAACAGAAAGAATATAAGAAGGGTGAAACAAATGTGAAATATTATCCTTCATCTCTGAAGACAATAACGAACAAAGATGTTATACAGAAATTCTTACCAAAGGTTGAAGAAGCTTCTATTGACATTGACGAAGAAAGTGAAATGGTTGAAGAAATTGACCCTGACGTCATTTAAGCAAAAATATATTTTTTTATTCTTCCTCTTTGAAGTTATCGAAATATTCTGTTATTTTTTCCTTCAGTAATGGTAAGTCTTCTTTGAATGTAAGTATTGTGCAACCTTTGATGTCATAGTGTGTTTGAGGAAGAGTACTTTTGACAATTTCCTTTATTTGCTCATTCGGTGTCATTGAAATCGGTAAGTTTTCACGATAGAACCAGTTTCTGTCAGATTTGTAAATCTTAGCAAGGTCATAAAAGCTCTTGTTGTTTCTTCTGACTAAATGCAACATAACCATATCTTTATCTTCTTCTTTCTCCAACTCTTCAGTATATATCATATACTTATAACTCTTTTCCTTTCCTTTTGGTACTGAACGTGGTATTCTTTTCTGTATGCTTTTGTCTTTGGATTCAATGACTTCATCTTTTGCTTGAAGTTTCTTTTCCATCTCTCCACGTTCTGCTTTATATAGTTCATCTAACATCATGAAAATATAACAAGCATAACGAGGTGAAGCCCACATTGCTACAGCATTTACTAAAAGTCTATGAACATAATATCCTTTCAAACCAGGTGCCAAATTCTTGCGATTTTCATACGGAATCTCTTCTCTCGGTTTTCCGAGGGAAGCAATCATATGAGGAAATTCTTCTAAAAGTTCTTTTGTCTGTTGGTTTTCAAACCAATGATATGCTTGCTTTGTAGAACGAAGAGCATTCATTATACTTTGCATTTGGTACATGTCATCTTTGACCGAACGAATGAGGCGAAGTTGTTTGTTATATTGTATGTATTCATATTCTTCATTTATGGCTTCATGAACGATAGCAGTTGTTGTGTTCTCTGATGTTGACATTACTGTCTTTACATACAAAATAAAAAAATAAATAAAAATAAAACTAACTTTATTTTCTGACTTTCACAAAAGACCAAAAATAAACGCTTTACATGTATTTTTCAGCAACTTCGTCAAATAATTTTATAGCTTTATCTATCTCATCTACTTCAAACGTTTCTTTACCTTTCATGGGAGCACCATACATTTTCTCAAAAACTTCAAGCAGTTCTGTTTCAGCAGCTCTCATATCATTAACGAACACAACCTTGACTCTATTGACTGTACTGTCATATCTTTGAGTTATATTATATGTTCTTCCTATCTTATATCTCTTTGTATTGAAGTCCTTCGGTTTCTGAACGATGTAAAGTAAGCCTTCACTGCAACGTTCTGAGTCGAATGAACCATATGTTATGAAGTTATATCCAACAACTGGGTCTAACCATAACAAAACTATTGGTATAAGACTTTTGTCTATAAGATATGCTCTTGTTCCATGAAATGCTACTGATATCATAAGCTCAGGATTTCTTGTCAAAATTTTCTGAGTTGAAGCATTTCTAACCCAGTCGTTTGTTTTCTTTCCAGATGGAGATATAATGTCTGACAAAGAATATTTGTTGTATTTCTTTGAGTATCTTACGTTTAAATCACCTATTCTAACCACTTTGGTGTCATTGTCTATCTTTCTAACTGTTTCAAACTCAATGTTTGTCATTACTGTCTTTACATACAAAATAAAAATTTTTCTTAGAAAAAAAATTAGCGTTATTTTTTTATCTTAAGGAAAATTCATGATTTTTGTTGCTGAATTCAATAAAAATATATTTTAGGTGAAGAGGTGAGATTTCACCTGTTTTCTCACCTAATTTTTCACCCCAGTTATTTTATAAGCGTTTTACATGGTAAACGTTATTTTTTAAATTTTGTGAAAACTCAACGGTTTGACACATGCCCTAAAAATTATTTTACTCAGAATTTTGTTGCTGAATTCAATAAAAATATATTTTAGGTGAAGAGGTGAGATTTCACCAGTTTTCTCACCTAATTTTTCACCCCAGTTATTTTATAAGCGTTTTACATGAATTGTACGATGTATATTTGAAATTCTAAACAATTTCGTAGCTTCTATTTCTTCTGTCAGTATGTCAAAAGTTTTAACAATGCCGAAAGTTTCTTTATACTTCTTCTTGACGTCAGATAGAAGGAAATCGTCAGCTGTTGGATAGTTTTTGTTCAGAAATGCTAACATGTCCATTTTATCTTCTGCTGGTTTCTCTACTTCTTTCTTTAAGTCAGCATAGTCGTTTCTCATACGTTCTATCTCTTTTAGTGAGTAGTTATATTTCCTCATTGCTGCTTTACATTTTGAACATTGCGGATTCATTTTTGCGTTATACATTGAAATTTGACCTGCTAGAACAACTAAGGCGTCAATGGTTTTCTTTAACTCAAAAGTTGTTGGTTTTATTTGTCCATTCCATATTTTACATCTTTTATCTTTATCTCTTATCTGCCACACACATTCAGCAACTAATGAAACAAAGTTATCGTAGTCTTAAACTCCTCAGATTTATATATGTCAGAAATGTTTTTATAAACCATGTCGCAATCTTTGTTCATAACTTTATGGTTGCAATGATATCCTAGAAACTCATAGTTTACTTTACGTATGAACTTCTTTATTTCTACTGAGTCAGTTGGTTTCACTTCTATTTCATCGAATTCATGAATAGTGAGCTTTTGTTGTTGGATTTCAGGCAATTTGGGTAAATGGTCAATAATGTCCTGCATGTCATAAAGATACTGTTCATTTGTTTCATCTTTCGCACTACAGTCTAAATTACTTGTTAAAAGTTCTTGCTTAATTCTTTGTATTTCTGTCTCAAAAGTATATGAAGAAGGAATGAAGCTTTTCATCTCTACCAACATAGATGTAGGATTCATGACTAGCGAGTTTGGTGCTGTAGTTGTTTGAATTGTTGTAGAACCTATTGTTGAAATCATATCTTTACATACAAGATAAAAAAATAAATAAAAATAAAACTAACTTTATTTTTTCTATCTTAAGGAAATTCATGAAAATTCACGAGAAAGCTAAAGCAATCTGAGCCGCTAAGCGGTGAGAAAACAGGTGAGAAAACAGGTGAAAAACAGGTGAAAAAGGAGGTGAGAAATTAGGTGAGAAATTAGGTGAAATCTCACCTCTTCACCTAAAATATATTTTTGTCTGATTTACATCTAATGAAAAAGTTTAGAAGAATTTTCTTATTCTTTCTGGCATATTTTTGTCTTTCCAGTACTCCCGCTCTAATGGTCCCAGATGTGTTGGCTTCGACTCTCTCAAGTTCTTAGATGGTATAACATCTTCAACGCCTCCTTCATATCTTACTTTATAAGTGTCATCGTTTGTGTTATAGCCAAGTATTTCAATAACCACTCCTCGCTTTGCTTCGTCAATGGTTTCAGCAAGTTTGCCATTACTACTTTCGACTAATTTATGACGAGGGTAAAACGCTATGGAGTCGTCAGCAGCTTTTATAAGATATCCATTACCTTGCGTAGAGTCTACGATATAATAATTTCGACTTAACCTTAAACGTTTCTTTGTCAATGGTTTGTCGTCAAGAACTACACGAACTTTTGTACCAGGAATGAGGGTAAATTGTGTTGAATTTCTGATATTTTGTGTTTGGCTTCGTTTCTTTTGTATATACTTTTCTTCTTGTTGTTGTGTCATTGAATTTGGTGTATGTCCTGTTGTAGAATGTGTTGAGGAATTATATACTTCGAGAAAATGTTTCATTGTTTCTTCGGTAAAGTCTCGCTCTTGATTTAAATCTCTGAGCGTTCTTATGAAGCGGTTTATGATGCCGAGTATGTTATGGTTATGGTCTTCAGTAGTGTAGTGAGTTATGTTATGCTTAATGAGAAATTCTGTGATTTCATTACTGAGGTATGCACTGTCTTGGTCTGATGTTAAAGTACTTGGGCTATGTTCTGCTACAAACTTTTGTAAAACTCTTAACACTTCACGAGTTCCTTTATTTTTCATTATATGCAAGCTTTACGAGTGTTAACATTAATGAAGATGAGGAATGGTTTATGTCCTCCTTTTCTGCTTTGAATGAGAGTGTCAAATTGGTATGCGTCAGGAGTGTTGGAGTAAATTGGTAAAAAGTAGTCGTAAGGGTTTATTTTTGTTTGATGTACAACATTTTTGTCAAAGAACTTTTTAACTTCAGCTCTGTTAGTAAATCCCCAACTTTTTGCTGCTTCATTGAACTTCTTAAATGACCTCCATGGATGTTGTTCGAATACTTCTTTCAAGCTCATTTATGTAAAGTTAAAGATTTTATTCTAGGCTCAAGCGCGTTCATTGAACGCGGTACCATGCGAATATAGTCACAAATGGTGGCATATAATCTGCACCCGAGCCTGTTGGATTTGTTGTGAAAGTGTGTGAATGATTTCCTCCCGGTTCAGTTTGTCGAAAAATCTTTTTTGCTGAATTGTTATAAGATGGAGATAAAACGTCATTGCCAGCTTCATAGTCTGAGTTGTATAATGGGTGGTCTCTTAATGAGTGGCTATGGTCGCCAGAAAAGTTTGTAGTTCCTGTATGAGTGTGTGGGGGTAAGTTTGCTTCTTTAATTTTCTTCGAACCTCCTGTTTGCTTTGAATATCTAGCACAGTATAAGAATTTATCTACAATCTGCTTCCACGTACCAAAACCTAAAACTGTTTCTGGATTTGTTGAATTCATCGACGTATAAATAGAGCCTATAGGATATAATGTTTGAAGTATTTCAGTCTTTAATGTTTGAAGCTCTGTTTTGTCTGCTTTCTTATCATATAAATCTTGAGCAGTGAATTTAACATTATTTTCATCATCCATGACATAAACATTTTTACAGCTAATTTCTTTCTTCGTTGTTATGTTTTCATTCGATGTTAAACCTTGTGGAAAGTTAGGAGGTTTATAATATAATGCATCCCCACCAGTTCCGCCAACCGTTCCTTCAACACTTTCTATAGCAACAGTTGAGAAGGAGTTATGTGTATGTTCTTTATCTGCTTTTTTATCTAACATTGCTGGTAGTTCATGTGTTTCAAAGTTTCTGACATGACCTTCAATGTTCATACATTTACTATTTAAGGAGTTTAGTGTATCTTTTACGCTTGTACTTGGATTCTCTAAAGGTGCACTTGAACCAAGGGTATAGTTCAATATTATGTCGTCTGCTCTAACAGTAGTGAAGGATTCATGTGTATGGTTCTTGTCAGCTTTACTATTTAATGTAGCTTGAAGTTCATTTATATCGGAGATATTGTGTTTATGAGATTTCAAAACTTTGTTGGTTGCGTCAAGTTCATCTTTGTCAGCTTTACTTTTAATAGCATCTTCAAACGTTATTTTTGACTTAACTCTCAAAGTAAATCTTGGTTCAACTAATACACCTTTAACAGAGAAAGTAGAGGCATAAATTTCATCGTTATAACTAAATGCTTCTGGTGCTTTACCCGTGTCATACTGTACAGTACAGCTTATGTCATAACCTTTAGCACGAATGTATTTATATCTTCTTTCATTGGGGTCTTCCGTCTTCACTTCATCACTTCGTGTTAAATATCCATGGTAGTCCGTTATAATCTGTTCGTCTGAAGTTATATAATGAACGTGGTTCTTGACTTTATCACTCAGAGCTAAAAGCTCATTTTTGTCTGCTTTTTCGGCTAATTTCTCATTAACATCATTCACTTCTAATTCAACTCTTCCGCCAGAACTCTTATTATCATTAATCTTTTTCATTAATTCGGTAATTACGTCATAAAGACTATATTCTGTTTTCGGTTTTGTAAATAATGAGTCAAAATTTCTTTTCATCATTACATCGCTGACATTAATGATATCACCAATTCCTTTTTCATTTATTCTCTTCATTAATTCTGCAATAATGACGAATATATAATCTGTTAATTTATTCTCTTCATCGAGGGTTATAGAATGTTTTGAAATTGAATCATTAACTCCTCTAAATAAATCAATAACTTCAGGATACACGTTTTTAATGTCTCGAATAACCCGACCAGTATCCTGTTGTTCATGTTCTTTGTTCCCGTCGTTACGTGGTTTTATATCTCTAACCATCATCAACGCAGCCATAACCGGAGGGTTTGTTGCTATCTGTTCGAAAATCTGACCGTTATGTATGGTATATCTAAATAATTTCTTTGTGTTTGTTAAAACATTTGAAACAAGTCTTTTAAAACCATCTACAAAATTTCCTGTTTCACCTAATGTTCTTGCAGCATTTACAAGCTCACCCATTCCCGCTTTTGACCCCAAAAACGTCCATATTGCATTTATTTCACTTTGTATAGTTGTCCATTCAGCGAAACTAACACCCGCATTCGCTAAGCTGAAAATGAAATTCAGTGGATCGAACTTAATTCCACCTTCTTTTTCAATTTCAACGAACTCACTAACATGAGATTTTAAGTATTCTTTCGTTAAAATTGTTTTCCCCGATGTTATGTCATTAACGAAACTATCACCGTCAAAAGTTAACGAATTCAATTTCGTCGTTGATGCTTTTATTTCATACACCGCTTTATTGATAGTTTTTGGCTCACCTTCTTTAGAAGCATATGAAACATTAATGAATGAATTATATGTATTCGTGAATGAATTAAAATCAATGATTTTCATTAATGACGCCTTTAATGATTCATTTACTGTCGAATCCCTTAAAGTAATTAATGAACTGTCATTTATGAAAGGTACACTGCAAATCGTCGAGTTTGGATCAAATGCTGTAGTTGGTGCAGGAATATTAATGATATAAGTCATTAAATCATTAAGTGACGTAAATAATGTTGTTGTTTTTGATTTAATTTCTTTAGCATCTGTTATATACGGTAATTTTATTTCTGTAGTTTCTGAATTAAAGATATTCGCTAAAATGTTTTGTAAACTGTTTTGAACAGCTGTGTAAACCGTTGAATCCGGAACTCTTACGATTTCACCGTCCTTAATAAAAGGCATTGCACATGGTGTAGTGCTTGGGTCAAATCTTTCGGGATTATAATTCAACATATATTCTAACGCTTCATATACAGACTTATATACTGTTGTGTCGTTCTTCATGACAACTTCACCATTTACAATGAATGGCATAGTACATGGAGTTAAAATAGGGTCAAACTTTTCATAGTCCTTCCATGTTATGTATTTCTCGGTATTTCCATCAGAAATAACAATATATTTGTCAGTAAGTGTGAGAGAGTATTGACCAAAATATAAACGTTTAGCTCTGTCAGCTTCATACGCATATGCAGCAATACTCATATTTTAATGAGAATAAAATGTTGTTCTATTTGCAAAGTACAGACCCAAACGAATACGGGACAGTAAAGCTACAAACAAACTTAGGTCTTCAGAATGAGCCACTTGCATTCAGAATGGTTGACTTAATACTATGCTTCATTCGTTATAACTGACGAAACAGATTTCATGGAGCTTGAAATAGATGGAAAGAAGCACGAAATAAGATTTCACAATAATGTAGAATATAAGATGGAAACATTAGCTGGAGTGTTAAATGCTCTCATAAATACTACAATAAACAAGGATAACGAAGAAAACTTAATGAATGTTAAACTTATTGCAGGAGTTTTGAAGTTCAGTTATGCGAAGGAGTTTAAGATACCAAGAATGAGTCATAGAGTACAACTTCTTTTGGGAGCATACCATATGACATTTCCTTTGAAAAGTGTTGACAAAACGATTGAGATGAAATCTGTTCCATACGTATGTTATGGTAATTGTTTGTACATTGAGTCAAAAATAGCTAATGTCACAGGTATTTCAGGAGTTAATAGTAAAGGTTCAGTAGAATAAATCCTTCTGTTATGCAGTCAATTCAATGTTCATTCCAAACGTTCCTGTCATAGCAACTCATTTAGGTAAATGGGTTCGCATTAGTCCTCATAATTTGAAAGACATGCAATTCAGACTTGTTGACTTTCAAGGAGAGCCTGTAGAACTGAAGGCACCAGTGCGAATGACTGTTGAAGTTGACTTTTTAGAAAATATTAAATGCAACAGCTTACAAGAGAACTCAGAGCTAAAAATATAAAGTATGAATGTTATGTATTAGGTCATGAACTTTGGTTGTTGCTGTTTGATGAAACAAATGAGTTAGTTATGTCAGTCAAGAGAACAGAAAAATATTGTGTTAGTGAAAACTGCACCAAGTCAATAAGATTAGGTTTGCATTATGAAGATGAGTTCGATACTGTTGAAGAAGTTTTGGATAGATACTATAAGTTGCTTTAATTTACTAAAACATATTTCAAACAAAGCTTATAGTAAGTAGATAGTTTTGTATACTCGTTCGAATATTTATACTTAAACTCAACTCCTGTAGTTCCTGGTGTTTCAATGATGCGGATGTTACCTATTTTCATGAATATTGGCGTTTGACCACAGCATTCGATTTCAGGGTCGAGATAGTCAATGACACATTGCTTTCCTGTTATTCGTGATATAACATTTTCAAGGTCCTCCTTTGTTAGAATTATTTGGTTCTTACTTATAAGATTTATCAAAAGCTTCTTATCGTCTTTGAGTAAAATTGTTTGGTATAACTGAAGAAGGTAATGGTCTACGTTATCTGAAGGATTTGTTTGAACATTTATGTAAGGGTTGTCGTTGGCTTCTCTTGAAAGAATTTGGTCCAGTGGTGGATACTCTAACTTAACATCTGATGTAGCGTTAGCGTTTGAAGCTGTGTTTAAATTCACGGATTTCAGCTCTGGTTCTTTTTCTTTCAAACACTCGAACTATAGTTCTTTATGACAATATTGTTTGTCGTTCGTGAGTCAACATTTGATGTTGGTTCAATTGGAACATTAACGGCACCAGCTAAGATGGATTTGCTTCTCATTTCATATAGAATAAAAACCTTTTATATGTATGAAATGAACAATATACTCGACAAGGGTTTGAATGTAAAGCTAACGAATGAAAATATTGTTGAATTCACTGAGACAGGAGCTGTGTATAAAGATGTAGAACTACTGAACAAAAGAGCAAAGGGAAGAAGCAGGAATATGAACAAAGGGTGGAAGCCTATAAAAATTTATGTCAATGATGGCTCAGGAGGTTCAAACATAAAGTATGCAGAAAGTTATAGAGTTTATGCTCTCAAAGGTGAAAAGCCTTCATTTAAGAACAGCTATTCTAACGCATATCCTCAAAAGCTAACGGATGGGGAAGTGGATGATATGAATGACAGCAAAAATATTAACAGAAATGGCGACAGAGATGCATGGAATTTGTTTACCATCAGTCAATAAAGCATAAATTTAAAACAATGTTGGTCGTTCCCATGGAATATTTTTGACTTTAATGGTATTAGTCATGATATGAATCTCAAGGTATGAACGAGGAGAGATGAGAGACTTATATGCTTCCCAAATTTCTTCAAAAGGTAATGTTATACCTGACTGTTTCCAAATGAGTTCAATATCATAACGTGAGAAACCTTGAAAGATAACGAAGTCAGTTATGAGACGTTTTATGTTTAAAGCAAGAAAACGCCATGTTTGCATAAGTATTGCTACAGTTAAGTGGTAATGTCTGACTTTAGTTATGATGTTAGCTAATGGTGAGTCAGGCTTTGACACTAAACCTTTACCAGCGAAATCATCACAAACTAATAAAGTGTTTGAGGATATTTTTTGAAGGGGTATTTTGAAAGTTTTGACAGAATGTAGTTTGTAAGTCGTTTCATATCGTAAACTCCTGAGTATTGACGTAAGTGGTGTTTGTCAATAATTCTTTCCATCTCCTCAGAAGTCTTTTGCATTCCTGACTGTATAAATTCAACGATGGCATAATATTTCCTCTTACGTCGAATGTAACGTTGAAGAAATTCAATGAGTTCACTGTCTGGAACTTTAACGACAGAGGCTTGAACTTTTGACATAAATGTTTTCGCTGTTGAGTCCATAGAGTCTGAAGTTGCTGATATAATGATTTGGTCATAGTAAGAGTCGTTTCCTAAACGTTCTGTTATGAGTATATGACGAATGAGGTTGAATGTCTTTCCTGACCCATCTTTCCACAATAGAAATAAACACCATTTGAACAGAACTCATAGTCCTTACTGAAAGGAAGAATGAGAGAAGAGTTAAGTTTGTCTGTAGTTTCATTCATGTCTTCATCTACGTCATGTATTAAATGCTTCATTTTATCTCCATTAAAAATGCAAGTCAGAAATATTCAGAACATAGCACCGAGTCTAACTGACAAGAGTATAAAGATATACTATGAACATGTTATGATGAAACCAACCAAAATTCAAGAAAGTCAGTATACTTATGAATATCCAAGACACTGGGTAGAGTATGTAGGAGGTGAGAAAGCTATTGAAATCAGACAGGTTCGAAGTATTCCAGCAGGAAGAACAATATTATTGAAGAACTTTAATGTTTTGAGATATAATGATGAAACAAAGAAGCAAGATAGTTTTCCCTGTTGCTGTGTATGTGAACTTAGATACAGGAGATGACATGAAAGTTTTTAATACAAAGCTTCAAACGGTAGTGAGAGAACAACTGACTGCGGAAGGACATCCATTACCTTCAGAAGTTACCATAGCATATAATTTTGAAACAAACTCAATAGATTTTAAAGTCATCTCTGCAAAGAAGTCAGGATTTACATTTAATGAAGCAGATGTATATTCGAATGAAAACTTCAAAGCTATTGCATGGTTAGATAATGACGATTGCTTTAAGAAAATATTTAAATACAGTGACTCAACAATGTCAATAGATGACCTTCGTGGAATGTTACCATCGACGTTTACAGTAGAAGGTTCAGCAGGATTGCTTACAAGATTTCAATTGGTGGTATTTGGTCTCGTGAGAACATTGTTATAAAATCCAGTATAAGTGAATTTGCTGAAGAATCTATATTATGTCTTTCAAACTACATGTATTCGCCGCCGAAGCATTATAGTATAACAAACTTTGTCAGTAAGTTTAACATAAGACTTGTCGAACCTTCTTCAATGAAAGATGTTGTGCTACCTAAAGATGGAAAGGATGGACTCATTATTGAGATGATTTTAATTGCATATTAAATGAGCTTGTTCTTGAAGGTCATTCATGATGAAATAACTGTTGTAGAAGATGTTAGCAATTGTTCAGACATTTTATTGAGAATAGATGAGATAAGAAAGAAGTTAGATAGACCGCAAAGCGGTGAGGGCGAAGCCGTGAGAATGTTTATGTTTCATTGACTTTCTCCAGTAACGAGAACTTTTATGAGATAATATTGAAGAGAGATGATTTTAATATGGTGTAAATGGTAGCTTGGGCAGCT
Source organism: Trichomonas vaginalis G3 (assembly GCF_026262505.1). Classification (NCBI taxonomy): domain Eukaryota; phylum Parabasalia; order Trichomonadida; family Trichomonadidae; genus Trichomonas; species Trichomonas vaginalis. The sequence continues at coordinate 12,667,356 of NC_067205.1, forward strand.
TTAGGCGCAATGGGAACAAAAGCATTAGCATTTGGAGCAAAAGCACTTGGAGCTTATGACGCAGTAAATAAAATGAGTGGAGGAAGGGTTTCGAAGACATTAGATGCAAATAAAGGAAGATTGGAGGCTGGGTTGCAAAGAAGTTAAGATTAAATAAAATAGGGCTCATAAATAAAGCATCCAATTTGGTTGCGACTGAGTCAGAAAATGCTTTAGGAAAGGACGATGAGTTTGCAAAACACGCAAAAGACTTTAATGACCAGATGAAAGGTGAAACAATGCATTTAAATAGATTCGATGGAACTAAAGAAAATGTTTCTTCTCCACCAGTAGTTCTTCCGTATGGTCCCTATGGAATGTATGGAAACCCTTACGAAAGACCATTTGACCCATTGACTGGTGGAAGTAACTGGTATCATTACGGCCGAAGAAGAAAGACAGTCAAGTTGGAGACAGACGTGAAGAAAGCAACTAAAAAGAAACCAAGGAAGAGAGTTATAAAGCAATGAATTCAACAGGGTGAAAAAAGAGGTGAAAAAAGAGGTGAGATCTCACCACTTCACCTAAATTTATTTTTGTGCTATGTTTTCATACGTGTGAGGGTGGTGATATCATTTATTTGTATATAAATGACAGAACAAAAATAAAGCATATCTACTCAACAGGAATGAGACCCTTACTGACTATGTATTCGTTTAATGCTTGATGAAAACAATGGTACATATTATCGTATGGGTATACACAACGTCTGTTTCCATCGTCGTCGTATATGTAGAGCTCAAATCCAGTCCAACCTTCTTTTGTACAATATGTAGCTTTATTTAAGTATGCATTTATGTAGATAAGGCAATTTTCTTCATCGCTCCAGAAATAATTTTTGTTCTTTGTTGAAATAGTTTTCGTTCCTCTGCGACCATAAGGAATGTATGCAATGAACTTTGCGTCATATGGGATTGTAATATATTCAGGGTTTCTTTCATCGTCAATGGGTCTGTCTTTGTTAAAATGCATGTTCCTCAGTTTTACTTGAGTTTTAAACAGCTCACGGAAACGTTCTGGGAAAGAGTCATAGTAAATGTAGTCAGACATGTCTTTGTAATGAAATAAAAAATTTAAAAAAATAAAAATAAGGTTATTTTTATTTAGTGAGGACGGTAGTGAATTCGTTAGTGAATTCGTTAGTGAAGTCGTTAGTGGTTGGTGGCTTTGTAAATATTTAAGGTTAAGTTGGTGTTATGGTTGTGTTGTAAAATATACGTTAACGGTTTTGTAAAGTGTCAGATTGACATATCTTCAGTAAGATGGCGCGCAGTGCCACAGTACTGAAGATAGTCATACTAACTTTGTTCAAGACGTGGTTAAGGCAACGAATGTACACGGTTTGTAAGCCAGGGAAAAGGGCTCCTTCTGGCCTCCAGTGGCAGAGTCCTTTAACCTGGGCTGGCAAACCATCTCCGACTACTCCAGCTACGTGGTTTTTATTAACGTTAAGAGAATCAAACCATGTATGGTAGTCCTCGTATGTCCAATTAGTCGAAATTGTTGTGTCGAAGAATTGGTGGCGATCTGTTTTGCCTGGATTGCACACACAAGAGAATAGACTATGACAGCTGCTGTGTGTTCCGCAGTCCAGGGAAATTGAGAAGATGCGGAATTCCTCGCAGAACTTTAGGCCCCGAGAGGAGTCTGTTTTGCCTAAAGTAATCAATGCCTCTCTGACACCGCGCCGTGTGAACTCAATGTCTGGGATTGTAAAGTTGATGCCCTGTTCGCGATTGACTTTATTTTTAAGCCATTTGGCGAAGCTCTCTAGGAAGCTTTTAAATGCTGGCTTCATTGTGGCATAAAGGCTTATATCTAGGCTCGCAATAAGCCTGGCAATGATCTCTTCTAACGAAGGATCATTACCAGAGCCAACTGCTTGCTGAGTATTCTCAACTTGGTGCTCCGCAGGAACGTAGTTGGGCATTGGGAGTAAAAATTTGCACTTATGATCTTTAAAATCATTTTTCCTGCTTTTTTTAATGCATCGCACGAACTGCCCTTGAACTAATGTTTCACTACATTCGGCACAGTATGTAAAGAGCCTTCCTTTGTCTGATTGATTAGGCTCATTCTCATAATAGCCGATCGTAGTGAAACATTTTTTCCACACTTTGTTTCCAATTTTTCAGGAGTTGGTGGATATTTCGTCTTCTTAAATGGAATCCACTCATCATATACATGAGGATCCCATGCAGTCATAATAAAAATAAAGCTTTTTGAATATATTCAATTTTTAAATGATATTTTCACGGGTTAAATATAAAATAAAGAATAAGATGTAAATTATTAAAATATTTAATTTTAAATTTTGAACCTGTGATAAATATTTTTTTGCATTGTTATTAATAATGAAAAATAAAGCTTATTTCAATGAAAATTGTTCTGCAAATTTATTTCACTTTTGACCTCACTTTTTCCGTAATTCAATTTTTTACTTTTAATATTTTAGATCTTCATAATATCATTTGAAAAATTAACCATATAAAAAAATCAAGTTATCAATTCACTTTTTCCGTAATTCAAAAATCAAAAATATAAATAATATATCTTTTTATCAAATATTATTATTATATTCTATGAAAAATGAGGTCCGGAAATTTTGCGGATTCCCGTAACTCAATTTTACGGAAAAAGTGCAGTAAACTATTCAAAATACGGAAAAATTGGTGTAAACTAATGATTTTACGGTAAAATCACGGAAAGTCCCGGAAGAATATATGTGCCTATATGAAATTATACAAAAATGAATCAAACGCATTTTAAAAGATTGTTCTTGTATTATAAATGCTATTCGCAGATTTATTAGTTGAAGAAAATTACCAAATTTTTGCCGATTTACAAAAAATGATTTACAAAGCATATTTTTATAAGGCTTTAAAAATCTTTAAAATGTGACCGGTGACGGAAATCCATGGTAACCAACCGCGGTTCCCGTTTGGAATGCCATAGATTGGCCTAAGTATTTCTTAATAGAATGTGAAATAAAGTAAAATTAACTATATTCAAAATGGAAAAAAATCCAAAAAAATTTTGAAAAAAAGAATTTCATGATAAAAAGCATAAATTTTGCATCAGAAAATTAAATTCAGGTATTTTTTTGAAATAGAAAGAGTCCTAAAATTAGTTAAAAATCATTTTTTATTCAAAAGAAACGCTATTTTTAAGGAATTGAAAAGAATTTTATTTAATAATATTTTATTTATAGAATTTGCATATATCATATGCATAGACATATTGAATTGTAAACCTGAGAACACTAATTACATTAACTTGTCGTTCAAATTATTGCATCGAGAAAAAAGTGCTATAAATTTACTCAATTAGTTTACAAACGTAAATATTTGGCATAAACTTTACGTTTGTAAACTAATTTGGTAAACTCGTAGTTCAAATTATTGCATCGAGAAAAAAAGTGCTATAAATTTACTCAATTAGTTTACAAACGTAAATGTTTGACATAAACTTTACGTTTGTAAACCAATTTGATTAAATTTAGTAAATTTTAGTTCGAATGCAAGTTTTCTCGGTAAATCATTTTTTAGACCTCAAATGAGATGTATGATCATATGAGTCACATATGATTTAATCCGAATATGTGTGAGAATTGAGTTTAAAACGAAGTTTATTTTTTGGACTATATTTCGCCATTTTAAAATGTGTAATAATGATATAATTCGCATGAAATTGAAAAATATTGACTGGATGTGTAATGGTTTTATAATTGCAATGTTGATTTGATCGAATTTAAATGAATATATAACGCGATGAAATTTCGAATTGCTCAAATGTCTGTAATTCATATATGGTGCACATATTAATATTACATTTCGTTGATATTTACCACATAAACCTTTAAATATTAAGTCATTTTAAAGTTATATGCGATTTAGTTTCAAAATGCACGTTTAGAAAAAGACGATAACGATTAAATTACAAAATCGATAACGACCCGAAAAAAATTGAATGCACTTTCAAAAAAATTTCAAAAGGTAAAAGTTGGCTTTTTATACTTGGTATATGCACTTAATATATGATAAATATTCATTTTAATTTCAATACTTCCTAAATTGTTCTAAAATCAGTCTGGTGGGATTAATTTGTCTGCCATGTCAAATTTTCAAAAAAGTATGCAAATAAAAGAGTATACGAATAACATATTTAAAACAGAAAAAAGAGTCTAGTTTTGGATAGTGTAATTCGATTTCTTGGAAATTTTTTGAAAGAGTATTCAATTTTTTCTCATAAAATTTAGGGCGTATGGATATTTAAAAAAAATATTTTCTTCATTTTTAAGATGGGTAAAACATCTAAGTTACACACTCGCATTGTCATGGTCAATGACGTTCGAAATGGTCAAGTTTCAGGAACTATATACTGCATTGGAAAGAATGGAATGTCGATTCTTACTACAAAATTCGATTCTTTCAGAGGGCATTTGAAACAAACAGCAGAGCCAATCGGAATGGAGTATCATGAAGTAGAAAGGAACATCTTACGGTGCTCATGGAATCCTCAATCTTCAGAAATACAACTTCTTGAAGATAATGGAGTGAGAGTTGAAGATCAACCTGTAAACACTAGAACAGAGACACAACGCTATGATCAAGATACTCAATTACTTTCAGATCTTACAACTCCTCCCAATAGAGTAAATTCTCAACCTACTTCTAATGATACCAGCTATGGATTCCCTGACTTCTTAGATCCACAAGATGACCAATTCATATTTAATAATAGTAATATCGATATCCAAATTGCTGATGATTTTCTCTTAAATTATTAATACTTTTTACTTTCAATTTTTGCAAGTAAAAGAAACTATATATTGACCAATATTTCATTCATCACAAAAATAAGATTCATGAATATTTTAATCTCACAAAAGTATTACATATTGTTATATTCTATAAATATCTTTGTTAAATTCTAATATTTGAAGAATTATTGCTTCTAATCGGCGCTTGTCTACACCCACAACTTCAGCACATGATTCTTTTAAAAAGCTTTGAGCTTGATTATTTGCTCAAATTTTAAATTCTCTTTTATGAGATTTATTGGAATTATTCAGCTTCTCTTAATCTGCTGAAAATTACTGGTTTCGATATCAAATAGTTAACAACATTTTTTTTCAAAGAGATAATTGATGCTTTTTCTTTTTGCAAAAAGATCAATTGCTCTTTTCCATTATAACCAGAACCAGTTAATTTTGCAGCCATCAGACAATATTAATGTAAAATTTAGTGGTATTCGATCGAAAAAATTTCCTTTCCAATATAATTTGAATTTTGGCAACGCAATATGCCAAAGTAATACATCGAATAGTATTAGGTCGTCATTTGGACAAAATATTCTCGGTGATTTCAGAACTAAAACCATAGAAAACATTAATTTTTTAGAAGATCAAGAATTTTCTTGCAGATGCTTCCATACTTTATCAGAAGAACAAGCTGAAATACTCAATTACCTATCCGAAAACGATTATCTTTCTTTATTTTCAGTTGAAAAATTTCAAAATGAAACAAGGATTTCATATTTCTGAAGGAAGATACTTCCTTACTAAATACAAATTTGATATACAATACGCAACGGAAGTGAAATCAAATGTAGTTCATTATAAAATCATTGATATTGTTCCAAGTCAAGAAATTGGACACCAAACTTCTTATAGTGATAATGTATGCACAGAAATTACAAACACCTCCCATTATCAAAGAAGGAACAAATGTTAGTTTAACTTATCAATTCACTTTTACAGAAACAAAGCTTTATCCACCTTCAACAATGCAGCCAACATTCGCATTATCATCCCTTAAGTTACAATTACTTATTAATATTGCAATTTTAGCATTTTTGTTATATTTCACACCAAAGTACTCAAATTCATTTGGTCCATTAGAAGAACAAACAGACGATAGTGTTTGGTATTATTTACGTGGTGATTTGTTCAGAATGCCACAAAATATTTCGATTTTATGCACATTTTGCGGGATTCACAATTAATGGCGTTTTTTGACAGTTTATGAAATGGCACTGAAATTTCTCTTTCTTACTGATGATAAGAATAATTTCGATATAAAATACAATAATGAAAAATTTACTAGGTATACCGAGGAGTTTTCTCTACAAATTTTGTTGTTGATGGTTACGAAAAATACATTTTAGGAAAGGAAAATGGAAAAACAACATTCAAGAATTGATATTTCGAAAAATATTTCCTAATGAAACTTATCCTTATACTGCTTATTTAGTAAAAAACGAAGACCGTCAAAATCACAAAATTGATATTTACACGAATTTTGTTTAAATGTTGATCGTGCAGTCACCTATAACATTGAAGGCGATAACGGTATCAAGATTGAACTTAACAAAAAAGGTGATATTACATTTTTATATAGAGACAAACAAGTTAAAAATGTCTCTACTTATTGGTATGGATCTTATAATTCAAATTATAGATATTGGTATACAGAAGGATCCACTCAGAAAATATATAGATTTGGGGAGTATCATTATAATTATCATTACACACCATTTATAGATGTCTCGGGAAGATTTACATATACATGGAAAGATATTACTATCACACCAAGTGAAACTATTATATTCAATATTTTAATTTCTCTCTATTCTGTAGAAATTCTCCACCCTCCTGTTATTACTAATATTTCAATTCCAAACATTTTCAATACAGGATCTAAAATATTTAATGTTGCTATGAATGTTACAGATGTTGATAAAAATTCAAATTATTCAATCTTTTATTGCTTTGATAATTGTGTTTCAAAAAATGAAACAAAAGCATATCAATCAAATGGTTGGATAACAGAAAAGATAGTGATCCCATTTAACGAAGGAAATCATTCAATATCAATCTGGGCTAGAGATTATACAGGTCTTTCTTCTCAAGTATTTACAGGAAACTTCATTGTGGTAAACAATTCTCAAACGAAAGATTGGGGTAACTTGAATCTGCATAAATCAATGCTTAGAGTTAAACGCAGAAAGTAATTTTGATACGTTGCATTTTTATTGAGCTCCTTTATCAATAAAATTTCCAGACATGAATATGAACATTATTACAGATTGTCGTCCCAATATATAAAGTAAACACTGTTTTAATTCTCAATTTGAATTCGTCTCCAGTATCATCAGCACATACTCTCTTCTCAAAGCTCAAATCGAAATTTTAATTATTGAATTCAGAAATATAAAGATATGAAATTTACATAAATGGGATCTTCTATTTTTGATTCTGATAAAAATCCCAACATTATGCATTTTTTTCTCATTGATTCAAATATTCAAAATAGCTAGCACTATATGCATATTTGTTTCATATATTATAAATTGTTTATTTTTTCATATTTTTCAAAAAAATTTTAAATGCCAACTAAAATATCGAAATAAATTACTAAAATAAATTTGTAAAATGGTGATTACTTATGGGAAAGCAAGCTGTTTCAAAATATATTTGCCGATTTTTTTTTGATAAATTTTGACATGCGAAATTCTAAAAAAATATTTGCATTGATGCTTGATGAATATGCTCTTTTTGGCAGTTATTTACAAGGATATTGATCCAAGCTGCTATTCAGCCGATGGTAAAAACCTTACTAGTGTTAACGATACTTCTTCATATCTTAGAATTTCAGCAAAATGTGAAATAGTAGAATATAGTTGTTTCTATGGACTAAAGTCGTTAATTTCATTTACTTTTGAAGAAAAACCTAATTTAACATTAATTGGTCCAAATGGTTTTGGTTTTTGCGATCACCTTACAAAAATTGATTTATCTTTTTGTCATAAATTGAAAATCATATCAGCATATGCGTTTTATTTTTGTGATGCAGTTGAAGAGATTCTTTTACCAGAAGGACTTTTAGAAATTCATGGAATTGCTTTTGGATTTATTGATAAAGTAAAGTGTATAACAATTCCAGCTTCTGTGAAAATAATTCAAGATTCTGCATTTAGTGAATTCACTAGTCTTCAAAGTATTACATTCGCAGAAGGTTCAGAATTAACTTATTTAGATAACATTTTTAGCGGTTCTTTTTTAATAACTTCATTTGAAATTCCGGAAAATGTTACAAAAGTCAACGGAAATGTTTTCTTTGGTACAGCGGTTAAAAATATTTCAATTCATCATAAAAACAAATATTTAATTCTCGTGGATGATACTATTTATTCTTCAAACAAAAGTATTTTATTTTGCTCATTTAAATATTCATCTGGAGAATATGAAATTCCAAATGATGTTATAACTTTAGGAGAAAGATGTTTTTATGGGTTAACCCTGAATAATATAATAATCCCAGAAAACGTGAAAAGAATCGAAGAATATGCTTTTGCACTTTGTTACGATTTAAATTCTGTAACAATTAAAGGAATTTTAGAATATATTGGCGATAAAATTTTTTATGATTGCTTTAATATGGAAACTATTTATTTCACTCTGTATAGTTGTCCATTCAGCGAAACTAACACCCGCATTCGCTAAGCTGAAAATGAAATTCAGTGGATCGAACTTAATTCCACCTTCTTTTTCAATTTCAACGAACTCACTAACATGAGATTTTAAGTATTCTTTCGTTAAAATTGTTTTCCCCGATGTTATGTCATTAACGAAACTATCACCGTCAAAAGTTAACGAATTCAATTTCGTCGTTGATGCTTTTATTTCATACACCGCTTTATTGATAGTTTTTGGCTCACCTTCTTTAGAAGCATATGAAACATTAATGAATGAATTATATGTATTCGTGAATGAATTAAAATCAATGATTTTCATTAATGACGCCTTTAATGATTCATTTACTGTCGAATCCCTTAAAGTAATTAATGAACTGTCATTTATGAAAGGTACACTGCAAATCGTCGAGTTTGGATCAAATGCTGTAGTTGGTGCAGGAATATTAATGATATAAGTCATTAAATCATTAAGTGACGTAAATAATGTTGTTGTTTTTGATTTAATTTCTTTAGCATCTGTTATATACGGTAATTTTATTTCTGTAGTTTCTGAATTAAAGATATTCGCTAAAATGTTTTGTAAACTGTTTTGAACAGTGTAAACCGTTGAATCCGGAACTCTTACGATTTCACCGTCCTTAATAAAAGGCATTGCACATGGTGTAGTGCTTGGGTCAAATCTTTCGGGATTATAATTCAACATATATTCTAACGCTTCATATACAGACTTATATACTGTTGTGTCGTTCTTCATGACAACTTCACCATTTACAATGAATGGCATAGTACATGGAGTTAAAATAGGGTCAAACTTTTCATAGTCCTTCCATGTTATGTATTTCTCGGTATTTCCATCAGAAATAACAATATATTTGTCAGTAAGTGTGAGAGAGTATTGACCAAAATATAAACGTTTAGCTCTGTCAGCTTCATACGCATATGCAGCAATAGTCATATTTTAATGAGAATAAAATGTTGTTCTATTTGCAAAGTACAGACCCAAACGAATACGGGACAGTAAAGCTACAAACAAACTTAGGTCTTCAGAATGAGCCACTTGCATTCAGAATGGTTGACTTTAATACTATTGCTTCATTCGTTATAACTGACGAAACAGATTTCATGGAGCTTGAAATAGATGGAAAGAAGCACGAAATAAGATTTCACAATAATGTAGAATATAAGATGGAAACATTAGCTGGAGTGTTAAATGCTCTCATAAATACTACAATAAACAAGGATAACGAAGAAAACTTAATGAATGTTAAACTTATTGCAGGAGTTTTGAAGTTCAGTTATGCGAAGGAGTTTAAGATACCAAGAATGAGTCATAGAGTACAACTTCTTTTGGGAGCATACCATATGACATTTCCTTTGAAAAGTGTTGACAAAACGATTGAGATGAAATCTGTTCCATACATATGTTATGGTAATTGTTTGTACATTGAGTCAAAAATAGCTAATGTCACAGGTATTTCAGGAGTTAATAGTAAAGGTTCAGTAGAATAGAAATCCTTCTGTTATGCAGTCAATTCAATGTTCATTCCAAACGTTCCTGTCATAGCAACTCATTTAGGTAAATGGGTTCGCATTAGTCCTCATAATTTGAAAGACATGCAATTCAGACTTGTTGACTTTCAAGGAGAGCCTGTAGAACTGAAGGCACCAGTGCGAATGACTGTTGAAGTTGACTTTTTAGAAAATATTAAATGCAACAGCTTACAAGAGAACTCAGAGCTAAAAATATAAAGTATGAATGTTATGTATTAGGTCATGAACTTTGGTTGTTGCTGTTTGATGAAACAAATGAGTTAGTTATGTCAGTCAAGAGAACAGAAAAATATTGTGTTAGTGAAAACTGCACCAAGTCAATAAGATTAGGTTTGCATTATGAAGATGAGTTCGATACTGTTGAAGAAGTTTTGGATAGATACTATAAGTTGCTTTAATTTACTAAAACATATTTCAAACAAAGCTTATAGTAAGTAGATAGTTTTGTATACTCGTTCGAATATTTATACTTAAACTCAACTCCTGTAGTTCCTGGTGTTTCAATGATGCGGATGTTACCTATTTTCATGAATATTGGCGTTTGACCACAGCATTCGATTTCAGGGTCGAGATAGTCAATGACACATTGCTTTCCTGTTATTCGTGATATAACATTTTCAAGGTCCTCCTTTGTTAGAATTATTTGGTTCTTACTTATAAGATTTATCAAAAGCTTCTTATCGTCTTTGAGTAAAATTGTTTGGTATAACTGAAGAAGGTAATGGTCTACGTTATCTGAAGGATTTGTTTGAACATTTATGTAAGGGTTGTCGTTGGCTTCTCTTGAAAGAATTTGGTCCAGTGGTGGATACTCTAACTTAACATCTGATGTAGCGTTAGCGTTTGAAGCTGTGTTTAAATTCACGGATTTCAGCTCTGGTTCTTTTTCTTTCAAACACTCCGAACTATAGTTCTTTATGACAATATTGTTTGTCGTTCGTGAGTCAACATTTGATGTTGGTTCAATTGGAACATTAACGGCACCAGCTAAGATGGATTTGCTTCTCATTTCATATAGAATAAAAACCTTTTATATGTATGAAATGAACAATATACTCGACAAGGGTTTGAATGTAAAGCTAACGAATGAAAATATTGTTGAATTCACTGAGACAGGAGCTGTGTATAAAGATGTAGAACTACTGAACAAAAGAGCAAAGGGAAGAAGCAGGAATATGAACAAAGGGTGGAAGCCTATAAAAATTTATGTCAATGATGGCTCAGGAGGTTCAAACATAAAGTATGCAGAAAGTTATAGAGTTTATGCTCTCAAAGGTGAAAAGCCTTCATTTAAGAACAGCTATTCTAACGCATATCCTCAAAAGCTAACGGATGGGGAAGTGGATGATATGAATGACAGCAAAAATATTAACAGAAATGGCGACAGAGATGCATGGAATTTGTTTACCATCAGTCAATTAAAGCATAAGATTTAAAACAATGTTGGTCGTTCCCATGGAATATTTTTGACTTTAATGGTATTAGTCATGATATGAATCTCAAGGTATGAACGAGGAGAGATGAGAGACTTATATGCTTCCCAAATTTCTTCAAAAGGTAATGTTATACCTGACTGTTTCCAAATGAGTTCAATATCATAACGTGAGAAACCTTGAAAGATAACGAAGTCAGTTATGAGACGTTTTATGTTTAAAGCAAGAAAACGCCATGTTTGCATAAGTATTGCTACAGTTAAGTGGTAATGTCTGACTTTAGTTATGATGTTAGCTAATGGTGAGTCAGGCTTTGACACTAAACCTTTACCAGCGAAATCATCACAAACTAATAAAGTGTTTGATGGATATTTTTTGAAGGGGTATTTTGAAAGTTTTGACAGAATGTAGTTTGTAAGTCGTTTCATATCGTAAACTCCTGAGTATTGACGTAAGTGGTGTTTGTCAATAATTCTTTCCATCTCCTCAGAAGTCTTTTGCATTCCTGACTGTATAAATTCAACGATGGCATAATATTTCCTCTTACGTCGAATGTAACGTTGAAGAAATTCAATGAGTTCACTGTCTGGAACTTTAACGACAGAGGCTTGAACTTTTGACATAAATGTTTTCGCTGTTGAGTCCATAGAGTCTGAAGTTGCTGATATAATGATTTGGTCATAGTAAGAGTCGTTTCCTAAACGTTCTGTTATGAGTATATGACGAATGAGGTTGAATGTCTTTCCTGACCCATCTTTCCACAATAGAAATAAACACCATTTGAACAGAACTCATAGTCCTTACTGAAAGGAAGAATGAGAGAAGAGTTAAGTTTGTCTGTAGTTTCATTCATGTCTTCATCTACGTCATGTATTAAATGCTTCATTTTATCTCCATTAAAAATGCAAGTCAGAAATATTCAGAACATAGCACCGAGTCTAACTGACAAGAGTATAAAGATATACTATGAACATGTTATGATGAAACCAACCAAAATTCAAGAAAGTCAGTATACTTATGAATATCCAAGACACTGGGTAGAGTATGTAGGAGGTGAGAAAGCTATTGAAATCAGACAGGTTCGAAGTATTCCAGCAGGAAGAACAATATTATTGAAGAACTTTAATGTTTTGAGATATAATGATGAAACAAAGAAGCAAGATAGTTTCCCTGTTGCTGTGTATGTGAACTTAGATACAGGAGATGACATGAAAGTTTTTAATACAAAGCTTCAAACGGTAGTGAGAGAACAACTGACTGCGGAAGGACATCCATTACCTTCAGAAGTTACCATAGCATATAATTTTGAAACAAACTCAATAGATTTTAAAGTCATCTCTGCAAAGAAGTCAGGATTTACATTTAATGAAGCAGATGTATATTCGAATGAAAACTTCAAAGCTATTGCATGGTTAGATAATGACGATTGCTTTAAGAAAATATTTAAATACAGTGACTCAACAATGTCAATAGATGACCTTCGTGGAATGTTACCATCGACGTTTACAGTAGAAGGTTCAGCAGGATTGCTTACAAGTTTTTCAATTGGTGGTATTTGGTCTCGTGAGAACATTGTTATAAAATCCAGTATAAGTGAATTTGCTGAAGAATCTATATTATGTCTTTCAAACTACATGTATTCGCCGCCGAAGCATTATAGTATAACAAACTTTGTCAGTAAGTTTAACATAAGACTTGTCGAACCTTCTTCAATGAAAGATGTTGTGCTACCTAAAGATGGAAAGGATGGACTCATTATTGAGATGATTTTAATTGCATATTAAATGAGCTTGTTCTTGAAGGTCATTCATGATGAAATAACTGTTGTAGAAGATGTTAGCAATTGTTCAGACATTTTATTGAATAGATGAGATAAGAAAGAAGTTAGATAGACCGCAAAGCGGTGAGGGCGAAGCCCGTGAGAATGTTTATGTTTCATTGACTTTCTCCAGTAACGAGAACTTTTATGAGATAATATTGAAGAGAGATGATTTTAATATGGTGTAAATGGTAGCTTGGGCAGCTTTAGGCGCAATGGGAACAAAAGCATTAGCATTTGGAGCAAAAGCACTTGGAGCTTATGACGCAGTAAATAAAATGAGTGGAGGAAGGGTTTCGAAGACATTAGATGCAAATAAAGGAAGATTGGAGGCTGGGTTGCAAAGAAGTTAAGATTAAATAAAATAGGGCTCATAAATAAAGCATCCAATTTGGTTGCGACTGAGTCAGAAAATGCTTTAGGAAAGGACGATGAGTTTGCAAAACACGCAAAAGACTTTAATGACCAGATGAAAGGTGAAACAATGCATTTAAATAGATTCGATGGAACTAAAGAAAATGTTTCTTCTCCACCAGTAGTTCTTCCGTATGGTCCCTATGGAATGTATGGAAACCCTTACGAAAGACCATTTGACCCATTGACTGGTGGAAGTAACTGGTATCATTACGGCCGAAGAAGAAAGACAGTCAAGTTGGAGACAGACGTGAAGAAAGCAACTAAAAAGAAACCAAGGAAGAGAGTTATAAAGCAATGAATTCAACAGGGTGAAAAAAGAGGTGAAAAAAGAGGTGAATCTCACCACTTCACCTAAATTTATTTTTGTGCTATGTTTTCATACGTGTGAGGGTGGTGATATCATTTATTTTTATATAAATGACAGAACAAAAATAAAGCATATCTACTCAACAGGAATGAGACCCTTACTGACTATGTATTCGTTTAATGCTTGATGAAAACAATGGTACATATTATCGTATGGGTATACACAACGTCTGTTTCCATCGTCGTCGTATATGTAGAGCTCAAATCCAGTCCAACCTTCTTTTGTACAATATGTAGCTTTATTTAAGTATGCATTTATGTAGATAAGGCAATTTTCTTCATCGCTCCAGAAATAATTTTTGTTCTTTGTTGAAATAGTTTTCGTTCCTCTGCGACCATAAGGAATGTATGCAATGAACCTTGCGTCATATGGGATTGTAATATATTCAGGGTTTCTTTCATCGTCAATGGGTCTGTCTTTGTTAAAATGCATGTTCCTCAGTTTTACTTGAGTTTTAAACAGCTCACGGAAACGTTCTGGGAAAGAGTCATAGTAAATGTAGTCAGACATGTCTTTGTAATGAAATAAAAAATTTAAAAAATAAAAATAAGGTTATTTTTATTTAGTGAGGACGGTAGTGAATTCGTTAGTGAATTCGTTAGTGAAGTCGTTAGTGGTTGGTGGCTTTGTAAATATTTAAGGTTAAGTTGGTGTTATGGTTGTGTTGTAAAATATACGTTAACGGTTTTGTAAAGTGTCAGATTGACATATCTTCAGTAAGATGGCGCGCAGTGCCACAGTACTGAAGATAGTCATACTAACTTTGTTCAAGACGTGGTTAAGGCAACGAATGTACACGGTTTGTAAGCCAGGGAAAAGGGCTCCTTCTGGCCTCCAGTGGCAGAGTCCTTTAACCTGGGCTGGCAAACCATCTCCGACTACTCCAGCTACGTGGTTTTTATTAACGTTAAGAGAATCAAACCATGTATGGTAGTCCTCGTATGTCCAATTAGTCGAAATTGTTGTGTCGAAGAATTGGTGGCGATCTGTTTTGCCTGGATTGCACACACAAGAGAATAGACTATGACAGCTGCTGTGTGTTCCGCAGTCCAGGGAAATTGAGAAGATGCGGAATTCCTCGCAGAACTTTAGGCCCCGAGAGGAGTCTGTTTTGCCTAAAGTAATCAATGCCTCTCTGACACCGCGCCGTGTGAACTCAATGTCTGGGATTGTAAAGTTGATGCCCTGTTCGCGATTGACTTTATTTTTAAGCCATTTGGCGAAGCTCTCTAGGAAGCTTTTAAATGCTGGCTTCATTGTGGCATAAAGGCTTATATCTAGGCTCGCAATAAGCCTGGCAATGATCTCTTCTAACGAAGGATCATTACCAGAGCCAACTGCTTGCTGAGTATTCTCAACTTGGTGCTCGCAGGAACGTAGTTGGGCATTGGGAGTAAAAATTTGCACTTATGATCTTTAAAATCATTTTTCCTGCTTTTTTTAATGCATCGCACGAACTGCCCTTGAACTAATGTTTCACTACATTCGGCACAGTATGTAAAGAGCCTTCCTTTGTCTGATTGATTAGGCTCATTCTCATAATAGCCGATCGTAGTGAAACATTTTTTCCACACTTTGTTTCCAATTTTTCAGGAGTTGGTGGATATTTCGTCTTCTTAAATGGAATCCACTCATCATATACATGAGGATCCCATGCAGTCATAATAAAAATAAAGCTTTTTGAATATATTCAATTTTTAAATGATATTTTCACGGGTTAAATATAAAATAAAGAATAAGATGTAAATTATTAAAATATTTAATTTTAAATTTTGAACCTGTGATAAATATTTTTTTGCATTGTTATTAATAATGAAAAATAAAGCTTATTTCAATGAAAATTGTTCTGCAAATTTATTTCACTTTTGACCTCACTTTTTCCGTAATTCAATTTTTTACTTTTAATATTTTAGATCTTCATAATATCATTTGAAAAATTAACCATATAAAAAAATCAAGTTATCAATTCACTTTTTCCGTAATTCAAAAATCAAAAATATAAATAATATATCTTTTTATCAAATATTATTATTATATTCTATGAAAAATGAGGTCCGGAAATTTTGCGGATTCCCGTAACTCAATTTTACGGAAAAAGTGCAGTAAACTATTCAAAATACGGAAAAATTGGTGTAAACTAATGATTTTACGGTAAAATCACGGAAAGTCCCGGAAGAATATATGTGCCTATATGAAATTATACAAAAATGAATCAAACGCATTTTAAAAGATTGTTCTTGTATTATAAATGCTATTCGCAGATTTATTAGTTGAAGAAAATTACCAAATTTTTGCCGATTTACAAAAAATGATTTACAAAGCATATTTTTATAAGGCTTTAAAAATCTTTAAAATGTGACCGGTGACGGAAATCCATGGTAACCAACCGCGGTTCCCGTTTGGAATGCCATAGATTGGCCTAAGTATTTCTTAATAGAATGTGAAATAAAGTAAAATTAACTATATTCAAAATGGAAAAAAATCCAAAAAAATTTTGAAAAAAAGAATTTCATGATAAAAAGCATAAATTTTGCATCAGAAAATTAAATTCAGGTATTTTTTTGAAATAGAAAGAGTCCTAAAATTAGTTAAAAATCATTTTTTATTCAAAAGAAACGCTATTTTTAAGGAATTGAAAAGAATTTTATTTAATAATATTTTATTTATAGAATTTGCATATATCATATGCATAGACATATTGAATTGTAAACCTGAGAACACTAATTACATTAACTTGTCGTTCAAATTATTGCATCGAGAAAAAAGTGCTATAAATTTACTCAATTAGTTTACAAACGTAAATATTTGGCATAAACTTTACGTTTGTAAACTAATTTGGTAAACTCGTAGTTCAAATTATTGCATCGAGAAAAAAAGTGCTATAAATTTACTCAATTAGTTTACAAACGTAAATGTTTGACATAAACTTTACGTTTGTAAACCAATTTGATTAAATTTAGTTAAATTTTAGTTCGAATGCAAGTTTTCTCGGTAAATCATTTTTTAGACCTCAAATGAGATGTATGATCATATGAGTCACATATGATTTAATCCGAATATGTGTGAGAATTGAGTTTAAAACGAAGTTTATTTTTTGGACTATATTTCGCCATTTTAAAATGTGTAATAATGATATAATTCGCATGAAATTGAAAAATATTGACTGGATGTGTAATGGTTTTATAATTGCAATGTTGATTTGATCGAATTTAAATGAATATATAACGCGATGAAATTTCGAATTGCTCAAATGTCTGTAATTCATATATGGTGCACATATTAATATTACATTTCGTTGATATTTACCACATAAACCTTTAAATATTAAGTCATTTTAAAGTTATATGCGATTTAGTTTCAAAATGCACGTTTAGAAAAAGACGATAACGATTAAATTACAAAATCGATAACGACCCGAAAAAAATTGAATGCACTTTCAAAAAAATTTCAAAAGGTAAAAGTTGGCTTTTTATACTTGGTATATGCACTTAATATATGATAAATATTCATTTTAATTTCAATACTTCCTAAATTGTTCTAAAATCAGTCTGGTGGGATTAATTTGTCTGCCATGTCAAATTTTCAAAAAAGTATGCAAATAAAAGAGTATACGAATAACATATTTAAAACAGAAAAAAGAGTCTAGTTTTGGATAGTGTAATTCGATTTCTTGGAAATTTTTTGAAAGAGTATTCAATTTTTTCTCATAAAATTTAGGGCGTATGGATATTTAAAAAAAATATTTTCTTCATTTTTAAGATGGGTAAAACATCTAAGTTACACACTCGCATTGTCATGGTCAATGACGTTCGAAATGGTCAAGTTTCAGGAACTATATACTGCATTGGAAAGAATGGAATGTCGATTCTTACTACAAAATTCGATTCTTTCAGAGGGCATTTGAAACAAACAGCAGAGCCAATCGGAATGGAGTATCATGAAGTAGAAAGGAACATCTTACGGTGCTCATGGAATCCTCAATCTTCAGAAATACAACTTCTTGAAGATAATGGAGTGAGAGTTGAAGATCAACCTGTAAACACTAGAACAGAGACACAACGCTATGATCAAGATACTCAATTACTTTCAGATCTTACAACTCCTCCCAATAGAGTAAATTCTCAACCTACTTCTAATGATACCAGCTATGGATTCCCTGACTTCTTAGATCCACAAGATGACCAATTCATATTTAATAATAGTAATATCGATATCCAAATTGCTGATGATTTTCTCTTAAATTATTAATACTTTTTACTTTCAATTTTTGCAAGTAAAAGAAACTATATATTGACCAATATTTCATTCATCACAAAAATAAGATTCATGAATATTTTAATCTCACAAAAGTATTACATATTGTTATATTCTATAAATATCTTTGTTAAATTCTAATATTTGAAGAATTATTGCTTCTAATCGGCCTTGTCTACACCAACTTCAGCACATGATTCTTTTAAAAAGCTTTGAGCTTGATTATTTGCTCAAATTTTAAATTCTCTTTTATGAGATTTATTGGAATTATTCAGCTTCTCTTAATCTGCTGAAAATTACTGGTTTCGATATCAAATAGTTAACAACATTTTTTTTCAAAGAGATAATTGATGCTTTTTCTTTTTGCAAAAAGATCAATTGCTCTTTTCCATTATAACCAGAACCAGTTAATTTTGCAGCCATCAGACAATATTAATGTAAAATTTAGTGGTATTCGATCGAAAAAATTTCCTTTCCAATATAATTTGAATTTTGGCAACGCAATATGCCAAAGTAATACATCGAATAGTATTAGGTCGTCATTTGGACAAAATATTCTCGGTGATTTCAGAACTAAAACCATAGAAAACATTAATTTTTTAGAAGATCAAGAATTTTCTTGCAGATGCTTCCATACTTTATCAGAAGAACAAGCTGAAATACTCAATTACCTATCCGAAAACGATTATCTTCTTTATTTTCAGTTGAAAAATTTCAAAATGAAACAAGGATTTCATATTTCTGAAGGAAGATACTTCCTTACTAAATACAAATTTGATATACAATACGCAACGGAAGTGAAATCAAATGTAGTTCATTATAAAATCATTGATATTGTTCCAAGTCAAGAAATTGGACACCAAACTTCTTATAGTGATAATGTATGCACAGAATTACAAACACCTCCCATTATCAAAGAAGGAACAAATGTTAGTTTAACTTATCAATTCACTTTTACAGAAACAAAGCTTTATCCACCTTCAACAATGCAAGCCAACATTCGCATTATCATCCCTTAAGTTACAATTACTTATTAATATTGCAATTTTAGCATTTTGTTATATTTCACACCAAAGTACTCAAATTCATTTGGTCCATTAGAAGAACAAACAGACGATAGTGTTTGGTATTATTTACGTGGTGATTTGTTCAGAATGCCACAAAATATTTCGATTTTATGCACATTTTGCGGGATTCACAATTAATGGCGTTTTTTGACAGTTTATGAAATGGCACTGAAATTTCTCTTTCTTACTGATGATAAGAATAATTTCGATATAAAATACAATAATGAAAAATTTACTAGGTATACCGAGGAGTTTTCTACAAATTTTGTTGTTGATGGTTACGAAAAATACATTTTAGGAAAGGAAAATGGAAAAACAACATTCAAGAATTGATATTTCGAAACAATATTTCCTAATGAAACTTATCCTTATACTGCTTATTTAGTAAAAAACGAAGACCGTCAAAATCACAAAATTGATATTTACACTGAATTTTGTTTAAATGTTGATCGTGCAGTCACCTATAACATTGAAGGCGATAACGGTATCAAGATTGAACTTAACAAAAAAGGTGATATTACATTTTATATAGAGACAAACAAGTTAAAAATGTCTCTACTTATTGGTATGGATCTTATAATTCAAATTATAGATATTGGTATACAGAAGGATCCACTCAGAAAATATATAGATTTGGGGAGTATCATTATAATTATCATTACACACCATTTATAGATGTCTCGGGAGATTTACATATACATGGAAAGATATTACTATCACACCAAGTGAAACTATTATATTCAATATTTTAATTTCTCTCTATTCTGTAGAAATTCTCCACCCTCCTGTTATTACTAATATTTCAATTCCAAACATTTTCAATACAGGATCTAAAATATTTAATGTTGCTATGAATGTTACAGATGTTGATAAAAATTCAAATTATTCAATCTTTTATTGCTTTGATAATTGTGTTTCAAAAAATGAAACAAAAGCATATCAATCAAATGGTTGGATAACAGAAAAGATAGTGATCCCATTTAACGAAGGAAATCATTCAATATCAATCTGGGCTAGAGATTATACAGGTCTTTCTTCTCAAGTATTTACAGGAAACTTCATTGTGGTAAACAATTCTCAAACGAAAGATTGGGGTAACTTGAATCTGCATAAATCAATGCTTAGAGTTAAACGCAGAAATAATTTTGATACGTTGCATTTTATTTGAGCTCCTTTATCAATAAAATTTCCAGACATGAATATGAACATTATTACAAGTCACCCACATGAATGATCTCAGAATTGCGTCCAGTATCATCAACATACTCTCTTCTCAAAGCTCAAATCGTTTTAATTATTGAATTCAGAAATATAAAGATATGAAATTTACATAAATGGGATCTTCTATTTTTGATTCTGATAAAAATCCCAACATTATGCATTTTTTTCTCATTGATTCAAATATTCAAAATAGCTAGCACTATATGCATATTTGTTTCATATATTATAAATTGTTTATTTTTTCATATTTTTCAAAAAAATTTTAAATGCCAACTAAAATATCGAAATAAATTACTAAAATAAATTTGTAAAATGGTGATTACTTATGGGAAAGCAAGCTGTTTCAAAATATATTTGCCGATTTTTTTTTGATAAATTTTGACATGCGAAATTCTAAAAAAATATTTGCATTGATGCTTGATGAATATGCTCTTTTTGGCAGTTATTTACAAGGATATTGATCCAAGCTGCTATTCAGCCGATGGTAAAAACCTTACTAGTGTTAACGATACTTCTTCATATCTTAGAATTTCAGCAAAATGTGAAATAGTAGAATATAGTTGTTTCTATGGACTAAAGTCGTTAATTTCATTTACTTTTGAAGAAAAACCTAATTTAACATTAATTGGTCCAAATGGTTTTGGTTTTTGCGATCACCTTACAAAAATTGATTTATCTTTTTGTCATAAATTGAAAATCATATCAGCATATGCGTTTTATTTTTGTGATGCAGTTGAAGAGATTCTTTTACCAGAAGGACTTTTAGAAATTCATGGAATTGCTTTTGGATTTATTGATAAAGTAAAGTGTATAACAATTCCAGCTTCTGTGAAAATAATTCAAGATTCTGCATTTAGTGAATTCACTAGTCTTCAAAGTATTACATTCGCAGAAGGTTCAGAATTAACTTATTTAGATAACATTTTTAGCGGTTCTTTTTTAATAACTTCATTTGAAATTCCGGAAAATGTTACAAAAGTCAACGGAAATGTTTTCTTTGGTACAGCGGTTAAAAATATTTCAATTCATCATAAAAACAAATATTTAATTCTCGTGGATGATACTATTTATTCTTCAAACAAAAGTATTTTATTTTGCTCATTTAAATATTCATCTGGAGAATATGAAATTCCAAATGATGTTATAACTTTAGGAGAAAGATGTTTTTATGGGTTAACCCTGAATAATATAATAATCCCAGAAAACGTGAAAAGAATCGAAGAATATGCTTTTGCACTTTGTTACGATTTAAATTCTGTAACAATTAAAGGAATTTTAGAATATATTGGCGATAAAATTTTTTATGATTGCTTTAATATGGAAACTATTTATTTCACTCTGTATAGTTGTCCATTCAGCGAAACTAACACCCGCATTCGCTAAGCTGAAAATGAAATTCAGTGGATCGAACTTAATTCCACCTTCTTTTTCAATTTCAACGAACTCACTAACATGAGATTTTAAGTATTCTTTCGTTAAAATTGTTTTCCCCGATGTTATGTCATTAACGAAACTATCACCGTCAAAAGTTAACGAATTCAATTTCGTCGTTGATGCTTTTATTTCATACACCGCTTTATTGATAGTTTTTGGCTCACCTTCTTTAGAAGCATATGAAACATTAATGAATGAATTATATGTATTCGTGAATGAATTAAAATCAATGATTTTCATTAATGACGCCTTTAATGATTCATTTACTGTCGAATCCCTTAAAGTAATTAATGAACTGTCATTTATGAAAGGTACACTGCAAATCGTCGAGTTTGGATCAAATGCTGTAGTTGGTGCAGGAATATTAATGATATAAGTCATTAAATCATTAAGTGACGTAAATAATGTTGTTGTTTTTGATTTAATTTCTTTAGCATCTGTTATATACGGTAATTTTATTTCTGTAGTTTCTGAATTAAAGATATTCGCTAAAATGTTTTGTAAACTGTTTTGAACAGCTGTGTAAACCGTTGAATCCGGAACTCTTACGATTTCACCGTCCTTAATAAAAGGCATTGCACATGGTGTAGTGCTTGGGTCAAATCTTTCGGGATTATAATTCAACATATATTCTAACGCTTCATATACAGACTTATATACTGTTGTGTCGTTCTTCATGACAACTTCACCATTTACAATGAATGGCATAGTACATGGAGTTAAAATAGGGTCAAACTTTTCATAGTCCTTCCATGTTATGTATTTCTCGGTATTTCCATCAGAAATAACAATATATTTGTCAGTAAGTGTGAGAGAGTATTGACCAAAATATAAACGTTTAGCTCTGTCAGCTTCATACGCATATGCAGCAATAGTCATATTTTAATGAGAATAAAATGTTGTTCTATTTGCAAAGTACAGACCCAAACGAATACGGGACAGTAAAGCTACAAACAAACTTAGGTCTTCAGAATGAGCCACTTGCATTCAGAATGGTTGACTTTAATACTATTGCTTCATTCGTTATAACTGACGAAACAGATTTCATGGAGCTTGAAATAGATGGAAAGAAGCACGAAATAAGATTTCACAATAATGTAGAATATAAGATGGAAACATTAGCTGGAGTGTTAAATGCTCTCATAAATACTACAATAAACAAGGATAACGAAGAAAACTTAATGAATGTTAAACTTATTGCAGGAGTTTTGAAGTTCAGTTATGCGAAGGAGTTTAAGATACCAAGAATGAGTCATAGAGTACAACTTCTTTTGGGAGCATACCATATGACATTTCCTTTGAAAAGTGTTGACAAAACGATTGAGATGAAATCTGTTCCATACATATGTTATGGTAATTGTTTGTACATTGAGTCAAAAATAGCTAATGTCACAGGTATTTCAGGAGTTAATAGTAAAGGTTCAGTAGAATAGAAATCCTTCTGTTATGCAGTCAATTCAATGTTCATTCCAAACGTTCCTGTCATAGCAACTCATTTAGGTAAATGGGTTCGCATTAGTCCTCATAATTTGAAAGACATGCAATTCAGACTTGTTGACTTTCAAGGAGAGCCTGTAGAACTGAAGGCACCAGTGCGAATGACTGTTGAAGTTGACTTTTTAGAAAATATTAAATGCAACAGCTTACAAGAGAACTCAGAGCTAAAAATATAAAGTATGAATGTTATGTATTAGGTCATGAACTTTGGTTGTTGCTGTTTGATGAAACAAATGAGTTAGTTATGTCAGTCAAGAGAACAGAAAAATATTGTGTTAGTGAAAACTGCACCAAGTCAATAAGATTAGGTTTGCATTATGAAGATGAGTTCGATACTGTTGAAGAAGTTTTGGATAGATACTATAAGTTGCTTTAATTTACTAAAACATATTTCAAACAAAGCTTATAGTAAGTAGATAGTTTTGTATACTCGTTCGAATATTTATACTTAAACTCAACTCCTGTAGTTCCTGGTGTTTCAATGATGCGGATGTTACCTATTTTCATGAATATTGGCGTTTGACCACAGCATTCGATTTCAGGGTCGAGATAGTCAATGACACATTGCTTTCCTGTTATTCGTGATATAACATTTTCAAGGTCCTCCTTTGTTAGAATTATTTGGTTCTTACTTATAAGATTTATCAAAAGCTTCTTATCGTCTTTGAGTAAAATTGTTTGGTATAACTGAAGAAGGTAATGGTCTACGTTATCTGAAGGATTTGTTTGAACATTTATGTAAGGGTTGTCGTTGGCTTCTCTTGAAAGAATTTGGTCCAGTGGTGGATACTCTAACTTAACATCTGATGTAGCGTTAGCGTTTGAAGCTGTGTTTAAATTCACGGATTTCAGCTCTGGTTCTTTTTCTTTCAAACACTCCGAACTATAGTTCTTTATGACAATATTGTTTGTCGTTCGTGAGTCAACATTTGATGTTGGTTCAATTGGAACATTAACGGCACCAGCTAAGATGGATTTGCTTCTCATTTCATATAGAATAAAAACCTTTTATATGTATGAAATGAACAATATACTCGACAAGGGTTTGAATGTAAAGCTAACGAATGAAAATATTGTTGAATTCACTGAGACAGGAGCTGTGTATAAAGATGTAGAACTACTGAACAAAAGAGCAAAGGGAAGAAGCAGGAATATGAACAAAGGGTGGAAGCCTATAAAAATTTATGTCAATGATGGCTCAGGAGGTTCAAACATAAAGTATGCAGAAAGTTATAGAGTTTATGCTCTCAAAGGTGAAAAGCCTTCATTTAAGAACAGCTATTCTAACGCATATCCTCAAAAGCTAACGGATGGGGAAGTGGATGATATGAATGACAGCAAAAATATTAACAGAAATGGCGACAGAGATGCATGGAATTTGTTTACCATCAGTCAATTAAAGCATAAGATTTAAAACAATGTTGGTCGTTCCCATGGAATATTTTTGACTTTAATGGTATTAGTCATGATATGAATCTCAAGGTATGAACGAGGAGAGATGAGAGACTTATATGCTTCCCAAATTTCTTCAAAAGGTAATGTTATACCTGACTGTTTCCAAATGAGTTCAATATCATAACGTGAGAAACCTTGAAAGATAACGAAGTCAGTTATGAGACGTTTTATGTTTAAAGCAAGAAAACGCCATGTTTGCATAAGTATTGCTACAGTTAAGTGGTAATGTCTGACTTTAGTTATGATGTTAGCTAATGGTGAGTCAGGCTTTGACACTAAACCTTTACCAGCGAAATCATCACAAACTAATAAAGTGTTTGATGGATATTTTTTGAAGGGGTATTTTGAAAGTTTTGACAGAATGTAGTTTGTAAGTCGTTTCATATCGTAAACTCCTGAGTATTGACGTAAGTGGTGTTTGTCAATAATTCTTTCCATCTCCTCAGAAGTCTTTTGCATTCCTGACTGTATAAATTCAACGATGGCATAATATTTCCTCTTACGTCGAATGTAACGTTGAAGAAATTCAATGAGTTCACTGTCTGGAACTTTAACGACAGAGGCTTGAACTTTTGACATAAATGTTTTCGCTGTTGAGTCCATAGAGTCTGAAGTTGCTGATATAATGATTTGGTCATAGTAAGAGTCGTTTCCTAAACGTTCTGTTATGAGTATATGACGAATGAGGTTGAATGTCTTTCCTGACCCCATCTTTCCACAATAGAAATAAACACCATTTGAACAGAACTCATAGTCCTTACTGAAAGGAAGAATGAGAGAAGAGTTAAGTTTGTCTGTAGTTTCATTCATGTCTTCATCTACATCATGTATTAAATGCTTCATTTTATCTCCATTAAAAATGCAAGTCAGAAATATTCAGAACATAGCACCGAGTCTAACTGACAAGAGTATAAAGATATACTATGAACATGTTATGATGAAACCAACCAAAATTCAAGAAAGTCAGTATACTTATGAATATCCAAGACACTGGGTAGAGTATGTAGGAGGTGAGAAAGCTATTGAAATCAGACAGGTTCGAAGTATTCCAGCAGGAAGAACAATATTATTGAAGAACTTTAATGTTTTGAGATATAATGATGAAACAAAGAAGCAAGATAGTTTCCCTGTTGCTGTGTATGTGAACTTAGATACAGGAGATGACATGAAAGTTTTTAATACAAAGCTTCAAACGGTAGTGAGAGAACAACTGACTGCGGAAGGACATCCATTACCTTCAGAAGTTACCATAGCATATAATTTTGAAACAAACTCAATAGATTTTAAAGTCATCTCTGCAAAGAAGTCAGGATTTACATTTAATGAAGCAGATGTATATTCGAATGAAAACTTCAAAGCTATTGCATGGTTAGATAATGACGATTGCTTTAAGAAAATATTTAAATACAGTGACTCAACAATGTCAATAGATGACCTTCGTGGAATGTTACCATCGACGTTTACAGTAGAAGGTTCAGCAGGATTGCTTACAAGTTTTTCAATTGGTGGTATTTGGTCTCGTGAGAACATTGTTATAAAATCCAGTATAAGTGAATTTGCTGAAGAATCTATATTATGTCTTTCAAACTACATGTATTCGCCGCCGAAGCATTATAGTATAACAAACTTTGTCAGTAAGTTTAACATAAGACTTGTCGAACCTTCTTCAATGAAAGATGTTGTGCTACCTAAAGATGGAAAGGATGGACTCATTATTGAGATGATTTTAATTGCATATTAAATGAGCTTGTTCTTGAAGGTCATTCATGATGAAATAACTGTTGTAGAAGATGTTAGCAATTGTTCAGACATTTTATTGAGAATAGATGAGATAAGAAAGAAGTTAGATAGACCGCAAAGCGGTGAGGGCGAAGCCCGTGAGAATGTTTATGTTTCATTGACTTTCTCCAGTAACGAGAACTTTTATGAGATAATATTGAAGAGAGATGATTTTAATATGGTGTAAATGGTAGCTTGGGCAGCTTTAGGCGCAATGGGAACAAAAGCATTAGCATTTGGAGCAAAAGCACTTGGAGCTTATGACGCAGTAAATAAAATGAGTGGAGGAAGGGTTTCGAAGACATTAGATGCAAATAAAGGGAAGATTGGAGGCTGGGTTGCAAAGAAGTTAAGATTAAATAAAATAGGGCTCATAAATAAAGCATCCAATTTGGTTGCGACTGAGTCAGAAAATGCTTTAGGAAAGGACGATGAGTTTGCAAAACACGCAAAAGACTTTAATGACCAGATGAAAGGTGAAACAATGCATTTAAATAGATTCGATGGAACTAAAGAAAATGTTTCTTCTCCACCAGTAGTTCTTCCGTATGGTCCCTATGGAATGTATGGAAACCCTTACGAAAGACCATTTGACCCATTGACTGGTGGAAGTAACTGGTATCATTACGGCCGAAGAAGAAAGACAGTCAAGTTGGAGACAGACGTGAAGAAAGCAACTAAAAAGAAACCAAGGAAGAGAGTTATAAAGCAATGAATTCAACAGGGTGAAAAAAGAGGTGAAAAAAGAGGTGAAATCTCACCACTTCACCTAAATTTATTTTTGTGCTATGTTTTCATACGTGTGAGGGTGGTGATATCATTTATTTTTATATAAATGACAGAACAAAAATAAAGCATATCTACTCAACAGGAATGAGACCCTTACTGACTATGTATTCGTTTAATGCTTGATGAAAACAATGGTACATATTATCGTATGGGTATACACAACGTCTGTTTCCATCGTCGTCGTATATGTAGAGCTCAAATCCAGTCCAACCTTCTTTTGTACAATATGTAGCTTTATTTAAGTATGCATTTATGTAGATAAGGCAATTTTCTTCATCGCTCCAGAAATAATTTTTGTTCTTTGTTGAAATAGTTTTCGTTCCTCTGCGACCATAAGGAATGTATGCAATGAACCTTGCGTCATATGGGATTGTAATATATTCAGGGTTTCTTTCATCGTCAATGGGTCTGTCTTTGTTAAAATGCATGTTCCTCAGTTTTACTTGAGTTTTAAACAGCTCACGGAAACGTTCTGGGAAAGAGTCATAGTAAATGTAGTCAGACATGTCTTTGTAATGAAATAAAAAATTTAAAAAAATAAAAATAAGGTTATTTTTATTTAGTGAGGACGGTAGTGAATTCGTTAGTGAAGTCGTTAGTGGTTGGTGGCTTTGTAAATATTTAAGGTTAAGTTGGTGTTATGGTTGTGTTGTAAAATATACGTTAACGGTTTTGTAAAGTGTCAGATTGACATATCTTCAGTAAGATGGCGCGCAGTGCCACAGTACTGAAGATAGTCATACTAACTTTGTTCAAGACGTGGTTAAGGCAACGAATGTACACGGTTTGTAAGCCAGGGAAAAGGGCTCCTTCTGGCCTCCAGTGGCAGAGTCCTTTAACCTGGGCTGGCAAACCATCTCCGACTACTCCAGCTACGTGGTTTTTATTAACGTTAAGAGAATCAAACCATGTATGGTAGTCCTCGTATGTCCAATTAGTCGAAATTGTTGTGTCGAAGAATTGGTGGCGATCTGTTTTGCCTGGATTGCACACACAAGAGAATAGACTATGAGCTGCTGTGTGTTCCGCAGTCCAGGGAAATTGAGAAGATGCGGAATTCCTCGCAGAACTTTAGGCCCCGAGAGGAGTCTGTTTTGCCTAAAGTAATCAATGCCTCTCTGACACCGCGCCGTGTGAACTCAATGTCTGGGATTGTAAAGTTGATGCCCTGTTCGCGATTGACTTTATTTTTAAGCCATTTGGCGAAGCTCTCTAGGAAGCTTTTAAATGCTGGCTTCATTGTGGCATAAAGGCTTATATCTAGGCTCGCAATAAGCCTGGCAATGATCTCTTCTAACGAAGGATCATTACCAGAGCCAACTGCTTGCTGAGTATTCTCAACTTGGTGCTCCGCAGGAACGTAGTTGGGCATTGGGAGTAAAAATTTGCACTTATGATCTTTAAAATCATTTTTCCTGCTTTTTTTAATGCATCGCACGAACTGCCCTTGAACTAATGTTTCACTACATTCGGCACAGTATGTAAAGAGCCTTCCTTTGTCTGATTGATTAGGCTCATTCTCATAATAGCCGATCGTAGTGAAACATTTTTTCCACACTTTGTTTCCAATTTTTCAGGAGTTGGTGGATATTTCGTCTTCTTAAATGGAATCCACTCATCATATACATGAGGATCCCATGCAGTCATAATAAAAATAAAGCTTTTTGAATATATTCAATTTTTAAATGATATTTTCACGGGTTAAATATAAAATAAAGAATAAGATGTAAATTATTAAAATATTTAATTTTAAATTTTGAACCTGTGATAAATATTTTTTTGCATTGTTATTAATAATGAAAAATAAAGCTTATTTCAATGAAAATTGTTCTGCAAATTTATTTCACTTTTGACCTCACTTTTTCCGTAATTCAATTTTTTACTTTTAATATTTTAGATCTTCATAATATCATTTGAAAAATTAACCATATAAAAAAATCAAGTTATCAATTCACTTTTTCCGTAATTCAAAAATCAAAAATATAAATAATATATCTTTTTATCAAATATTATTATTATATTCTATGAAAAATGAGGTCCGGAAATTTTGCGGATTCCCGTAACTCAATTTTACGGAAAAAGTGCAGTAAACTATTCAAAATACGGAAAAATTGGTGTAAACTAATGATTTTACGGTAAAATCACGGAAAGTCCCGGAAGAATATATGTGCCTATATGAAATTATACAAAAATGAATCAAACGCATTTTAAAAGATTGTTCTTGTATTATAAATGCTATTCGCAGATTTATTAGTTGAAGAAAATTACCAAATTTTTGCCGATTTACAAAAAATGATTTACAAAGCATATTTTTATAAGGCTTTAAAAATCTTTAAAATGTGACCGGTGACGGAAATCCATGGTAACCAACCGCGGTTCCCGTTTGGAATGCCATAGATTGGCCTAAGTATTTCTTAATAGAATGTGAAATAAAGTAAAATTAACTATATTCAAAATGGAAAAAAATCCAAAAAAATTTTGAAAAAAAGAATTTCATGATAAAAAGCATAAATTTTGCATCAGAAAATTAAATTCAGGTATTTTTTTGAAATAGAAAGAGTCCTAAAATTAGTTAAAAATCATTTTTTATTCAAAAGAAACGCTATTTTTAAGGAATTGAAAAGAATTTTATTTAATAATATTTTATTTATAGAATTTGCATATATCATATGCATAGACATATTGAATTGTAAACCTGAGAACACTAATTACATTAACTTGTCGTTCAAATTATTGCATCGAGAAAAAAGTGCTATAAATTTACTCAATTAGTTTACAAACGTAAATATTTGGCATAAACTTTACGTTTGTAAACTAATTTGGTAAACTCGTAGTTCAAATTATTGCATCGAGAAAAAAAGTGCTATAAATTTACTCAATTAGTTTACAAACGTAAATGTTTGACATAAACTTTACGTTTGTAAACCAATTTGATTAAATTTAGTAAATTTTAGTTCGAATGCAAGTTTTCTCGGTAAATCATTTTTTAGACCTCAAATGAGATGTATGATCATATGAGTCACATATGATTTAATCCGAATATGTGTGAGAATTGAGTTTAAAACGAAGTTTATTTTTTGGACTATATTTCGCCATTTTAAAATGTGTAATAATGATATAATTCGCATGAAATTGAAAAATATTGACTGGATGTGTAATGGTTTTATAATTGCAATGTTGATTTGATCGAATTTAAATGAATATATAACGCGATGAAATTTCGAATTGCTCAAATGTCTGTAATTCATATATGGTGCACATATTAATATTACATTTCGTTGATATTTACCACATAAACCTTTAAATATTAAGTCATTTTAAAGTTATATGCGATTTAGTTTCAAAATGCACGTTTAGAAAAAGACGATAACGATTAAATTACAAAATCGATAACGACCCGAAAAAAATTGAATGCACTTTCAAAAAAATTTCAAAAGGTAAAAGTTGGCTTTTTATACTTGGTATATGCACTTAATATATGATAAATATTCATTTTAATTTCAATACTTCCTAAATTGTTCTAAAATCAGTCTGGTGGGATTAATTTGTCTGCCATGTCAAATTTTCAAAAAAGTATGCAAATAAAAGAGTATACGAATAACATATTTAAAACAGAAAAAAGAGTCTAGTTTTGGATAGTGTAATTCGATTTCTTGGAAATTTTTTGAAAGAGTATTCAATTTTTTCTCATAAAATTTAGGGCGTATGGATATTTAAAAAAAATATTTTCTTCATTTTTAAGATGGGTAAAACATCTAAGTTACACACTCGCATTGTCATGGTCAATGACGTTCGAAATGGTCAAGTTTCAGGAACTATATACTGCATTGGAAAGAATGGAATGTCGATTCTTACTACAAAATTCGATTCTTTCAGAGGGCATTTGAAACAAACAGCAGAGCCAATCGGAATGGAGTATCATGAAGTAGAAAGGAACATCTTACGGTGCTCATGGAATCCTCAATCTTCAGAAATACAACTTCTTGAAGATAATGGAGTGAGAGTTGAAGATCAACCTGTAAACACTAGAACAGAGACACAACGCTATGATCAAGATACTCAATTACTTTCAGATCTTACAACTCCTCCCAATAGAGTAAATTCTCAACCTATTTCTAATGATACAGCTATGGATTCCCTGATTCTTAGATCCACAAGATGACCAATTCATATTTAATAATAGTAATATCGATATCCAAATTGCTGATGATTTTCTCTTAAATTATTAATACTTTTTACTTTCAATTTTTGCAAGTAAAAGAAACTATATATTGACCAATATTTCATTCATCACAAAAATAAGATTCATGAATATTTTAATCTCACAAAAGTATTACATATTGTTATATTCTATAAATATCTTTGTTAAATTCTAATATTTGAAGAATTATTGCTTCTAATCGGCCTTGTCTACACCAACTTCAGCACATGATTCTTTTAAAAAGCTTTGAGCTTGATTATTTGCTCAAATTTTAAATTCTCTTTTATGAGATTTATTGGAATTATTCAGCTTCTCTTAATCTGCTGAAAATTACTGGTTTCGATATCAAATAGTTAACAACATTTTTTTTCAAAGAGATAATTGATGCTTTTTCTTTTTGCAAAAAGATCAATTGCTCTTTTCCATTATAACCAGAACCAGTTAATTTTGCAGCCATCAGACAATATTAATGTAAAATTTAGTGGTATTCGATCGAAAAAATTTCCTTTCCAATATAATTTGAATTTTGGCAACGCAATATGCCAAAGTAATACATCGAATAGTATTAGGTCGTCATTTGGACAAAATATTCTCGGTGATTTCAGAACTAAAACCATAGAAAACATTAATTTTTTAGAAGATCAAGAATTTTCTTGCAGATGCTTCCATACTTTATCAGAAGAACAAGCTGAAATACTCAATTACCTATCCGAAAACGATTATCTTCTTTATTTTCAGTTGAAAAATTTCAAAATGAAACAAGGATTTCATATTTCTGAAGGAAGATACTTCCTTACTAAATACAAATTTGATATACAATACGCAACGGAAGTGAAATCAAATGTAGTTCATTATAAAATCATTGATATTGTTCCAAGTCAAGAAATTGGACACCAAACTTCTTATAGTGATAATGTATGCACAGAATTACAAACACCTCCCATTATCAAAGAAGGAACAAATGTTAGTTTAACTTATCAATTCACTTTTACAGAAACAAAGCTTTATCCACCTTCAACAATGCAGCCAACATTCGCATTATCATCCCTTAAGTTACAATTACTTATTAATATTGCAATTTTAGCATTTTTGTTATATTTCACACCAAAGTACTCAAATTCATTTGGTCCATTAGAAGAACAAACAGACGATAGTGTTTGGTATTATTTACGTGGTGATTTGTTCAGAATGCCACAAAATATTTCGATTTTATGCACATTTT
This sequence comes from Trichomonas vaginalis G3, assembly GCF_026262505.1. Lineage (NCBI taxonomy): Eukaryota > Parabasalia > Trichomonadida > Trichomonadidae > Trichomonas > Trichomonas vaginalis. The sequence goes on from NC_067205.1 coordinate 12,700,379, forward strand.
GCGGGATTCACAATTAATGGCGTTTTTTGACAGTTTATGAAATGGCACTGAAATTTCTCTTTCTTACTGATGATAAGAATAATTTCGATATAAAATACAATAATGAAAAATTTACTAGGTATACCGAGGAGTTTTCTACAAATTTTGTTGTTGATGGTTACGAAAAATACATTTTAGGAAAGGAAAATGGAAAAACAACATTCAAGAATTGATATTTCGAAACAATATTTCCTAATGAAACTTATCCTTATACTGCTTATTTAGTAAAAAACGAAGACCGTCAAAATCACAAAATTGATATTTACACTGAATTTTGTTTAAATGTTGATCGTGCAGTCACCTATAACATTGAAGGCGATAACGGTATCAAGATTGAACTTAACAAAAAAGGTGATATTACATTTTTATATAGAGACAAACAAGTTAAAAATGTCTCTACTTATTGGTATGGATCTTATAATTCAAATTATAGATATTGGTATACAGAAGGATCCACTCAGAAAATATATAGATTTGGGGAGTATCATTATAATTATCATTACACACCATTTATAGATGTCTCGGGAAGATTTACATATACATGGAAAGATATTACTATCACACCAAGTGAAACTATTATATTCAATATTTTAATTTCTCTCTATTCTGTAGAAATTCTCCACCCTCCTGTTATTACTAATATTTCAATTCCAAACATTTTCAATACAGGATCTAAAATATTTAATGTTGCTATGAATGTTACAGATGTTGATAAAAATTCAAATTATTCAATCTTTTATTGCTTTGATAATTGTGTTTCAAAAAATGAAACAAAAGCATATCAATCAAATGGTTGGATAACAGAAAAGATAGTGATCCCATTTAACGAAGGAAATCATTCAATATCAATCTGGGCTAGAGATTATACAGGTCTTTCTTCTCAAGTATTTACAGGAAACTTCATTGTGGTAAACAATTCTCAAACGAAAGATTGGGGTAACTTGAATCTGCATAAATCAATGCTTAGAGTTAAACGCAGAAAGTAATTTTGATACGTTGCATTTTTATTGAGCTCCTTTATCAATAAAATTTCCAGACATGAATATGAACATTATTACAGATTGTCGTCCCAATATATAAAGTAAACACTGTTTTAATTCTCAATTTGAATTCGTCTCCAGTATCATCAGCACATACTCTCTTCTCAAAGCTCAAATCGAAATTTTAATTATTGAATTCAGAAATATAAAGATATGAAATTTACATAAATGGGATCTTCTATTTTTGATTCTGATAAAAATCCCAACATTATGCATTTTTTTCTCATTGATTCAAATATTCAAAATAGCTAGCACTATATGCATATTTGTTTCATATATTATAAATTGTTTATTTTTTCATATTTTTCAAAAAAATTTTAAATGCCAACTAAAATATCGAAATAAATTACTAAAATAAATTTGTAAAATGGTGATTACTTATGGGAAAGCAAGCTGTTTCAAAATATATTTGCCGATTTTTTTTTGATAAATTTTGACATGCGAAATTCTAAAAAAAATATTTGCATTGATGCTTGATGAATATGCTCTTTTTGGCAGTTATTTACAAGGATATTGATCCAAGCTGCTATTCAGCCGATGGTAAAAACCTTACTAGTGTTAACGATACTTCTTCATATCTTAGAATTTCAGCAAAATGTGAAATAGTAGAATATAGTTGTTTCTATGGACTAAAGTCGTTAATTTCATTTACTTTTGAAGAAAAACCTAATTTAACATTAATTGGTCCAAATGGTTTTGGTTTTTGCGATCACCTTACAAAAATTGATTTATCTTTTTGTCATAAATTGAAAATCATATCAGCATATGCGTTTTATTTTTGTGATGCAGTTGAAGAGATTCTTTTACCAGAAGGACTTTTAGAAATTCATGGAATTGCTTTTGGATTTATTGATAAAGTAAAGTGTATAACAATTCCAGCTTCTGTGAAAATAATTCAAGATTCTGCATTTAGTGAATTCACTAGTCTTCAAAGTATTACATTCGCAGAAGGTTCAGAATTAACTTATTTAGATAACATTTTTAGCGGTTCTTTTTTAATAACTTCATTTGAAATTCCGGAAAATGTTGCAAAAGTCAACGGAAATGTTTTCTTTGGTACAGCGGTTAAAAATATTTCAATTCATCATAAAAACAAATATTTAATTCTCGTGGATGATACTATTTATTCTTCAAACAAAAGTATTTTATTTTGCTCATTTAAATATTCATCTGGAGAATATGAAATTCCAAATGATGTTATAACTTTAGGAGAAAGATGTTTTTATGGGTTAACCCTGAATAATATAATAATCCCAGAAAACGTGAAAAGAATCGAAGAATATGCTTTTGCACTTTGTTACGATTTAAATTCTGTAACAATTAAAGGAATTTTAGAATATATTGGCGATAAAATTTTTTATGATTGCTTTAATATGGAAACTATTTATTTCCCATTTTCAACAATGATAGTTAATGCTGAATTGTTTTGTCCATTGCATTCTTCAAATTTACGAATGATATTTACTAACAAAACATTATTTTCTAATGATGCAATTGGAAAAGAAACGAAAGTTTCAATATCATATCTGGATGAATCAGATCTTTTTATTTTTAAAAATTCATTGATTATGAATTCAATTCAAACATTGGTTTATGAATTTTGGGGATACAATTACACAACAATTACTATTCCTAACTCAGTAACAACAATAAAAGAAAGAGCTTTTGAAAGCTCTTCACTTAATAATATACATGTTGAAAAGGATTCTAGTCTATCTGTAATAGAGAATCTTGCCTTCAACAATTGTTCAAATTTAGAATCCTTTGATTTAACAAATTTGCCCTTAAGTTCCATTGGATTTTCTGCATTCAAAGGATGTTCGAAATTGACTCATATCAGATTTTGGTTATCTAAATTGATTTTAATGGATAATGCATTTGAAAATTGTATAAGTTTAAAGAGTGTTAGTAATATATTTAATATTCCTGAAAGATGTTTTGCTGGATGCATTAATTTGAGGGAAATTTCTTTTTGTGAAAATACAGAGATCATTGGAATTCGAGCATTTGAAAATTGCTATTCCTTAGAAACAATAACAATTCCAGCATCGGTTCAAATAATATCAGAGTATTCATTCCTTAATTGTAGAAAACTTAAATCAATCACATTCAGTTCAATAAATAGTTTGTCTTTTATTGCAGTCAACTCTATCTCTGTTTGTGATTCTCTTACAAATATAAGTAACTTTGAATCAGATAAATACAAATCAATTGATAATACACTTTACAGAAAGAATGAATCAGGAGAATATCTAATTTATCATTTGAGTAATTCTATTAATGATATGCTTACTGTCAATTGTGATACTATTTGTAGTTATTCGTTTAATCACAGCAACAACATTCAGAAAATTAAAATAGTTAGTGTTTATTTGATTGAAGAATTTTCATTCAATAATTGCATCAACCTTAAATATATAAATTTCCCTCTTTCAGTTCAAACAGTTCAACCTATCGCATTCAATGAATGCAGATCCATTAAATGTCCACTTATTATTGAAAATCAATCAAGCACTTACATTAAAATGCTTGTTGATTCTGGTATTCCTCAATCAATAATTACTTCATGTAAAAATTCTCGTAGTCCTAATATAGATAAACTACTTTTAGATAATTTCAGGAAAGCCAGAAGACATTAAATTTAATAAGTATTTTCCACAAATTCTAATTTTCAGTTATGTTATACTTTGTTATTATGTAATGAAATTAAGTTTTACATAATAGTACAAGAGATTAAAGTTCTAACATTTGGATACATTTTATATTTAATCTCTTAATTGAGCCGTTACTCCATGTAAATTAGATTTAGATCGAAAAAAAGAGCCAAAATTAATATATATTAAATGAGCTAAAACATTATTAAATATATAGTTTATTCACTGATGAACTCAAAAATGAATAAGAATAGAGATATATGATAAACATTTGTTATGCAAGAACACTCATTTAAATCACTCAATATAGTAATTCGGGCAAATCCATTTCCTACATGTCCAAGTTCTTCAAATCCATCAACTACATTTAGTGCAGGCATGTCAGAATTTCCTTGAATAGTTTGAGTGTTTTTGAAGGATAATCCAGAAGGGTGAATGTTGGTTTCTAAAGCTCTTCCTCGATCATCCATCGCAATACAGCCTAGATGACCACTAATAAAGGAACTTCCACCGCCTCCCCCTGAAGTATATTGATCAGGATAAGAAACTTTTCCTCCAAATCCGCCGTAGTACCCTCCTCCACCGCTCCCACCTGTTGACTCGCCATCTTCTCCATTTCCTCCTTGGTAAACTTGGTTGCCAGTCGTTTGTGTGGCACCTGAGACAGGGGGAAGAGGCGAACCGGATACAACAGCTCCATTCGTCCCGTTGATTCCACCGCCGTGGCCACCAAGGCCAGCACGTATAAATGATCCGCTACTTCCACCACCAGCCGCCACCATAATTCGATCATAAATGGTAGGGCTGTATGTGGAAGTTTTTCGAAATCTCATATCAGTGGATCCTCCGGATCCAGCAGATGGGCCATCACCTTTGTTAGTATCAAACCCTCCAGGAGCTCCACCATTGAATCCTGCAGTTCCAACAGCAGACGAACCTGCAGTAGTGTTACCTCCTTTAGTACCGACAAAAAAAGTAAAATATGTTTTTTGTCTCAACTCAATCTCACCTCGAGTATAGCCGCCTTTACCACCGGGATAATTATATCCACTACCAATTGTGTTCCCAGCACTCGCTCCCCAAAGCTCAATTCGATATTTTCCCTTTTGAAATTTTGTTTTATAAATTCCATTATTAACACCATTGAATATATAGCAATTAAATACCTTATCATGCTTGGCAATATAGTATTCTTCATTACCAGGAGAAGTATAATATTCGCATGCGTTTATCATGAATCAAATTGATTAATCTAATCATTGATGAAATGGCTCTCAGGAATGAAAGGCTGATACAAGCAACTCCATAATAGAAAGAAATCAAATGGTTTCAATGATAACGTTCTTAACTCTAGATCTAAAGTTTTGAGTAAAGAGTTCATCATTATGTATGAGTTCCTTGATATGGTAATGGGAAAAGGTATTGAAGTTTGTGATAATTTTATTGTATTTGTTATGAATATTGTCTTTCTAAAATTTGATTTTTAAAAAAGTGACGTGTAAAAATGGATGTTTTTAATCTTCTTTTAATTCTATTAATAATAGTATTTTCTATTATGTTAATACAGACACAGTTCATGGAAGATCTCAGATATGAGATTAGGAAGTTTTTCAGGCGTCCTTCAACTCCAAAAGTTGCAATCCAGAAATCTAAGTCCACAGTTTCATTAGAACGTCAAGTATCAGATGATGAAGAAACTTCAACATATGTTCCAACATATAAATCAAATTCTTTCGCACCATCTACATTTACAAAAGTTTTACGCTCACCAAGGACAAATAATCAAAAACCAAGTCATTATATTCCACCTTCATTCATGACAGAACCATCTTTTGTTAAAAATCAAAGGCTTGCGTTTTCACAATCAAAATCAGAACAAAAATCTACGAAATATGCTCCTGCAGCTGAAGTAAATACAGCAGCAAATCAATACTGGAGCAAAATATCGCCTGCTTCCAAGCTCCGTTTAATTGAAGAAGCCACAATTCCAACAGTTTTACATGCTACAGTCAAAGAGACAGAAAAATCATCTGGTACTGCGGGCACATCAGATAGTGGTAGTTCTGCGGCTGCTGCACCTGCAAAACCAGGAGGTTTGTCTCTTGGAGGCGGAAAGATGAATTTCTCACTTCCATCAAAGCCAAAGAACGATGACAGCAGCTCCACAGGAAATACCCTTGGTGGTGGGCTCGGTGCAATGCCAAAGATTCAATTAAAATTAGGCAAGAAATAAATATAGAGAAAATTTTTATGAATAAAGATGAAATGTTAATAGAAAAATACTTCTTTTTATCAGTCATTATAAATATATTCTTTTACATTCATTAAAAAAATTATGAAAAAATATTCCAGACAATTTAATATATTAAGCAATGTATTGGTTTCTTTTGACAATACTGATACTTTTGAAGAATGTTTTGTTCAGTTTTAAATAACATATTGAGATATTCAAATATCGAATTAAAAAAGATAAATGATATCATGCAAAATTGAATTACTCATAATAGTGACTTAAAATGCCAATATAGAAATAGATTTTGAACAAATAAATATGAATTATTCTTTCTTATTCAATGGTTTTAAGAGCCAGGAAATGATAATATGATTGTAGTATGTGTTTAAATGATGAATCAACAATGATAACATTCAGAATAGATGAAATCTTTATAAATAAAGAAAATTTTTTTAATTTATTAGATAAAAAATCATTGTTTGTAGTTCTAAATGACATCTTTATTAATATACAACATGTAAACAAGAAAATTAAGCATTTTTAGACTTTTGGATACAAGAATTCTTTGTTTCAGCGGTAATTTCGTCAATTTCAGTATCAATTTCATCCCAGTTTGGTTTTTCATCCATTGCTGGCATTTCTGGTGTTTCTGTCTCAGGATCTGCATTAAATTCGAAAAATTCGTTGAGATCCGACTTATGTTGGAACTCATGACTCATTACAGAGTTCATAGTAGTAAAATCACCTTCTTTGAATCTAAGAGCTGTAACTAAACAATCTAAAGGCGATGTATTGGGTTTCTGCTGAGTATTTGTAACAGGAGCCTTGTTGATCTCATTAGACTCCATTGCCCAGTCAGTTATGCCTTTTTCAAGCTGATCGGCGAGTCTTTTCTGTATTTCGGCATTTAAAATGGTTGTTGGAGGCATTTGAGGCTGATTGAAAGTCCTAAATTCAAAAGCAATGTGTGATGCACCGATTTGCTTAAAAGCAATGCTGTTTGTAAAGCATTTAGGACATAAAACGATACCTGGGTATTTTTTAGAAAGGAAATGACCATCAGAGCACTCAGATTTGCAAAGAGTGCATGGCATTGTCAAATGATGAGTCTGTATGTTGTTTTGTTGGAAAATTAATCTTTGATCGAAAATTAATGAATATTCATCAGATAGCGTCTTTCCATCAGGTGTAACATCTGATTCTCCTTGAAGAGAGTTCTCGAAATTGATCAATCCCCATAAAGCTAAGAACCTATGAATTCGTTTAATTAAAGGAAAGTTTCCACCGTGAATATGACAAACGGTTGTGACTCTGAGTGGTTGTGTGGGGAATAAACGGAAGAGTTTAACGCATAAGTTGCGAATATTTTTATATTCTTCTTGATTTTCGTATTCTTTCAGCTCAGGAAACTCTAATTTTTCAATTTCATGGATTTTATCGAAATCGAACCATCTAGAATGTGCTGGAATTACAAATGGCCAGAAACTTTTTCCTTTTGGATGCGCAGAACGTGGATAAACTGACGGTTTAAGCGTGGTTTGGCATACTCGTGACCTTTTTGTGCTCATTGATTCGAGCAAAGTGTCCGGTTTCAGTCTCTTGAACCAAGGTTTCTCGATTTGCTCGAAGGGATGAGTCATTTACAAAGTTTACAAAAATTTACAATATTTTACAAATCAACAATCTATGTCATGATTAAAGAACCATCCATTTATTAGACAAAATATTAAATTAATTCCAGTTACAAATTTTTATCAGAACCAGTCATGTATTATTTTTGACACTTTACAAATTATTTTTGACGCTTTACATGCCCCTCCCTGAGTTCGAAAATTATTTGGTCGAGTCCCCAAATGTCCCCCACGCGACATCCTTAAGAAAAAAGTAAAAGGGAAAAGGAGGAAAAGAAAGAAAAAGGAAAAATATAGGTCATATTACATATTGGATGACTTTAACTTTGTGTTGTTCATGATCGGAGGTTGCGACGCGCCTGAATGGCTAGAACTGCCGCCGAAGGCCCGATTTTTTTACAAGATTATTTTTTTTTCCAAGATCCTTTCACAGAATTTGGGTTTATCATCCAGAAACGGCCACCACATTCGACCTTCTTATTCTTATAATGTTATTTTATATCTGTGAACTAAATTGAAATTCATAATTTTTATCCGACATCTTTGTGATCATTGCATTTTTTTTTCTTCTAATTATTTTAAAGGATGTTTTGTATGGTAAAAGGAAATTTTATGGCTTTTAAATTTTTACATGCCGAGGAGGAGGAAGGGTAATCCTAAACAATACTTCCAATTGCGAAGTATCAGCAAATACTACATCGATTCATATAATGCGTTATACCAGCTCAAAACGGAAAAGGAAGAAGAATTAAACACAATTTACAAAAATGTCATAACAGAATTGATTGATTCAAAGAAACATTCACCCAAAAATATTATGGAGGATATTTTAAATATCATTCCGTATAATAATCGCTATGCAAAGTCATATTTATATCTTGCCAAACTCATATCTGATAATTATCATGTCGAAAAGGCCGACAGTCTCGAGAAGATTTCCAACTTCCTGTTTTATAAAGAATATGGAATTATATTAGACAAATTTTTTGGTTTCAGTGATATCAAAACAGATAATCTTGATATTCATACACAAAATACGATCTACAGCGCAATTATGTATAATGACAAAGAAAGATTCATCATATTTACTGGAACAGATGAATTTGATAAAGATCAAAAACTCAAAAGTTATTTATATCCAGATTCTAAAAAAGGATATTCATTACTTGAATTATGTTGTTATCATGGAGCTGTTGATTGTTTCAAGTTATTAAGAACGAAATTTAACTCAGAAATAACCAAAAAATGTCTAAAATTTTCATTTTTAGGAGGAAATCCAGAGATCATGAGCGAATGTTTGAAATATCAAAAACCAATTTATAAGTGCATGGAATATGCAATTATTTCACACAACATTGATTTTGTTACATTCTTGATGAATGAATACAAATTAAAGATCGATTTAAAACACTGTGGAATTTACAAAAATCTTGATACATTTTTGGTTTATTTTGATAAAACTAATCATATTAATGAATGCTTTATTGAATCGGCGAATTTTTCTATTCCATCTCTTTGTGAATATTTCCTATCACATGGTGCATCTGTCAATGCAAAAGATAGTGATAAAGAAACCGCTCTTCATTTTGCATCAATTTATAATTGTAAAGAAACAGTCGAAGTTCTTCTTTCACATGGTGCAAATATAGATGAAAAAGATGAATTTTCTGAAACATATTGCTTAATATTCTATTTGATTTGAAATACATCTATTACTAATTGAATTACAATTTTTCCTTTATTAAGATATTGCAAATCTGACAAGACTTTTGACTTATTATAACATTATTTACTGTGAGGCATTTTATATTTGCAGATACAACTTTCATGGAAAATTGAATGTTTTTTAGGGGTTGGTTTCTGGTTTTCCTACAAGTGCAAAAAATGCATAAAAACGATTATTTTGCATTCAAACTGTGCAAGAAAGTCAATCATTCGTCAACTCTTTTTGGCACTTCAAGGAAGTTATTCCGAATATTATTACTTCATAGATGATTATAAGGAAAAATCCGATAACGAAACTATATCAGGAAGCGGTAATTGTTACATTCATCAAGCAATATTTTCATACTATTATGTATTTCTGCTAGCAGAAAGGAATTACGTGAAGTATGTATATTTTATAATAACAGTTCCACAGAAAATGGTGGATCATTCTATATATCAATCTGAATGCGTCCTAGTTCATATTTGTATATTACTTTCATCAAGCACTAGTTATGGATGCGGATATTACATTGAATCAGTTCAAGATAGTACCGATAAAAGATATGCAATTGAATGTTCAGTTTCGAAATGCAGAGGAGAGTGGTTTTCTTTTTATCATTCGCATGGAGATATCCAAGTAAGCAATATGAATACATCTTACCATCATGACATTACTTCTTATGCTGCATATTCAATTGGCAATCCAACAGATACATGAATAATGAATTTCACAACAGCATCAAATACATCATCCTCTGATCAAGGTGGAATGTTCATTTATGGTTTCAATAGTGAAAATATTTAAAAAATGAATATAATATATAAAATGAGTCTTCTGAGATCAGACTAATTACCTGGTAACTGATATTATGTTTAGTAGCTTCTGCAAAACTGAATATTAGCATTTCAATATAGGGATTAATTTGCTTATTTGATGAACAATTCAACATTGAATATATTTCTTAAAATAATGGCAAGTGTTCATTAAAAAAAATTAGTCATGTTTGTTAGGATATACAAATTATAATGAGCATTATCACTGAGGTTTCTGGGAATATACCTCATAAACTAGAAAAATTGGGAAATTGTATCAAACAAAAATCAAAAATTAGTATTCATCCTTCATGGTATTGTGATCTCTTTTGATAGTCATCACCTCAGGACATTGTATTAGGTGTAATGTGTCACTTATGCACAATATATTTGGAATAACTTTGTAGACATATTTATTATGAAAACCAATAAGGGCGCAATTCCAACTTTCTGAGATAACAGGCACAAAACTTATGCGCTTTACCTATCTGATTTAATATGACTTGCAACAATATTCTGGTATTAAATAGGAATGGAAAAAATTTGGTTTAATTTACTGTGAAATCCTCTTCACAGTTAGAAATTGTCAAAAAATTGAGAAAATGTCAAAAAGTGGTAAATGCACCATTTAGGGCTAACATGAGGGAGATTTTATATGTTCACTATTCCAAGACACTTCGAACTTTTCAATATAAATGTAAAAGTTTTCATTCATCAAAAGCACATCTCAATAAGGTCGCAAAAAAAATGCGGAAATTAAAACCAACAGTTTGAGTACTTTCTGAGAGTCTGTTCGTCAGAAAGTATACATTTGTAAACTTTCTGACACTAAAAAATTTTTGTCCTTTCAAAGTTTTTGATATTGTCAAAAAGTATACATCGGCGCTCTCAATTTTCCTCTCAAACGGCGGTTTTTTAAAAACGCTTATAGATAATAATAATAAAAAAATATAAACTCACTTTTATTTTTTATTTTTTTTATAACTCAGTTTCTTCTTTAACACCCATGTTGAAATCTTCCTTTAACTCCTTCTCAGCGCGATTCTTATCACGGTTCTCGCGGAGTTTATCTCTTGCCTCCTTCGATGCAACGTTTAGAGCGAAAACTTCCTGTTTCATGAAGTACGGATTGTTGTCGCAGTTGTAAGGGAATTCAAAGTCCTGGATTGATGGCTGCGGTGGCAATTCCGAAGTAGAGAAGATGAAGTTTCTATCTGTTTCACCATCATCTTCTGTACTTGATGTACTTGACGTTGCAGAACTCGAGTAGAAGTCAGCATCTGTCTTTTCTTCGGCCGATTTATGTCTCAGTTTGTGGAGTTCTTCTTCAGCCCTCTTTTCTCCCCGGTAGCGCTTCATCGCTGCTGCCTCGTCATCTCTGAGGACAAGGAAGTTCTCTCTGAGCTTCTTCTCGGCGTAAGAAAGGTCATCTGTAACTAAAAAGTTGTCAAAAATCGTTCCTGGCTTCGCCTGGAAGACTTCTAAGCCCATGAAGCCCATATCTTCGAATACGGCGAAGTTTGGATCATCTATGAACTCTGGATTGAGAATCTGTTTAGGAATCCAGTCACCTTTGTAATTTGGATTTGGAATCATCTTCGGTTTCCATACTCCAAGGAAATCTGGGTTCTTTATCATCGGGCGAACCCATTTTCCTTTAATAGATTCGCGCCAATCCGATGGTTGTCGAGCATCTGGATCTGGAATTGTTGGACGCTCATCCCAATCGGCTGGTTTCTTGTCATTAGGATCTGGAATCTCCTCACGATCATCCCAATCCTCTGGTTTGAGGTCTGTTGGGTCGGGGATGTATTTCGGACCTCCGATTTCGAAATCTGTATTGATATTCTCACCATGGAGTACTGGCTCGCCATCTATGCGGACTTCGTATGTCTTGTTCGCAAAGATAATCAATGTATAAGAGTGTGTTAACTCATCATGTGGAACATCAATGTATTTGTGAACATCATAAGATGTTTCGTTTCTGGTAATGAATAAGTATAACTTATGCTGCTTCTTTTCGCATACATCTGGACCGAACATGATTTGATATGGTGTTGTTGGATTGAATTTCAATGGTTTTTCATTTTTACCAAGTAATTTGATGTAAGCACCTGAGCACTCATATCCGCCTTCAAATTTAACTGTATATTGAACAACAAACGTTTTTCCGGATGTATTAAATGGTTTTTTGAATTTACTTGTGATTTGATAATAACCACTTTCTGATACTGTTTGAAGACCACGTTGGATTTCGGCATTTGCATAATAGTTACCTGCTGTTAATTGAAATTGGCCCATAATACCATCACCTTTTGAAGGACGATGCTTACTATAGACCCATCTCTGCTCCCAGTCATCATCTAATTCATCTTCAAAATAAACTGTAGAAAGTGAACCGTAGACCAGGAAAAGAAACATCTTTATTTGGTTACGACGATTATTTTTTTGTTCAAATCACTTGATATGTAACTATTTCTTACATTTTCGAATCAAATATGACATATGTAAGGACTAAAACAAACAAAAATCTTATCAATTTTGAAATATGTTATATTTTTCATGTGATTCAAATATCTTCTACTCCAAAACATTATTTTTCAATGTAATTTATTGTACTCTTATATAGTAAAATGCATTTATAGGATATATAAGTTAGTTCAGGCGAACATACTGAATAATATTTCATAAAAATTGATATTCAGAATGATTTTAATGGTTTTTCTATGAATGATCATATGCATATATAGACTATTATGTTTTCTCGTTTAAGTCATTGCATTCAATGGTTCTAATATTGAATACATTAAAATGAATATCGTTAGATCTGAATTGATCACTAAAAATAATGATCATTGATTGTTGAAACCGAATGTCTATAAGAATATATACATATACTCTTATATTGTTTAATGATTATGCATGGAAATTGAACTCTCGTTTATCAGTAGAAAAAAAAAACTTTACGATTAAATATGTCGACAAAGTGCAAAGTTGTTTTCCTCGGTTCGGCAGGTGTTGGAAAAACATCTCTCCTCAACAGATTGATGACAGATGAATTTTCTAATCAGTATAATACAACAATTGGCGTTGATTTCTTCACAAAACCAGTACAAGTTCAAGGAAGAACAGTAACTCTGCAAATTTGGGATACAGCAGGTCAAGAAAGATTCAAATCTCTTATGCCATCATATATTCGAGACTCTTCAGTTGCTGTTATCGTTTACGACGTCTCAGATGAGAAATCATTCGATGAGGCACAGGAATGGTATGAAACAGTAATGCACGAAAGAGGTAATGAAGCTAAATGCGTCCTTGTAGGTAATAAAATTGACTTAGAAAGAAGAGTTGACTTAAAACATGTTGATGATTTCGCAAAACCACGCCAAATGCAGACAATTGAAACTTCCGCAAAAACTTCTTCTGGAGTAGCAAGATTATTCAAATTAATCAGCGAATTAGCTCCAGATGTTACAAAAATTCCTCAAGTTTACGTTCTTCCAATAGAGCCAAAACCAATTGAACAAAATAGAGAAGGTTGCCAGTGCTAATGGTTTACAATTTCGATAATATTATTATCAATATTATTATATATATATACTTTCATTTATTTAAATCATAACATAGTTATACCTACTTTATATGTATTAAAGCATTACATTATGTAAATACTTAAAAGTTCATGTTATATTTAATCGATTTATTTTTTCAACCGAAAAATTGAACGAAAAGCAATCCTTAACTTTATTTCTATGCAAAACTTGAGAATTAGATATCCATAACATAGGAAGAAGGAGAACAAATAATAATATTGGGAAATATGTTCAAACTAGAAGGGTATCAACATCATATCATAATGAGATATTCTAATAGAATCACATAGTCAATGAGCCATTCTTAAATATTGTGCTAAGCCTCCCAATACCGTTGAATTAATGAAAAAATGTAAAAGCCTTACATCGCATATATAGAAAGCCCTATCATTCTATATACAATTTTAATTATAATGTAAAGAGAGCGAATACTCCTTCGAAAAAAGAAATCAATTTTGGAAGGTGGCCTGGTTTCAAAAGTCGTGACCGATACTGTATTATTTCTTGTTAGTACTAGTCATTGCGAATAACAATCATTTGCGGCCAAAATGACCAACATTTTGATTTTGTTAGAAAAAGATGATTATTTGAGAGCCCAGACAGTTATATAAATCGATATTAACTTTAACTGTCAATTTTAACCCATAAAAACTTTTGTTCAAAATTTAAATTGAATGATAGAAAATCAATATATCTAGAATATGATATAAATCAATTTGATCCAATAATTTTCATTCTTGGTCAAATGAGTGTCAATTTCTCCTGTTATAGACCGAAAATAGATTTTTTCGGTTTTCTCTTCAAATAATTGAAAGAATGATACTATTGTAGGTTTATTATATTATATAGCATATAATCATGCTATAGCCGAAAATTATAAGTTTTGAGAAGATTGAATATAACACAAATAAATTTGAATGTAAGTTAAATTGCTTGTTGTTTTTAATAGCTATTTAATGAGAAATCCAATATTGCAAAATTCAAATTGAATGATTGAAAGAACAGAAAAAGTCATTCTTTTCAATTTCGAATATGTTTCATTGTATTTATAATTATATGGCAAATAAGATATTTAAACTTGATTTTTGAAGGAAAATTCACAAAATTGAATAAATTCAAATAATTTTTATTCAAAAATAAACTAGTTATTTGAGTTTAATACTAATTATCAATTAAAACTACAAAGTTTGTAATTTAAAATATTTTGTGAGATCAGATTGAATTAATTCAAGGTTCTTTTCAATTAATATTAATGACCATATTACGCATTTTCGAACATTCTAAACCAAATATATAAAAATGGGAGACGAATGTTAAATTTGCTAGACATGGGGGAGTTGTTTACCGAGTTTTAGCTCTTATCTCTAACAAAAAATTAATTTTTAAAAAAATGACCGAATACGTTTCACAGCGAGAAAAAAATAAAAGGCAAGATAGAATTTTCTAGACATAAAGAAGTTGTTTACCGAGTTTTAGCTCTTATCTCTAACAAAAAATTAATTTTTAAAAAAATGACCGAATACGTTTCACAGCGAGAAAAAAATAAAAGGCAAGATAGAATTTTCTAGACATAAAGAAGTTGTTTACCGAGTTTTAGCTCTTATCTCTAACAAAAAATTAATTTTTAAAAAAATGACCGAATACGTTTCACAGCGAGAAAAAAATAAAAGGCAAGATAGAATTTTCTAGACATAAAGAAGTTGTTTACCGAGTTTTAGCTCTTATCTCTAACAAAAATTAATTTTTAAAAAAATGACCGAATACGTTTCACAGCGAGAAAAAAATAAAAGGCAAGATAGAATTTTCTAGACATAAAGAAGTTGTTTACCGAGTTTTAGCTCTTATCTCTAACAAAAAATTAATTTTTAAAAAAATGACCGAATACGTTTCACAGCGAGAAAAAAATAAAAGGCAAGATAGAATTTTCTAGACATAAAGAAGTTGTTTACCGAGTTTTAGCTCTTATCTCTAACAAAAATTAATTTTTAAAAAAATGACCGAATACGTTTCACAGCGAGAAAAAAATAAAAGGCAAGATAGAATTTTCTAGACATAAAGAAGTTGTTTACCGAGTTTTAGCTCTTATCTCTAACAAAAAATTAATTTTTAAAAAAATGACCGAATACGTTTCACAGCGAGAAAAAAATAAAAGGCAAGATAGAATTTTCTAGACATAAAGAAGTTGTTTACGCGAGTTTTAGCTCTTATCTCTAACAAAAAATTAATTTTTAAAAAAATGACCGAATACGTTTCACAGCGAGAAAAAAATAAAAGGCAAGATAGAATTTTCTAGACATAAAGAAGTTGTTACCGAGTTTTAGCTCTTATCTCTAACAAAAAATTAATTTTTAAAAAATGACCGAATACGTTTCACAGCGAGAAAAAAATAAAAGGCAAGATAGAATTTTCTAGACATAAAGAAGTTGTCTACCAAGTGTCAGCTGTTACTTCTTCTCAATACTGATAAAATAAAAATCTTTATTATTTATTTAACCTTTATTGTTTCATTAAACTTCATTTATTTTATATTATAGTTTTATTCTTTTAGCTACTTGTAAAATAATCTAATTTTATATCATCATTTTACCGGATTATTCTTCAGTACATCGATTGTGTATCTAAAATAATATCATTATCCTTATTCTGTTTTTTCCAAAATTCTTTTAACTATCTTTTTTGGTTAGATTACTTTATACTTTTTACTTTTATTTTTTAATTTCAAAAAAAATCTGGTGATTGTTCTATTCTGTTACAATGTGCATTATCATATTCTAATGAATTATTCATTACATACATTTAAAAAACTTGTTAAAAATGAAATTAAAAAATTATGTTTATTATTACGCTGTGAATGTGTCAACAGCGGTCATGCCTGTATCTGTATCCCATATTTGCCACAACCTTTCTGTATCTGCATTTGTGTATTTCGGTTTCAGCTGATACATTTGATTTGGCGTGTAATTTGTTCCAGTTAATGGATTAATTGGGAGATCTTCATCATGCGGTGTGTTATTATTGTACTCCCAAATAAAGGCAGGAATAGCCTGAATGCTTTGGCAGCGCTCCAATGTCGGCCAGAATCTCTCAATCTTCCCATTTTGGTAGGGGAGAATGAGAGTCTGTATGCCGCCATTGGACGCCCCAAAGATCAAGTAGATCTTGAAAGGCGCCCCTATTTTCTGAACCGTTGTCGGTCCAGAAACAATAAGGGGCGCCAAATTCAATGAAGGCGGAAGCCGCAACGTTCGCTGTCGTCGCTGCCAGCATATCTGGTATTTGTATACACGCTAGGACTTTGCGGCTAAAATCGTCGATTATGCCATAAATATACTGGCCACGAACACCCCTAAAATAATGAACATCTGCGTGCCAGATAAGATTGGGTGAAAGCGCCCAATATCTTACTGCTGTTTCTGGCCCGGCATGCTCTAATCGCGTCTTGGTGAAATGATTTTCTTTGAAGTATCTGCATACTTCTCTATAAGATACATCAATTTGTTGTAATTTCAAACGTTTCCATTGTTTTGTTTGACCACAGGGAAAGGCCCAGTGGTCATGTATCACAGCAAGAGCTTTGATTTGGTCGTAGGGATTGACCCTACGACCTTTCTTGCCTTTAGGCAATGGGATATTCTGTAAGCTAAATTAATTTTGTAAAAAAGATTTTGAAACATCTAAATATTTGAAATCATTTGATTGAAGGGTTGGGGCGATGGGAACATGGGTGCAAGCTTCTTCCCATGTCATTTTACCTTCTTCAATCTGATTGGAAATACCAATTAGGTAAATTCGATCGACATACCCTTTGTAAGGATTCATTCTAATGAAGTACGTTAACAATCAAAATATTCTATAAGTGTCTAGTATGGAATTCAAAAGAATAAAGAAAATGGTAACGTAAATAAACGTATTATGAAATAATTTATAATTAAAATGAAAAATAGAAAAAATAATAAGTAAAGTGACTGGAAATGAAAATGAAAATCAGTGTACATTTTTATTTTTTTCTCGCTGTGAAACGTATTCGGTCATTTTTTTAAAAATTAATTTTTTGTTAGAGATAAGAGCTAAAACTCGGTAAACAACTTCTTTATGTCTAGAAAATTCTATCTTGCCTTTTATTTTTTTCTCGCTGTGAAACGTATTCGGTCATTTTTTTAAAAATTAATTTTTTGTTAGAGATAAGAGCTAAAACTCGGTAAACAACTTCTTTATGTCTAGAAAATTCTATCTTGCCTTTTATTTTTTTCTCGCTGTGAAACGTATTCGGTCATTTTTTTAAAAATTAATTTTTTGTTAGAGATAAGAGCTAAAACTCGGTAAACAACTTCTTTATGTCTAGAAAATTCTATCTTGCCTTTTATTTTTTTCTCGCTGTGAAACGTATTCGGTCATTTTTTTAAAAATTAATTTTTTGTTAGAGATAAGAGCTAAAACTCGGTAAACAACTCCCCCATGTCTAGCAAATTTAACATTCGTCTCCCATTTTTATATATTTGGTTTAGAATGTTCGAAAATGCGTAATATGGTCATTAATATTAATTGAAAAGAACCTTGAATTAATTCAATCTGATCTCACAAAATATTTTAAATTACAAACTTTGTAGTTTTAATTGATAATTAGTATTAAACTCAAATAACTAGTTTATTTTTGAATAAAAATTATTTGAATTTATTCAATTTTGTGAATTTTCCTTCAAAAATCAAGTTTAAATATCTTATTTGCCATATAATTATAAATACAATGAAACATATTCGAAATTGAAAAGAATGACTTTTTCTGTTCTTTCAATCATTCAATTTGAATTTTGCAATATTGGATTTCTCATTAAATAGCTATTAAAAACAACAAGCAATTTAACTTACATTCAAATTTATTTGTGTTATATTCAATCTTCTCAAAACTTATAATTTTCGGCTATAGCATGATTATATGCTATATAATATAATAAACCTACAATAGTATCATTCTTTCAATTATTTGAAGAGAAAACCGAAAAAATCTATTTTCGGTCTATAACAAGTGTCAATTTCTCCCAAGTGTCCTACCCCCTGTAAAATCATGTGTGTACTAATCTTCCATCAAAAAATTTTAAGATTGTTCGAATATAAATTTATTGTGCATATCGTATCTCTTTCAAAATTTGTGAGTTTTTACAATTTCCAAAATCGGTCGAATATAAACCATTAGTTTTCGTCAATCGTTTTAAATAGGAATAATTTAAATAAGATATAATTGTGAAGTTTACTATAAATTTTACTAAAAAAATTAATGATCGATGACCCGACGCTAAACCATTTAATAAAGAAAGACCCACTCATTGGACGCTTTTCATTGCAAGATCAGCGCGAATATTTACAGTTATACCAATATTTCCAATCATGTGACGAAAAAAATAAGCGAAATCATGGTATGGATACCTTCATAACGCACTTAATCAAAGTTCATCAATTTATTAATCAAAAGGACTGCTTCGATATTTATAGAGGTTTTGTTTGCGGCATAGAGTTCGGCAGAGGTTTCATAATTGTTAATACAAAACGCCTGAAAAGGCTCATGTGGCGTTCAAAATCATGTGTTAATGGATGCCTTCAGAAGTTAGGCTATCAAATGAATAGAAAAGAACAAGATGTTTCAGGATTCTTCACAACCATTCTTCCAGGAGTTGAAGCTCAGCTCTGCAATAGCCGTCAATGGTGTGTAAGAAAGAGAACTAGCTCTTCACCTGTATGCTTTGTTTCATTCTTGCCCTCTATTTTGACTGATAGATACGGTTTTCCTCAGCCATGCGATTTGGATGACGAAGATTACGAAGAAGAACCTGAGCCACCATCATATCAGGATCCATTCCCTTATCTCGATGTTAAGGCGCTGTTGAATAATCATAAATCTAATGTACTTGTTTAATTAAAATACTCGAAATAATAAAATTTATTTTAATTTATGATAAAATCTTCATTTCCTTAGATTTAATATTTTTTTATTTTTTTGTTTTTCGGTTTTGATATGTTTTGAGTATCGGAAATTAGAAATTGTCTCTAGTCTAATCTATTTTAATAAGAGATATTAAACGTTAGTCTCAATTGATTTTTTCAACGTTGATTACAAAACAAAATAAAGCTTCATGATCTTGAAATTGAAATGCCATGGATATGATAAAATTAATGATAACAGTTATCCACGTTAACACCCAAAAATTAAAAAATGGCAAAAATAATTTTAAGATTTCGATGGATTATTTAGCTTATTTCAAAGTCAAATGGTGTATATATCCTATAAAAACCAGAATTATATAGAAAAGAAATAAAATTATTTATGAATTTTTTTTGTATGTATATAAAACAAAATATAAGATAGTTGTATTAGTTCTTTGTCTCTTCAGAACCATTGCTGTTGATTTCAGCCTGGCTCTTTGCAGCGAGAAGTCCTTCTTGATCGTTATCTTTGTCATTCTTTGAAGGAGCTGGCGGAGCAGCTGTAAGTTTGAGGTATGTGTACCAGATGCAGCCAAACATTGAGACACAAAGTCCGATAATCTTTTTGATGAATTGTTCTCTTGTTTCGTTTTGGTTTCTAAAGAAAAGGATGCCGAAGATGAAGATGAGGATGGACTTCATGTGGCCGCAAACTTGGTAAGTAATTGCTGATGTTTTGCCAATAAGGAAGAATGAGCAGATATTAACGGAAACGGCGATGAGGCCTGTGGAGAGGATGACAGGAATTGTTCTGATGGTAAGATCTTGGTTGAAAATGGCGTTTGGACCCCAAGATTCGAGAAGGAAGCCAACAATCAAAGCAACAACGAACTGTGGGTAGGCAGTTGTATGCTGAAGCTGGAGTGGGCTAAGAGTGAACTCTTTTTGTTTGGATCCTGTGTAGATTTGGAACAATGAAACGCAGCAAACAGCAATAAAGGCAATAATGGAGCCAAGTATGTTGAACTGGATATCATTGATTGAGAAAATGCCAATACCAACAAGGAGGATGCCAAGAGAAAGAAGAATTGGGAAACTTGTTGTTTTTCCTTGGACAAGGTAGTCATAAACAACCATAAATGGAATGCAGCAAAGCTTAGAAAGCTGATAGAATCCGACTGAGTTTAATTGAAGGTTGAAATTCATGAAAACGACGGCGCCAACACCAATTGAGCCCATTTTCCATTTTTCAAATGCTGGCATTGATGTACCACGCTCGAATGCTCCTAATCTGCACATAACTTCAAGAAGACCCCATGTCAAAAAGAAATGATACGCTGTAAGTAATGTAATGGATGTAAAACCAAAATTATCCATGACATGCTTGTTTGTGATGATAATAACAGTTGAAGAAAGGATACTTCCGACAATCCAACCAAAAGTTGCGATTTCAAAAACCATTTTTTTTTCTTTTTTTTTTATTGTTTATTGAGTGGCCACCGTTTTTTGTACTGATATAATCATCTTGATTTCACATATATAATTATATTCACATCCTAATAAGTATACTTTTTAAATGGTAGTTGTTCGATTTCCTTTAGAAATAATTATAAATATTTTTATAATTATCGATAATTAATACAATATTATGATATTATCTGTTCTTGGATCTGTATAATTAAAAGATATGCAAATTACATAAAAATTTTTAATTCATAACAAAAAACATAATATTTTACCACGATTGTGGTTCTAAATCTCTTTTCAGAACAATAGCATCTGTTGTTTGTGTGTAATGGAATGTATCCAACTTATCAAATTTCTTTGTTGACGTATTAAATTTGAAGAAAACTCCAACATCTTTACAATGAATCACGCTTGGACCTTGGCCATGAAATCTAACGCATTTAGTGCAATTCTCATCAAGAATATAAGATCCTTTGTATTTCATGTTGATTGAAGACATCAAAAGAATAATTCTATCTGAAGGAAAACCTGATAAAGCTGCAATTAAGTCATCTCTTCTTGAATCATTTCTTTCACAAGGAAGTAAATTAAATGTCAAAGCAAGTTTTATAACGCCAAGGTTAGGCATGATGGTTGTGTTGCGAGCTTGTATTTGACGCTTCTCTTCTTTAGTGAAATCATTGAATTTGAAGGAATTTATTTCAACTTTTCCTGGAATTTCACTAAATGATTTTCTTGGAGGAACATCAAAGAGATCTTCTGTGTCATCCATCCTTAATGTGCGATCTCTATGTATTGCAGCAACTAATGTTTGTGTTTCAGCTGTGTTTGTCGGTGAAGTATTTTGAATCATCATATCTTCTTTAACAACTTCCATTTTTTGAGGTCCTGTATCTTCCTTTGGGTCATGAGAACTGCCCTTCTCTTCTTTTTCCGTTTTCTGAGTTAAATTCTCTGATATATTTGGTTTGATTTCAACATATCTTGATTTTTCTTGGAAATCTTCACTATGTTTGTCTGACAATTCATCATTACTCTTTACTTTTTGATCTTTGTCTGTTTGACTTTTGGTTTTGCTTTTTTTAGATTTTCTTTCTGAATTTTCAGAGACATCTGCTTTTCTCCTGCTTGCATGACTAATATCTGAATATTCAGAATATTTGTTGCTACTATCACTGTCTTTCTTAACAGTTTTTGTTCGATGTTTTGAATAATCAGTAGAATATTCATCAGAATCACTACTTTTGCTTAATCTTATATCAGATGATGAGTCATGGTGATGCTTTTTATTCTTCTTTTTCTTCTTTGTATCAGATGAATTCAAATCAGGTTCAACTTCAGAAGTTTGCACTGCTTTTGTTGTTTTTGTGTTACCATCACCAAATATATTTGATGATATCTCCATCAGCATCCTAGGAATAGAATCATCTCTTGAAACAACCCTCTTCAAAATGGAAAGTAAAGTGTTTTCAACATTTTTAACTTTGTTTTCATTTGCATATTTTCCATACTGCATTCTAACAGATTTCCTGAGTGTTTCTGCGTTTTGTCTGCTAGGAGGCAGTGAATAGAAATACCTCAAAGCATCAGCCATCGCTGCGGAATCATCTTCGTCTAATTCTCCAAGACAAAGAGTCATTTCTTGTGATTCTTTGTTCGTTCTCTCGAAATTTGGCTGAGAACTGGTCCTTGTAAGTATCTGTTGTGGAGTATTTTGTGTGAAATATGGTTGTGAATAACTTTGTTGGAAAGGAGGCATAAATTGAGGGGGAGGAACACCATAGAACGGGGGATATCCTGTGTTCATGTAAGGATTTGGCATTTGAGCGGTGAAATAAGGATTTGGATATGGATTCGGATATTGTGGAGGAGGTTGTGGTGGTTGATACATTGTTTGATACTGAGTTTTGTTTTCTTCTGGTGGTTTTTGTTGAGATTTCGATAAAGTTTCGGCTGCTTGAGATATTTTAAGTCTGCTTGCCTCTAGTGCAAGTCTTTGTGCTGCTCTTGCAATATTTTTCGCTTCTGACTTCAAACTTTGTGAGTTTAAATTTGATTCAATTTCTGAACTCAAATTTCGGCTGGACTTCGATGAAGAATGATGTGATTGCGACTTGCTACCAGTTGATATTGAAAAATGCTCTGATTTTAGCTCATCATTCTTCGAATAATCTGATTTCATTGTATCACTTGTGTTTGATTCGAATTTGGAGTATTGGTTATGATCTGATGATGAAATATTACTTGTATGTGATGGTTTTCTATGTTTATGGCGAGATCTACTCGAATATGATTTCTTAGATTCGCTTGGATCATTAACATGTGGTTCTGAATCAATACTTTCTATTGAGTTATCAGTTTTGCGGCAGCTTTCTCTTCTTAAGAATCCATCGTCATTTGTTTTTGCAGAAATTTGGCTAGAAACAGATAAAGGAGCATGTTTATCTGGTTCTGAATTAAAGTCAGAGCGTTTAACAGCTGATGCTTTGTATTTCATTTTGTCTTCATTCTCTTTTTGATCTGTATCTGATAGAACAATCACTTGGTTGAGAGAAGAAGAACTTAAATGATCTGATTTGTTTGATTTCTTAGAATGACTTGATTTGCTTTTATTTGATGAATTTGATTCATGTAAAGATTCTTCTTGTAATTGTGTGAGTCCATTTTCACTACTCTTTGATGATTTACTTGATAAACTTAATCCAACTTCTTTTATGCTTTCTTCCTTGAGTTCATTTGTTTTCTCTGTTTCTTTGTTTTTGTCATTTTCTTCATCAGAAATATCTCTTTCTTTAACAAGTTCTACTTCGTTGTTTTCTGTTTCTTTTTTATCATCTTGGCTTTCATTTTCAATTGGAATTTCTTGTTTTTCAACTTTTTCCTTATTTTCTCCCTTTGTTTCATTAACTTCCTTATCTTTGTTTTCTTCTTGAGTTTCATTGACATCTTTATCTTTGTTTTCTTCTTCTGTTTTTCCATTAAGATCTTTGGTCTCATTCTCTTTTGAAACATCTAAATTTTCACCTTTCTTTGCTTTGTTTTCTTCTTCTGTTTTTCCATTAAGATCTTTATTTTCATTCACTTTTGAAACATCTAAATTTTCATCTTTCATTGCTTTGTTTTCTTCTTCTGTTTTTTCTACGTTTTCTTTTGTTGATTCATTTGATTGTTCAGGCTTTGTTTCATTGGTTTTTTGTTCTTTTTCTTTTGTTTGATCTTTTGATTTCGTATTTTCTTCTTTTTCAGTTTGTTTTTTCTCGGATTTTTGTTTAGGTTTTGTTTCTTTTTTGGCTGGTTTTGGTTTCTCGGGAGGTTTAATTGGAGCAACATAAGGAATGTATTGTTTTGGAAGTTGCTGAACTAATTGTTTTGGTGGTTCTTGGCTTACAGGCATTGGAAGTAACTCTATTGGCTTCGGCTGATCAAGTTTAACAAATTTTTTAGCTGCAGGACGAGTTGATGAAAAAATATCTGCGATGAAAGTGTATAAAAGCTGCTGACTGAGTTTTCTTCTTGGAGGAACAAATGCATTCAATGAATCTGTTACTTTATGTATTAAATCCCAATTTTTGTTGATTTGGTCTTCATTTAAATTTTCTCCAATTTGAATTTCTTTTTGATTAATTAGTTGCGGGAAAACACGTGAAAGAACAGCTGCCATATGCTGCCCATTAAGTAAATTCGTTGATAAATCTTTGCACGGAGGTAAATTTTGTATTGTTGAAAATTTTGAAAGCCAAAGCAAAACTGCTTCATCAAGCATAGTAGGTCGATGTTCTAGTATAAAGTAGGAGCGAGGTAAGCGTTGAAGATCTTTACAAATATCATCTATTGTTAAAGATTTATCAACAATTAGCCATTCTAGCACTAAACAAAGCGCAGTATGGTGTGTTAAGTTTTCATTAGCTAATTCTTGCGGTATACAGTCAGATGATGGCTTATATCCCATTTTTGATAGTAAATCTATTATTGATGTGAACGTTATTTCCGGATCTTTGTATTCTACTTGAGATTCTGATATTGCATTGATTATTATAGCATATGGTAATGCTGTTTTGATATCATTTTGTGTAATTTCGTTATTTGGATATTTTTGATGTTCAAATTTTCGAATTGGTGCGCAAAATTCTAGTGATAATAATGGAAGACGTGTCTCTTCACTTTCATAGCTATCTATTCGTTTTACTACTGTTTTTAGCCACGAAAAATGAATCTCAAATTCATCAGTTTCACCTTCAATCATTATGAAGATTTCGAATATGAGAGAGTAAGATTTTTAATAATATCCTAATTGTAAATGAGAATTGCAAGAAAATATTTGATTATGAAGAGTAAAATTAATTTCAAAATGTAGTAGTAGGATAGGAAGGGTTGTGTGACTTTTTTTGTTACGTCTATATATAGATGAAGGTATATTTTCACATCTTCTATATATAGATGATATAAAAATTTTTTCTTACGTTTTTTAAGTCATGAATTCGTAAGAAAGCGCGACATTATTAAATAAATTAGTAATAAATATTATATACTAAACACATTTTAAAAAATTAACATTAATTTTAAAATAATTTATTTTTTTATCTTTTATAAAAGAAGCTATATATAGATGATGTCAGATATTCCGCGATTAATTAAACATTGTTTAAATCCTGAATGGGTTAAACTTCAATTTAAAAATGAAGATTGTGAATTATTAAATGAATATGAAAGCCAAAATAAGCTAATGAGGTATAAATATAATGATAAAGAATATTTAATTTCATGGAATCAATGGAGTCATAATCAAAGACCTCATAAACGAGAAGAAGAAATTGAAAATAATGAAATGGAAATCATTGATGACATTAAAGAGGATGGAATTCCTAAATTTTGTAGAAAAACCTTTAGAACTAAGTTAGGAGCATATAAACGTAGAGTATTAAATCCTGAATATCTTAAACATATATTTAAAAAGGAAGACTGTGAATTATTAAACGCTAATGAATATGAAAATGCTAAATCAAAACTGAGATATAAATATATTGGAAGTGATGAAAGGTGTAAAGATAAAGATAAAGTTTATTCAGTTTCATATAATAACTGGCACACGTTAGGGATAAGAAAACATTTAGGAGATTATGGGAAATGTTCTGAATTCTTTAAATCTAGTATGTACGAGAGAATAAAAGAAATTAGAAATAATTATTTTCATGAATGAAAGATTCACTACCATAATGAAATAAAAAATAATTTTTTTAAAAAATAAACTTTAAAAATTCATGTCTTACATTTTTGAATAATTTATTTTTTATTTTGTATGAAATGAGCGTCAAGACTAACGACGTTAAAAAATTGGGATTCACAAATGAGGAAATAAAGGATATATTAGAGGAGGCGGGTTATGAGGTTGATAAATATTATTTAAGAAATTGTCAAAAATTCGCGGAGTTTTTAAATGAGTTTGATTATGATGGAAAAATGAATAAAGATGATGTTATAAATTTCTTATATCCCACATCTAAAGAAGAAAAACCTAAAGAACCTGATGTTTTCCCTGAATATTATGAAGAACGAATTAAAGATGATGAATACAATGAAATTGAAAGACTGGAAAAAATAAGAGATGAAATAGATGAAAAAATTAAGGAATTAAGAGAAGTTGAAAAATATAATGAAAATGAAGTAGAGGGTTTAATGAATATCCCAGCTTCAGAATCAGAAGTTCAGAAATCTCATGAAGAAAGATATAAAAATTATGTCTCAGAATCAACACAAAATTTATTAGATGGCGAAATAGATGAAACACTTTCAGAAGAAGGTACTAAATTTATACGTAAACATAAGTTACAATTTATTGATAATGAAAAATACCCTTGTATCTTACTTTCACCCCCCTCTCGATTCTGAGAAATTCAAAAAAGCTCTTAAAAACGTGACATATGCAACTAATACGATTAAGAAAGAAGATCATGATATTTACACAAATTATTATTTAAATAAATGCACGGGTGTTGATAAAGTTTTTGATTTATTAGATAAAATATCAAAAGAAACCATTGGAACATATAAAATTTTGTGTGATTGCGGTTTCATTGTTGAAGATACTAATAATGTTTCATATGAAAGAACAGCACCGAAGGAAGATGAAGTGGAAAGGTCTATACCATTCGTTATTAAGAACATAAAAGATATGAAAACGTATAAACATTATATTTATTCATTTATTTCAGAAAAAATGGAAGCAACCCATAAAACATCTTCTCATCATTTTATAGCTATTCATACATTCCTTTTCAAAGTTGTGAAATTAAATAAGACAGGAATTAGATTTAATGTGTCAGGATATGCATTCTTGAGTAAATTAAAATGTATTCGTCACGTCGCAGATGATAAAAATTTATGTGTTCTTAATTCATTTTATGGGCTTTAAAAAATAAACTTTATTTTTATTTATTTTTTAATTTTTTATTCTTACATAAATGAACAAAAACGGAACAGCTAAAATGAATGATAATCAAATTAGAGCAGAAGGTAGAAGGTTATTTAAACGCTTCTATAACATTCCTGATGGTGTTAATCCTAAAACTCGTAGAAGCTATTTAAATGAAGCAATAGATGCATATGAAGGGTTTGACATTTCATCAGAAAGTGAGAGATTAGCGAGAATGTTAAATGTTAATATTGATTTCTATTATTGTGATCCTCAACCAGAAGACGTGGACATAAATAAGGTAGACTTTCCATTAGTGGATTCAATAATGATAGATCCAGAATTTGAAACAGTAAATATTTTATTAACACAGAGTCCATGTGGAAAACTTCACGCTGACAGAATAACAGACGTTGAAGCACTCACCGGCTATAAAGTTTGTCCATATTGTAAAGAAGAAGTTTATTCTATCCGTGATGATCCAGAAAGGAAAAACCAAAGAAGATTTTTAAAGCATTGTGAGAAATGTAAAGAAAATAATGGAAGATTAATTCAAGACGTTCAATTGCAAAAGACCCAGCAACCATATGCACCACATATTACGAAACAGAAGATATATCAGTGGTTATTAGCTCACAATTTGCAGAAATATTATAAACCGACAAGATATTATATTACTTTTGACTTTGAAACATTAGAGACTAAAGAAGAATTACAACTTTCTGAGTGTGCAACTTTGAATGCTTACTTAAAACCATTCATGGTATCATCAACGGTTAAATTAAACGATAAAACATATACGAGGAATTTTTGCTTAACTTCGAGTGATTCTTTTATTTCTGACTGGATTGAATTTTTATTTTCAACCTGTTCATTAGTTGCTAAATCAAATATTGAACAATATGAAGAATTATTGAAGCCGCAAACGGCGAGGACTTTGTCCCATACATTAAATGAAAAACAGAAGGAAGCATTTAAAGAACTTCTAGATGAGGAATTCAATAAAGTGAATATCATAGGTTTTAATTCGGGAAAGTTTGATTTAAATTTAATTCTTCGTGATTTAAACACTGCAAAATGGAAAATAAAATCAATGCTGGGTTCATCTTCACAATTTAAGCAAATCATTGTAAAGAAAACAAACGTTCCATATGAATTGAGATTTATTGACATCAGAAATTATATAGCGGGTGGAACATTAGACCAATTCACTCAAGATTTCGGAAATAATAAAACACGTGTTAAATCCTTTTTCCCTTATCAATTCATCACGTGGGAGAATTACGAAGAAGAATTATATAAAGTGGAACCATTCACTCAAGATTCATTTTATTCAGCATTAACTCAAGAAACTATATCAGATAGTGATTATCAAATATATCTCAATGATGCTAAAAATTTTAAGAATAGATTAGAATATTTTATTCATTATTGCAATAAAGATGTTGAAATTATGATAGAACCAATTGATAAAATTATCGAAGAAACATTTGTTTATAAAATTGACATGCTTCATAATCTTTCTTTATCATCGAATGCTTCAATGATTCGTTACGCTTTAGCATATAAAGACTTTAATCCTAATGAAAAATATCCTGAGGAAGAGATAGAATCAAGTTTTGAATTAACGAAAAAGTATTGGAAATATAAAATTGAATCATATAAGAAACAAGATGAAAAAGCAGAAAGGTATACTAAAAATAATGTTTCAATGGATGATTTTCAATACTATCACGATTTAATCCTTTCATCTAAATGTAAAATGTGTGGTAAAGCGTTTACATATGCAAATAAACCAACATTGGATAGAATCGATAATGAAAAACCACATACCAAAGAAAATTGTCAGTTAATGTGTTGTTATTGCAATGTCGTAAAATCAAATAAAGATGAAGATGTTCAACGTTTAAGAATCAATTTAAGAAATTACACATTAAAAAATAATTTACCAATGACTTTAGATTCAGTTGAAGCTTATCACATTCTCCGTAATGGAATTACTGGTGGTCTATCAAATGTTCAACATAGAGTAAATCTTAAAGGAATCACGCACATTAATAAACTTTCATATAGTCCAGAAACTAAAACTGTATCAAATGAGAACACCACCAACATTATGACTCATTTCGTTGGAGTTGACTTTAATTCATTATATCCTTCATCATTTTCATCTAATCCTCATGATTTCATTCAATATACTGACCATAAAATGTATATGCCGGGAAGATTGAATGGTGTTATCATTTGTGATACAGCAACAAAGAAAGCAAAAGCACTGGGAATAATTAAGAAGAAAAATACTTTATTCGTGGCTGAAGTAAAGGGTCACATTGATGAAAAATACATTAATGATTACATAAACTTTTTACCGATAATAAGAAACTTAGATATTATCACAGATGAAAAAACAATTGGCAGTTTTATGTATAATTACATGAAATCAAACAATCTACCAGTTGACCAGAAACAGAGGAAATTAACTTAGTTAGCATCAACACACAACCAATATCAACCATTTTCTTCTTATTATCTATGGTATCTAATCGACAGGTTTAATTTTATCATCGATGATATTCAATCAATTTTAACATTTACGAAAAACACTTGTTTTAATGAATTTGCGAACAAATTTATGAACGAAAGACAAAAGGCTGAATTAGAAGGAAATAAAGGAAAAAGTTTATTTTGCAAAATTTCACTTGATGGATCATATGGTTACGATGCAATGAATACACAAAATTACGCAAAGACTAAAATAATGAATGCACAGAAGTCACGCGTTGCATGTATGTCAAATAAGTTTAAAAACATAAGAGAAATAGGTGAGGATACATATCAAGTGATGCTTAAAGATAGATTTTATAGATGTGATACATGTTTACAAGAGGCATTCTTCACTTTAGATAACGCAAAATACTGGTATTTAGTTTTCATTTATGATTTTATGTATAAATGCATGAATGTTAATCGTTTTCATTTCATTGAAGGTGATACTGATTCATCTTATTGGGCAATCGCTGGCGACCCAAATCTTCCTAACACTCAAGCATTTCAAGCAATTGTTACCGATAAACAATTTTATGATAAAAACATTTTCAAATTCGCACCTTTTGATTTCTTTTGTTTTGATGAGAAATTTAAACCTAAATTAAAGAATAAAGCTGAAGAAAAAGCACATAAGAAGAAGTTATTGGGTTTAGCAATTGAGAAACAAGGTGATAACATGGTTGCTTTATGTCCTAAGTGTTATACATCATTCAACGGTTCAATTGATGGGGGTGATTTTAAAAAGATTGCACAAAAAATGAAGGGTGTTAGTTTACGACAAAATAAACAATTAACACCTAAAAATTATTTGGATATAATAAATGATAAAGTGATATTTGATGGTCAGAATATTAATTTACAACTTAAAAACGGGTCAATGACTCGCTTAACAGTTGGTAAGACTGCATTAACAGGGGCACACACTAAGGCTGTATGTTGTGAAAATGGATGTTGTATGCCATTTATTTAATACAATAAATATTTTATTTTTAATGAAATACCACAGAAGAGACAAAAGGAACCGTTAATGATGGTTTTGATACTATGATTCAAAGAGGTGGGCACCCTTAAACATTTATTTTATTTTTATATAAATGAATAACACAGATTTAAAAATTTTAATTGATGATTTAATATTTAATCAAAATTTTCTTAGTTATTATGAATTAAAATCATATCTCCAAGAATATGATAACACTATAATGGGTGATGATATGGAATATTATTATCCATATTATAAAAATGAAATTTTGAAATATCATGATAGAATAATTTCTAAAATTAAAGACAAAATTAAAAATAATGAATATACAAAGGGAAAAACTAAATCACAACTTAAACAGTTGAAAGATTTCAAAAATAAAGTATTAACAGAAGAAGATATTGATGAATTATATAATTTATATAATCCTGAGCCACAAGAACCAAAGCCAAAGGAACAAAAACAAAAGAAACAAAACGCCCAGGTTCTTCAGACCATAAATGATGCACAAGCTTTAATTTATGATTCATTAGTTAAACCATATTCAGCCCGACTTTTAAATGAAGATCAACTTTTGGAATTCATCCTTCAACATAAACTCGAAGCGGGAAAGTATATCAAACCTTTATATACAGCATATTTAAAACAAATGAATAGAATACATCCAGAATTAATGAAGGGGGAATGAATTCCAAAACTTCATCATCCAAAATCAAAGCAGATAAAATTAAACCACTTGCAACACCAAAACCTCCAACGACAGTACCGCCTCCTCCTTCAGTTAATCCTTCATCATTCACTTTATTATATCCATTTCAAACATTAAAGAAACAAAAAGATTTTAAAAAGGGTTTCAAGATATTAAATAAACCAATTGACCCGAAAATTCAACCGTTAAAGGAAAAATTTAGTCGCCCTTCATTTGCACCATATCCATATTCATACGAAATCGATCATCTGGAATATTCAAAAGGAAACGTTACTTATTTATTTGCCATTAACATTAACACTAGATATTATAATTGCATTCCGGTGAAAGGGAAAACAGAACAGGAAACAAGAAGAGCTATTCAATACTTACTAGATCATGAAAGAGTAGATAATATAGGGGTGATGGTGATAAAGAATTTCAGGCAACTATGACTCATTATTTCCCACAAATTAATTTTTTCTTTTCATCCTCTCCATATACGTTTCATAATAAAATAGTTGATGCGGTAATGAGAACTCTTAGAGATGCGTTAGGGGTTAACGGTCAGATATACTGGGATGGAAATCATGACTCCATCATACAGCAGTTAGTATATTATTACAATAATACATGGCATAGAACTATAAACATGAAACCAGTGGAAATGAAAAATGATATTTCAAAAGAATGGGAATATATTAGAAAGCAAATGGAAAGGTTGAATGATGTTAAACGTGAACAAATTAATTCGGGGCTCATGAATTTTAAACAAGGGGATAAAGTTTTGATTCATCTCGATTATGGAAAAACTGATAAATCAATGACAAAAAGAAGACGAAGATTTGACACAATAGCTGAATTTGTTAGATATATTAACGGTAATGCATTAGTTGAAGTTGACAATAAATTAATAGAAATTCCGATTTATTTTATTACTCCATTATATTTAAATAATATTTAATTTTTTTATTTCGTAAGAAATGAGTGACAACGAAGCAGCCAAGAGTCCAGACGATGAATATAAAAAGAAACTAAACAGAATTAAATCAAAAATATGCTATTACAAAAAGAAGCCACAATGTGGTGGGGTTGATGCCCATAAAACTAATGGAACTGAAAACGATGAAGAGAGGAAAGAAATAATCGAAAAATTAGAAACTTACCGTTCAATCCTTAAACTGAGTGAAACAAAAATAAAAGAATTTAATAGAATAAATAAATTGATTGGAAGAGATGAATTTAATAAAGATGAATTTTTAAACTCTATCCAAATTTAATGTTTATTTTTCTTTGACAACATCTCTCTTTCCATCATTACTGCATAACCACATTTTCTCAGTTTTAGTGGTTTGTTATTTTTAGCAAGTTCTCGCATCATTTTTATCATTTCCTCCCTTGTTATGATTCGTGGTAAATTTTGAGCTTGTGGGGTATCCATTTATGATAAAAATAAAAATTTGTTATCAGTTATTTTATCGTTAATGGTTTTCAGGTTATTCAATAATTAATTATTTTTGAATAACTGAAGGTGCTACCATGTTACCATGTGCTACCAGGTTAATTAACTTCTCTGAAAAAATGAGACAACATGACATTTTGACAACAACACAGGAGGAAGGTATTTTATCGTATATGTTTTGTCAAGACTTCTTCGTAATGAGTGTAAATAACCCAAAAATAATGTTTACGTTAATGGTTTTTAGGTTATTCAATAATGAATTATTTTTGAATAACTGAAGGTGCTACCATGTTACCATGTGCTACCATGTTAATTAACTTCTCTGAAAAAATGAGACAACATGACATTTTGACAACAACACAGGAGGAAGGTATTTATGAATTATTTTGAATAACTGAAGGTGCTACCATGTTACCATGTGCTACCATGTTAATTAACTTCTCTGAAAAAATGAGACAACATGACATTTTGACAACAACACAGGAGGAAGGTATTTATGAATTATTTTTGAATAACTGAAGGTGCTACCATGTTACCATGTGCTACCATGTTAATTAACTTCTCTGAAAAAATGAGACAACATGACATTTTGACAACAACACAGGAGGAAGGTATTTATGAATTATTTTTGAATAACTGAAGGTGCTACCATGTTACCATGTGCTACCATGTTAATTAACTTCTCTGAAAAAATGAGACAACATGACATTTTGACAACAAGCCCGGAAATAAATGTTTACGTTAATGTTTTGTCATGATTTCATCGTATATGCTTTGTCATGACTTCATCGTATATGCTTTGTCATGACTTATGAAGGAGGCGTTGAAGATGTTATACCATCTAAGAACTTGAGAGAGTCGAAGCCAACACATCTGGGTCCATTAGAGCGGGAGTACTGGAAAGACAAAAATATGCCAGAAAGAATAAGAAAATTCTTCTAAACTTTTTCATTAGATGTAAATCAGACATGAACGAGAACAGTCATGATATCATTAATGGTACCATTTATTTTAACATAAAGACGCAAAGCGGCGGGGCATAGCCCATGAACAAAAATAATGTTTAGGGTAGATGGTTAGATCTAACACGTTTTCTAACCACTTTTCTAACCTCATTTCTACCCTCAAGATTTACAAACGTTTAACGTGATATACGTTATGAATTTTCATGAATTTTATATATTAATGTTTTCGTTAAGCCACTTTGTGCCGTCAGTCAGTCAGTCAGTTTAGGAAAGACTTTAGAAAGTTGTTGGAAAATAAGTCCTGGGAAGAGTATTATAAGGCATTTTGTGAAGAATATAGCAACCGCCGGAATTCAGACGGTTGTTTTTTTATACAAAATTCATGCAGGAAATCCTTGAGTTTTGGTTGAAAGAATACGGTCGAGCCACTTTTGACTCCACCTCAAAACAAGCATTTTATGAGCTTACTAAGGGCGTTATAAATGAATTCAAAGGTATTTACATACATCCTGACCTCGTTCATTTTGTTGCTGAATTCAGCAAAAATAATGTTTAGGGTAGATGGTTAGATCTAACACGTTTTCTAACCACTTTTCTAACATGGTCTAAAACTCTCGAAAATCATGAATTTTTGACATTTCCTTATGAAAGAAAAATAACGCTAATTTTTTTTCTAAGAAAAATTTTTATCTTGTATGTAAAGATATGATTTCAACAATACGTTCTACAACACTTCAAACAACAACTTCACCAAACTCTTTAGTTATGAATCCAACATCTATGTTAGTAGAGATGAAAAGCTTCATTCCTTCTTCATATACTTTTGAGACAGAAATACAAAGAATTAAGCAAGAACTTTTAACAAGTAATTTAGACTGTAGTGCGAAAGATGAAACAAATGAACAGTATCTTTATGACATGCAGGACATTATTGACCATTTACCCAAATTGCCTGAAATCCAACAACAAAAGCTCACTATTCATGAATTCGATGAAATAGAAGGGAAACCAACTGACTCAGTAGAAATAAAGAAGTTCATACGTAAAGTAAACTATGAGTTTCTAGGATATCATTGCAACCATAAAGTTATGGACAAAGATTGCGACATGGTATATAAGAACATCTCTGACATATATAAATCTGGGGAGTTTAAGACATACGACAACTTTGTTTCATTAGTTGCTGAATGTGTATGGCAGATAAGAGATAAAGATAAAAGATGTAAAATATGGAATGGACAAATAAAACCAACAACTTTTGAGTTAAAGAAAACCATTGACGCCTTAGTTGTTCTAGCAGGTCAAATTTCAATGTATAACGCAAAAATGAATCCGCAATGTTCAAAATGTAAAGCAGCAATAAGGAAATATAACTACTCCGTCAAAGAGATAGAACGTATGCGAAACGACTATGCTGACTTAAAGAAAGAAGTAGAGAAACCAGCAGAAGATAAAATGGACATGTTAGCATTTCTGAACAAAAACTATCCAACAGCTGACGATTTCCTATTATCTGATGTCAAGAAGAAGTATAAAGAAACCTTCGGCATAGTTAAAATTTTTGATATTCTTCGTGAAGAAATAGAAGCTACAAAACTGTTTAAAGTCATGAACCATCGCAACATATACCATGTAAAACGCTTGTAAATAGTTATGTTAGAAAAGTGGTTAGAAAACGTGTTAGATCTAACCATCTACTCTAAACATTATTTTTGTCTGAAAAATGACCAAATTTCATGAATTTCATTAGTTAGAAAAATAACGCTAATTTTTTCTAAGAAAATTTTTTATTTTGTATGTAAAGACAGTAATGTCAAACATTGAGTTTGAAACAGTTAGAAAGATTGACAATGACACCAAAGTGGTTAGAATAGGTGATTTAAACGTAAGATACTCAAAGAAATACAACAAATATTCTTTGTCAGACATTATATCTCCATCTGGAAAGAAAACAAAGGACTGGGTTAGAATTGCTTCTACTCAGAAAATTTTGACAAGAAATCCTGAGCTTATGATATCAGTAGCATTTCATGGAACAAGAGCATATCTTATAGACAAAAGTCTTATACCAATAGTTTTGTTATGGTTAGACCCAGTTGTTGGATATAACTTCATAACTTATGGTTCATTCGATACGGAACGTTGCAGTGAAGGCTTACTTTACATCGTTCAGAAACCGAAGGACTTCAATACAAAGAGATATAAGATAGGAAGAACATATAATATAACTCAAAGATATGACAGTACAGTCAATAGAGTCAAGGTTGTGTTCGTTAATGATATGAGAGCTGCTGAAACAGAACTACTTGAAAAGTTTGAGAAAAGGTATGGTGCTCCCATGAAAGGTAAAGAAACGTTTGAAGTAGATGAGATAGATAAAGCTATAAAATTATTTGACGAAGTTGCTGAAAAATACATGTAAAGCGTTTATTTTTGGTCTTTTGTGAAAGTCAGAAAAAATAAAGTTAGTTTTAAAATTATTTTTATTTTGTATGAAATGACAGTAATGTCAACATCAGAGAACACAACAACTGCTATCGTTCATGAAGACATAAATGAAGAATACGAGTACATACAATATAACAAACAACTTCGCCTCATTCGTTCGGTCAAAGATGACATGTACCAAATGCAAAGTATAATGAATGCTCTTCGTTCTACAAAGCAAGCATATCATTGGTTTGAAAACCAACAGACAAAAGAACTTTTAGAAGAATTTCCTCATATGATTGCTTCCCTCGGAAAACCGAGAGAAGAGATTCCGTATGAAAATCGCAAGAGGGTAGAAAACATGTTAGAAAAGGTGTTAGATCTAACATTCTAACATAAACATTATTTTTGGGTCATTTTCGTAACTAACAACGTCTACCCTGTCAAAATTGAAGTTGGAGACAGAAGATACGTAGTTTTAAGAGTTAATGGTAAATTCAAGGGTCAATTTGATTACTTCAAGAATTTAATGGATTCATGCACAAAGGAATTTTATGATAACTTTTTAACATATTTTATCAATTACGACCTTTCATCATTTAATGTACGAATCATACCGATGACTGAAGCCAAACAAGATTTAATTGAATTATCAACAAATCCTTTAGATGTATGGATAAATACACATTATGATGAATTGTGTGCAGGTATGACGTGTAAAAATGCTCTATTCTGCAAACCATCAGACATGAAAGACAAGAATTTTCAAATGAGCATTAAGGATAAATGTGATAGGAAACATAGAAGAATAGACGATAAACAAACATGGTGTTATGTTTTGAAAGAAGAAATGAAAGGATTATATAAACAGGTTGAACCAAACGATAATGAGGATTCATTTACTGACTATGAAATACCTGTAAATGATGCTTTATAAAGTATGATTTGAATTTATTTTTGCATTAATCCTCCTGTGTTGTTGTCAAAATGTCATGTTGTCTCATTTTTTCAGAGAAGTTAATTAACATGGTAGCACATGGTAACATGGTAGCACCTTCAGTTATTCAAAAATAATTCATAAATACCTTCCTCCTGTGTTGTTGTCAAAATGTCATGTTGTCTCATTTTTTCAGAGAAGTTAATTAACATGGTAGCACATGGTAACATGGTAGCACCTTCAGTTATTCAAA
The DNA here is from genome assembly GCF_026262505.1 of Trichomonas vaginalis G3. NCBI lineage: Eukaryota > Parabasalia > Trichomonadida > Trichomonadidae > Trichomonas > Trichomonas vaginalis. The sequence continues at coordinate 12,738,145 of NC_067205.1, forward strand.
AATAATTCATAAATACCTTCCTCCTGTGTTGTTGTCAAAATGTCATGTTGTCTCATTTTTTCAGAGAAGTTAATTAACATGGTAGCACATGGTAACATGGTAGCACCTTCAGTTATTCAAAAATAATTCATAAATACCTTCCTCCTGTGTTGTTGTCAAAATGTCATGTTGTCTCATTTTTTCAGAGAAGTTAATTAACATGGTAGCACATGGTAACATGGTAGCACCTTCAGTTATTCAAAAATAATTCATAAATACCTTCCTCCTGTGTTGTTGTCAAAATGTCATGTTGTCTCATTTTTTCAGAGAAGTTAATTAACATGGTAGCACATGGTAACATGGTAGCACCTTCAGTTATTCAAAAATAATTCATAAATACCTTCCTCCTGTGTTGTTGTCAAAATGTCATGTTGTCTCATTTTTTCAGAGAAGTTAATTAACATGGTAGCACATGGTAACATGGTAGCACCTTCAGTTATTCAAAAATAATTCATAAATACCTTCCTCCTGTGTTGTTGTCAAAATGTCATGTTGTCTCATTTTTTCAGAGAAGTTAATTAACATGGTAGCACATGGTAACATGGTAGCACCTTCAGTTATTCAAAAATAATTCATTATTGAATAACCTAAAAACCATTAACGTAAACATGAGACTTTGTCACCGGACTCTTTGAGTCACTTAACGTAAACATTATTTCTGCAGTTCATCCATTACTTCATTACCTAATTAATTACAGACATAAAATATATTTAGTTCATTCGGTAAGCCTAAACCCTTTGGGTCAAGTCTCAAGCACATTCAATGAACGCGGTACCATGCGAATACAGTCACAAATGGTGGCATGTAATCTTTACCCGAGCCTGTTGGATTTGTTGTGAAAGTGTGTGAATGATTACCTGTGGTTCCACAGAAAATACCTGTGCTTGAATCTACTGGGTCAGTTGTGATATCATCTCTATTCATTCCCCATCTATACGAACCCGCTGCAAGATTTGTATAACCTCTTTTTGTTATTGAATGTGAATGATTTCCTGTTGTGTTTGTAGTTCCTGTATGAGTGTGCGGTGGAAGGTTTGCTTCTTTAATTTTCTTCGAACCTCCTGTTTGCTTTGAATATCTAGCACAGTATAAGAATTTATCTACAATCTGCTTCCACATACCAAAACCTAAAACACTTGCTGGATTTGTTGAGTTCATTGACGTATAAATAGAACCAACAGGATATAATGTTTGAAGAATTTCATTTTTCATGCTTGTAATCACATCATTTACTTCCGACTTCTTTGCATAATTTTCATTCACATATGTTTTATCTGCTTTAAGGTCTAAACATCCTGAAACCCATTCTGTATCAGCTTTAACTTTAAAAGTCTCCGATGTCCATTCATGATACCATTCAACCTTTTCTTTAATTTCATTATCTTTTTCATCAACATAAACCAAATTTGCCTTCTTATTTAACTCACTATCCACATATTCCTTATCCACCTTCTTCATTATGTCGTTTAGGAAACCTTCTATGAATTCCTCATTTAAATTAAATCTTCCAATCTTCAAAACTTTAGGAAATGCATTTAATGCGTAATATCTCTGTTCTTCTGGTGGAATTGATGTTATATCATCCGTTATTCCTTTAATTTTTGAATTCATAAATAAAATTTCTTTTATATTTGATATCACTGCACCACCTTTGCAAACGAATTCGAAATGTTCATTTTTCAATACTATCTCCAAATCTCCATATTTCAACCTTTGCGTTTGTTCTCCCGTCTTTGAATTATATGCATATATGGCGTATGTAATGGTCTGAAGGACCTGGGTGCTTTGTGCCTTAAGTTGCTGTTGTTTAATCATTTATTATGATTTAAAAATAAATATTTAATCTGTTATCTCATCAGCTATTTTTTCTATTTGAAATTGCCATAATATTTCATTCATGAATTCTAAATCACAATCAAATAGGTCAGTTATTCTAAATTTAATATTTGATAAATCTTTTGAATGAAGAATAAATGAATTCCCGGATAATTGAAACGGATATGATAAAGAAAATGTGTTTAAGTTGATGGATAAAATGTTTTGTATTGATGGGTAAGAGTTAGGGTCTAATGTTTGATGTGAAAATCTCATTGGGGTATTAACTTTATCACATTTGATTAAAATGAAATTGGAACCAGTGTCAGAATACAAAACATCCCCAACATCTTTTTCAAAATTTAATATTCCCAACAATGAACGAAGATGAGGAGTACAAAATTTAATTTTCAGCGGAAATTTAATAAGGTTATTTATTTCATCAAGTTCAAAAAGTTTATCGGGTTTTGATTTAAAATTTTCTTCATACCATACGATAAATGATTCATTTAAATAACTTAAAATCATGTTAATATCCCATTTCGTTATCACATTATTTATATACATATCATACGTTTTTTCATGGTCATCTTTAATAAATGATATATAATCTGAAGGGTCTAAAAGAATGGGATTAAATTTACCACTCACAGAAACGAGAGTAACATTATAAATTCCGCTAACTGTTAAATTTAATTCACAACTATTATTCGAAATAATATTGATAATTGACATTTTTATTACGATTAAAAATATGGTAAAGCGTTATTTTCCAGTGATAAATAAAACTAGAATAAGATTACCTCAAGAATTCATAAATTCAACGAATAAGAAATTCATTCATGTTATAAATTTTAGTGTTTTCAGAAAATATGAGTCAATGTCATATTCATCAACAGGTTATATTTCACTTCATTCAAATTTAGTTCAATCAAACCCATATAATGACCATTTCATAAGATTTTCAGATGGTATTAAAAATGTAATTGATAGATTAAAATATGAACAGATTGACAATATCGAATTTTTGGAATTTTGGTTTAAATATCCTGATGGAAAAAAGATTGAAGTTAAAGATAAAGCTGATACTATAACAAAAACAATTACAATGACCGATCCAGATAGTGGGGAACAAAAAGAAATAAAACAAACGATAGAAACTGGTGAAAGGTCAATTATTATTGATTATGATTCAAAGGATTATTATTCAATAATGTTAATGCTTGAATATTAAATAGCCTTAACAAAGAATTTTTTAAGTGATATTTTATATTCATCAACTATTTTATTATAAATATCATTATATGTTAAATGAAGTTCAGTTGTTGTTCCGTTCTTTGATATCTTAATTGTGCTAATATCCTTTATAGGATTTATTTTTGCAACTGTTCCGCAGCATGAAACCTCATCATCTATGAAAAATTGAATCTTAACGTCTGAATCTTGAACATCACAAAGAATGGCGATAATGTGAATTAATGATTCATAAGGTAAAATAATTAAACCGGATTGGTCAATTAAATTTATTATTGAATCATAATTATTAATTATTATATCACGGTAAATTTTCATTAATTCAGAATTAATGTCTATTTTATATGGGTTCTCGATGTTTGATGAAAGAGGTGGGGGTATGTTGGATAAGTGGGAATTTCAACAGGTTCTTTACCGGTTCAGATAAAATGATTGGGTCTCCATCTTCTTTATTTTGCTCCTCCTCCTTTTTCGGTAAGTCACGAGTTAATAAATTTGGTTGAGTTGCTGACCTTGTTAGTTCAGGGCTAACATTAACTTTAACATTTTGAATAATTCGTGATTTATCATCATTTACGTGATAACCAACCTTAATCTCTGCTTTTGCGTTAGTGTTCTTTTGACTAGTGAAACGTCTTCTCATTTATATTCGAATAAAAAAATATATTTAAACTTTTATTTTACTGGAACTTTTGAATCTATTATTCCCTGTATTTGTTCATGAAGTTGATTTTTAGCTGTTTCATCGAAATTAATAGACCGAATATATTCATTAATTGCATTCTTATAATCATCTGATTTCTCAAATTTTCTTTTATCTGATTCCTTAACTAAATCATAAGTTAAACCTCGTTGCTGATATAATGGTTTCTTAATTAAATCTTTGAATGCTTGAGATAAAGCACCTGATGCAATTCTTGCTACTATAATTGGTTGGAATTGCTGTTTAAGTTCATCTTTAACATTTGCGAAAACTGGATCGAATAAAGCAACTTTAAAGAATTTCTTAGCTGAAATTTCAGGTCTAATATTTGCATATTGACCATCAAACTGGTTAGAATATCGTGGTAATCCATCCGGTCCCTCTTTAATAGCATTTAATTCTTCATTGAAATAAGAATATGGATTATGACGGTATGAATTAATTGGACCATTTTCACCTTCTCCAATGTATTGTTTAACAGCTTTTCCATTTTCATCAAATTGCATAGGATAACGTTCATTATATGCTTTACGTTTAGGATAATCAGATATAGTTAATTTATAACCATTTATGACTTTAATATTACCTTGACCATCAGTAACGAAAACTTCATTTATACCATCAGGTTTTCCATTTGGACCCGTAATGTCTGCTTCGTGTGCTTCCCAATTTGGACCATGACGTTTGGCATATGCTTGAGCTTCTGGTAATGTTAAAACGTTTCTCATTTGTTTAACATCTTTTTGAAGACCAGCAACAATATGAACTAATTCTTTCATTCCATCAGGAACTTTCATAGTTCTATTATATACACCCCTTTTGTTTGTCCCCTGTTTTAATGGAACCTGTAGAAGATTTGCTATTTCTGTCATGTTTAATTATAAATAAAAAATAAAAATTAATTATAAAAAGTTAATCAAATTTAACACCTCCTTTATTTAAATCAACTATTATTTTCCCATGTTCACCTAATTGCTGATATTGTGTGTAAAGTTCATTAATGCTCATTGGTAAATTCACTTGATAAAGCATAACGTTCAACTGTTGACGACTAAACCCACTGAAAATGAAAAGTGTTGATAGATTTGATTTAATGTTTGTGCTTAATGCTTTGAAGTATTGAACAGCCATGAAGAATGAACACTGAATGTGTCGACATTGAGTTAATAATGATTAAAATATGATTTCTCATTTGTTATTAGTTTTGATTTTACTGCATCATCTAGAAAAATGAGTGAATGCAAAAATTCTCTATCAAAATTTGAAATAGAAAGTGTTTCAAATAATTCATCCCGTTGTTTATCAATAATTTTATCCTCTAATCCTTGCTTCTTGATTGTATTATATAATTCTTTATACATTAAAAAGTTTTTTAAATAATCTTCTGCTTCTTCTTGTGATAAATAAATAATTGGAATTTTGATTAAATGCTTTAAAGATTCAAATGTATCATCTGAATGTGAACCTGAACGGTTGATATAAATTAACACATGTGAATAGGGGAAGTGTTAGCAATAATGATAATTTGTTTTAATATCGTTAATGTTTTACCTTTATTTTGTTTACCAATTGCTGCAGTGATTGAATTTAAGTAACATTCAGAATATGGAATTTTCATTAATTTTTCCTTAGATAGAGCATTTCTATTATCACTCAATGCTTCATTAATTATATCATCTACGTATGTATTATATACTCCTGCTAATTCTTCATAAGGAGTGGATGAATTTAAATCCATTTAATCAAAAATAAATTTATAATTTTAAACATTTCTATTCATCAATATTTCATCATATGAACTTCTATACTGTGGTGGTGTACCTGTTGAATGATATTTCAAACCTTCATCCGGTGTCCATGTCCAAGATGTAGTCCTAGTAAACCAAACCTGAGGAGGATTTGTCACCTTTGAACAGTAAGTGTCATTTTCACCCTGAATGATTGGATAAGCTTTCACTTGTACTGTAACTTGTGAGTTGAAAGTTTCTAATCCATCAAAGAATATACCCGCTCCATCACGTTGAACTGGAATAGTGCATAAGAATGAAGTTTGGTCTTTCCATGTTCTAGCTAATGGCGTGCCATTATCATCATTCAGTGGTCTAGTTAATGAGTCCTCGTATTCTTCTGTGTATTCATTCACTCCATCTAAATCAGAAGCTTGAAGCATACGTGTAAAGAATATGTCACCCACTGTGGTCATCGCTTGATCGGGGAAGTTTCTGGAATCTATAGTGACCTGAAGACCTCGAAGCATTGGATTTTCTAAAACTGTTCTTTGCATTGCATTCTTCGGAAATGTTAACACAACATCTGTAACATTATGAAGAGCGTATGAGAAATCTGAGCTGATACCTTCAGGAGTGATGCAACCTCCATTTAGTGAACGAACGTCAATATGTTGAGCTGGAATCATGAATGGATCTTCCTTACTGAATAAACGTGGTATTGCTTTAACTGATTCTTCAATTAAACCGTATCCTGGTGTAATGCATTTATCCTCTAAAACTTCCATCTTTGTGCATGAAATAATAACGTCATCAACTGTTGCGTCAGCAGATGTAGCGGCTAAGCTTGTAATTAATTTGGCAGGAAGTCCGATTTGTTGGAATTTGCGATCATATTTATAAACATGATTCATAATCTTTTCATAATTTTCATCAGTTATCTTTTCATAAACGTAATTTTGTAAATCAGCAACTCTTAACATGTCAACCTGACAAAATACTAAAGTATCCCTGAAAACATAATATTTAAGAATGATATCACCAAATGATTTAGGATAATCATCGAACGCCTGAAATGCTAACAAATCATTTACCGGAATAATCATATCAAAAGTGACATCAACTTCTTCATTTGCTCTCTTGAAAACTTCTGAAGGGTCAATATATTTACCACATACTGAGTTATCATATTTTTGAACATTATTATATAACGAATGAACAAACTTTTTAACTTTCCTTTCTGATTTTGGTTTATATGTTGCAAATGCGAAAGATTCACGGGCGCAATCCATCTGAAGATAACCGGCATCACCTCTTTCGGTTTCTACTTCTAATTGTTTAAAGCTTTGATTTGATGATTTGTAACCAACGAATAAACGCATGCATTTAAAAGCGGCATCACATGTGAAAGCTTTATTTGAAACTAGAGTTGCTTTAACTTTGCGTTTAATATATGTGTCACCTAATTGGTTCACATCATGAGCTGGATTTGTAATTCTTAAATGAGTTTGTTTATCATCAAAATATGGAGCATCAGAGTCATAGCATGAACTTTCAAGTTCTCTATAATATCTTCTACCATCATTCTTTGCGAATATTTCATTTATCTTTTCGAATGAGTGAAACACATTTCCATTAATTGGTTTGGTGTTTGGCACTAAATAGTTAGTCGTCATTTATTAATAAATAAAAAATCAAAATTAAAAGATGAAAATGAATTTTTAATTTTAATGAAATAATCAACTATGGCTGCAGGTATATTTAAGAAACTGTGGGATAAAGTAAAAAGAGGAGCGCATAAAGTTTGGGAAACAATGAAGAAGGGAGCAAATTGGATATTTAAGAATAAAGAAGCAATTAGTGACATTGCTGAATCAATAACACCAAAAGCTGCCCCAATAAGAGAAGTTTTAAATAAAGGAGAAAAAGTTTATCAAAGACTTCAACCGATACTAAGATAAAAATAATTTATTTTTCCACTATTTACCTCCTATTTTATTAAGTATTCCTTCAGCAATTCCACCAACTGCGTTACCTGCTTGTGCTCCCATCGCCGGATTACCTGCTTTAGTACCTAATACTCCACCTATGATAGTTCCTGCCGTTTTCGCTACTGGTGCCAAAAAGTTTGCAACGGGTTTAATAATCTTTTTATAAACCCAACCCGCAGCTTTCTTAATTCCATCCCATAATTTTTTAAAGAATCCTGCCGCCATTTCTGATTTAATATTAATTAAAAAATATATTTCATCACTTATATTCTAATTTTTATTTAATGATAAATGAAACCGATTTTGAAAATAAATGAAACAGAGGAGGAAGAAATAAATGAAAGTGAAAATGTTCAACAAAAAATAAACGTTGTTAAACCAATTACTGAAATAAAAATTTTTTCATCTGTTGAAGAATTTAATGACTATTATGCTAATAATAAAAAATTATTTGAAGAATTGACAACGTGTAAATTGAATAAAATGTTTAAAGTTGATGGATTCAAAATTTCAAAAATAAAAGGAGTGGTTAGTTTGAAATCTATTCCTCAATCAAGAATCACCTCATTAATGAAAATTGATGATTTAACAAAAAGAATAGAAGAGATTGAAGAAAGAATGAATCAAATAATTGATTTCATAAATTCAAATAATCATTAGTTTCTTAAAGTTCAATGTTGATTCTGAGACATGAATTTTTAAAGTTTATTTTTTATTCATTTTTCTCGTTTATGACTCCATTGATTCCATTCAGGATTTAAACAATGTTTAATTAATCGCGGAATATCTGACATCATCTATATATAGCTTCTTTTATAAAAGATAAAAAAATAAATTATTTTAAAATTAATGTTAATTTTTTAAAATGTGTTTAGTATATAATATTTATTACTAATTTATTTAATAATGTCGCGCTTTCTTACGAATTCATGACTTAAAAAACGTAAGAAAAAATTTTTATATCATCTATATATAGAAGATGTGAAAATATACCTTCATCTATATATAGACGTAACAAAAAAAGTCACACAACCCTTCCTATCCTACTACTAAATGTAATTTGTTGTAACTATAGCAAGCAATTAATAGCTCTGATTATTATTCAAGCGATTAACGCCTTTTATGATCTATTTTCACTTTTTATTTCATTTTTATTTATGGAGGATCCTGATTTTGACGAAGAGGTAAAAGGTACTAATGAAATAATAGAAGATATTCCAGAAAACTTAGGAAAGAAAATGGATGTACACTATATAAACCTGTTTATAGAAAAATTAGAAAGTTATAATAATAGAACCATTGAAAGTGCTTTAATAGATATCCTAAGAATCCCTTTAAACAACTATCTAGAACCAAAGCAATTTCCAATAACATTTAGAGAATCAATTTTAAAAGTTTTCCAAATTAATCACAAAAAAATAATAAATTTAGCATCTCAGTTCTTATTATCTCTTGTCAAGTATAACTCATTGTTCCTAACACAGATTGCTGGATCAGTCTTGTTATCAATTCTCATTCCAAAACTTGAAGATTTTGCAAATGATGAAAAAACACTTTTTTATTTGCTAGAATTATGTTCTTGGTATACGACGTCAAATCCAATAACTCAAACGGCCTATCAGAAGGATGTAGCACAAATCTTGATCAAGCATTATGATCTTTCTCATTCAAAAATTTTAAATTTTTTGTTGATAATTTCTTCATCAAAGTATTTTGTTTGTTTCGAAGAAGAAGAGCAAATTCTTACAATATGTTCTAGCATAGCTTTCGCTGATAATCGTCCCCCAATTGAAGAAATTGACTATTCTCTAAGAATCATGGAGAAAATCATCAAAAAGAATCCAACATCAAATTTTGTCACTTTTTTGGAAAATAAGAATGATTTATTTAAGCCGATTTCCTTGATTACAGAAAGTCAACTTGTATTAGATAGTTCGTTGTTATTCTATATGACTATATCAGAAATAAGTGATGCGATATCAAAGATGATTCTCGATGAAAAAATTTTAGAAAAATTCATTGAATCTATTCAACCAGATAATCTTCCAATTTTCAAAAGATTTATTTTTTCTGTTGCTCAGACTGATAGATGCAATACTTGCACTGCAATTTGCAATAATAAAATGATTGAAATTATTAAATTGGGATATGAATTAAATGCTGACATTAGATTTGCGTCAATATATATTCTATGTTTTATATTATGCGAAGTATCTGATTATAATGTTGCTATGGCTGTTTTTTCAGATTCCGAAATTACAGAATTCCTCAATACATTATATGGATGTGGATTTAGTGACTTATTTGGAGCTGTTATAAGATCGGTGAATATTCTTTATGAAAGAGGCAAAAATCAGAAAAACTCAGAAGAATTTTATCAATTTATTAAATCTGATGAATTACTATCAGAAGCAAATGAGATAGCATCAAATGAAAATAGTAAATACTATAAGGATGCTATCTTTTTTACTGAAATTTATGATCAAATCGATTAAATCATATGTGTATGTATGTTTTCAGTGTAGATCTAAATAGTGTTGGTTGTTTTGAATTAGTTTGTTTCTTAAATGTTTGATTCTTAAAAATATATATGATTTTTTTTACAATTTCTTAATTTGTTCCAATAAGAAAGGCTAGCTGAATTTTGAAAAGAATAGAGGACAAAGCATTGAAGATTTAATCAGCAAAAAAACTGATATCGTATTAAAAAGATTGAAATAATAAGAAAACAAATATAGAGTTTATTTCTAATAAGTAACAAATTCATCTCTAAAGTAAATTATATTGATGTTAGAATCATTCGTTGATAATTAGGTTAACTAACCTGAATCTCGGGCTCATGCTCTTGAAAAACAGTACTATTAGCTCTAAAACTATATGGTTCTTAATATTATCTGAACTATCTCGAGGTGGTTGTACTAAAATTGTTAAAATTGAAAATATAAATAAGCAAATAACAAAAGAAATAATGACATAACCTGTCGAACGATTTAATCGAATATATGTAGCAATAGGTATGATCGCTAAAATGATTATTACTGCTAAATACGTGTTGAAAACTAATTTTGAAGTTGAATATTTAACTTTTTGGACAACAACTATGTCTTGTGTAATGCAATCATCTAATTCGAGTAATTTTCCATCTTGAATAAGTTCCAACTCTGCGTTTAATTTTTTAATTCTATCTAATGAAGAAATTCTTGAGAACATTTGCTCAGCACTGCAACTGAATGGTACATTGTTAAGCAAAATCTCACTTTTGTCTGGTAAAACTAATGATACGTTATGTCGAGATTCCATCAAATTAATTGAACAAATAAAATATAATTCAATTTCCCTCAATTATTGATTTTGATTGTGTATTAATTAATAATTTTACAAGTTGCTCTATGAAATATTTGGAAATTATCAAAATTGAATTGGAAATTTAGAATTTAGTATGTTATAATTAGGAAATGCTTTTCTTTATGGATGACTATGTGTTTGGTAATAATAAAAAGAGAAATTTACAAATAAAGATTAATTTTCTGTTTTTTTACTTTGTAATGAAATAAAAAAAAATCACCTACTAAATACTTTTAAATGAATTATATAAAATTATTTAGTAAGCAAGATCGTGATAGAGTTTCAAAGGAATAGTTGTTGAAGCGTAAGCTCCGTTTGTGAAGACAATACGGACCTTAAGGCTTGTTGATACTGAGAACAGTGGGGTCTCTAAATCTGCGCTAATATGGATGCGAGACCATTCAATGTTAAATGGAATTTGGATTCCATGTGGAGGATCATTTTCTGCGATATATGTACGGCTCTTTTCAGAGTTTAATGTCTGTGGATTTGTTCTGTCGATTAGAATTGTTTCATTACGAATGTATGAAACTGTAATTGCTTCAATCGGAGTATCTGAGTCGACAATAGTAATCCAACCGGTCGGAGGCTTCGTGAATGTGGCAACATTAGTATTGAAATGAATGTGAGCTTTAAAGTTTGCCTTCTTGCCCATTGACCTTTGCGGGTTAACTTTATTAACATTAACTTCAACGGGTTCGCCTGCTGGAATATTTTTATCTAAATCGGCAACAATGAAGAATCCTTTCGTGCCAACAATGTCAGATGAGAGAAGACCTCTCTTTATTACGAATTCAACAAAGTAGTCAACGGAAATGTATTTGCAACGAATGGATTCTGTCATTTTGCTTTCCTTAGGAACTGTAAATTCAAAAGGAAGAGTATATCCATCTTCAATTACAGTTGGAGCTGGATTAATCGGTATATTATGTTGCCAAACAATACGATCTGCAACTTTTGGAATTGGATCGTCGAAACTTGTAAGGCCGTGACCATTTGGATCAACAGTTCTGATGCAATATGCTGTGCATGTTACTTCTTTTGGTTTTATTTTCTCTGTTGTTTTTACTTTAACAGCACCTTTTATTTTCTCTCCAGTAAAGTAAGATCTTGTAAATCTGTCGTACTCAAATGTAATTTCGGTCATTTATTATTTCGTAAACTTGTCAATTTTGATGTCACCTTTAACTTATGTTTTTGGCGATGTCGCAGAACATAGGTGTTTTAGGACACGCAAACTCAATGTCACTCCTTCAATCAAAGAAAGGTCCAAAAAAAATGGAAATTTTTGATGACATCATAAAAGCATATTCTCTATGAATATAAGGTTCTGTTAGAACTTTCTACGAGAAATATATGGATGGTATGATATACCATTGATCCATATGAAGCATCTGAATGAAAGTCATTAAATATTGTTAAATTTAACATTGAAAAATTATAAACCATTATGGATAGTCTGTATTAAGGTAATGCACATTAAAAGTGTTAGTTTGCAAAAGACAAAATTTTATTATATACAAAAAATAAAAAAAAATTAAAAATATATTAGATAAAGTAATTGAATTCGGCAATTTGAGGCCATTTATGATGCTCTGTGACATAAAAGGCCAAATCAATAGCTTTTAATGACTCTGTAATATTAACATTAGTTATAGATGGCTGATAATGAAGCAATCCTGGATAATACAAGTTAATTTGATATATCTCAATTGATATTGGAACAACAATATTGCTTACGTCAATTCCGGGCCCTATCAGTTTAATAACGCATGTTTTATCAGCCATATACATAATATTATTACAAGAAGAGCCTGTAGTTGTCATCATAATTCTACAAGTCGAATATGTTTTAGCGGCCTCATGCGCAACTAACGTGTCTGGAATAAGAAAGAAATCATAATCAGGATATTTCTTCTTTGCGGCTTCAATCAATGCTGCGTAGTTTTCCACGACTCTAAGAGGTCCTTTCCTATTCAAAAACCCCAATTTTTGTCGGAACAATATGAGATACGTTAAAAGTTTTTCTAAGTACAATATGAAGATTATCTATTGCTGGTCCGTAATACCCTCCATGAGGTCTTGGTTCAACAACTGTATAAAGGTTCTCACAAAAAATCCATTGCTCTGGTTGAAGTACAATTGTTCTTCCTTCGAACCCAAAAACAATCATGATTTCCTTCCACATAGAAGGATCTCCTTTTACAATGATATGTGACTTCTTTTGTATTTCATCCGGGAAAAGTACTGTCTGGGTCAAAACTTCATTCATCAAATGTCCAAACATGCCTGCTTCTATATGGCCAAGGACTATAACGTTCTCATATGCACCAACAACTCTGCCAGGTTGATAATAAAAGTTGTCTACAATGATGTTGATATCTCCTAATGCAAATACTGTATCTCCTAATACAAATAATTAGAGGCATACATTTTCTTTGCATGTACCCAATTTCCATGAAAATGGCTGGCTTGAGCAATTAGAGATTCTCTGCGTTTAATTATTTTATGTATAAATAAGTTCATTTTTTCTCCGTAGAATAGAGCGAAATCCTTCCTTTTAGTTGGGAAAGTCTTGCTTAACTTGAATAATGATTTAAAAATAGTTGATGGGCAATAACTTTTTTCTTTCGTCGAATTTACTGCATATAATATGTATTGATACTTGGATCTTGTAGCGGGATAAGTTATCATCATAATGTTGTAGATGGAAAATGATGCTAAAAAGATGATTGTGTGATATTTTTGGAACAAAATAAAAAGAAAGGAACTTGAAAAGACATAAATCGGATCCTAAGAGGTACTAATGTAAACTATTCAATTTTTGATAGATTTGCATCAAAATTGAATAGTTTACTTTTATCTTGAAAGGATAATTGAATAGCGGGGATCCATTTAATGACAAAAATTTGAATCCCTTTACGTACATATTCTATGATCTAATTCAATGTTATATTTGTCATTATTTTTTAACTTTTATTGACCCACCTAAAAAACGCCATTTTCCACACGAGTTATTACGTATTTTCCATACAATTGAGCTTAAAGCCACTATGCCGAGGTTATGTACATTAAAAATCTGTCAACTTAAATGAGTTGATTTGATCTCTATATGCGTCTGACATAATTTAAAATGTGACACCAATTTACAAATAATATCTAAGTTTTTGTTTTGAATAGAAAGATCAAATCGTGCATCCTGATAATCAGAAATGCAATATCATGATACTTTTATATCTTAAATTTAATCTTTTTGTTTGAATTGACATGCTTTAGAAGCTTTATATATATATTGTCTCTAATACTCTAAGTAGTATCTTAATTAGCTTCTCGATTGTTTAATGGGATTCACCAAGATATGAGCTTGCAAATTGAAAATTTTGAGAGATACGTTGTCGATCAGAGCCCTTAAAATTGGAGATTCAAGACGATCGCGTTTTTGGGACAAGTTAAAGAAGTAGAACTTCATGTTAAATGAAACAATCACCAAAATGATTTTTATACTTCAGGAGCTCTGTTTGCGAACGAAATTGATGACTCAACACCAAAGTGTGATGTAATGTAGTTAAACTTCTTGTTATCAGCCTCAAGTTTGACAATTCCTGAGAGGATATTCTGTTTTTTTGGAAACCTTGGGCTTCTGTATCTTGCTATTTGAAGAGCTTAATAAGAAATTGCCTATAGAAATATGTACTCGCATAAAATGGAGCGTATAGCTAATATATTTTCATTGAATGAAAGCAATGCTGTATCGTTGGAAAAAGGAATTTTAAAGCCAATATTAGGAAAATATAAATTTATTATTTTAAAGTAGATATATTTACAGCAACATATAGAGTTTTATAAATATCCTTAACAATATTTTTGATGTCTTTAATTTTGAATTTTTGCTTTTTGAATGTTTTATCTGATACATTCTTATTATCAATTAATGGAGCAGGGCAATTATCTGTTGTATAATGTATTATTAATGAATCTAATGGTTTAACTGATTCATAAGAAACTGAATAATACCAATCTACAGTTGATGTGATAGTGTTTTCAGAAAAATAACAATTCTCAACAATTTTTGGTTTATGGGATAATAAAAAGTTTGCTTTATTCCCAATGAATGAACAATTAGAAAAAATAGTTGATGTTTCACAGCTAATTATTGAAGCTCTATCCCCTTTATATTCATTGTTTAAAAAATTACATTTTGTAAAATTAGTAGTATATGTGGAAGGGTTGTGTGACTTTTTTTGTAAACGTAAGAATTCATACAATATCGAACGATTTTGTATCATTTTTTTTAACATATGAAGTAAAAAATGTATGATTCTTACGGTTTTTATTCTTACGTTTTTGAATAAATCAAGATTTAAAAAATTTTCAAAATTGTAAGACATTTACACTCAGCCCATACACAATGAAATGAAAAATAAATCATTAAAAAATTAACATTAATTTTAAAATAATTTATTTTTCATCTTTTATAAAAGAAGCTATATATAGATGATGTCAGATATTCCACGATTAATTAAACATCATTTAAATCCTGAATGGAATCAATGGAGTCATAATCAAAGACCTCATGAATGAAAGATTCACTACCATAATAAAATAAAAAAATAAACTTTAAAAATTCATGTCTCAGAATCAACATAGAACTTTAAGAAACTAATGATTATTTGAATTTATGAAATTAATTATTTGATTCATTCTTTCTTCAATCTCTTCTATTCTTTTTGTTAAATCATCAATTTTCATTAATGAGGTGATTCTTGATTGAGGAATAGATTTCAAACTAACCACTCCTTTTATTTTTGAATTTTTGAATCCATCAACTTTAAACATTTTATTCAATTTACACGTTGTCAATTCTTCAAATAATTTTTTATTGTTAGCATAATAGTCATTAAATTCTTCAACAGATGAAAAAATAAACTTTAAAAATTCATGTCTTACATTTTTGAATAATTTATTTTTATTTTGTATGAAATGAGCGTCAAGACTAACGACGTTAAAAAATTGGGATTCACAAATGAGGAAATAAAGGATATATTAGAGGAGGCGGGTTATGAGGTTGATAAATATTATTTAAGAAATTGTCAAAAATTCGCGGAGTTTTTAAATGAGTTTGATTATGATGGAAAAATGAATAAAGATGATGTTATAAAATTCTTATATCCCACATCTAAAGAAGAAAAACCTAAAGAACCTGATGTTTTCCCTGAATATTATGAAGAACGGATTAAAGATGATGAATACAATGAAATTGAAAGACTGGAAAAAATAAGAGATGAAATAGATGAAAAAATTAAGGAATTAAGAGAAGTTGAAAATGAAGTAGAGGGTTTAATGAATATCCCAGCTTCAGAATCAGCAGTTCAGAAATCTCATGAAGAAAGATATAAAAATTATGTCTCAGAATCAACACAAAATTTATTAGATGGTGAAATAGATGAAACACTTTCAGAAGAAGGTACTAAATTTATTCGTAAACATAAGTTACAATTTATTGATAATGAAAAATACCCTTGTATCTTACTTTCACCCCTCTCGATTCTGAGAAATTCAAAAAAGCTCTTAAAAACGTGACACATGCAACTAATACGATTAAGAAAGAAGATCATGATATTTACACAAATTATTATTTAAATAAATGCACGGTGTTGATAAAGTTTTTGATTTATTAGATAAAATATCAAAAGAAACCATTGGAACATATAAAATTTTATGTGATTGTGGTTTCATTATTGAAGATACCAATAATGTTTCATATGAAAGAACAGCACCGAAGGAAGATGAAGTGGAAAGGTCTATACCATTCGTTATTAAGAACATAAAAGATATGAAAACTTATAAACATTATATTTATTCATTTATTTCAGAAAAAATGGAAGCAACCCATAAAACATCTTCTCATCATTTTATAGCTATTCATACATTCCTTTTCAAAGTTGTGAAATTAAATAAGACAGGAATTAGATTTAATGTATCAGGGTACGCATTCTTGAGTAAATTAAAATGTATTCGTCACGTCGCAGATGATAAAAATTTATGTGTTCTTAATTCATTTTATGGGCTTTAAAGAATAAATTTTATTTTTTAATTTTTTTATTCTTACATAAATGAACAAAAACGGAACAGCTAAAATGAATGATAATCAAATTAGAGCAGAAGGTAGAAGGTTATTTAAACGCTTCTATAACATTCCTGATGGTGTTAATCCTAAAACTCGTAGAAGCTATTTAAATGAAGCAATAGATGCATATGAAGGGTTTGACATTTCATCAGAAAGTGAGAGATTAGCGAGAATGTTAAATGTTAATATTGATTTCTATTATTGTGATCCTCAACCAGAAGACGTGGACATAAATAAGGTAGACTTTCCATTAGTGGAATCAATAATGATAGATCCAGAATTTGAAACAGTAAATATTTTATTAACACAGAGTCCATGTGGAAAACTTCACGCTGACAGAATAACAGACGTTGAAGCACTCACCGGCTATAAAGTTTGTCCATGTTGTAAAGAAGAAGTTTATTCTATCCGTGATGATCCAGAAAGGAAAAACCAAAGAAGATTTTTAAAGCATTGTGAGAAATGTAAAGAAAATAATGGAAGATTAATTCAAGACGTTCAGTTGCAAAAGACACAGCAACCATATGCACCACATATTACGAAACAGAAGATATATCAGTGGTTATTAGCTCATAATTTGCAGAAATATTATAAACCGACAAGATATTATATTACTTTTGACTTCGAAACATTAGAGACTAAAGAAGAATTACAACTTTCTGAGTGTGCAACTTTGAACGCTTACTTAAAACCATTCATGGTATCATCAACGGTTAAATTAAATGATAAAACATATACGAGGAATTTTTGCTTAACTTCGAGTGATTCTTTTATTTCTGATTGGATTGAGTTTTTATTTTCAACCTGTTCATTAGTTGCTAAATCAAATATTGAACAATATGAAGAATTAATGAAGTCGCAAACGGACTCTTTGAGTCCTGAAGGTCTTTCAGACCAAACGGCGGGGACTTTGTCTCATACATTAAATGAAAAACAGAAGGAAGCATTTAAAGAACTTCTAGATGAGGAATTCAATAAAGTGAATATCATAGGTTTTAATTCGGGAAAGTTTGATTTAAATTTAATTCTTCGTGATTTAAACACTGCAAAATGGAAAATAAAATCAATGCTGGGTTCTTCTTCTCAATTTAAGCAAGTCATTGTAAAGAAAACAAACGTTCCATGTGAATTGAGATTTATTGACATCAGAAATTATATAGCGGGTGGAACATTAGACCAATTCACTCAAGATTTCGGAAATAATAAAACACGTGTTAAATCCTTTTTCCCTTATCAATTCATCACATGGGAGAATTACGAAGAAGAATTATATAAAGTGGAACCATTCACTCAAGATTCATTTTATTCAGCATTAACTCAAGAAACTATATCAGATAGTGATTATCAAATATATCTCAATGATGCTAAAAACTTTAAGAATAGATTAGAATATTTTATTCATTATTGCAATAAAGATGTTGAAATTATGATTGACCCAATTGATAAAATTATTGAAGAAACATTTGTTTATAAAATTGACATGCTTCATAATCTTTCTTTATCATCGAATGCTTCAATGATTCGTTACGCTTTAGCATATAAAGACTTTAATCCTAATGAAAAATATCCTGAGGAAGAGATAGAATCAAGTTTTGAATTAACGAAAAAGTATTGGAAATATAAAATTGAATCATATAAGAAACAAGATGAAAAAGCAGAAAGGGATACTAAAAATAATGTTTCAATGTATGATTTTCAATACTATCACGATTTAATCCTTTCATCTAAATGCAAAATGTGTGGTAAAGCGTTTACATATGCAAATAAACCAACATTGGATAGAATAGATAATGAAAAACCACATACCAAAGAAAATTGTCAGTTAATGTGTTGTTATTGCAATGTCGTAAAATCAAATAAAGATGAAGATGTTCAACGTTTAAGAATCAATTTAAGAAATTATGCATTAAAAAATAATTTACCAATGACTTTAGATTCAGTTGAAGCTTATCACATTCTCCGTAATGGAATTACTGGTGGTTTATCAAATGTTCAACATAGAGTAAATCTTAAAGGAATCACGCACATTAATAAACTTGCATATAATCCAGAAACTAAAACTGTATCAAATGAGGACACCACCAACATTATGACTCATTTCGTTGGAGTTGACTTTAATTCATTATATCCTTCATCATTTTCATCTAATCCTCATGATTTCATTCAATATACTGACCATAAAATGTATATGCCGGGAAGATTGAATGGTGTTATCATTTGTGATACAGCAACAAAGAAAGCAAAAGCACTGGGAATAATTAAGAAGAAAAATACTTTATTCGTGGCTGAAGTAAAGGGTCACATTGATGAAAAATACATTAATGATTACATAAACTTTTTACCGATAATAAGAAACTTAGATATTATCACAGATGAAAAAACAATTGGCAGTTTTATGTATAATTACATGAAATCAAACAATCTACCAGTTGACCAGAAACAGAGGAAATTAACTTAGTTAGCATCAACACACAACAATATCAACCATTTTCTTCTTATTATCTATGGTATCTAATCGACAGGTTTAATTTTATCATCGATGATATTCAATCAATTTTAACATTTACGAAAAACACTTGTTTTAATGAATTTGCGAACAAATTTATGAACGAAAGACAAAAGGCTGAATTAGAAGGAAATAAAGGAAAAAGTTTATTTTGCAAATTTCACTTGATGGATCATATGGTTACGATGCAATGAATACACAAAATTACGCAAAGACTAAAATAATGAATGCACAGAAGTCACGCGTTGCATGTATGTCAAATAAGTTTAAAAACATAAGAGAAATAGGTGAGGATACATATCAAGTGATGCTTAAAGATAGATTTTATAGATGTGATACATGTTTACAAGAGGCATTCTTCACTTTAGATAATGCTAAATACTGGTATTTGGTTTTCATTTATGATTTTATGTATAAATGCTTGAATGTTAATCGTTTTCATTTCATTGAAGGTGATACTGATTCATCTTATTGGGCAATCGCTGGCGACCCAAATCTTCCTAACACTCAAGCATTTCAAGCAATTGTTACCGATAAACAATTTTATGATAAAAACATTTTCAAATTCGCACCATTTGATTTCTTTTGTTTTGATGAGAAATTTAAACCTAAATTAAAGAATAAAGCTGAAGAAAAAGCACATGAGAAGAAGTTATTGGGTTTAGCAATTGAGAAACAAGGTGATAACATGGTTGCTTTATGTCCTAAGTGTTATACATCATTCAACGGTTCAATTGATGGGGGTGATTTTAAAAAGATTGCACAAAAAATGAAAGGTGTTAGTTTAAGACAAAATAAGCAATTAACACCTAAAAAATATTTGGATATAATAAATGATAAAGTGATATTTGATGGTCAGAATATTAATTTACAACTTAAAAACGGGTCAATGACTCGCTTAACAATCGGTAAGACTGCATTAACAGGAGCACACACTAAGGCTGTATGTTGTGAAAATGGATGTTGTATGCCATTTATTTAATACAAGTTACAATTTATTTTTAATGAAATGCCACAGAAGAGACAAAAGGAACCGTTAATGATGGTTTTGATACTATGATTCAAAGAGGTGGGCACCCTTAAACATTTATTTTATTTTTATATAAATGAATAGCGTAGATTTAAAAATTTTAATTAATGATTTAGTACTTAATCAAAATTTTCTTAATTATTATGATTTAAAAGCATATCTCCAAAAATATAATAATATAACGGGTGATGATATGGAATATTATTATCCATATTATAAAAATGAAATTTTGAAATATCATGATAGAATAATTTCTAAAATTAAAGACAAAATTAAAAATAATGAATATACAAAGGGAAAAACTAAATCACAACTTAAACAGTTGAAAGATTTCAAAAATAAAGTATTAACAGAAGAAGATATTGATGAATTATATAAATTATATAATCCTGAGCCACAAAAACCAAAGCTGAGGTCTAAAGTAGCAAATGTTCAACAGCTAAAGGAACAAAACGCCCAGGTCCTTCAGACCATAAATGAAGCACAAGCTTTAATTTATGATTCATTAGTTAAACCATATTCAGCCCGACTTTTAAATGAAGATCAACTTTTGGAATTCATCCTTCAACATAAACTCGAAGCGGGAAAGTATATCAAACCTTTATATACAGCATATTTAAAACAAATGAATAGAATACATCCAGAATTAATGAAGGGGGAATGAATTCCAAAACTTCATCATCCAAAATCAAAGCAGATAAAATTAAACCACTTGCAACACCAAAACTTCCAACGACAGTACCGCCTCCTCCTTCAGTTAATCCTTCATCATTCACTTTATTATATCCATTTCAAACATTAAAGAAGCAAAAAGATTTTAAAAAGTGTTTCAAGATATTAAATAAACCAACTGACCCAAAAATTCAACCGTTAAAGGAAAAATTTAGTCGCCCTTCATTTGCACCATATCCATATTCATACGAAATCGATCATCTGGAATATTCAAAAGGAAACGTTACTTATTTAT
Source organism: Trichomonas vaginalis G3 (assembly GCF_026262505.1). Lineage (NCBI taxonomy): Eukaryota > Parabasalia > Trichomonadida > Trichomonadidae > Trichomonas > Trichomonas vaginalis. Next base: position 12,759,650 of record NC_067205.1, read on the forward strand.
TTGCCATTAACATTAACACTAGATATTTATATTGCATTCCAGTGAAAGGGAAAACAGAACAGGAAACAAGAAGAGCTATTCAATACTTACTAGATCATGAAAGAGTAGATAATATCAGGGGTGATGGCGATAAAGGATTTCAGGCAACTATGACTCATTATTTCCCACAAATTAATTTTTACTTCTCATCTTCTCCATATACGTTTCATAATAAAACAGTTGATGCGGTAATGAGAACTCTTAGAGATGCGTTAGGGGTTAACGGTCAGATATACTGGGATGGAAATCATGACTCCATCATACAACAGTTAGTATATTATTATAATAATACATGGCATAGAACTATAAACATGAAACCAGTGGAAATGAAAAATGATATTTCAAAAGAATGGGAATATATTATAGAAAGCAAATGGAAAGGTTAAATGATGTTAAACGTGAACAAATTAATTCGGGGCTCATGAATTTTAAACAAGGGGATAAAGTTTTGATTCATCTCGATTATGGAAAAACTGATAAATCAATGACAAAAAGAAGACGAAGATTTGACACAATAGCTGAATTTGTTAGATATATTAACGGTAATGCATTAGTTGAAGTTGACAATAAATTAATAGAAATTCCGATTTATTTTATTACTCCATTATATTTAAATAATATTTAATTTTTTTTTATTTCGTAAGAAATGAGTGACAACAAAGCAGTCAAGAGTCCAGACAATGAATATAAAAAGAAACTAAACAGAATTAAATCAAAAATATGCTATTACAAAAAGAAGCCGCAATGTGGTGGGGTTGATGCCCATAAAACTAAAGTAATTGAAAACGATGAAAAAGATAAAGAAATAATCGAAAAATTAGAAACTTACCGTTCAATCCTTAAACTGGGTGAAGCAAAAATAAAAGAATTTAATAGAATAAATAAATTGATTGGAAGAGATGAATTTAATAAAGATGAATTTTTAAACTCTATCCAAATTTAATTTTTATTCCTCTTCGACAACGTCTCTCTTTCCATCATTAGTGCATAACCGCATTTTCTCAGTTTTAGTGGTTTGTTATTTTTAATTCGTTCTTGCATCATTTTTATCATTTCCTCCCTTGTTATAATTCGTGGTAAATTTTGAGCTTGTGGGGTATCCATTTATGATAAAAATAAAAATTTGTTATCACTTATTTTATCGTTAATGTTTTACGTTAATGGTTTTTAGGTTATTCATTAATTAATTATTTTTGAAGAACTGAAGGTGTCACCAGGTCACCAGGTCACCAGGTTAATTAACTTCTCTGAAAAAATGAGACAACATGACATTTAGACAACAACACAGGAAGAAGGCAGTTATGAATTATTTTTGAAGAACTGAAGGTGTCACCAGGTCACCAGGTCACCAGGTTAATTAACTTCTCTGAAAAAATGAGACAACATGACATTTAGACAACAACACAGGAAGAAGGCAGTTATGAATTATTTTTGAAGAACTGAAGGTGTCACCAGGTCACCAGGTCACCAGGTTAATTAACTTCTCTGAAAAAATGAGACAACATGACATTTAGACAACAACACAGGAGGAAGGCAAAAATAAATTCCAATCATACTTTATAAAGCTTCATTTACAGGTATTTCATCGTCAGTAAATGAATCCTCATTATCGTTTGGTTCAACCTGTTTATATAATCATTTCATTTCTTCTTTCAAAACATAACACCACGTCTGTTTATCGTCTATTCTTCTCTGTTGTTGACATATCTGTCTTTATATTCCGGATAAAAAAATATTTTATAAAAAACTAACTTTATTTTCTGACTTTCACAAAAGACCAAAAATAAACGCTTTACATGTATTTTTCAGCAACTTCGTCAAATAATTTTATAGCTTTATCTATCTCATCTACTTCAAACGTTTCTTTACCTTTCATGGGAGCACCATACCTTTTCTCAAACTTTTCAAGTAGTTCTGTTTCAGCAGCTCTCATATCATTAACGAACACAACCTTGACTCTATTGACTGTACTGTCATATCTTTGAGTTATATTATATGTTCTTCCTATCTTATATCTCTTTGTATTGAAGTCCTTCGGTTTCTGAACGATGTAAAGTAAGCCTTCACTGCAACGTTCCGTATCGAATGAACCATAAGTTATGAAGTTATATCCAACAACTGGGTCTAACCATAACAAAACTATTGGTATAAGACTTTTGTCAATGAGATATGCTGTAGTTCCATAGAATCTTACCGATATCATAAGCTCAGGATTTCTTGTCAAAATTTTCTGAGTTGAAGCATTTCTAACCCAGTCGTTTGTTTTCTTTCCAGATGGAGATATAATGTCTGACAAAGAATATTTGTTGTATTTCTTTGAGTATCTTACGTTTAAATCACCTATTCTAACCACTTTGGTGTCATTGTCTATCTTTCTAACTGTTTCAAACTCAATGTTTGTCATTTCTGTTCTTACATACAAAATAAAAATATATTTTAGGTGAAGAGGTGAGATTTCACCTGTTTTCTCACCTAATTTTTAACCCCAGTTATTTTATAAGCGTTTTACATGAATTGTACGATGTATATTTGAAATTCTAAACAATTTCGTAGCTTCTATTTCTTCTGTCAGTATGTCAAAAGTTTTAACAATGCCGAAAGTTTCTTTATACTTCTTCTTGACATCAGATAATAGGAAATCGTCAGCTGTTGGATAGTTTTTGTTCAGAAATGCTAACATGTCCATTTTATCTTCTGCTGGTTTCTCTACTTCTTTCTTTAAGTCAGCATAGTCGTTTCTCATACGTTCTATCTCTTTGACGGAGTAGTTATATTTCCTCATTGCTGCTTTACATTTTGAACATTGCGGATTCATTTTTGCGTTATACATTGAAATTTGACCTGTTAGAACAACTAAGGCGTCAATGGTTTTCTTTAACTCAAAAGTTGTTGGTTTTATTTGTCCATTCCATATTTTACATCTTTTATCTTTATCTCTTATCTGCCATACACATTCAGCAACTAATGAAACAAAGTTGTCGTATGTCTTAAACTCCCCAGATTTATATATGTCAGAGATGTTCTTATATACCATGTCGCAATCTTTGTCCATAACTTTATGATTGCAATGATATCCTAGAAACTCATAGTTTACTTTACGTATGAACTTCTTTATTTCTACTGAGTCAGTTGGTTTCACTTCTATTTCATCGAATTCATGAATAGTTAGTTTTTGCTGCTGAATTTCAGGCAATTTGGGTAAATGGTCAATAATGTCCTGCATGTCATAAAGATACTGTTCATTTGTTTCATCTTTCGCACTACAGTCTAAATTACTTGTTAAAAGTTCTTGCTTAATTCTTTGTATTTCTGTCTCAAAAGTATATGAAGAAGGAATGAAGCTTTTCATCTCTACCAACATTGACGTAGGATTCATGACTAGCGAGTTTGGTGCTGTAGTTGTTTGAATTGTTGTTGTGCCAATTGTTGAAATCATATCTTTTATACAAAATAAAAAATAAATAAAAATAAAGTTAGTTTTATTTTTTCTATCTTAAGGAAATTCATGAAAATTCACGAGAAAGCAAAAGCAATCTGAGCCGCTAAGCGGTGAGAAAACAGGTGAAAAATTAGGTGAGAAAACAGGTGAAATCTCACCTCTTCACCTAAAATATATTTTTGTCTGATTTACACTCATTACGATGAAATCATGACAAAGGATATACGCTCATGTTTGACAAAACATTAACGATGAAACCATGACAAAACATTAACGATGAAATCATGACAAAACATTAACGATGAAATCATGACAAAACATTAACGTAAACATTTATTTCCTGTGTTGTTGTCTAAATGTCATGTTGTCTCATTTTTTCAGAGAAGTTAATTAACCTGGTGACCTGGTGACCTGGTGACACCTTCAGTTCTTCAAAAATAATTCATAACTGCCTTCTTCCTGTGTTGATGTCTAAATGTCATGAGGTTAGAAATGAGGTTAGATCTAACCATCTACCCTAAAAATTATTTTTGGTGAATTCAATAAAAATAAATGGTTCATTTACTCACAATATTTTTGTACAAAACGACCCTAAGCTTTTAACTTCTTTTCTGCAGCTTCTAATGCTATCTTAGCGAGTTCATATTCTCTAAATTCTCTCTTTAAATTTTCTTGTTCCCATTGGTCTAGTTCGAATGGAGAATCTCTATAACCATAACATAACTCACGTTCATGTTCTAATTGTTTTTCACACATTTTTCTAACTTCTTGTTCGAACAAAGGTTTAGCATTCTCTACTGTATCTTCGAGTTCTTCTTCATCTAATTTCTCATGAACTTTCTTGTCTATGGAGTCCATAATATCTTTGACATAAAATGCATACTTTACAGAGCACCATTCAGCAACAAAATGAACGAGGTCAGGATGTATGTAAATACCTTTGAATTCATTCATAACACCCTTTGTAAGCTCATAAAATGCTTGTTTTGAGGTCGAGCCACTTTTGGCTTGACCGTATTCGTTCATCCAAAACTCAAGAATTTCCTGCATTTTAGCACTATTGAGAAATCTGTTTAAATGGTTTAACTTTCCTGCTTCTCTTGCCATCTTTGTTGCATTAATGTAACCATCCTTGTCTCTACGTAAGACTTCAATACCGTTATAAGTGCCTTTTGTGAATGTTTCGCCATTAGATTTGTTAGTGAATGTTTTTGCTTCGACTGACATTTCTGTTCTTACATACAAAATAAAAAATAAATAAAAATAATTTTAAAACTAACTTTATTTTTGGGCTGCATCATATTTTCGTAAATGTTGTCAAAATGTCATGTTGTCTCATTTTTTCAGAGAAGTTAAATAACCTGGTAGCACATGGTAACATGGTAGCACCTTCAGTTCTTCAAAAATAATTAATTATTGAATAACCTAAAAACATGAGACTTTGTCTCCGGACTCTTTGAGTCACTTAACGTAAACATTAACGTAAACATTTATTTCTGCAGTTCATCCATTACTTCATTACCTAATTAATTACAGACATAAAATATATTTAGTTCATTCGGTAAGCCTAAACCCTTTGGGTCAAGTCTCAAGCGCGTTCAATGAATGCGGTACCATGCGAATACAGTCACAAATGGTGGCATGTAATCTTTACCCGAGCCTGTTGGATTTGTTGTGAAAGTGTGTGAATGATTACCTGCGGTTCCACAGAAAATACCTGTGCTTGAATCTACTGGGTCAGTTGTGATATCATATCTATTCATTCCCCATCTATCCGAACCCGCTGCAAGATTTGTATAACCTCTTTTTGTTATTGAATGTGAATGATTACCTGTTGTGTTTGTAGTTCCTGTATGAGTGTGCGGTGGAAGGTTTGCTTCTTTAATTTTCTTCGAACCTCCTGTTTGCTTTGAATATCTAGCACAGTATAAGAATTTATCTACAATCTGCTTCCACGTACCAAAACCTAAAACTGTTGATGGATTTGTTGAGTTCATTGATGTATAAATAGAACCAACAGGATATAATGTTTGAAGAATTTCATTTTTCATGCTTGTAATCACATCATTTACTTCCGACTTCTTTGCATAATTTTCATTCACATATGTTTTATCTGCTTTAAGGTCTAAACATCCTGAAACCCATTCTGTATCAGCTTTAACTTTAAAAGTCTCCGATGTCCATTCATGATACCATTCAACCTTTTCTTTAATTTCATTATCTTTTTCATCAACATAAACCAAATTTGCCTTCTTATTTAACTCACTATCCACATATTCCTTATCCGCCTTCTTCATTATGTCGTTTAGGAAACCTTCTATGAATTCCTCATTTAAATTAAATCTTCCAATCTTCAAAACTTTAGGAAATGCATTTAATGCGTAATATCTCTGTTCTTCTGGTGGAATTGATGTTATATCATCCGTTATTCCTTTAATTTTTGAATTCATAAATAAAATTTCTTTTATATTTGATATCACTGCACCACCTTTGCAAACGAATTCGAAATGTTCATTTTTCAATACTATCTCCAAATCTCCATATTTCAACCTTTGCGTTTGTTCTGCCGTCTTTGAATTATATGCATATATGGCGTATGTAATGGTCTGAAGGACCTGGGTGTTTTGTGCCTTAAGTTGTTGTGGTTTAATCATTTATTATGATTTAAAAATAAATATTTAATCCGTTATCTCATCACCTATTTTTTCTATTTGAAATTGCCATAATATTTCATTCATGAATTCTAAATCACAATCAAATAGGTCAGTTATTCTAAATTTAATATTTGATAAATCTTTTGAATGAAGAATAAATGAATTCCCGGATAATTGAAACGGATATGATAAAGAAAATGTGTTTAAGTTGATGGATAAAATGTTTTGTATTGATGGGTAAGAGTTAGGGTCTAATGTTTGATGTGAAAATCTCATTGGGGTATTAACTTTATCACATTTGATTAAAATGAAATTGGAACCAGTGTCAGAATACAAAACATCCCCAACATCTTTTTCAAAAATTAATATTCCCAACAATGAACGAAGATGAGGAGTACAAAATTTAATTTTCAGCGGAAATTTAATAAGGTTATTTATTTCATCAAGTTCAAAAAGTTTATCGGGTTTTGATTTAAAATTTTCTTCATACCATACGATAAATGATTCATTTAAATAACTTAAAATCATGTTAATATCCCATTTCGCTATCACATTATTTATATACATATCATACGTTTTTTCATGGTCATCTTTAATAAATGATATATAATCTGAAGGGTCTAAAAGAATGGGATTAAATTTACCACTCACAGAAACGAGAGTAACATTATAAATTCCGCTAACTGTTAAATTTAATTCACAGTTATTATTCGAAATAATATTGATAATTGACATTTTTATTACGATTAAAAATATGGTAAAGCGTTATTTTCCAGTGATAAATAAAACTAGAATAAGATTACCTCAAGAATTCATAAATTCAACGAATAAGAAATTCATTCATGTTATAAATTTTAGTGTTTTCAGAAAATATGAGTCAATGTCATATTCATCAACAGGTTATATTTCACTTCATTCAAATTTAGTTCAATCAAACCCATATAATGACCATTTCATAAGATTTTCAGATGGTATTAAAAATGTAATTGATAGATTAAAATATGAACAGATTGACAATATCGAATTTTTGGAATTTTGGTTTAAATATCCCGATGGAAAAAAGATTGAAGTTAAAGATAAAGCTGATACTATAACAAAAACAATTACAATGACCGATCCAGATAGTGGGGAACAAAAAGAAATAAAACAAACGATAGAAACTGGTGAAAGGTCAATTATTATCGATTATGATTCAAAGGATTATTATTCGATAATGTTAATGCTTGAATATTAAATAGCCTTAACAAAGAATTTTTCAAGTGATATTTTATATTCATCAACTATTTTATTATAAATATCATTATATGTTAAATGAAGTTCAGTTGTTGTTCCGTTCTTTGATATCTTAATTGTGCTAATATCCTTTATAGGATTTATTTTTGCAACTGTTCCGCAGCATGAAACCTCATCATCTATGAAAAATTGAATCTTAACGTCTGAATCTTGAACATCACAAAGAATGGCGATAATGTGAATTAATGATTCATAAGGTAAAATAATTAAACCGGATTGGTCAATTAAATTTATTATTGAATCATAATTATTAATTATTATATCACGGTAAATTTTCATTAATTCAGAATTAATGTCTATTTATATGGGTTCTCGATGTTTGATGAAAGAGGTGGGGGTATGTTGGATAAGTGGGAAGTTCAACAGGTTCTTTACCGGGTTCAGATAAAATGATTGGGTCTCCATTCTCATGGTTTTCTTCATTCTCCTCATTCTTCGGTAAGTCACGAGTTAATAAATTTTGTTGAGTTGCTGACCTTGTTAATTCGGGGCTAACATTAACTTTAACATTTTGAATAATTCGTGATTTATCATCATTTACGTTATAACCAACCGTAATCTCTGCTTTTGCGTTAGTGTTCTTTTGACTAGTGAAACGTCTTCTCATTTATATTCGAATAAAAAAATATATTTAAACTTTTATTTTGCTGGAACTTTTGAATCTATTATTCCCTGTATTTGTTCATGAAGTTGATTTTTAGCATTTTCATCGAAATTAATAGACCGAATATATTCATTAATTGCATTCTTATAATCATCTGATTTCTCAAATTTTCTTTTATCTGATTCCTTAACTAAATCATAAGTTAAACCACGTTGCTGATATAATGGTTTCTTAATTAAATCTTTGAATGCTTGAGATAAAGCACCTGATGCAATTCTTGCTACTATAATTGGTTGGAATTGCTGTTTAAGTTCATCTTTAACATTTGCGAAAACTGGATCGAATAAAGCAACTTTAAAGAATTTCTTAGCTGAAATTTCAGGTCTAATATTTGCATATTGACCATCAAACTGGTTAGAATATCGTGGTAATCCATCCGGTCCCTCTTGAATAGCATTTAATTCTTCATTGAAATAAGAATATGGATTATGACGGTATGAATTAATTGGACCATGTTCACCTTCTCCAATGTATTGTTTAACAGCTTTTCCATTTTCATCAAATTGTATAGGATAACGTTCATTATATGCTTTACGTTTAGGATAATCAGATACAGTTAATTTATAACCATTTATGACTTTAATATTACCTTGACCATCAGTAACGAAAACTTCATTTATACCATCAGGTTTTCCATTTGGACCTGTAATGTCTGCTTCGTGTGCTTCCCAATTTGGACCATGACGTTTGGCATATGCTTGAGCTTCTGGTAATGTTAAAACGTTTCTCATTTGTTTAACATCTTTTTGAAGACCAGCAACAATATGAACTAATTCTTTCATTCCATCAGGAACTTTCATAGTTCTATTATATGTACCGTTTTTGTTTGTCCCTTGTTTTAATGGAACCTGTAGAAGATTTGCTATTTCTGTCATGTTTAATTATAAATAAAAAATAAAAATTAATTATAAAAAGTTAATCAAATTTAACACTTCCTTTATTTAAATCAACTATTATTTTTCCATGTTCACCTAATTGCTGATATTGTGTGTAAAGTTCATTAATGCTCATTGGTAAATTCACTTGATAAAGCATAACGTTCAACTGTTGACGACTAAACCCACTGAAAATGAAAAGGGTTGATAGATTTGATTTAATGTTTGTGCTTAATGCTTTGAAGTATTGAACAGCCATGAAGAATGAACACTGAATGTGTCGACATTGAGTTAATAATTGATTAAAATATGATTTCTCATTTGTTATTAGTTTTGATTTCACCGCATCATCTAGAAAAATGAGTGAATGCAAAAATTCTCTATCAAAATTTGAAATAGAAAGTGTTTCAAATAATTCATCCCGTTGTTTATCAATAATTTTATCCTCTAATCCTTGCTTCTTGATTGTATTATATAATTCTTTATACATTAAAAAGTTTTTTAAATAATCTTCTGCTTCTTCTTGTGATAAATAAATAATTGGAATTTTGATTAAATGCTTTAAAGATTCAAATGTATCATCTGAATGTGAACCTGAACGGTTGATATAAATTAACACGTGAGAATAGGGTGAAGGGTTAGCAATAATGATAATTTGTTTTAATATCGTTAATGTTTACCTTATTTGTTTACCAATTGCTGCAGTGATTGAATTTAAGTAACATTCAGAATATGGAATTTTCATTAATTTTTCCTTAGATAGAGCATTTCTATTATCACTCAATGCTTCATTAATTATATCATCTACGTATGTATTATATACTCCTGCTAATTCTTCATAAGGAGTGGATGAATTTAAATCCATTTAATCAAAATAATATTTATAATTTTAAACATTTCTATTCATCAATATTTCATCATATGAACTTCTATACTGTGGTGGTGTACCTGTTGAATGATATTTCAAACCTTCATCCGGTGTCCATGTCCAAGATGTAGTCCTAGTAAACCAAACCTGAGGAGGATTTGTCACCTTTGAACAGTAAGTGTCATTTACACCCTGAATGATTGGATATGCTTTCACTTGTACTGTAACTTGTGAGTTGAAAGTTTCTAATCCATCAAAGAATATACCCGCTCCATCACGTTGAACTGGAATAGTGCATAAGAATGAAGTTTGGTCTTTCCATGTTCTAGCTAATGGCGTGCCATTATCATCATTCAGTGGTCTAGTTAATGAGTCCTCGTATTCTTTCTGTGCATTCATTCACTCCATCTAAATCAGAAGCTTGAAGCATACGTGTAAAGAATATGTCGCCCACTGTGGTCATCGCTTGATCGGGGAAGTTTCTGGAATCTATAGTGACCTGAAGACCTCGAAGCATTGGATTTTCTAAAACCGTTCTTTGCATTGCATTCTTCGGAAATGTTAACACAACATCTGTAACATTATGAAGAGCGTATGAGAAATCTGAGCTAATACCTTCAGGAGTGATGCAACCTCCATTTAGTGAACGAACGTCAATATGTTGAGCTGGAACATGAATGGATCTTCCTTACTGAATAAACGTGGTATTGCTTTAACTGATTCTTCAATTAAACCGTATCCTGGTGTAATGCATTTATCCTCTAAACTTCCATCTTTGTGCATGAAATAATAACGTCATCAACTGTTGCGTCAGCAGATGTGGCGGCTAAGCTTGTAATTAATTTGCAGGAAGTCCGATTTGTTGGAATTTGCGATCATATTTATAAACATGATTCATAATCTTTTCATAATTTTCATCAGTTATCTTTTCATAAACGTAATTTTGTAAATCAGCAACTCTTAACGGGTCAACCTGACAAAATACTAAAGTATCACTGAAAACATAATATTTAAGAATGATTTCACCAAATGATTTAGGATAATCATCGAACGCCTGAAATGCTAACAAATCATTTACTGGAATAATCATATCAAAAGTGATATTAACTTCTTCATTTGCGTTCTTGAAAACTTCTGAAGGGTCAATATATTTACCACATACTGAGTTATCATATTTTTGAACATTATTATATAACGAATGAACAAACTTTTTAACTTTCCTTTCTGATTTTGGTTTATATGTTGCAAATGCGAAAGATTCACGGGCGCAATCCATCTGAAGATAACCGGCATCACCTCTTTCGGTTTCTACTTCTAATTGTTTAAAGCTTTGATTTGATGATTTGTAACCAACGAATAAACGCATGCATTTAAAAGCGGCATCACATGTGAAAGCTTTATTTGAAACTAGAGTTGCTTTAACTTTGCGTTTAATATATGTGTCACCTAATTGGTTCACATCATGAGCTGGATTTGTAATTCTTAAATGAGTTTGTTTATCATCAAAATATGGAGCATCAGAGTCATAGCATGAACTTTCAAGTTCTCTATAATATCTTCTACCATCATTCTTTGCGAATATTTCATTTATCTTTTCGAATGAGTGAAACACATTTCCATTAATCGGTTTGGTGTTTGGCACTAAATAGTTAGTCGTCATTTATTAATAAATAAAAAATCAAAATTAAAAGATGAAAATGAATTTTTAATTTTAATGAAATAATCAACTATGGCTGCAGGATTCTTTAAGAAACTGTGGGATAAAGTAAAAAGAGGAGCGCATAAAGTTTGGGAAACAATGAAGAAGGGAGCAAATTGGATATTTAAGAATAAAGAAGCAATTAGTGACATTGCTGAATCAATAACACCAAAAGTTGTCCCAATAAGAGAAGTTTTAAATAAAGGAGAAAAAGTTTATCAAAGACTACAACCGATACTAAGATAAAAATAATATTTATTTTTCCACTATCTACCCCCTATTTTATTAAGTATTCCTTCAGCTATTCCACCAATTGCGTTACCTGCTTGTGCTCCCATCGCTGGATTACCTGCTTTAGTACCTAATACTCCACCTATGATAGTTCCTGCCGTTTTTGCTACTGGTGCCAAAAAGTTTGCAACGGGTTTAATAATCTTTTTATAAACCCAACCCGCAGCTTTCTTAATTCCATCCCATAATTTTTTAAAGAATCCTGCCGCCATTTCTGATTTAATATTAATTAAAAAATATATTTCATCACTTATATTCTAATTTTTATTTAATGATAAATGAAACCGATTTTAAAAATAAATGAAACAGAGGAGGAAGAAATAAATGAAAGTGAAAATGTTCAACAAAAAATAAACGTTGTTAAACCAATTACTGAAATAAAAATTTTTTCATCTGTTGAAGAATTTAATGACTATTATGCTAACAATAAAAAATTATTTGAAGAATTGACAACGTGTAAATTGAATAAAATGTTTAAAGTTGATGGATTCAAAATTTCAAAAATAAAAGGAGTGGTTAGTTTGAAATCTATTCCTCAATCAAGAATCACCTCATTAATGAAAATAGATGATTTAACAAAAAGAATAGAAGAGATTGAAGAAAGAATAAATCAAATAATTAATTTCATAAATTCAAATAATCATTAGTTTCTTAAAGTTCTATGTTGATTCTGAGACATGAATTTTTAAAGTTTATTTTTTTATTTTATTATGGTAGTGAATCTTTCATTCATGAGGTCTTTGATTATGACTCCATTGATTCCATTCAGGATTTAAATGATGTTTAATTAATCGTGGAATATCTGACATCATCTATATATAGCTTCTTTTATAAAAGATGAAAAATAAATTATTTTAAAATTAATGTTAATTTTTTAATGATTTATTTTTCATTTCATTGTGTATGGGCTGAGTGTAAATGTCTTACAATTTTGAAAATTTTTTAAATCTTGATTTATTCAAAAACGTAAGAATAAAAACCGTAAGAATCATACATTTTTTACTTCATATGTTAAAAAAAATGATACAAAATCGTTCGATATTGTATGAATTCTTACGTTTACAAAAAAAGTCACACAACCCTTCCACATATACTACTAAAATTATATTTACCAAAATAACACGACACTACTGATAAAATTATAGTTGATGAGTTTGATGCTGTAGTGAAATTTACAATTCCTGTATCTGTTATGTAATCAATTGCAAATGCAGAATAACTAGTAATTTCATGACAAGATGTATTCATATTACTTATATGGACATCACCACGCCTATGATAAAAAGAGGCAGTTTCTCCACTGCATTGTGAAATTGAACATTCAAATGCATAACTTTTGTTGTAACTATTTTCAACTGATTCAATATAATATCCAGAACCATAACTAGTGCTTGATGAAAAATATATACAAATATGAACTAAAACGGAATCAGAATTTTTGAAATAGAACGATCCACCATAATATCTGGAGCTATTATTGTAAAACGTACATGTTTCAAGTAATACTTTGCTATTAGAATTAAGGGTGATTGCTGTTTTTTGAAAATGAAATGAAAATATTGCATGGTGAATGTAATAGTTGCCATTTCTTGATATAGTTTCGTTTTTAGTTTTATCAATAGGCTCAATTGTGCCGTAATAATCCGAAAAACTTCTTTGAAGTGCCAAAAAGAGTAGATGAGGGATCGATTTTCTTTAACACGAATTTCTGAATGTTGAATCATTCGAATAATATTGGAAATACCGTTAAATATGATTTACATGTGGTTGGGAAAGCAATTTAAGGGCATAGAACTTTCTGACATCCTCGCACAAAATCAATCATAAGGTTGAAATCTCAAGAATATAATGATCTGATGTTTAGATATCCAACGAAAAATTGATGTCCATGTTTATACAAGTTTATTTGATCACAGACACTATAATTTGTATCTTATTAAGCTTCTCGATTGGTAAAAGCTGGGCATCCTAGGAGTTCAAGAGATTGAACTTTAAGCTATATGAAATCTAATATTTTGTACCTTATTAGAAACTAATTTATTATTCATTCACTCCATATGTTATAGATGGAGGTAATTCTTGAAGCAAAATGTTTAATATAAAAATATAAGCGATATTAGTTATATTTATTTTTTTAATGGTTATCTAAAAAAAAAATTAAAAGTTTTTATGCTTCAGGAGCTCTGTTTGCGAATGAAACTGTTGATTCAACACCAAAATGTGATGAAATGTAGTTGAACTTCTTGTTATCAGCCTCAAGTTTGACAACTCCTGTAACGTGAGCACCAATGTAGTAAGGACCTTCGAGAGGGTTGAAAGCGATGACGTAATCAGTTGACAAGTTCTTGTTGATGTCACGTTTATCAGTAATAATCTTGTCGCCAGCTCCATAAGTTGGAACATGATCATGCTGAGAGTCGTAAAGGAGGTCGATGAACTCGCACTTATCAACTTTGAATGAATTGAGGAGTCTTTCGTATTCGTTTCTGGTTAATTTTCCGGCTGTGATTGGTTTGATGGAATCAATGTTAAGATTGCCGAGAACAATGACTGGGAATTGATCCTGTGTATGGTTTTTAGAGATTAATCTCATTGTTTCTCTTATTTGGTTCATTCGTACAGCTTGGCTCTCTGGAATGGAGTTATCCGTGAGAGATTGCAAGTTTGTAGCTATTACATGGATGTACTGTGTCGCTGTTGTTTGGATTCTTGCGTAAACTGAGCCCTTGGAAACAAAATAATCTTGTCCACAGCAGAGTTGGAATATAGTGTAGTCATGTTGAAGGATTGGGAGCTTTGAGAAGATTATAACGCCACCATCTGCAACAGCAATTGATGCCATCTCAACATTTGGTAATCCACAGGAATAATTGAATCCTAATTCTTTCATGCTGTTGGCAAAGCTCTTGATACTGTGGAATGGAGATGAATGTGCTTCGTTAATTGCAACAACGTCATACTGCTTAACGTGTTTAAGTAATTCATGAATTCTTAACTCGTTGTTCTGATCGTGAAATGGATGGAAGATCTTTGGGTGCATCTGCATATCAATCGTAAGGAAACTAACATGGTCGATATTAACGTTAGGATCTGGTTTTGATACAGGTGTATTTGCGTTATAATGGACTAAACGTCCGATAATCTTCAAATAGATATACCCACCAACAACTAAGAAGAATACACCAATAAGGACATTCTGTATAATTACTAAAGCGTCCATTTTTGGATTTTTATTTTTCTAATGTAATGATAAATTTTCAATAACGATTAATTTCTTTCAAATTTTTTTTTAGTGAGTTTTGAAACTTTGAAAAAATGATATTCTTGCTGATAACCCAGTCTTTGGGTTTCAGTAATGAGACGTTATCTTTCAAGAGTTGCCAAAAAGGTAGTATATTTAATATTAACTCGGCAAATTTAATTCATTCACCAAAATTTCCAGGAGACCAAGTGAAATTTTCATTAGACCTTGAGCTTTTTGGTCGTGTCATAGATCCTATTATTGAAATTCATCTTTATAAGCTCAGGACACCAGATATTCGATATCGTCAAAAATTATGTGATCTTAGTCTCATGAAATGCCCATCTCATTTTGCAGAATTCGTTTACGGTACTAGTTTTACAATTCCTCCAAATTTACAACATGGAAAATATCGTCTTCGAGTTTTATTCTTAGAAGATCATCAAAAAGTTGGTTGTTATGAATCTCAATTAATAGTAGGCAATAATTCTCATTAGAATTAGATAATTTCAGCGAAATTCATTAAAAAAACGTTGAATCTTATCAATACAAATAAAATTCAAATATCCAACAGCCCTTGTATAGTTATAAGATCTTATTATTGAACCATTTTCAAAAAAAAATTGAAAAACAATCAAAATAGAGTAAATTTATATCAATGATATGAAAAATGAACGATGTTGTAATGTAATTTTCTAAAAACTTCGTTATCGAAATAATCTAATTTTTTGATGTTTTTTAATTTCTGAAACATATGAAAAAATAAATAACAATGTGTGCATAAAAATGTATGCTCTTCTAATACTTATTCAGAAAAATACAATTTCTATCATAAGGAAAAAGTATTTTCAAGCGCCAAAGTTGTTTCAGTCATTATTTGATCTATGCTATGGGATAGTTTGAATGCCCATAACTCTCTTTAAATCAATTTATAGGAAATATCCTATAATTATCAAAATAAATTGTCATTATTCATCAAAAAATAGATAAACTTATGCCAATTCGATGCATTCCAAGTTATAAACCGGAATATATAATATTAAATAAGTTTTTTGAAATCAAGCAAACGGCAAAATATGGCTTTAACAAAATACTACAACGGAGCGAAGATGTGTCTCAAAAGTTGCACTATATGGTTAATTCTTGTTTATTCTAAATTTGTTGTATTGAATGAATCGCAAAATTGAATCAAATAAACCGTTTGATTCAAAATTGGATCTAAATTCAATGGGGCTCGGCGTTGATTCAGCTTTTTTGCTTTACCTCTGAGCAAAGTATCCTCGGTTAATGATAAAAGCAGCCTATCCCAAGACTGCTTGCGATTATTGTATGCCAATTTTTCAAAGAAAATTTCAGATCCAAATTTTGGACCTCTTTCTCCATAAATTATTTCACTAACACTCACTCCGTTCTACATGTATTACTTTCTCTCAATTTGAATTGACAAAAACTAAAAAATGACGCGGCAAAAACGGCTATTTTTTTGAATTAAATCGGTTTTTCTTTCAATAACATTTTTTCCATGTTCCTTCTTTGTCTTGTTAACTTAGGAGAATCCAGACTGAGACGCCCACGTCATCATATGAGAGAACATATACAGGCAAACAGCTGGTTTGGTTGCCATGAAACCAAAAATACATACGCAGAAAAATTAGTTATTAACCGTGTTGATGGTGATAAAGACACAGACACAGTTTACACAACTGATATATCATCTCTTCGCGATCTAGTTGCAACCAAATATCCTCTTCTTCTTCCTAACTTTGAATATTATGACGGTAGTGCACCCTATCATGAAGTCAAGTATTCAAGTAATACTGGACATTTTGTCATTGAAATTCAAAAAGTCACTCCCTATAGAGAAGGAAACCAATATCGTGTTGTTTTCGAAAAAGGACAAGGATCCTGTGATTACACAGCTCAGACAAAGACTGTTTACACTAAAAAATGTTACGGAAAGAAGATGAATCAGAGAGAAACATTTGAAAACAGAGCTCTTTCAAGTGAAGAGTTCCAATATCTTCTTACTGCCATTCAAAATAAGATTGGCTGGAAATTCTTATGAATTTCAAATTTAATTTTACGTAAATAATTACGATTTCAGGTAAATATTAAAAATAATATTATTCATTCTAATATAGAATATATATTAGTGATACAATAACTTATTTCTGAGGTTACATTGTTATTGGAATATAACATTGTCTGAATATTGAGTAATTTAATGATCTAGAGAGTGTTCATTATGCTTTGCTATACCTTAATTATTATAATGATTAATTAGTTAAATTACAATGATTTGAATTAAATTATGAATTATTTCAAATTATGTCTTATCAATTATAATGATATAGGATCACAAATTACTTACTAATACTATGCGGGCTGCAACAGATTTCAAATCAAGAACTCCATTTAATGATTTGGAAAACCACAATCATTAAACTCCATTATAGTGGAGTTTCACTAGATGCAATGTCACATCTTTAAACATATTAAAACACAAGCATGCCATTAGATTTATCACCCTATAACTTATTAGATGATAAGAATTATGATGTTAGGTTTCAAATTGTATTATACTTTAATGTTTTGCGAAATCTATCAAAGTATACTCCAAATGGGTTCATACTTAATTGAATGATTATTTTTCCCCAATATGCAAAATAGATTGCCTCAGCTGGTTATGAAATCGAGATGAAATCTCATTATAGCATGCCAGTACCTGAATCCCAGCATTTTTGGAAAAATAGACTTGCGATTGGCTCTCGTCTAAACTCTCATTTAGATGAGAGTTCAGCATAGGAAAAATTTGAATAATACTTTAATTTTGTTCAATTGATCGTTGCACTCCATGCTGCGAATCCGGACATTTCTTTAATAGTGACGAAAATATGACTAAAGTTAGACCTATCTAAGATAGATGGAGAGGTCCATTAATGGAAATGCTAAATGGTACTACCTATTTAACAAATGGAAATGGAAGAGTACAATTTTTTAACGATGAATTGGTGTATTCTGTAATAAGAATGGAACTTGTTACTCTGCATTTTATCTCATAAATGTATCTACAACTTACCAAGTAACTGTTGACAAGAATCCTAAATGCATTTGAAAGATCAGAAGGGTATTACATGTAATAAAGATGGAAATAATGTAACCATGCAGCAATTATTAAATATGATGGTGTTGTATTAGAAGAAGGAAAAAGTAAAACAGTCTTGATTGTTGGCCTTGTTGTTGCCTTTATTGTTTTAATAGTAATTGTTGTAGTGATTATATTAATGGAGAAGAAGAAGAAATATAACAGCAAACAATCTAATGACGACGAAAACATTTAAAAAATATCACTATATTTCGTTCGATACTTCACAGTAAAATATATCAAATTTTAATTTTTATATCACAAAGATTATATCGGTGGGTTTAAGTGTATCCCTCAAATGAGTAGTAATTATAAACAACAGGTTACAAATTTTCAATATTAGTAAATATCACCAAAGCATTTATTTATGTTTCAAATAGTGGTTTCTTACTAATCTACAATGACATTCATCGATTGAGCAAACAAAAATAGAATAATGAGAAATCAATGCATAACAATTCAACGATGAAAGATATATTATCATATAAAAATAAACTAATTGTGAGAATATAATAAAATTCGGAAGGTTCAAATTGAGTATTGAGTGGATTTGAAAATGCTATCGTACACCACTTACAGAACCAGAAGTCAGCATTATCTATGATATTGTTAGAGAAAAGATTTCTCATTAAATAAAAACTTAATTTAAAATAAAAATACTTCGGACCATTTAAGGGATTGGTCTGTAAAATTTAAATATAAAATATAACTTTTGAAAAATTGCATTGAAAACAAACTTTGGATATTTATTACAGAATGAAAGAAATTCACATTACTTCAATATTATTAATTTTTTTAATTCAATTAAGGATGTTCACCCATTCAAATTTCAGTGCATTCAAAATGAAAGTTCATTTTGATGTTGTCAATTATTTTAAGTCATATCGCCTGTGAAACAGATCCACAGCAGATTATTAGGAATATAGATTCTTGCCTCCAACAAACTCCAAGAGAAATCGATTTTCGAAATGCAAAAGTTTGGATTCATGGAGTAAATATTTCATTTTATGACCCTTCAAACAATAATTGGAGTGTCGAAGCAGATTCAAGGTTTTATTGGTATCCAGGATCTGGTTTCTATGATGTTAATAAACATTATCCAAGAAATCGAAATCCTTATAACTCTGATGATAATATGTGTTGGGCTGGTTCAGCATCTAATGCACTATTATGGTTCCTAAATATAAATGATGACGAAGTCCAATATTATTTGAAGAAACATCCATATATTGCTGAAACACTCCCATCATATAAATTCAACCAGGTTGGATATGATCCAATATTCGACTACTTCCATGAATATTTTGAAGACCAACAATCCTGGCCAACCAAAGGATTTCAATGGTTCCTTAATGGTGTTCCAAGTGGAGGCAGAATCAAGAGAAGAAGTAACTTAAGCTTTGAAGGATTCTTCCATGATATTTTCACAGGCAAAGAACTTTTCACAAATACAGTCAGAATGCCTAAGAAAGAAGTTTTCAATGCATTTATTAAGGAATCTCTTAGAATGAACAGAGCCATTGGCTTTGTTGCTAATCTGAAAAACACAGGAAACCATGCCATGACCTTTTGGGGATTCGAATTTGATGATGAAGGAAATGTAAATTACGCATATGAAGCTGATAACAATGAATACAATGACTTTGATAGGTCATTTGTCAGAAGAAGAAAGATACAGTATTCAAATTATGCCGGACAATATGCAACACTAATGAATACTGGGTATGAATGGCCAGTCACAGAAGTTTATGCTGTTGATGCTCAAAAAGCTATTTGGAAGCGATACATTTCAAAAGAAGAAAATCCAAGTGCCTATGAAGAAGAAGAAGAGAGACTTCAAAGAGAGGAAGAAGAGCGTCGTCGTAGAGAAGAAGAAGAAAGACGTCAGAGAGAAGAAGAAGAAAGACGTCAGAGAGAAGAAGCAGATAGACGTCAGAGAGAAGAAGAAGAAAAACGTCAGAGAGAAGAAGCAGATAGACGTCAGAGAGAAGAAGAAGAAAAACGTCAGAGAGAAGAAGAAGAAAGACGTCAGAGAGAAGAAGAAGAAAAGCGTCAGAGAGAAGATGATGATGAAGAAGCAAAACGTCAGAGAGAAGAGGAAGAAAAATGTCAGAGAGAAGAAGAAGAAAAGCGTCAGAGAAAAGATGATGAAGAAGCAAAACGTCAAAGAGAAGAGGAAGAAAAACGAGAAAAAGAAGAGGAGGAAAGGCATGAAAAAGAAGAGGAAGAAAAGCATCAAAAGGAAGAAGATGAACGGAAAAAGGAAATTGACGAAACTGAGATAAAGAAGAAAAAAGAGGAAAATAAAGAACAACAAGGAAATGATGATTCGAACCGCAATGAAGATTTGCAAAAGGAAGCTGACGGAAAATATACTAAAATCATTGGAATAACATCCGGTATAGTTGTTGCTATTGTTGTTGCTGTAATAATTATAGTTACTGTTATCATCATCAAATCAAAGAGGAATGAGAAAGTGAATGGAACTTCATCATCAGGTGATGATGACTGCACATATATTTCCTAAAATATTACTTATTTCATAGTTGCAGACTTTTAAAAAGAAAATATTTGATCAAAATAAAAATACTCCTAGAGAAATTGCTGGTTTTTTGATAGTGGATAAAAAATTGCAATTATAGTTTGGTTACTATAACATATTGGGAATAGGAATTCATTGTATGAGCTTTGCCGTACAATTGGTGATAATTTCATTTGCAATGAAATTTTACATATTTTTCATTTAAGAACAAGATATCAGTTCCAATGTCACCAGGTATTGCATTGATGTAATGTCTCATTTCAATAAATTAGTGTCACAATAAATTCTAATAGAATTTTCTAAAGTATTCGCTTATACAAAAAGTTTGTCTTATATAAGAAATCAAACATTAATTTAACTTCCTCAAATATAATTGAATGGACTCATATCATATAGCAACTTGTGGACTGAAATTATATTAAATTAAATTTGATTTTTTTGGGCCAAACAATCGTGGTATGCTTATGTATTCATACAATCGTATTCAGCTCATTTAGACAAATAGAAACATGATACGCATGTTATTAAATTTTAATTTCTATCTTTTTTTTGTGCGGCTAATATTACAAAGCTTCTATTTTCTTTCATCCATATATGTTTAAGCCATTATAACTCAAGATATTAAAATCTCCATAATGAAATCGAGAAATTGAAAGCTCCTGGAAATATAAACTCCAAAATATTTTCATCTCTCTTAAAAATGATACGTAATTTGTCATATAAAATAATTAACAATATCATTCTTTATTTATTCCTCCTTTAGGTGCTGAAGGAATATCCTTATCTTTAGTGGTTTTGATCTTGTGGATCTGGTCGTCAGCAAGAGAGGTGTCTTCGTGGTTGGCACCTGCTACGATAATCTGATCCTCAAAGGCAACCGTTTTGTTGGACCAGATTCTGGTGCCTTTCGGGACTCTAAAAACTATGCCATCGATATGCACTTCTACGTTTTGATTCATTAAATTTAATATCCAATATGATAGGAAAAAAACGATAAAATCCAATTCAATAAAATCAACAAAAAAAAATTAGATAATGTTATTTGTTTTTTCATTGATACGAGTGAGTAAATCATGGTGGGGTGCTCCTCACTATACTGTAGCTCGTTTGGCTGAAACTAGGCTCTCTCCAGAGCAGTTAAAATACATTAATGATATTCTTGAAACATGGACAAGTGAAAAAGCCGTTTTTCATGATACAGCAAATTGGCATGATGATATCAAAGCTGCAAATGTTGCTATTATGGCCAATTGGCATTTCCGAAATCAACCAATATTTTCTTCTGATTATGAAGGAGACTTTTCATATCCAACAACTTACAACATTACTGATGCCAGTAAAGACTGTATCAATACTATAATGAGCGAAACTACTACAAGCCAATGGATTTTAGGTTTTTGTTTCAGAACATTGTCTCATTTTGTTGCTGATGCTCATTGTCCAGTGCATTCAGCTGGTAGATGGAGCAAAGCTTTTCCAGATGGCGATAGAGGAGGAAACTCCCAAGCGGTTGTCTGCACTTATGGCCAACCATGCAGAAATATGCATATGCTTTGGGATTCTGCATGCCTAGATTTCCAAATATGGCCATTATCCAAGAATGATGTGGACGAATACGAAAAAAATCTTACAAATCTCTTAAATAATTATCAGCCAAAAACATATCTCCCTGAAACATATCAAAGTACTGATCCAGATGTATGGGAAAATGAAGCGTATCGGTATGCTTCGAAATATGTTTACGGAAATTTACCCGATGATTTTACTGCCAACGATACTTACATCAAAGAAGGTGCTAATGCCGCTAAGCAGCTTATTTCAGCTGCCGGATATCGCTTAGGCGAAGTCCTCCTTAAATTCTTTGAAGCTAGGAAAAATAGTTTACCTCAGCTTTATGAGAAGCCTAAAGGAACATGGTTGATAGTCGCATGGGTAATTAATGGTATCCTTATTTGTGTGAGTGTCGTTTATACTGTTGGTGAAATTCGTTCTATTGGAAAGAATCGTCACCACAAAATCTAAGATTAATAAAAAATTAAGTATCTATCTTAAAAATAATAAACATTTACTCTATATATAATATACAAATAATCTATATTCAAGGAAATAGAAAATGAATCGGAAACTTAAGCGTCAATCTCTGGGACGAAGTAGTTCATTGACTCAACGTATGAGCCAACAATTGGTATTGAAGTGTTTGAAAACATAAAATCGTAATCATCATCTTCAACTCCGTAAATTGTATTCGCTGGTGTATCATTAGTGTTGGCCTCATTGGCATCAAAGAGGCTGTAGTCATCGTCGTCCGATGTCATTCTCTTGAAGAAAGGAAGGAAACTCTGAGGAATTAAGTCCTCTGTAGATTGAGCTGTCGATAAGACAGTATCATCGTTGCAGTCTATTTGATTTGAAACCTGTATAAAGAGGTTATCATTTGATTGATAAAGATGATAAGATTTCTTGCAGCTGTAGCAAGATAAAATGATATGATGCTCATTAACTTTAGTAAGTTTAACGCATCCAAAGTCTAAAACAGAAACTGAATACATTGGAACATGATAGACTGGAGTTTTTCTTCCCAAAATTTCTTGCTGTTCTGTTTTAGATAAGCCTGTGTGCTTAGCTTCGCATATTTCAGTGTCGTCTATTGTTATGTTGTTGCACTTGCAGGCCAGGCTTCTTGATTGTGTGAACATTTATGAAACTGAAAATTAAAATTTTAATTCAAAAAAATTTTTACGGCCATTATATGAAAATTCCGCCAAGTAAAAATGAAATATTTGATGACACAATAACTCACCAAAATATCCAAAATAATTTTGCAAATTACCTCAGACTTTTCAGAGGATTGAGTGGCAACTCAATCCTCTGAAATAGTCTGTGGTAATTTTTAGTTTCTACACTATTTCAATATAAGCTCCATTTTTAAACAGTTTTTAAAAATCGAGCATTGAAAAGTGTGATGAGACTATAGAATCTCAAATTGTTCTCAAAAAACTCATTTAAAAAAGTTTTCTCCATTAAAAAATATTGCTATTTGCACTGTTGTCCACATAACAAGTATAAAATTTTCTCATTGAATTTGAATTCAATAGGGACATGATTTTCATTCAATTTTTTAGGTCGAATTATATCATTTATTTATAGCAAAGGAATCGATTATGTAACTGAAATTTTTCAATTACGTTAAAATATATTTTCATTGATCGTGGTTTATTGAAAAAGGTGATCAATGGGCCAAACTTGGAATGGTCGCTGACATATTTCTTCATTAAACAGTTCTCGTTTTAAATTGTATATTTAAAACTATTTTCCCATCGTTCAAGTTACAGAAATGGCATCGGAAATTACTCAATTTTGAGTAATTTTTATTTTATCTAATGGGTATTACTATTAATATATGCCATCAGTATACATATGCTTTTTTGCAAAAATAATGCTCAAATCTTTGAAAAAAAATGAGATGTCATGAATGTTAACTCCATTCTTGTTTTCTAATAAAATCTAATACGTTGGTATATAATTTAACAATGTGTGTACACCATTAAACGATCCTTGATCATCTTTTAAGGTGATAAATTGAGAAAGTGGTCGCCTTTACATTAGAATCTTATAATGCATCCTTTGATGTGTAATTATATTGGGTAATATAAATTTATCACATTAGTAAATGATAATCATAGATAATCTGAATTTAGAAAGGTGACCAAACTATTTTTTGAAAGTCCGCCATAACTTTAATGGTACTATTTCAGCGTGTACAATGAATACAAAAATTCTAAGAGTGCCACATAAAATAGTACTTTAGACTTGAGTTAATGCTACCAAGCAAATGTTAAAAAGATGACTTTAGTGTTTTGATAATCAAAGATTAAAATCATTATTGTCTAAATCAATAATCATAACGACAGAAGTTAATGTTTTTTCATCAGTGCTTTAAATCCATTTTTAAAAGTATACCTCAAAAATCAAAATATCAAAAAAAAATTGGCCGATAGGTTTGGCTTTAATTTTTGTCTGCTTTTATGATTTGATATGGATGTTATAATTTTAAAAGTTGAGCCAAATTCACCAATAGATTTTTGAGATTTGCAAATACTCAATAATTTTCAGCGTGTTATCTTTTATTAAAAGAACTATTTGGTTTCAGTATCATATAAATTGATATTTACTTTCTATTTGAACCTTCATTTAGCTAATGATTTAGTAATACAGATTTCATCTAATCCTTATAAGAGAATTTTGAATTTGTTATAATAAAAAAACAAACAGATATAGCTTACACTTCTATAATAAAGATACCTTTTATAGAAATCAGTATGAAATGTGTTTTTTGACACGTAAAGCTCTCAATTCATTATAACATGTTTGTCGATTTTTATATATTTTTCGCTTTCATTATCTATGATATTAAAAATTATGTCATCAGAATGTGAAATAATTAAACAAATGCCCTGCGGGAAGTATTTTATACTAGAATTTATAAAAAAAATCACTGTACGTTTAGCCTACTGGTTATGTCGTGGGGTTCAAAGGCAATATGTTCAAATCAGTAAGCACCCAGTTTTTTTTTTTTTTTATTTTTTTTAACAAGGTGAATATAACTTTTGATCGAAATCAATGAGTTACATGAATTATCATTTATCTAACTACAATTAAATTGTGAAAATATACTATCCAATATTAGCGTTTAATAAAATCAAAGATTATTGACTTATATTTTGAAAGTAATCTAAGCAGAATTTAGATATCCAAATTCTAAATATCTTCATGCTTAGATGCTAGATAATATATTCTTATTTGAAAAATTTATAATGTTATTATTTTCTTATTTGATATTTACTACAAGCAGAAAAGCATTTATATTGTAAATTAACAGATTATGATAATTATACTCGTTTTTATATGTTCTTAATGAAGAATATCAAACGTATTTCTATGAGTTTTAAAAAATGAAAAGTTTTAATATGGCTAATATATTTATTATCATTAATAGAATAAAAAAGTTTTTTTCGCATATCACTCGATGATTTACCTTCGAGTTTTGATAAATTTCGAAAAAATTTAAGGAATGCTCTTTGAATTTCTTTACCTATAAGCATATTATCTGCCGTATTATTTTTCGCTAATTGTAGAATTTTATTTAATTTTAATAATTAACCTTCTAAGCTTATTGAGAGATCACATTGTATATTTGATACGTAGTACATATGCTAAATCTGTGAATTAGATTGTAAGATATTGAACAAACGTTCTTAAACATTTTAGATTTTAGGGAATTACTGAATTAAACTATATTTCTTATATGATATCTTCATGTTTGGATGCTTTGGGTATAATTTATTGGGCTTTTTCTATCCAAATGTTTGGCAATGGTAACCCAATTTCTAACAAATTTATGATGGAAAAATTTATGACTTTTATGGAGCCGAAAAAAAAGCATAGAATGAATAAGACTATTAAAGATAAGCTGTAATTTGATTGTGAATTTTAAGAAAAGAATTTGGATTAAAATTTGAAATTCTTTTTTTTGAAAATTAGCCGATGATATGCTTAAGCTAAAAATTACTAGAAGCGGTGTGATATAATTTATATAAAAACAAAATACAGCTTGATTTATATAGTAATTTATGCTTTACATGTATTTTATATAAATTTTTATTGAATTCAAATATTCAATAGTTTTTTATGCTAGATTAGTTGTATTTATTTAAATATATTATATTGGCAACCCTTCTTTACCCTGTCCTAATAAACGCATTTTGTAAAAAAATATAGTGCATCAGTTTCGAACTAGCGTCCCCGGTACCCAATAGTATGGGGTAATAACCATTCGACCATTTGCCACGTAAAGCATCGCCAGATTTTTTTTGTATTTAATCACTCCCAAAACACTGTTTTGGCTTATTGGAAGCATATCAGACATAATCGCCATAATCAAAAAATCTATATACCCAATAACTAATAAATTTGTCGATATAGATTTTCCATAAAATTAGTTTTTAGTCTGATCTTAAAATAAATTTAATTTTTTATAAAAAAAATCACATTTAAAAGTACCTTTTTAGTAGCTCGAAATCCTGTTGGTGGATTTCGGGCGTACTTCAAAATTAGCTTTTCTTCTACATATGCAAGCTATATTTTAAATATGGGGCAAATCGGATCGGCGAAAGGAGTTTAGTTAACTTTGAATTTAGATAGAATTATCTATATAAAGTTGTATTGGCTTCAGAGTTTGTTTGCTATCAGAAGCAAATCGATTTCCAATTAAATATTTAATGTCGGGATTACTAATTAAGTAATTTGAATTAAATTGACAATAAATTGCCAAAAAATATATTGCAATTGCAGAAAATGCACTTTTGTGAAAGGTATGCTGAGGTTTTATATCCTATTGTGTAAATTATTATATTATCGAAAAAATTGTCATATAGCAAGCTAATTCTTAGAAAACGATTCATGAATTCAATAAGTATATTGCAAATATGTGAAAGTCATACCATCAATTTATAATTCAAATGAGATCTACAATGATTTGAAAGAAAGAACCGGATATTGGAAACTTATTCATTGTCTCGATATTGCCCGATATTTTGAAAAAAAAAAGGTAGTGGGGCCTCCAGGCACTTCGTGCCCTCTAGCCCTGAAGATGTTTAGTATAACTTTGTCCGGACAAGTAAGGGTCTATCGTCGCTACAGGAAAAGTTACGGGCGTTCCAAGGAAGTATACTTTGAGAAGCCTTTTCTCCATTTTAAAACAAGATAGGACGGTTATTTTACAAAACTGACAACACTTTGACCGAGTAGTTTTTTTGTGCTGAACAAAAAGTGTCATATAAACATCTGTCAAAAACCGCTTTTTAACTTCACTTAAAATGCCACGTAAGCTACGTAAGAATATACGTAAGAGGAAGAGAGCATTGAAACATCCAATAGTAAAACTGACACCACAACAACAGTTGCAACAACAAATTATGAATGACCCCACTATGTTGCAACAAATGTCAAGCAACCCTATGCTTTTAAACCGAGTTATTGGTGCACAGAGTGGAGGTTTAAGAGCGGCACTTTTAGCGAAAATGGCAGGCTATGGTGGAGCTGCAGACGGAACAGCTTATAACCCTCAAAGTCAAATGAATTTGAGTTCACTCAAAAATCAAATAACAGATGTCAAAAAGTCAAACATAGACATACAGAAACAAATAAGTGAAAACGAAAAGAAACTAGAATATGACAGACACACAAAGAAACTCAATGAGTTAAACGTAGAGAAAAAGAAAAGAAAGAAGAACAACTGAAAGAACTAAGTACAGAGGAATATGCGAAAAAAGTGTCAGAAAAAGCAGCAGAAGTAGCAAAAATGGAACAAGATGTTATAAATTTGAAAAACCATACTACTCAATATAAAGTACTGAAAGATGAAGAAATAAAACAAAAAGCCCTGAAGACATATATGGATAGCGATGAGTATAAAAAAGAAGTTGAAGC
Organism: Trichomonas vaginalis G3; assembly: GCF_026262505.1. Taxonomy (NCBI): domain Eukaryota; phylum Parabasalia; order Trichomonadida; family Trichomonadidae; genus Trichomonas; species Trichomonas vaginalis. Next base: position 12,787,888 of record NC_067205.1, read on the forward strand.
AAATGTAAAGGCAGAAAAACTTTTACAGTTGCAAACCAAACCGTACAGTATGAAAACTTAGCACAAGAAAGTAAAAATAACGACGCAGCCATGCAAAAGGCAATGAAAAGCGCAGAATATATAAAAGCTAATAATGACTGGTTAGATGCCCAAGCCAACGCCAAAGCAGCCCAACTTATAGGGTCAATAAGGACAAAAATACAAGCGGATGAAGACAGTTCAAATGAAGCTTTAATGAATGCTGACTTTAAGAACGCCTTCGAAGCTCTTCATAGTAAGGTGAACTAGTGAACGACTTCTCATCTGGAAAGAAACTGAAGTCTGAAGGTTTCGACAAAGAGTTAAGAGAAGTAGCACAAAATATGACGAAAATAACAGATGCAGCAACGAGACAGGCAGTTCAAAGTGCCTATGACGCCGTTAGAGCAACTGTTGTGGAAAGTCAAGAAAAAGAGTTACAACAAGACCAAAACAGACCTAGTAAATGCTTTCTTAAAAACGAAAAGTCAGGTAGGACATTATGCTGCAGATGGAACATATGTGCCAGCTGGTGGAACTTATATACCAGCTGGTGGAACTTATATACTAGCTAGTGGAACTTATATACCACCAAACCCTCCAAGAGAAGCACCTGCACCAGGACTACCTAAAACATTTACATCGTCACATGGACACAGACACAGGCATGCACCAAAACCAACACAACAACCAACAGTTCAAAATCCAGCACAACAACCAACAGTTCAAAACACTGCACCACAACCAACAGTTCAAAACACTGCACCACAACCAACAGTTCAAAACACTGCACCACAACAACCACAAACAGAGCAAGGACATAAAAGAAGTAGAGAACAAGGAAACCAAGAATTCTTAAAAATGCTTAAGGAAGACTATGGTTACCCAGATACTCTTGACTTTAGTGACAGATATAAAGAAGCTATTAAAAAGTTCAAGGAAGGAAATGCTGACCCGAACCTATTTAGCTTTATGGTTCAGCACCAAATCGGATATAATTTCAAACCTGGAAAATACAAGCTCGCTAAGGGATATGATTTAATAGCATATCATCCAAATGACATGACTGAATTTACTCCGAGATATTTGGTGTCAGAGCTAAATGATAATTCAACTCTCTTCATGAAACGCGTAAAAAATAGAGACGGAACGAAAGAAGAAAGGCTTATGAGTCCGGATGACTTAGATGGGGAATTTGTTAAAAACGGTCTCGGAATATATGAAATGCCAGCAGATGAGGTACAAGAAACTCCACAGGAAGAAGTTCAGATACAACCAGACATGGAAGAAATAGTTCAGCAACAACAGCTAGAAGAGCCTGAAGGAAACGAACAAGTTCCTCCTTTGGAAACTAACTTCACAGAACTAGATGAAGATTTGGAACAGCCGAAAAATCTTGACCCTCAACAAGACTATGAGGTGAATATGGAATCTTTCCAAGAGTCTAAGAAAAATTCGGCTGACATAGTAGAAGAATATCGAAAAATGTTCGCCGACATACAAAAGACTCCAACATCAGATGAAAATATTCAGCATAGAATGGAAGAACTGAAAGAAAGTGTACGCAAATACAACAATCCTTTTTACTTACGACCATATAACGTTCAATCTTTGGCTGAACTCGGTGAAAAATAAAAGGTTAAATTTCACCAAAACATATAGAAATGAAACATTGTTTAAAGTTCATTCAGAACCTAACCAATATGGAAACAAACCTACTTTTGTTTCTGCAGACTATGGAACTACAATGAGATGGGGTCATAAAGCTAATCCGGATAGGTGGTTCATAAACTTACAACCACAATTCCAAGAAGTTGTAGACGCAATGGAAGTGAATGGTGAACCAGATATAGCTGGTATTTTCAGCGCGGCTTTAATGCCATTGAAAGATATGAAAGATGCAGATATTTTGAACCAGTATGAAATGAACATGGCTGATGGAAATATAACACCTGACGTTCTAGAACATTTATCTCAAAGAACTACACAGAACCATAGAGATGGTATATTTGGTGAAGAGTTTAGAAAGAAAGTTAGGGAGAGAGAAGGAAGAGAACCTATTGTACATGACCTTGCAAACGAAAGTTTGCAAAATGTCATAAAAACTTACTTTGCAGACAATGAACCGAGAAGGGATGAATATTTAAGAAAACTCAAATGGACAGTACCAAATGAAATGTTAGTATTGAAAAAACATGTTCCTTGACAAAATAAAACCAACTACAGAAATAAATGACGCAAGACTGAAACATTGGGTAAAAGCTTTCCCATTCACAAAAGATATTATTGGTAACATGGAAAGAAAACCAGAATGGCTACAAAAACATATATTTGGAAACGAGCTTATTCCATATGGACAAGCTCTGTTTGAAGAGCTTGAACCGGAAACTCAGGAAAAGTCATGCAAACAATACGCGAAGACTCAAATAAAACTATGACAAAAATCTTTCTAGGATATAGGTTACCTGAGATGGGCGACCAGAGCCCAAAGGCAAAAAGGACATGGGAAATTTACAACATACTAGGTGAACATGAGGCAAAGATGCAACAACTTGAAGCAGAGGGCAAGTTACCAAAAGCGACACCAAAGAAGAAGAGTAGAACAAAGTGAAAATAGTGAAGAAGTAACTTCATCTAGTGAAAGTAGTGGCAATGAAGGAAAAAGAAGAGTTAAAAAACTCAGTCAGGAAGAAAGTAAAGCTTGGTACGAAACAATTATGACAAATAAATCCAACTATTCTATATTTTTACCCATATGAAATGTACGCCGCTCAGAATATAACACCAACAGTTTTGGATGCCATGAACGGAAATGTTTCCGAATGGTATAACGAATGCGACAATGCCATTAGAAGGTCAGAAATAGTTCCTGGAACTTACGAATATACAACTGCTGTTTCTTATGGAAACGTAGGTGAGTTTGGAGAAGGTTCTTCAACAACAGTAGATATTGCTTGCGACAGGTTTCATATTATTTCTATTGACAACTCATTCTTATACGTGGAACAAGACATTGAAATAAAACCTTCTGCCAAGTTGTCTGACAAGAAAGGTTGCAATGGAATTTTCTATGTCGGATACCAATATGCTCCAGAAGTTTTCATGGGATATAAGATATATTCTAACTCTAACTCTGACTTAGTTCAAACAGTAACATGGGCAAACTATGAATGGTTCGCTTTGAGAAACTCAGTACAACCACAAGCTAGAGAACAAACAGACCAGTATGCAAATATTGAGAAAATAAGAAACTTGACCCTAACGTTCCAGGAGTTTATGTTAACCTTTCTGGTTCAGATGGAACTGCTGCCACTAAAGTAAAACTGAAACTTAGAGTTCCTTTGTCATCTTTCCTCATCTTCAGGTTTTTAAGATACTTGCCAAACTGGGCAGGAAAAATTTCTATTGAACTTACTCCAAGCAAAAATAACTTAGTCATTGCACCAACACAAGACCCATTCACTCTTACAGACGTAATGGGAACAAATAAAACATCATTCGCCGACTTTTGCAAAGACAAAGTTGACTTAGACTTTGGTTTCTCAAACTTCAACAATGAAGTAAACTATTATTTCAATGCTGCTGGAACTGCTTGGGACCCAGTTAAGTTCACATGCGAAAAGTTTGAATGCAAGAGAATAGAAAGCAGACTTGCAGTCTATATGTTGGACCCAGATATTTCAAATGCTTTAGCTGCCAAATATATTGCAGTTCCACTTATGTTCCCTATACACCAAATATCTGTCAAAGACTTTGCAGGTGAAGTTGGAAACCAAAGTGCTGACCCAGGTGCAAGAACAGATATTGCTTTAACAACTGCAATGAAACATGCAGATACTATGTTTGTACTGTTCAGACGAACTATAAATGACTATTCTTGTTTCTACAACCCCGGTATTAAATATCATATAAACATAGATGGCAAAATATTATCCAAGAGAAGAATATTCTACAGTTGAGGATATGAGGTCATACAACTTGACATTAGATGCTATGAACTTTAACAACAATTTCACAACAACCATTAACCCTGAAATGCAAAGTTCTATTATGCCATATGTGAAAGTATGGACTCATACAGGAGGTCAAAAAACTCAATATACAAATATGGAGACCGTTCAAACTTTTGGCTTGGCATTCCATTTGCTGACTCAGAAGACTTTATGGGTGGTATTTCAACTGTTTGGTACAGTTCAAATACAATATACTGGTGACAGAGACGGTCCAGATGAATTGAGAGCAAAGAAGTTTACAAAACCAATAGCACTTTTCACGGAAGATGCTCTTTTGAAGATTCGTTCGATGAAACCTGCTGGGGCTCCTCAGATTGGCATAACGACAGCTTCCATCGAGCAGATTTTGGCAGCAGGTCAGTAAGTTGTTCTTGAACTGACTTCTCTCCGTCAAATATTGACAGTACGCCAGTTTTGACATAATATTGTATTATAAACTTTCCTTTAGAAATATCTGTAAGTTTTGAAGTTATATTTTTGTCTGCTTCAAGAACTTTCACCATTTCAGTTATACCAACTTTCTTTGCTTTATGAAAATATTTAGGTTCAGCAAATATTGCTATTCTATAACATTTACCATTGTTTGTATAAAGAACTATTCTGTCAATGTATTTGTATTGTTTGTGTGTGTAAACTTTGTTCTGCTTCAATTCGAAGAGATACTCGAATACGTCCATCTTTTTATTCTAAGTAAAATGTCATTTCCGAAAAATAGAAGCGTGAGTGTTTCAAAAGGTTTAATGGCGGTGGCAGATGTGAAGTTAAATTCACCAACTCAAACAAACAGTCAAAGTGTTATTGTCAATGTCAAAGACAGAGATGTTGAAGTGGGGAAACCATACGAAGACGAAGATGGTATAGCAATTGTTCCTGTAAAAGAACAACCAACATATCCTGAAAGTTAGCAGAGACTTAAGTTCTGTTGCAGATATTCGAAATGACACCAACAACTTAAAGACAAACTTCAAACTCAGGAGAAGATTTGTCAAGCTTTAGGTATAATGTTAAACTTGGTCGAACACAACCCTGTAAAAGTGAACTCATATGTCATTGCACCTCATGAAGTTTTGAAAGAACTATTGAAACTTTTGACAGAGGCAGACGATATAAACATCAAAGAAATAGAACCCGACATTAGTTGCTGTGGTGTTTCATATAATGTCATTGACAAGATATACGTTATGAAAGGAGGTGAAACGTTGAACTTAAAGTATAGTTTCCCAGACGTCATAAAAATATTTGACGACCACAACATTTCATTAAAATTTATTTGCTAAGTAAAAATGTCAAACTTCTTGAAAGATGTTTGAAGAAAAATAATAAGACTTATTTCATGTAAAGGACTTTACACACTTTTGAACGATATGAAAGACCCTGTTTTGTTTTTCGTGTAGACAAAGGAAAGTTCTATGTCTTTACAAAATATTTGAACTTCTTAGACAGAGAACTTCAAGAAACGCCATGTGAAAGTTTAGATGAAGTCTTCTCCACTTTCAGAAAAACTTTTAAATATATATAAATGGCAGAAGATATAATGGTTTATACTATTACGACTAAAAACCCTGAGTCATATAATTCTATAACAACAAACTTACAAAGTCCTCAAGGACGGTATTGTAAACTAACTTTAAACACAATGACGACTAAAGCCTGTTTTGCTCTTTTGACACCAGAAGACTTTATTGTTGTGAATGGTAAAAAATACTCCTTTGAAGATACTTACTCAGATATACCACCAACAGGTTTTGTTGACTTATTTAATACTTTAAGTACGGGTGTAAACATGTGCTGCAACTAGAGCAGGTTTCATTATGTTTGGATGTCCGACTGAGTTTACTATAAACGATATGAGCTATAATACAAAACTTATTTCTGGTTTTTACTACCAACAGTTTCCTATAACAGGAAAAGGTGTCATACAAGGAATGTCTATTCCATTGACATTAAGCACACCAATCTTATATATTGTTTCAAACTTAGGTTCAAAGTGTTATTCGAATGTTGACAGAAACTATTATGACCAAAAGATACTTATGCGTATAAACAATACTTTCTCTGCTGGTTTGCCTATTGTTCATTCGAATGCAGAATTTTCAACCTTAGTGAACTCAAACACTTTGGCAAGTATAACGTTGACATTAGTTGACGCAAACTTTGTTCATGTAAAACTTTTATGTCCTATGTATTTGTCAATGACGGCAGAAAGTTTCGAATTGGAAGATGCAACTGGTGAAAGTATTGTATTACAAGAACAACTTCAACAACAAATAGCTCAAGAACAACAAATGCAACAAATGCAACAAATGCAACAACAAAGTCAAGAATAAAAAAAATATTTTTTTTATTTTTATAAAAATGTACAGAATAGATGTTTCAGATTTTTATGACTTCCAAGCATTCAGAAATATGTGTCCATTTCGAGACTATAACAAAGCAGTCGAGAATTTGAAACGTTTAGTCATTTATGTCGACTCTGCCCCAGAATGTTATGTTATGAAAGAATGGGATGTAGTCTTTAACAAACCTAAAGCAACAATAGTTTCAGAACAAGAATGTAGACAGAAACTTAAGAAAATAAAAGTCGTACAAGTTGGCATGAAGATGTTAGATGCTTGGGATATCTTATTGTCAAAGTTAGAAGATTTTTCAGTTCGAGGTATAAAGTTTTATACACCTTCTCCAAACTTCTATTCTATCTTCACTGGATATAAATATGAACAAGTAGAATGGAAAGAAAATATTATAGAAGCTTGGTTAGACCATGTCAAAGAAATTATATGCAATGGAAACGAAAGAGTCTATGAGTATATCTTATGTTGGTTTGCAAACATCTTACAACATCCAAGTGCTAAGAATGAAACTGCTCTCATTATAATTGAAAAACAAGGAACTGGTAAGAACACATTCTTTACAGATATTTTGTGCAAACTGTTAGAGGGCTATTCGAATCCGAATATGACAAACTTAGAAAACATCTGTGGCAAGTTTAACTCCTCAATAGAGAATATGAAACTTATAGTTTGTAACGAACTTCAAAGTATAGATACAACAAAAGTTTTGAACTCAGATGCTTTGAAGAGTCTTATAACAGACAAAGTTGGAGTTGTTGAAAGAAAGTATAAAGACCAAAGAGTTTGTGAAAATGTTGCAAACTTCATTATGGTTTCAAACAATACTGTTCCGATGAAGTTAGAAAGTTCTGACAGAAGATATGTAGTTGTCAGAACGTCAGATTCTCATATGCAAGATACAGAATATTTTGACGACTTAGCAGAAACTTTGACATCTGACTTTTACAACCACTTGTTCTCATATTTCATGACATTAGATATTTCTAAGTTCAATCCAAGACAAATTCCACATACCGAAGAGAGACAAACATTGTTAGAAGCAAACAAGAGTGTATATGAACTGTTCATAGATGAAACTGACTTTGAGTGTTTAGATGAAAGGTCATTGTACGATTCGTATAAACAATATTGTCAAGAATATGGTTATATGACAGCGTCTAAACGAACATTCTTGGCAAATGTCAAAAGTCTTTTAGACGTACAGAATGGTGTATATACAAAGAAAAATTTTTCTGAGTAAATTTTAAAAAAAAAATATTTTTTTATCCGATAGAAAAGATGGCAAAATTCATCTCAGTAAACAAGTACATGTCAGGACTTAAAGAAGAACTAGACCCATTCACATATTTGAATGTTTACTTCTACCATTTTGAAAAGTCTTCATTCAGCAAAGTTTGGAACATCGAACCAGTTAAGTTTGCTGTCGTGACTAAAAATGGTGCGAAATTTGAAGACTTAGACATAGAAGGTTTGTTAACAGTCAAAGAAAGTTTTGACAGAAGGTTTTCAAACCTTAAAGAAGGCAAAGCATACAAACTTGTTATACCTTATGAACCAAAGAAAGCAGACGACTATGAATATTATGAGTCTAAAGTTGTAGAAGTTCAAGGTAAATTGGGTAAAAAGATTTTAGAGTCTAAGCCAGTGTTTACTCCTAAAGAGGAGAGAACATTGACATTGACCCAGAAATGTTCTAAAAATAAAAGTTTATTTTTACATGTCAAATTTCTTTTTCTCTGGAACTGGTTCAGGTTCTTTCTTCTCTTCTTCTACTTTCTTTTCTTTCTTTTCTCTCTTCTTCTTTTCTGGTGGAGTTATGTCAAATTTGGCGCAACTATATTTATGTAAAAGTTCTTTGTCCTTTAATAGCTCATCTATTCTGTTTTCTATTTCATCTTCAAGAACAGCGCATGTGTCTTCTTTGCATTCTAAGAACTTTTGTTGGACTTCATCTTTCCAATCGGCGTCATCTCTGTCAACAAGTCTGTCATTGACAAATTTTAAGACTGCTCTGCTTAATGTTTTATGGTTCTTGTCATATTCCCAGAAACAGAACTTTAGAACAAATTCACCTTTCTTGTTTACACTATGTAAGATTTTATGGTCGACAGATGTTTTGCTGTCGAAAAGCTTGTCTCGAATATAGATAGCGAAATCGCTAGACATTTTCTAAAAGATAAAAATTTTAATTTTTTCTAAAAATATGTTAGAAAAAAAGTTTGCTGACATTGACAAGAAATTTGAGAATGTTTTAAACAAGAACAAGAGGAAGTTAGAAAATGCTCAGATAAAGCCTATACATGAAAAGTTCTTATTTGCTCAGAATGGTATAACAGGTCTAATTGCACCACCTGGGTCTGGTAAGACTTTCACTTATCTTAAAATGGCTGCACAACAACAAGAACTAGATGAGAAGAACCCATTCTATGAGTTAGTTGTTATTTGTAGTACTTCTGGTCAATTTGACCAAACCGTCAATTCGTTCAAAGATATTATAAAGAAGTCTAAGTTAGTATGTATAAAGGATACTGAGTTGTTAGATTGGATAAAGAAGTACCAAAGAAGGGTTTTGAAGTACAATGCTATAAATGAGTATATAAATTCTAAGTTTAAAGACCCAAATGAGGAAATGCAGAGAATATTAGAGAAGAAACACTTCAGAAACAAACAGAAAGAGATAGAATACATTTCGAAGAAATTGCAATCTTACGATTGGAAGACATACCCTCATAGATGTCTTCTTATCTTAGATGACTTTGCTTCTCATCCTTTGCTTAAGAATAGAGAACAAGATATGTGTCGAATTCTTAAGAAGCTCAGACACTTTAACATCTCAGTTGTCATTTGTGTACAGACAGCCAAGAGTTTAAGTAAGGATGTAAAGAGAATACTTACTGACATTGTACTTTTCCCCGGATTGTCCGAAGACGATTTCATGGAACTTATGAAAGAGTCCATGGCAGGTAAGTTTGACAGATATGAACTATGGGAGAAGTACAAAGTCATACAAGACCCTCATACTTCTTTCAGAATTCATATCTACGCGAACATAGTTCAAATTGTAAAAAGTCAAGCGTAAAAAATCTAAGTGTTTAGTCTTAGTAAGTAAGTCTGTTGTGGTTCTGCAGCTTTCGGTTCTTCTGGCTTTGGAAGGCATTCAGGAAGAGGAACGTCAGTCATCCGTTTGTGTCCTGTCGGAAGGAAGAACTTTTCCTGTCGGAAGGAAGAACTTTTCCTGTCGGAAGGAAAAATTTTTCCTGTCGGATGGAAAATTTTTTTCTGAAGTTCGACCAAAAAGTTCTCAATTTTCGAAAATTTGAATGGTTTACGGACGGACAACTGGAAAAATTTTTCCTGTCGGATGGAAAAATTTTTCCTGTCGGAAGGAAAATTTTTTCCTGTCGGATGGAAGAGTTCTTCCTGTCGGAAGGAAAATTTTTTCCAGTTGTCGGGAAAATATTTTCCTGTCGGATGGAAGGACTCGGAATGCAAGAAAGACTTGACGAGGCAATTTACCTAATTGAGCTACCTGAGCCATCTGAAGTCAAGCGTAAAAATAAAGAGTGCAATTTACTCTACTTGTTTGAAGTTGTCAAAATACTCTGTTATTTTTTCCTTTAACAATGGCAAATCTTCTTTGAAGGTAAGAATTGTACAACCTTTAATATCATAGTGTGTTTGAGGTAAAGTATCTTGAACTATTTGTTTCACATCTTCATTTGGAGTCATTGAAATCGGTAAGTTTTCGCGATAGAACCAATTTCTGTCAGATTTGTAAATCTTAGCAAGGTCGTAAAAGCTTTTGTTGTTTCTTCTGACTAAATGCAACATAACCATATCTTTATCTTCTTCATTTTCCATCTCTTCAGTATAAATCATATACTTATAGTTCTTTTCCTTTCCTTTTGGTACCGAACGTGGTATTCTTTTCTGAATGTTTTTGTCTTTTGCTTCAATGACTTCATCTTTTGCTTCAATGACTTCATCTTTTGCTTGAAGTTTCTTTTCCATCTCTTCACGTTCTTGTCTATGAATTTCGTCAAGAAGTCTGTAAACATGCCATGCATAACGAGGAGAAGCCCACATTGCAACTGCATTTACTAAAAGTCTATGTACATAATATCCTCTTAAATTTATTGGCAAATTTTTACGATTTTCATGTGTTTTATGCAAGACCGAAAAAAGTCGGTCTAGAGAAATTTCACTCAAAAGTTCTTGTGTGCTTTGGTTTTTGAACCAGTCGTCTGCGTGTTTAGTGTCTGGAGCAAAACATGCTGTCAAAATACTTTGCATTTGGTACATATCGTCTTTGACCGAACGAATGAGACGGAGTTGTTTGTTAAACTGTATGTACTCGTATTCTTCATTTATAGCTTCATGGACTATAACTGTTGTTGTGTTCTCTGTTGTTGACATATCTGTCTTTACATACAAAATAAAAAAATTTGTTAGAAAAAAATTAGCGTTATTTTCTGACTTTCACAAAAGACCAAAAATAAACGCTTTACATGTATTTTTCAGCAACTTCGTCAAATAATTTTATAGCTTTATCTATCTCATCTACTTCAAACGTTTCTTTACCTTTTATGGGAGCACCATACATTTTCTCAAACTTTTCAAGTAGTTCTGTTTCTGCAGCTCTCATATCATTAGCAAACACAACCTTGACTCTATTGACTGTAGAGTCATATCTTTGAGTTATATTATATGTTCTTCCTATCTTATATCTCTTTGTATTGAAGTCCTTCGGTTTCTGAACGATGTAAAGTAAGCCTTCACTGCAACGTTCCGTATCGAATGAACCATATGTTATGAAGTTATATCCAACAACTGGGTCTAACCATAACAAAACTATTGGTATAAGACTTTTGTCAATGAGATATGCTGCAGTTCCATAGAATTTTACCGATATCATAAGCTCAGGATTTCTTGTCAAAATTTTCTGAGTTGAAGCATTTCTAACCCAGTCCTTTGTTTTCTTTCCAGATGGAAATATAATGTCTGACAAAGAATATTTGTTGTATTTCTGAGTATCTTACGTTTAAATCACCTATTCTAACCACTTTGGTGTCATTGTCTATCTTTCTAACTGTTTCAAACTCAATGTTTGTCATTTCTGTTCTTACATACAAAATAAAAAAATAAATAAAAATAAAACTAACTTTATTTTTTCTATCTTAAGGAAATTCATGAATTTCATAGAGTTTTGGCGACTAAGGTTTCTTACCTACTCGCTGTTCTTCACTGTTTTCATACGGAATCTCTTCTCTCGGTTTTCCGAGGGAAGCAAGCATATGCCATTTTTTGACGAAGTGAAGGTTTGCACTTCGTCAAAAAAATCCCTGAAATCAAGAATTTTGTTGCTGAATTCAGCAAAAATAAAGTTTAGGTGAAGAGGTGAGATCTCACCTGTTTTCTCACCTGTTTTCTCACCTGTTTTCTAACATGGTCTAAAACACACAAAACTCATGAAATTTGGTCATTTTTCAGCAAAAATAAAGTTTAGGGTAGAAGGTTAGATCTAACCTCATTTCTACCCTCTTTTCTACCCCAGTTATTTCACAACCGTTTTACATGGTAAACGTTATTTTTTAAATTTTGTGAAAACTCAACGGTTTGACACAAGCCCTAAAAATTATTTTACTCAGAATTTTGTTGCTGAATTCAGCAAAAATAAAGTTTAGGTGAAGAGGTGAGATCTCACCTGTTTTCTCACCTGTTTTCTCACCTGTTTTCTAACATGGTCTAAAACACACAAAACTCATGAAATTTGGTCATTTTTCAGCAAAAATAAAGTTTAGGGTAGAAGGTTAGATCTAACCTCATTTCTACCCTCTTTTCTACCCCAGTTATTTCACAACCGTTTTACATGGTAAACGTTATTTTTTAAATTTTGTGAAAACTCAACGGTTTGACACAAGCCCTAAAAATTATTTTACTCAGAATTTTGTTGCTGAATTCAGCAAAAATAAAGTTTAGGTGAAGAGGTGAGATCTCACCTGTTTTCTCACCTGTTTTCTCACCTCTTTTTTTCACAAGCGTTTTACATGAATTGTACGATGTATATTTGAAATCCTAAACAGTTTTGTAGCTTCTATTTCTTCGCTGAGGATATCGAATGTTTTAACAATGCCGAAGGTTTCTTTATACTTCTTCTTGACGTCAGATAATAGGAAATCTTCTGCTGTTGGATAGTTTTTGTTCAGAAATGCTAACATGTCCATTTTATCTTCTACCGGCTTTTCTGCTTCTTTCTTTAAGTCTGCATAGTCGTTTCTCATACGTTCTATCTCTTTGACGGAGTAGTTATATCTCCTCATTGCTGCCTTACATTTAGAACATTGCGGGTTCATTTTTGCGTTATATTCTGAAACCTTACCTGCTAAAACAACTAAAGCGTCAATTGCTCTCTTCATCTCAAACATAGCGGGTCTTATTTGTTTGTTCCATACCTTACATCTTCTATCTTTATCTCTTATCTGCCATACACATTCAGCAACTAACGAAACAAAGTTGTCGTAGGTCTTAAATTCTTCAGATTTATATATGTCAGAGATGTTCTTATATACCATATCGCAATCTTTGTCCATAACCTTATGGTTGCAATGAAATCCTAGAAACTCATAATTTACTTTACGTATGAATTTCTTTATTTCTACTGAGTCAGTTGCTTTGACTTCAATTTCATCGAATTCAGGAATAGTTAGTTTTTGCTGTTGGATTTCAGGCAATTTGGGTAAATGGTCAATAATGTCCTGCATTTCATAAAGATACTGTTCATTTGTTTCATCTTTCGCACTACAGTCTAAATTACTTGTTAACAGTTCTTGCTTTATCTTCTGGATTTCTGTTTCAAAAGTATATGAAGAAGGAATAAAGCTTTTCATCTCTACTAACATTGACGTAGGATTCATGACTAACGAGTTGGTGCTGCTGTTGTTTGAATTGTTGTTGTGCCGATTGTTGAAATCATATCTTTTATACAAAATAAAAAAATAAAAAAAAATAAAACTAACTTTATTTTTTATTTCGGGAAAATTCATGAAAATTCAAGAGGTGAAAAAAGAGGTGAGAAAACAGGTGAGATCTAACCTTCTACCCGACATTCTCGTCAAATACAAAAAAATACAAAAAAATGACACTTTTTCATTAGATAACTGTTATTTTTTGACGAAGTGAAGGTTTGCACTTCGTCAAAAAAATCCCTGAAATCATATCTTTTATACAAAAAAATACAAAAAATGACACTTTTTCATTAGATAACTGTTATTTTTTGACGAAGTGAAGATTGACACTTCGTCAAAAAAATCCCTGAAATCATATCTTTTATACAAAATAAAAAAATAAAACTAACTTTATTTTTTCTATCTTAAGGAAATTCATGACAAATTCAAGAGGTGAAAAAAGAGGTGAGAAAACAGGTGAGATCTAACCTCTTCACCTAAACATTATTTTTGGGTCCTTTACGCTCATTACGATGAAGAAGTCTTGACAAAACATGTACGAAGAAGTCATGAAAATTCATGAGGGTGAGAAAAGAGGTGAAAAAACAGGTGAGATCTCACCTCTTCACCTAAATTATATTTTTGGGTCCTTTACACTCATTACGAAGAAGTCTTGACAAAACATTTACGAAGAAGTCATGAAAATTCAAGAGGTGAAAAAAGAGGTGAGAAAACATTTACGAAGAAGTCATGACAAAACATTTACGAAGAAGTCATGAAAATTCAAGAGGGTAGAAAACAGGTTAGAAAACAGGTTAGATCTAACCTTCTACCCTAAATTATATTTTTGGGTCCTTTACACTCATTACGAAGAAGTCTTGACAAAACATGTACGAAGAAGTCTTGACAAAACATTTACGAAGAAGTCATGACAAAACATATACGATGAAATCATGACAAAACATTTACGAAGAAGTCTTGACAAATTCACGAGGTTAGAAAACGTGTTAGATCTAACATGCTAACATAAACATTATTTTTCAATACTTTTTCAGCACTTTTCCGTAGTTATATATGAAAGACAATTCGAGATAAAAGTCATAGTACAATGGAATAATATGTTGCACACCATTTGTTGTGAACCAAACTTGAAAGTCAGAGAAACTGTTACTAGGTGGTTCGTAGAATTTAGAAGCAAAGTCATAAAAGTCCTTACCAATACATAGAAAACTATTGTTGCTTGAACTGAAACTTGCATGACACATAACATTTTGAGGGTCAAACACGTTTCTATAAACTGTCAAATCTGCTGGTGGAAGTATAAATTGAAATGGACCATCTGGTGGTAATGGTTCGTTCTGGTTTAGTAACCGAAGAAATTGTGCCCAAGAACGTTTGTCTACTTTCCAAAATAAAAACTCTGTATCTCTTGGAGGGTTAATTTCAATCTTTTGAAATGAAACGGTGGAGTTCATCTTGTCATATTCTAGTTTCAGATAGTATGTTCCATTTAGTAAAGAGTCGTATTTTTCTTGAAATTCCCAATAATATTTGTTCATTTGAGTTTGAAAGTCATTTAGAGTTTTCTCAAGACTTTCGTCTGAACGAACTGTAAAGATTCTCATTTCGTCAAATTTGTCTATTAGACCATCAGAACCTTTATACTGCCCATGAAAATATACTGCGAACATAAATGCGTTAGTTCTATTTGAAAACAAAACTCTTCTAAATCCTATTGCCTTTGCATCTGAAGGACTTTGAAGCCAACGAATTGGATAGTCAAACCTGTATGTTCGGGATGAAATTTCTTCATCTGAAATAGTCCTACCAGCATTTGTAAAGATATAGTCTAACGGTTTTGTATCTGCTACTTTTGTTCTTTGTTTTTCAACCTGAAGCATTTAATATATGTAAAAATATATTGTTTTAAAATGGTATGCCATTTCATATTTCTCATCTAACAAACAAGTTTCCCAACGGTCTTCTCCAACAAACTCAGCGTACATTTCAAATAAAATTAAAAAATGTCACTTTTTTGAAAATAATTTTTTATTTCATGCAATGTTTTATTTCTGTGCCGTCTTCAAGTATGCCCCAGTACTTACGCTTGGAGAGGACATGAACTTCGGAAAATACCTTATCTAGCTTAAAACAGCCCATCTTTTCACCGACCATGCCCATTTCAATGAGTTTGTTGTACCCTTCTTCGTTCGTCATGAGTGCGTCAATGTTCTCATAGTAAACCTTCACTTTGGATTTGACTTCGGAGAAGAATTTGTTGTAGTTGTCAAGGACTGCCTTTGCGAACTGAGGGTAAGACCAATGTTCGACAATAGGTTTTAATGTGGTTACTAAGCCACTTTGACCTTGAGTGAATTCGTACTTCAAAACAAAAGGAGAAAACCTTTCAACAAAGTTGTCGACCTTCTCATAATGTTTACTCTTCATCTCTTGAGGTTTCTTAATGGAATATCCCCATGTCGAATTCATAAGCAATTTGAGTGTCATTGCAAGTTTGGGGTTTGAAGCTTTCCTAATATCATACAGTTGTTGTATGACTTTTCCAACTGTATAGTTCCTTCCCGGGAACTCACTATCTTCGTTTGGAATTCCAGTCGGAATATATTGGACAAACCTCATGTACGCAGCGTTAAGGTCGACATAGTATATCTTTTCGTTTGAGTCGAACTTGTCGCAACCAATTGGTCCAGTTTGTGGAAATTCAAGTGAGTCTCTTATCTTCTGAGAAACTGTTATGTCATAAACATCGTCGAAGGCAACCTGTTTCATCATAAAACCTTCTGACCTAACCAGATGCTTTACCAATACAAATTTTGCCCGTCAAATTGGATGTCTCATGGAGTTTGTTTGATCAGCATGCGTTGACAAGTTCTAGCAACCTCATTGGAAGTTCTTCTGTTAGGTTTTGTATCCGAACATTCCAAACTCCTTGTGGGCTCTGTGTTTCTTTGTACTAGAAGTTTGTCTGGAACACTTTTGGTCTTGCTCAACAATGAAAAGTTTGTTTCGTCTTTTGGTACAAATTTTTACTGTCAGCTTGTCATCTGGATTGGTTCCAACAAACCTTTCTCGAAAAAGAATGTTTACAGCTCTGACAATGTTGCAACTTGCCTTTTCCGAACAATGGGTTTGTAAGACTTTCCGTCAACATGAAGTGGTTGTGGACAATTACATCATCTTCAACCATGGTAAATTGAACTCAACAAATAGTCCGTAATGTGAAGAACCTTTAGCTGTAGGTATGTTGACTCGGATATTGAACATTGCCAACGTGCAGATTTTGCCCAATTGAACCTTCTGGAGAATGTAACCTTCGTCTTCACACATGAGCTCAAGATAACTGTCATCTTTCTTCTCTGTAATCAAGACCGAGTTTTCCTGAGACATGTAAGAATTGCAGGTTCTTGAACAATTGTTTTCAAATTGAATTGTAAATTCCATACCTTGTCAAGTCAATGTCGACTTATTTATGAACGGGAAGTATCCGCATGTTTGTTCTGACTAGCTTGAGGGTTAGGTTGGTACCATTCGAACTTGACACTTGCAGATTCCTTCCAATTGCATTCAAATGATCTGAGTCGGATTCAACCATTTTCGTTCTCTCTTCTGTAAGTCTTGAAAGCGTCAAGAAGCATTGCAGCTGTTGTGACATGCCATGTGCATAGTAAATGTGACCATCCAATCTTCTTAATGGTCAATCTAGATTGTATCCCTTTCTTATTTTCCATCTTGTAATGGCAGCAAGTACTCCCATGAAGACTTCTTTGTTTCTTTCCTTCGTCCAAAGTTAACTGTAAAGGTTCGATCCGAGAATGTAAATTTGACTTCTAACTTCACGATATACTTTTCATATCATATCTTGTTCTTTTCCATGGGAGCATGAACCATACCTCTGCCTACCTTTTTTTCCTTCTCAAAGGATGCAATTGTTCGTCATGTTTCCAGTAGAATCTTGGCAAAGCCGTCGTGTCCTTCAACTTGAGGTTCACTAACACATCGAAAGGCAATGTCCATAAGACGTTCTTCTTCTAACTCTCTAGTCTGTTTGGATAATTGCACCGTGCTGTTTCCAAATCCATTTCGTAGCGAAGCACCAGCAATTCTGTCATAGACTTTTATGGTCTTCCTTCCTATATTTAAACTTCTTCGAAACTCTCCAACCATATCTTTGCAACTCTGCTTTTATTGCTAGCAGATTTTCTATCCATTCAATAGGGGGCATTTTTATAAAAATAAAAAAATATTTTTTCTTTACTTTACATAACCGCCTGCTGCCATAAGTCTTTGACGCCAACCCATACCAGCTAATGAAGGTTGACTTTGGTTTTTTCCCAAACTAAACTTTGGTTTTGGTTTATCTTCAGTTTTTGGTTTTTCTTCTTCTATCGGTTTTTTCGTCACTTTCGGTTTCTCTCGATTTACTTCACTGCAGGACAGTTGTGTCGTCAACATCTTCATAAATACTATATGCCATTTGTTTTTTTTTTCCCTTTCAACTTTTGTGTTTGTTGTAAGTTTTAGAATATTTTCGACTCTAAGTCAATGAGATGTTCTTATAATGAACTGTTGGTCAGTGAAGTAAACTTTTCCATCTGTTGTCTCGAAAGCTCCTTCAGACTTCAATATTTATTGTGAGAGTCTGTTTTCTTTTTTGAGATACTTGCGTTTCCATTTTTATGAAAAGTGACTTTGTTTTGTTAGGGTTTTGTATTTCCAGACCTGGACTTTCTATTTGATTTTTTTCTTCTCATCTGTAAGTTCTTTGACAGGTTTTTGACAATGGTTCTGAACTTTTTGTTTGGGTGTCAAATCTACCGTTTCAACTTCTTCGGTCATTTCATGTCAGTAAAAAAATTTTAGTTTGGTTTGTTTTCAAACTGGTTGTTTAGGTTTTTTAAGTCGGCCTAAAACTTCTGAGGTATAGGAAGAACTTGACAAACCCGTTGTGTAACTGCTGAAGCCGACAAATCCATCTTGAACCCCATTTGTTCAATGCTGTATTGTTCATTTCATCTCAGTAAAAAACTTTACATTCCCCACGTTGAGGCGGTTGAGGTTGGTTATTTGTTTACCCACTGTTGTGCATGGTTTATCCTTGTTAAAGAATCTTTCACCTTGGTCCATATAGTGTCCCTGTGTGTATAGTAGTCATTTGTTTGTTATAATAAATATTCCTGCTTTCCTTCCATATTGTCCATCCCATCCTTGACTTTTCCTCTTGTTTCAGGATTTGGAATAAGATTTGTTGCATCTCGTGCTACATCCAACCTTTCTGTACAGTTTGTATAATAGTGTGCTTTCTCTTTCAGTACAATCTAATGTACTCAAAATCTTCCTTCCAACTCCAAATACACCTTGCTATTGTTCCCACGCGGGCAAAAATCTGGATGCAACTCCTGCTAATGCGCCAAATAAACCCATTTCTTATAGGATAAAAAATGACGAATCCAAACAAGGACCCTATGTTTCTAAAGCGACAAAAGAAAGCACTCATGGTAAAAATCTTTAGTTCAACACCAAATGCTTGTTTATGGATATCTTGGAAAACATTCCGAGTAATAGAGAAGATGGACCACCATATGGTAATATTTGTTGGTCAAAACACAAGATAGTGTGAAGCCAATACCATTACAAGTCCAAAGCTATTTTAGATATCTTAGCACTTTGACAATATTCGTTGACAAAATACCATCCAACAAAACTGACATCTGACTGTGAAAGTTCTTTCAAATCAATGATGTAAAAAAACTATCTGCGTTCAAAAAATGTAAACCAAATATTTCATTGTCCCGACACAAACCATTTCTGCTCTTGTGTCATTGACGTTGTATAAAAAATGTAAGAGACCTTAAACAACCACAAGTGTGGTGAAGCAAATGAAATGTCATATACGACAAATATAGACACTTCTCCATGGCAAAGATGAGAACAGTTTTAATATTTACAATAGCCTGTAAACAAAAAGGTTGGGAAACCACTCCCCTGAAGAATGAAAAACACCCTGACTTAGAGAAAGACTATATATTTTAATAATTTTAGTCAAAAGAGACAAACAAGAAGAATGCCGGGCTTCAAACTTAAGAAAGGCGAAAAGTAAAATAGAATAACCTAAACGCGACCCATATGAAATACTATTGACTATGACAACAATGGGAACCCGCAGGTACTCACATTCGTGTTCGTAAAAATAGAAGAAAGTATACAAGAAATATTATGAAGTTTTGGCAACCATGGCAAAAATGTACACACTGCAAGCAGAAGAATAAACTACTATGTCAGACCTCGTTTCAAACTTGTCAAAGTTCAAGTGGTATACTTTCAAAGACACGTTCCTAACAAATATAAGACAACTCCGACGAAATATGCTAAAGAAGTTGAAAATGACGACTAAGCATTTCTATACCATGCGTAAACTGTCATGTAAGGTGGCATGTCGTCTTTACTTTGTCCCGTTGTTTGGCGTATATCCCCGAAACGCGATGTGTATGGTTTCCATCTCCTGAGTGTTACCCCAGAAACAATTTTAAGCAAACTGACGCGTTGTCTTTAACATCATATCCTTTACCTTTTGTCTTGCTGACCAATCCCAAATTTATGCTTATGCCAACCTGCTTGAGTGTACTTAAATCTATGTAGTGACTATGTGCAGGTAAATTTTCACCTGAAAATCGTTTTTACTTCCACCTGTTTCCTTTGAAGAGTTTGCACAATACAAAAACCTGTCGACTATTTGAGTCCAAGTTCCAAAACCAAGTACTACTTCTGGTCTGGTAGAGTTCATTGACGTATAAATAGAGCCTGTAGGATATAATGTTTGAAGTATTTCTTGTCTTTAATGTTTGAAGCTCTGTTTTGTCTGCTTTCTTATCTAACATTGCTGGTAGTTCATATGCTTCAAAGTTTCTGGCATGACTTTCAATGTTCCTGCAACTGTTATCTAAATTGTTTAGTGTATCTTTTACGCTTGTACTTGGATTCTCTAAAGGTCACTTGAACCAAGGTCAAAGTTCAATATTATGTGTCTGCTTGTAAAAGTTGTAAAAACTTGTATGTGTATGGTCTTATTTGCTTTCTTCTCTAACTCATCGTTAACATAAGTTTTCTCTGCTTTAAGGTCTAAAACATCCTGAAACCCATCCTGTATCGGCTTTAGTTTTTAAAATCTTCGATGTCCATTCATGGTACCAGTCAACCCTTTCTTTCATTTCGTTATCTTTTCATCCACATATTCCTTATCCGCTTTCTTCTCTAACTTACTAGCCACATATCCCTTATCTGCTTTCTTTTCAAGGCTAACGTTTAAGTCTGTTATTTCAGATATAGAATGTATATGAGTCTTTTTAGAATATTCGTTTTCAGCTCTTGTCACTTCACTTGACATTTTTATTGTCAACATATGTTTTGTCTGCTAGTTCAGGATGAGTATGTTCTTTTGTTGCAATAAGCATTGTTAGTCTTTCTTCTTCTTTGCTATTGAATCGTCACATATTCTTTGTCAGCTTTGTTGTCACATCTGTTTTCAAAAGAAGTTCATTTATAGGTTTCTCGTTTAAGTTCCTTTTGTTGGATTTATACAGACAGTATTGTTCTTCTTGTCTTGAAATAGAAACTCATCTGTCATTGGTTTAATGTCAGTTTTAAGTTTCCTTCTTTCAATGACTCAGATATCTTAGAATAGTTTTGAAAAGTTTGTTGTGTTCTTATTTAGAGCTTGCATAATGAGTTGTCGGTTGTGTTGTATTTCTCTTATGGAAGCAATATCTTTCGACATTTTTATTCTAGATAAATATGCTTCCAATAGAAAAAGAAAATTCAAGAGTTGCTACAACTAAACCATTAGATGAACTTTTACTAATGTCGGTCAAAAGTTTGAGACAGAGACCGTAAAGATGAAGGCTATCGTTTTGACTACCCATTAAGATGGTTAAGAGACCCATCTGCCACAAAAGCTATTGGCTTTCGTAGAATGAAGTTCATTTCAGACGCCATACATGGTTTCCCATTTACGGTCGGTTTTGAAGTTCGATACTATAACAAAGAAAAACGTATGTATGAGAAATTTGAACAGGGAAAACTTTTACAAGTTAGTTTGCTTGTAAACTTAGAAACAACTCTTCAAGCTTTTCAAGAAAAAATAAACGATATCTATATCGAATATGCAAACCAGTATACATTGACGAGGGAGAGTACCATCTCGATATTATTTATGACAGGAAAAATGCAACTGTTAAAATCAATAGAATAGAAGACCTTGGAGAAAACGTTTATATTTCTACAAAATATAACAACTTGCATGGTATAGATTTATGAGGATGTTAAATCAGCCTGCAGCATATCCAGTACACCCAGACTTTTATGAAGTCGAAACCTAATGGAACATATGAAATGTTTTCGACCAAGATGCTATTATTGTTCATGCTTCATTTTCTGGCGCCAAAACTCTTTTGTTATGCTTGGCAAATGACTTTTACGAAAACTACCAAAGTTATACGAACCACCAAGTGGAAGTATTTCAGACTTTCAAGTATGGTTTACTACAGATGGAAGAAAAGAATAATTCCATTATACCATGCGTTTACTTAGAACTTAGTTTCATATACAACTACTATCGAACGGTAAAAATATAATTTTTTATACGGTTGAGGTGTGTGGATTTGGTTGCCAACTAGACTGTGGTGCAGGTTCAGGCTGTTGTATAACAGAGCTTGCTCTTCTGGTTCAGGGTCTTTAGGTATAATACCAACGAACTGACCTACTCTTTACCACATTTTTGACTCCGTTCCAAATTCCTCTTCCTACGGTTTTTATTCCATCCCATATACCTCTTCCAACATTTCGAAAGAAGTTTCCTATCTTACTGAAGAAACCCATTTTACTATATGTAAAAATCTAATGTCCGCCTATCTCTTACGTTTCCTGTTGAGTTCCATAGCATTCTTTAACTGAGCTCATACATTCTGTTTCTCCTCTGGTAGAAAACATATTCTGGGTCAACTCCTGTGTTCGCGTCAATCTGCATAAAGTTGTTTATATCCCACTTCAGGGTTTGTATAAAACTCTTTCATCTCATATTTGCATACCATGGTGGCAAACTAACGCAGCGTCATTTGACATGGCAGTTTGCATTTGTACATCTGTTGGCACTTGCCATAGTTTGCCATTGCAGTTTGTATTCTAACTTCATTTGGAATATTCTCTGGGTTTGGTTGTCCAGGTTGCTGTGCATTCGCTAAGTTCTGTGCGTCCATTTAATATTAGATAAAAATATCTCTTAGAGTACATATACTGGACATTTGCAGGCATTGGTTCATCTTCATATTCTCTGTACTTTTCTGCCACGTCAAAGAAATAAATGACACAATGGAAAAAACTAAAACAAGTAGTCCTATTTCAAACCACATTTACTTCTAATAAAATTTCTTTGTTATGACACTTTCTCCGGTTATAGGACCTCTCTCATATTCTATCTTGTCATATCTAAACTCATAGTCATGTATGTCCTCTAACCATCTCATAACGGTTCCACCACTTTTATCGGATGTAAAGTAAAAGCATGGATGGTTATGTAAAACGTCTAAAGTTTCTAAAGAGTCTCTCAAAGTCCAGTCTACTTGGTATTGAAAATCCCATGTGTTTATAGAACGGCGGGTCCACTATAAAGAAAACATTTTCCTTGTCTTTATATTTTTCATACAATCTGTCCAATAACATCTCACAAACTCTATACCCTCAATATATTTTTCTATGTCCTCTTTGAAAACATTTGTATAGTTAAGTATAAAACTTTTGACATAAGTGTTTCAATGTCATGAACTCTTATAGAACCACTTATAATAGTCTAGCAGATATACTTCCCAGTCTATATATTCTGCTTTTTTCAAAACCTCTCTCACAATATTTTTCTTATCTAATGGTATACGTTCCATCTTACCTATAGGTATCTTTCTTTTAACTCTTTCATATATTGTTTGTGTCTGGAATATGTTTGAGACGGTCCATATAGTTGTCGAAGTCATTGCATATAATCTTTGAGTCTGGGAATATTGTATGGCACAATGGGATATATAGAAACTTCCACCGAACAAATCTACAAATGTTAGACCATTCGGTAGTTTCTTAAGTTCTCTCAATATAATATCTTTACATTTACTCTTATTTCCAAAGAACGGTAACGGAGGTTTTGTAAAATTCATTTATATATAATAATAAAAATGTTTTTACCCGAAAAGTGACAGAAAAGTGACAAAGCATGAAAACATATATAATTTGTGAAAAGCGACACATTATATAATGTTTTCGACCCAGAAGAAGGCTTCTTCCCAGAAGCAATGGAGGAAGAAGAAGAGTCCTCCGAATTCACACCAGAAGACTAACAATTTTCCGAATAAAAACTTCATTTATACTAAACATCTTCAGGGCTAGAGGGCGCAACGCGCCTGGAGGCCCCACTACCTTTTTTTTTTTTGATATTAATATTTTCTAGAATTTTCAATCTTGGAAAATTATTGCTTTATTGGATAATAGATATTTAGTTTAATCGGAGGCCATGGATCTTCTTGTGTCGAAGATGCTCGTATTTTCAATATGTTTTCAAGCAAACAATTCATTCAGGTATTCAACAAAAACATTTGGTGTAGTTAGCACAGCTGTTGTATGCATAGCAAGCAAATGTATTGTATTAAATGCATTGTATAAAAAATGATTTAATTTGATAAAAACTTTGAAATATTTATTTTATCAAAAATTTAATTGTTGCAGTGGCAGTCAGCTCCACACTTGCATCCTTCGTTGCAATTGCATCCTTCTCCGCAGTGGCAGTCTGGAGAACACTTGCTATCCTTTGTGCAGTGGCAGTTGCTTCCACACTTGCATCCTTCGTTGCAGTAGCATCCTTCGTTGCAATTGCATCCTTCTCCGCAGTGGCAGTCTGGAGAACACTTGTTATCCTTTGTGCAGTGGCAGTTGCTTCCACACTTGCATCCTTCGTTGCAGTAGCATCCTTCGTTGCAATTGCATCCTTCTCCGCAGTGGCAGTCTGGAGAACACTTGTTATCCTTTGTGCAGTGGCAGTTGCTTCCACACTTGCATCCTTCGTTGCAGTGGCATCCTTCTCCGCAGTGGCAGTCTGGAGAACACTTGTTATCCTTTGTGCAGTGGCAGTTGCTTCCACACTTGCATCCTTCGTTGCAGTAGCATCCTTCGTTGCAATTGCATCCTTCTCCGCAGTGGCAGTCTGGAGAACACTTGTTATCCTTTGTGCAGTGGCAGTTGCTTCCACACTTGCATCCTTCGTTGCAGTAGCATCCTTCGTTGCAATTGCATCCTTCTCCGCAGTGGCAGTCTGGAGAACACTTGTTATCCTTTGTGCAGTGGCAGTTGCTTCCACACTTGCATCCTTCGTTGCAGTGGCATCCTTCTCCGCAGTGGCAGTCTGGAGAACACTTGTTATCCTTTGTGCAGTGGCAGTTGCTTCCACACTTGCATCCTTCGTTGCAGTAGCATCCTTCGTTGCAATTGCATCCTTCTCCGCAGTGGCAGTCTGGAGAACACTTGTTATCCTTTGTGCAGTGGCAGTTGCTTCCGCATTTACAACCTGGGCAACATTGGCATTTGAACCATTGGGACTTGCCGGCGTTTTGCTTGTTGCAATCGCATGTTTTCTGTGAAGACATCTTCAAAAATGACCTGAGATATTTTTATAGGAACTCAAATTTATTTTCAATACAAAATTTCCTCGCTCTCAAAAAATCTTTCTCAAATTTTTAATTCAATGTATGGTTTTAACAAATATACTTATCATTATCTAAGCATCAATAATCCTTCAAAAAAATCTAAGACGTAAATCTTTTGAATTTTTCAAGATTTATCTTCTCAAAAATATTTTGCTAGTGTCAAGCCGCCAGAAGAGAAAGCGTATGATTCGTATTGATGAATTTTTTAATTGTGAAAATAAAAGAATGCAAGTTACTTACTATTGGAGGTTGTTAATACCTTCATATATTGATGAAAATTTCAAATTTTTGAAATTATCCACAAGTTATTTTCGGACTTTTGGTTTTAATCTATTTAAAAAAAATATCTATTATATAGATAGTATTTTATTAAGAACAAAATCTAAAATATTTAAACTTCAAAATTCACTTCAGATGGAGTTTCAGATATATTTATTTTCGTCACAGATGCAGCCGGATACTTAAAACATGGGAATTTGATTATTTTCAAATAAATAGCTCCTCCTAGAAGGAAAGTTAATGATCCAATCAATCTAAAGTAGCTTTTATCAGTCCATCTAACTCCAAACTTTTCATCTGATCTCAATATGAATTTTCCATTGAAAGCATGATAAATAATCAAATCTATAATCCATGCAATTGATCCACTGATCATTTCAACAATAGTGAATCCTACAGCATTAGTAGTCATGATAGTTCCTGTTGTACAGCCATTATATACACAAGTAATCGGGATATAAATCAAAAATAAAAGAATAATCGTCAAAGAATGAAAAGTCAACAAAATTGAAGAACAAAAGCTTTCATGCAAAGAAGCAAATGAATGTTCAGGTAAGAAATTCGCAATTGGATAGAATCCGAAAAGAACAAGTAAAAATCCATATATTCCGTCAATTCCTGTAAATAACCAAGGAGAAACATCATTTTCATGTAAAATTTTTTGGATAATGATAGTTCTTATTGACATGATTAGCTGTGCAATTAACTGAAGAATGGTAGGAAGTAGCTTTGCTTTAAATTGGGAGCCTAAAAGAACTCCAATTGAAACGAATATAATTCCAAGTGTTACGATTCCGAGTGCAAACCATTGATATGCATAATGAATTGGAGTCATAAATATGTTCTGTATAATAATGACAAAAAGTAGATCGAAATATCTAATTGCAATTGAAATTGATCCCGTATTCTCTGAAATTGCAAATGAGTAGATTGCAGATATCAATATATCTAATAATGCTGGTAGAACAATCATTAAATAGATGTATAACGGAATGTGTGTAATTTTTGGATAATTTTTTGGATCTATCAAAGTTTGAATATAATAAACTAATGTACAAATGGAGATGCCAATAGTCATTACTAGTGTTCCTATCCACGGTCTATCAAAATTAATATATGGACAGCCACTTTTATATCTTGACTGTCTGGAGTAGAAGAGTGTTCGCATATAGTAACTTGCTAAGCTTCCCAACATCGAGCCTGTGATATACAAAATCCTTCTTGGCTTTCCGAAATCGACTTCTTTTTCCATTCAAAAAAACTTTTCATACAGTTAGATTCAAAATATTTAACCTGAGTAGGGGTAATTTTAGCTAAAAGTGACACACCTATAAAAAGTGACACGCCCGTGAAGGGTGTGATTACCGATTGGTAATTTCGACAGTTTAGAATTTAAAATTTTTTATGGAACTGTTGCGAGTTTCATAAAGAATTTAAGGAATATAAGCAAAGATTTGAATCAAAATCTTCGAACTAAGCCGCTCGCTTCGCTCGCGCAAATTACAGAATTTGGATGCAATACCCCTCAATTCATTGTTGAGAATGCCAAGTCTTTTCAAGATAAAATTATTACAGATTTCCACCGAGAGAGGGTCAAAGTTGCTATTTGTCACTTTTCCACAAGAATATAATGGGGAAAAAGTTATCATATAGTTGATCTCATTCACTGAGGTGAGAGATGCATGTAGTGTAATTTGATAAACAGTGGGATTGCTGCTCTAAGTCCTAGGTTCGAGATACATTGGCTTCATTTTTCTCTTTTTTATTGACGTAAACTATTCAATTTTTGTGTTATCCATTCAAATTTCAGAATTTTTTTTGCAGATTTCACGCTACATTCGAAGTTACCTTTTGTAACAACCACCACCGCCTACGAAAGACGAAAGTGTGTCACGATTTCACCCGGAAATCCGACGGTTGTTTAAGAGTAAGCACTTTTGGCACCTACTCGATTTCCACCTTCAAATTTATACAACATTATAAAAATTTATGAATAAAAACTTGATATAAAATAACATTTTTATTTTTACTTAAAAAAGGTTTTTGATAATAAATTTATTTTATTTCGAAAAAGTAGCAATAATCGTAAAAGGGTATTGATAGGCTTGCTAAAGTAACTAATTTTAGCTGTCAAATACTTTTGTATTTTGAAGTAAATTAGTATAAATTTGTTTTTACTTTTATTTCGAAAAAGTAGCAATAATCGTAAAAGGGTATTGATAGGCTTGCTAAAGTAACTAATTTTAGCTGTCAAATACTTTTGTATTTTGAAGTAAATTAGTATAAATTTGTTTTTACTTTTATTTCGAAAAAGTAACAATAATCGTAAAAGGGTATTGATAGGCTTGCTAAAGTAACTAATTTTAGCTGTCAAATACTTTTGTATTTTGAAGTAAATTAGTATAAATTTGATATTATTTTAACTCCCTTTGAAAACCTCAATTTTCCATACAGAGGGAACGGGAATAGCATCCAATATTCCCTGAGAATGGTTGCGCATTCTCAGTTCCCTCTATATTTCGAACGAAGCTCTCATCGGTCTTTTTTTTAATACTAAACGTTTTTTTCCCTGTCACTTTTAGCTAAAATTTGGGTTTGCCGAATCAATCGGATTTCTGAAAAATTCAGTAAAAAAAATTCAATGGGGTATTTCTATTTTGCCCTGGACACGATAGGAGAAAGGTAAGCTGGACAGTTTTCGGTTAAATGCATCTTCGAAATATGGATAGTGACCAAAAAATATGATTTATCAGAACCAAAATTTAAATTAACTTAACAATCAGCTGTGTAAATATCTCACATACATCTTCAGCTCATTTTCTGTTTTAGCTGCATAATTTGATGCAAAAAAAAGATAAAAATGAAAAAAAAATAATATGAAAAAGTTGAAGAAAGACAAAATAGAGCTAAATAACTTGAGCTAATTTTCATATTAGGCAGCAATATAGGCAATAGATAGTTGGAAAGAAGTAGCACATTCAATGAGGGATTAATACCAATTTTTGGAATAGGAAAGTGATAAGCAAGAAGTCAACAAGGAAGATATAATAAGAAAAATCATATTTTAAACACAATACATAACACAAAAAATGAATCCTAAAAAATTATTCATGCCCATGGCGGAATAACATACTTATATTGTCCTCGTGGCGCTGCGTTGACATTTGATTGTTTTGGTGGATAAGCCCGAGGAGGTATTTTGTTTGCGAAGCAATATCTCGGGGATGGTCTTGGAGCATAGTAGTTTGCTGGTGGCCATCTGGCTTCTGCTGGAGGTTGTGGCTTGTAAATCTTATTATGGATTGGTTGTTTTTGTGGATTTACATTTTCATCATTTTGTCTGTGAATTATATGCCTTGGAACTGGTTTAGGCTTTGGTTGGATGATTATTGGTACCTTTGGCTGTTGTATAATTGGTGGAACACTAGGAGATCTCTGTGATAAAGGTTTGCTCTCACGTCTATCAGATTCAATTTCATCACTGATTTTGAGCTTCTTTGGTGACCACCAATCATGATCAGCAACCATCATTAATTCTCTTGTGGATATTAAATCAGCGTCTTTTTCTGTTGCTGGACCTCCTTTGACATGTAATCTTTCTGCCATAGGTCTGACCAAATCCTTATCATCTTCATAGTTTGGGGCTGGGAATGCACACTGATTGATCTTTCTTGGAACTTTGATTGTTGGTAAAATATCAAAATCATCATGAGAATGTAAAAGTTGCTGTTCTTCTGGGAGCAAAGAAGCAATCAAGTGCATTCTATTCTTAATGCATGGCATATTCATAAGTTCCTCAGAACTTGGTCTGTTATCAGGATTTGTTTGAAGTAATAAGTTGACAATATTCTGAATCTCAGATGAATAACCGTTTCTAATTGGGCCAATTCTACCAGCAAGAATACGGCGGCCTAACTCCTCTGTTGAATTTGCAATGAATGGGAAGGAAAAGTTGAGCATTTCATAGAGAACTACTCCAAGAGACCACATGTCACACTTGGCATCGTATGGGCGACGACGCCAGATTTCAGGTGCAAGATACAATGGTGTACCTATCTGAGTTTTAGCGAATTGATGAGAGTGGAGGATTGTACTAATTCCCAAGTCACCAATTTTAACTAAATCTGGTGCGCAAAGAAGTAAGTTAGCACTCTTGATATCTCTATGAACAACTCCTTTCTCATGGAGAACTCTGAGACCTTCTGTAACTTGAATCAGGAATCTCCAAATATCATCTTCAAGGAGTGGTCTATTTGTCCTTTTCCTTCTATCAATGAGTTTGGAAAGATCTCCTAAGCGTGCGTATTCCGTAATAACGCATAAACGTGTTTGTAATGCAAATGCTTCATAGAAACTTATAATGAATGGTGAGTTAAATGATGCCATCAATCTGATTTCGTTGACTGAATCTTCTAATTCTCTTTTGCACATTCCTGCTGTATTAACAATCTTAACAGCATATGATTGATCATTAGCTATTCGTTTCGCTTTGTAGACTGTACCGTATGAACCCTTTCCGAGAACCTTCTCTTGTAGAAAACCAGGAATATTCATTGGTGTACGTTTAAGAAATCTTTTATTCAATTTTTGAGAAGAATATTTTTCAACAGATTTTACAAATTATATTGAATTTGAAAATGGCAGATGTTCGATTGCAATACAGAATTTTCGGTTTTCAAGAAATTTTATAGGAAATTGTGCTCAAATAGGAAGAGTAATATAAACTAGAACTCTGGAAGCCAAAATCAAAAATAATACTTTATATAATTATTCAATCAAGTGCATCCAAAGTTCAATCTTTGATTTTTTTTGAAAATTGATCTCATATCTGCAAAGATATGATTTGAGTTTGAATTATATCTGTTTTTAAAGATATAGATTAGTGATATATTACGTCCATAATTCTGTATTATTGTTTCTTTTTGAAGAGATTTTGAGATTTCAAAAAAATGAAGACCAAAATAGCTATTAATGAATATAACAAGTATAAAACGCACACTTTATTTCTTAGAAGATCCACTAAGGAATCTAGTTACAGAGATAATGAAAGAAAAGAATAAAAGCCAGAGAAGAAGCGCCTTGTTGTTAGTGAATTCTTCATATCCTGTGTATTGGAAGAAATCCTCAGCGCTTGGAAGTACTTTTTCTTCTTCAGATAAATTAATATTTTCTTCAACTGGTTGAACAATAGAAATCACGTTCATAGATTTGAGTTTAACATCAATTGAATCATTGGATGTCTCCGGATCAGGAATCTTAAACTTTGGAATG
Source organism: Trichomonas vaginalis G3 (assembly GCF_026262505.1). Taxonomy (NCBI): domain Eukaryota; phylum Parabasalia; order Trichomonadida; family Trichomonadidae; genus Trichomonas; species Trichomonas vaginalis. The sequence continues at coordinate 12,818,517 of NC_067205.1, forward strand.
CATTTCGGAACAATTTTTAGATTTCTAACTTTGTTTCCTGACTTTGTTGACTCTTCGTCAGCACCTATTGATTGTAGTGATGGCGAAATTGTCAATCCTGGGTTTGACATCTTAAACAAACTCTCTTCTGTCGAACTTATCGAATCAAACTCGTTTTCTGCCAATTTATGAATGGGAGCAACAACAGCAATCTCTTCCTCGTTGTTTGGTAACTGGTCTGTTTTGGATGGATCGTTGATTTTGATGTCAAATTCGGTACTTTTCGATTCTGGAATCACAAAGTCGGCGAATTTGCATGTAATGATATCATCGATCGCGGTTTTGATGATCTTGGCGCGTTTGGTCTTCATGGCCCACTTAACTTTCGAGTCAAACTCGACAATTAAATTTTCGCCATCATAATACGTTTTTCTGAGGTAAGTAGTGAGTTCTTCATCGACAATATTGGTGGACAAGTCTTTGGTAATGTAAACGCGCTGTTGGGATATGTAAATATACCTTCTTTGGTAAAATAATCCTCCGACCACTTTAAACTTGACTTTTTCCATGAAACCGGCCTGGCAACCGTCACTGATAATTGTATTGAAGTAGTATTGCTTGGCTGTCTTAGGATCTGTAACTTTGTTTTTCCTGATATGAAAAATTGTTCGTTCTATCAATTCGCTTTCGGAAGAATTCTTGACTTCTACTGGTACGCAACGCGATATATTCTGGCGAACGTATGTTTCTGTAATTTGAGGTATTTTTTCTGATAAAAATTGAAATGCGGCGATTTTACCCCAAGCATCGAGAGAATAAGCCGAAATTGACATTTTGTTTGCAAGTCTGAAGTTTTCTAAGTAATTTGCGATTGTTGTTTCAGGATAATTCCAAATATCTATTGGAGGAATTTTTTGAACGATAAATAATGTATCATGGAACCAGCCTTGAACGCATAATGGAAGGGAGTATGAAAGCATCTTGTAAACAATGTTTTTCTTGCCTTCGCGTTGATACTGGTAGCCCATTAAATAAACTAGAGGAATGTCATTAAGAACGTCGAACATAATGTGGAATACTGGCTTCAAAACATCTATTTGCTTTTGAGAATATGTTTCGCATTGCTTGAAACCGCATAAAACAAAGCGAGGCATGGCTTTCAAATTAATTTCGCCTTTTGCACTAATTGAGCCGATAGTTTTAGTATCTTCGAGAACGTCAAAGTTTCCATTTGCTTGTTGCTCTATTATAATAATGTCTCCGTAATGAAAAACGTCAATTTTGTTTTTAAGTCCTTCTTTTAACTTTCCAATTGTAGATTTCTCTGGTAAATTCATACTGGCAAAGAGAATTTTGGCATTGGACATAAAGCTTACATTGACGGCTTTCATTTTTAAAATTGGATTAAATTTTTAGAAAAAGTGACGTTTCCGATGTCAAATTGTAAACTATTCAATATTAAGAGCACATTAAAAAAACAGAAGATAACAATACTTAAGAGCTTCGGATGAATCTGGCAAATTACATTACTCGAAACAGATCAGAGGACTCTTTATTGTCTAAATAATAATGAATAACTAAAATATATAACTCTAATATACGTGTTAACCATTCCAAGATATGAATATACTTGCCTTATTTCTATGAATGTTATATTTAAAGTATTGCATAGTAGTAAGTTCTTTGGATGAAGAAAGCTAAAGATATTGCCTTATAAGGAATGCAAGAATGGTGTGTTACTATGCAATAGCTTGTAAATCTTTATTTTTTGTATAAACATTTTGTTCTTTATGTAAGACAATATGAATTCAATTACATCGGCATGAGAATTGAAATTATGAATCCGATTAGTGATGAACATGATTTGACTTTCCAATGCAAGTATGAATTTGAGGGAAAATTTAAATAGATTGCAATTATTGATTTTGATGACAGATTTGTTGTATGAAAAAAATCTTTTCAGATCCCAATTCGTGTGTTTTCAATATTATTAGATAGTTGTTTATGTCAATGTTACAATATCACTTTCCAACTCCTTCAATTTTGTATAAAAAAATGACGCGTTCTCCAACTTTGATTCTCTCGCACTTAATTAAAACTAAAATCCTAGAAGATAATGGTGCGGATGAAGTCCTAACATTGCTTGAGCATGATGCTGCATCTTCCATCGCTGTAACAACTGTTTCTTCTTTCTCTACCGATGGAAGTTTCCCAAGACTTGACTCAGAATTCAAAATAAACTGGATGATGCAAGCTATAGCGTATTGCTTTTCATTATCAACGCTATATCAAGATGCTATTTCAACAGCTTTAGATATCTTTCATCGCTGGTTGACTAGCTCTAACTTTTTCAAGGATAAAGAAACACACAACAAGTATGCTCAACAAATCTTTCGTTACATGTCATTAGTTGTTGATTTTCAAAATGATAATTTATATCCAGGTGCAAGACAGAAACTGATTGAAAAATTGCAGCGTGTTTTACGTGATTGCATTACAAAATCGAGTTATTTCGACGAACAAACATGGGATACTTTAATTCGTGTCCTAATTGGCTGTTCTGACTTCCTAACAACAGAATACATTGTTCAAACACTGTCAGATACTATAAGAATTCCTCTTCTCGAGAAATTCTTGGAATTGACATTTTTAACAATTTCTTTTTCGAAATTGACAACAGAAACAGTTTGGGAACTAATCAGGAAGTATATCTCAAAGTGGGCCTTTATTGAACAGTTTATGCATAAATGGAGCCTCGCAATCCAAAACGAATACGAAATAATTCTGACAACTTTATTTAACGATAAACTACAGAAGAACGAGAACATTGATAGGAATATAATATCCGGTGCTGCTTTCCGTATCTCCCAGTACACAAATTCCGTCAATCCTGATGAAATTTCCAAAGAAATTCCGTTATTTACCATTTTCTCTCTTATGTTTGAAAAACTGATGAAGATCAGTCAGAACTTTGTTGAAAAGTGCAAAGACCTTTATATTCCTCGTTTTCCGGCAGATTTGTATTTTTCATTATTTGGCAAAAACATTTTTGAGCCATTTGCCAAGTACGATCCTGTTCTCCTTAAAATCCACTCATCCATTCTTATGTTCATTTGCGGTTCCTGGGACCTTTCCAACTCAAAATGGGAACCATACGTTTTGACAATGGTTTTGAAGTCAATTAAAGAGCAGATGAAGTTCATAACGGTTATGACAGGCTACCAGTTACTGTCAGGATACATGAATGACCAAATTGTCGATTCATTTTTGAATATGTTAGTTGCACCAAATCCAGTCTTCTATACAGATGAAATTTATTACTACAACTATGCAATTATTATACAGCAGTTGTCAGAAGTACGCTTAATTGATCAATCAATTTTCAGAAATATTATTTCTGGAACGGAAGAAGCCAGAACGATGTCTCTTGTATTTAGCATTGTTTCTAAGCAAGATCCATCTCTTTTCGTTGAAGAATTGGCTAAAGTTATTAACAAATATTCTTCATCTTCTTTTGTTGAGAATATCATACTTAATGTCAACTTAATTGTTGCAGCTTCCATTCCATTTAATGATATTTCACTCAAACCATACATGGACATTGTTCTTCCTGTGATTTCTGAAAGAGGATATTCAAATTCTGCTCTTCTTATGTCATTTTTAGTTCTTGTTGCACAGATATCACTGATTGGCAACCAAGTTCTCAAATCTGATTTTACTGAGCAGTTTGTTCAATTCGCTGACCAAAATCAAAATTCTGGTGTTAGCCGCTACATCAATTATACTGTTGGAATGCTTTGTGCGCTTCCTCTTGATACATCCCTTCTTAACAATACCTCGTTTATCCGTGCCGTTCCTCCAAAAGTAGATGACAGATTATTATTAAAGCCTGTGTTCTCAGTTCTTGTCGGAGATGATCATTTGATCTTTCTTGCAGGCGATAAGACCCGTAAATCGTCATTTATTGTTCACATTAGAGAACCAAGGGGTTCATTTGCCTTCGAATTAACAGATGAACCAGCCCCGAACAATTTATCAGAGATACCAAAGCCATCTGATCTTCATCTACCTCCTTCCACCGCTGTCAATCCTGTTGAATCAGATCCATGCAGAATTGAAGGGGCAGAAGACAGAATGATGAAGGTCCATGCAACAGATAAAAGCTATTCAGAGCCAAATACCAAGAAATACCAGCATATTTCCATTCGTTCTGAACAAAAAGACGATGAAGAAGGAAAATTAGTCATGTTACGCCACAAATTCATTGATTTCCTGTTCCAAACTGGTCTCCAGAACAATATTTACAAGGTAGATGATGAATTATCTGTCATTAAACAGTTCGATGTGATCGAATCTGTTCCTATCATTCCAATCAAGCTTATCCACTTATCCCATGAGAAAATTGATGACGAAACACCTTCATATTCACGTTTCAAACAGAGTTTGGGATCATTATTCATTAATAATAATCTTATTTCGGAGAATGGCGGATCATTACAGAGCAGAGTTGCTGATATGGGTGTTTGCAGGCTTAATTTCGATGCCAGAAACACTGAATCAGAAATAGCCGTCATTTTCTCAGAATCATCAATGAATTTGAACACGAAATCGCCAGATTTCCCTCACCACAAGCTCACAATCATCGTAGAGCAACATTCAGCAGATGGATACAGGATCAGCGTTCTTTCTACGAGGAAAGCTTTCGTTTGGACAGAACCTGAATTCAGATTCATCAAATCAGCGAATATTGGAAAGGAAATTGCATCAATTGCGTTCATCTACTTCATGACTGTTAAACCAGAGTCTGTTTTCAAATCAATAGAAATGAGGAACGAATTCTTCCAGAAATTGAACAAAACAGCTCTGAATCCTTTCGAAATTGCAAATAGTCTTCCACCTGATAATTTCAAACCAATTTTGGTTTGATATTAAAATTTTTTTTATCGGAATTTTGTTAGAATAAAAATATATATATTGTATTTTATCTCTCTTTTTCATGATGTCAGTATCAATATAAAAGTTTATAATGGGATCAATAGCACTTCTTATAACCACAAACTGTTCTATCAAAGATTATTTCACGTTGTCGAGATTTCGCAATTAAAAATCTTCAAGTTATTGTCATCCTTACAACGAGCTTTTAGTATTTAGATTGTATTAGGATCTGAGTCACCATCTAAATACTAAATAGAGTTCAACAGCAAATGTATTTCCAAACGTATCTCAATTTTTATGGTTTGATAAACTATTGAAATCAAATATTGTCGAGTCTCATATATAGTAAATATTTTAAAACTAACCATTCATGTTATATTCGAATTAATTAAATAATTCCTCGTCATCATACACTGAACATCTACCCAGTGAAACTACAAATGGGTAATAATTTTTACATAATTTTTTTTTCAACGTTCAAAAATATACATGTAACATATTTACTGACTAGTGGATTTGATGTTAATACTAAGATTTCTTAGGAAATATCATTTAGTCTTATGTTTCTCTAAAATTTCGTGAGAAAATAATTGAACTTTTTATTATCGGTCACTTATTATCATCAGTTCTATTAAGAAAATAATGTTCTTTTTTACTGATTGACTTGAAATCAAAAGAATATGAAATTATAATTTAAATTGTCTCTACCAACTGCATACTGAAGTGCAGTAGATCTGACTTTGTCTCTTGAATTTATTTTAAAGTAGATATATTTAATGCTACAACAAATGAAGATTTAAAATGTTTTTATGTATAAATAAAGAAAAACAATATTTATCTACGAAGAGTGCTATTTTGAGAAAATATATTATGATAATCAAACTTTGTAGAATTGTTATTGCTTAATAAAGGAATATTATTTACACGAAATATCAAATATCGATGATCAAAGTCAATACTTATCATTTTATATCTATTCATATACATTATTCAATATATGAATAGGTAAATATTGAAGTATTAATGGAAATTTGATCTAATGATCGAGAAAATTATGAGACAATATATAGATACCACTGGGTTATTAATGTCCTCTATGGATAAACATTAATCGTTAATCATTGAAACAAGTTTAGCTGAGAAATAATTGTTAGTGTTGATTTACTTCTTATATTTACCATAAAATTTCATACATAGCCTGTTTTTGTAGATTATGTATTTGAGTATGTTGAGGTATTGATAATTCCTTTTTCGAGTGTAATAGTTGTGAACTCATTTTGGAATGATTATTGAATACTGTTTCCAAAATGAAAAGGTATAAGCAGAGCAATCATCATTATTTCATAGAAATAAAAATTCATATATGTATTTCAGTTAAATGATATTATTGATATAAAAGTAAATTGAAAATAAATTTTTTAAAATAGTCCAAAATACAGAATAACAGTGAATGCATAGAGAAGTGATGGTGTGATTTCTGCGTTGATAACTCTGCATTGACATGTAAGGAAGTCACATGAGTATATAGCTTTAGGGTTGAGAAGACATTCTGATATGATTTTACGAATGAATGACATTGTTCGATTCTCGATGATGACACCACATCGGAGATGATCACACCCGAAGAAGAGAGAACTCTCGACGTTAGTGACACACTTAGGGATGTTGATAGTGGTCAGTGAAGAACAGTTCGCAAACGCATATTGTTTGATGTTCGTAACAGAGTCGTCTGGGATAGAGATGCTGATGAGATTTCTGCATCCCATGAATGCGCCTAAAGATATAGTACGAAGTGTCTGTGGGAGATTGAAGAACTTTATCTTTGAAGCTGGTGGGAAGCAGAAGAGGATTGTCTTTGACTTGTTGTAAAGAGCGCCGACATCAGCTGTGAAGTAGTCACTTCGTGGACACTCGATGACTGAGAGAGATGAACATCCTTCGAAGAACAAATTTCCAATGCTTTGAAGAGAGCAGTCTTCAGGAATTGTTAACTTGGCGAGATTTTTGCACCCTTTGAAGACGTAGTCTGACATGTACTCTGTTTGATTTGGAACTGTGAATGTTGTGATGTTAGTGTTCTCGAAGCAATTAGATCCAATCTCTTTGACATATGGAGGAAGTGTGATGTATGAAAGATTAACACATTTGCTGAAGCAGCCCATGCCAATAGATTTAAGTTTACTGTCAGCAGGGAATGTGATATTCGTTATTCCTGTGTTGTAAAAGGCAGACCTATCAACATTCTCTAATGAAGATGGGAAAACAACTTCTCTCAATGACAAACAATTTAAGAAACTTGAATCTTGAATCAATGTAACATTGTTTGAGAAAATAATATTTTTGAGATTCTTACAATCAGAAAAAGCATATTCTTTGATTGTTGCGTTTTCGCATTCAGAAAATTCAATTGTTTCAATACTTGTGCAGCCGTAAAAAGCATGAGTATATATTGTTTTCAGATTATTCCCGAATTTAATTGTTTTGAGTGATGTACACCCAATAAAAGCACGCATGTTGATTACTTCAAGAGAATTTGTCAAATTCTTGTAGTTAGAAAATGCTGAGCCACTTATAGTTTTAAGCTTCGATTAGCCATCAAAAATAATAGTTTTTAGATTATTATTGTCACTAAATACATTGTCATGAATCAATACAACATCTTCTGGAATTGTGTATGATTCTTTTTCACTCAAACATAATGACAGAACTGTTCTTGAATTAAATATGAGATTTTGATCATCTCGGATGAATGGAGATCCTTCTTCAAAGGTAATATTTGTATGCGAAGAGAAACATCCGCCCCCGAGACTTGTTACTGATCTTGGGATTGTTACATCAATCAAATTATAACAATATGCAAAAGCTTTAAGGCCAATACTTCTCAATGTATTCGGAAATACAATACTAGATATATTTGCTTCCATAAAACATAATGAGCTAATACTAGTGACTCCATTCTCTATAGTAATTTCATTTAAGCTTTTGCAGCTTTGAAATTGTCCAAAGCCATTTAAATTAATGGAAGATGGAAGATTTAATGACTTTAATTGGGTGCCAATAAATGCGTATGTTTCGATTGTTTTCACGTTTGGTGTGAATGTAATGGATTCGATAAAAGATAATCCAAATGAATAATATCCTATATTTTCTATAAAGTTTGGAGTTGTAAATGATTTGGAGTAATTTATTGGAAAGAAAACTAAAGATTTTTTATCTTTCGTATATAAAATGCCGTTAACTGATGTAAAAAATTCACTTTCTTCATCGCATTCAATTGTCTTAAGTGGTTCTGGGGATTCTAGGTTTGCATTCATCACCGAAACATATTTTGGAATAAAAAGAGTTTTAAGAATTGTTCCTTTAAAGCAGCCGGTATCCATTGTTTGAAGTTCAGAATCTGATGTAATGAAAACATTCTCAAGTTTGGAACAATAAATAAAACAATGTTTTGACAATACTTGGACTGAAGATGGTAAAGATATATTTACTAGTGAACGGCAACTATAGAATGCATATGTATTGATTGTTCTAAGAAATTGACAATTTGAAAAATCGATCGAATTGAGTTCTGTGCATTGATAAAATGCACAATCACTGATTGTATTAAGTTTGGAATTCGCTTGAAATGTAACAGATTTGAGAGTGCGTCTGCTACCTTCGAATGCATGATTCCCGCAATACGATGGACCAAGTTGTCCAAAAATAACCTCGCACCCAGATTTGATCTCAATATTTGTAACACCATTAGTAGAATACAATATTCGATCATTGTCCTGATAATTTTCTTCAATTTGTATTTATTGGTGCATTTTCGGAAAAAAATTGAGAGAAATAAGGTTACTTTTCGGATCCGCCAAAATACAATTCATAAAAAGTACAGTCATACTAGATATGCTTTATAACATCTAATTGGCCTAGATATTATTTTGATATAAGATTCATTTTTCTATATAATACTGATATACCTCTTGTAATAGATATTTAGACACTGGTATTTAAGAGATATTTGTAGATGATTAGTGGTCATAATATAAAAATAAATTTTATATCAATTCAAGACTTGAAAATTAAAGGCTTAACAATTTCCTGATTATCCAGAACAGTTAAAAAAAATTTAAATTTGTTGACATTTAATTAACTATTGGATGTTGAAAGATTTTGCATGAATTAATTACCAACTTATAATATCTCGAACTAACAAAAATTGTTCATTGAAAAAGATAAACTTGGTCCAACACCTCTTCATTGTGCATTCAAATAAAAAATTTTAGATGCGTCTGATTTCATACTTCGAAGGGAGAAAACATCTTTGAAGTAGTCAAATGGATATTATGTTTTTAGATTGAATCAAAATTTGAACTTCATAAAAATTTTTGCATATGAACTTAAGGAAAATCTTATCATTTCCTATATAATGAAAAATAGATATAATTTTACAGCAGAATTTTAGTGATCAAAAATTATTTCACCAAAATTTTTCCGAGTTTCGACAAAATTTTAACTAATTTATATTTAACAGAAAACTTCTATTCCGATGCACTACTAATTTTTCAAAAATTTTAATATAAAAATCTGACCAATCAATTGTTGTCACTTTTTCTAATTTATAAATGAGTAATTCATACCAAGCCGTTGTCATGATGATTGATAACTCAATCACCTCCATTAACGGCGATTTTTATCCAAATCGTCTTGCTGCGCAAACTCTTGCCGCTGATCGACTTCTTGCCAGCTATCACAAGAACTCTGCTAAAAATCAGTTTGCTGTTGCAACAATTGGCTCGGGAAACTTCGGTATTCAATTATCACTGTGCAAAGACATGATCAAAGTCAGCCACGCTTTAGATGCAATCACAATTGGTGGAGAAATTCGTTTTGAAAACGCTATTCGCTGTGGATTCTTAGCTCTTCGTCACCGTGATCAAGAAGTCTCTATCAAAAGGATCGTAATCTTCGTTGGTTCCCATCATGATTTTACACAAGAAAGAATCGAAGCTCTTGTACGTGATACTAACAAGGAAGCCGTTGGTGTTGATATTATAGCCTTTGGTGATGATGTTAACTCACCAGAAATCTTAGAAAGTTATATTAAGCAATTAACTCAACCATCTCACTTTATCCGTCTTCAAGTCAGCAAGACAATTCTCTCTGACTTAGTTTTACTCTCTCCAATCGGCCCGGGAGATGCTGGCGATCCAAATATTGTTGATGATGACATTCAACAAGCCATCAACGCTTCTCTTCAAGAATATGCCGATGAAGATGAAGAATTCCGTAGAGTCCTCGAAGAATCTAGGCATGAAACAGAAAATCAAAATTATCTCAACTCAGTTCGTCAATACATCAACGAAAACAACACAGCAGATGGCGGCGCTGATGAGGAGATGGATCCCGAGCTCCAGGCTACTCTTGCTGCTTCAAGAAACGAAGCACAACAAAATTCGGAACCTAAGCCAGCAGTTCCAGTTCCAAAGGCTCCAGATATGGGCGAAGATGATCTGAATGACCCAGAATTACAGAGAGCATTGAGAGAATCATTACAGGAGGCAGAAATGAACGATCCTGAATTACAAGCAATTCTAAAGGCTTCTATGCAAGATGCTCCAAAGGAAAATAATGATGATATTGATATGGATGATCCTGAATTAAAGGCAGCTCTTGAAGCTTCTCGCGAACTTCCAGAAAATAATAATGACAAGATTCAACAGGAATTAGAGGATCCAGATACATTAAATAGCATTTTGTCTGGCCTCCCTGGTGTTGATCCAAATAGCGACCTCTTCAAGAAGGATAAGAAGAAAGATGACGAAAAAGATAAGGACAAGAAGTAAATAAATGCTTTTATTGATATTGATTTTATATGAATTTTTTAATTATTTCCCTTTTTATACCATTAATAAAAAAAATTCAAAATATATTTTCAATTATCATTTAAAATTGGGTAATTTTTAAGCTAAAATTTCAATTTCAGAAGGAAATTGCATGATATTGTATTGTAACCTTTTCTATTTTCAATATGAAACTTTATTCATACTATTTTAACTTGTATTAACTTATGTAAAAGGAATGTGACTCAAGTCAAACTTGCTTAAACCGAATTTGCAGTTTATATTGATTAGTGATCTCAAATCAGAGAAATATCGTTTACAAGAAAGCCGAAAAGGCAGAGTGTGAAGTGTACATTTATGACTTCATAGTAGATATATAACAGCAATTTTCGAAAAATTAAAAATTTTCAAAATATTTTAAAATTTCTTACGCTATTATATATTGTGGAAATAAGGAAATGCTTTTTCATTAAATTTTAAGAATTATACTATTATCACTAAGATAAAATTGTTGAATAAAATTTGATGTTTCTAAATTTATTCATTTGAGTGTCCAAGACCATAATAACATTGATTTTCTTGTGGAATAATTCATGAATATTTCATAATAACGTTCCATATAGCAACTTTTTTCGGGTGGATTTTGTTTGACAATGCAACATACGTTAAATACTCAAACGAACACACCGTGTGCAATATATTACAAGTTCCTAAAATAATTCATCATATACATTTGCCGATAAACAATTTACTGCGTTCTTTTCAAATTTCTAAACGTCTATTCTCTCAATTTTTCTTACATTTATTTCGAGAAATCATAATTCTCCTGTCACTATGATAGAGAATCAGTCGGTAGATTTCTTAAATAGTACAAATGCAAGCTTTTCTGAAGCTTCAAATCTTACTTCGTCGTTTATTGCATGTGGAGAAGATCAACCATTGTTCGTTTTTCAGCAAGAAAGCCAAAATCCTAATCACGAACAACGTTTCAAGAACAAAGAATGTCCTATCGGTGATCCCAGGAATATTTTAGATGTTACGCAGTACCAACACATCATTTACCGATCTTTATGCCAAAATGAGCTTGAAATCAAAAGAAACTTCTTTATTCAAGATGAAATAAACTTCTTGGATAGAGGAGTTGCATTTGATTCAATGTCCCATGTACATTATAGGTTAAACATGGGAACTAACGGATTATACATTGCTTTTGGAATCATGGACAAGTATATGACTACACACCAATTACCACGCAGCAAACTGAAACTTTATTGCAATGCTGCTGTTTTCATTGGTTCGAAAGTTGAAGATTACAGACCGCCACGTGTGAGAGACTTAATAAGAATGGCCGATCACTGTTTTGGTGGTAATACTTTCTCTTCCAGAGAACTTTATGAAGCTGAACATGACTTATTAGCCACAATTGGTTTCAATATCACATTTGGCACTCCATTGCTCTATATGACTCAATTAATGAGAATATCTGGTCATAATACTGAGAATATTCTCATTGCCAGATACATTTTAGAAATTATGCAGACTAATATTAATTTTGTTGGATTACCATATTCAATGCATGCCGCAGTCGCTGTTATGGTAGCAAGAATTTTCGAAGGAAAGAGTCGCTAGACACCAGAGCTTGCAGGGTACACAAACTACTCCGAGAATGAGTAGGGGTAATTTTAGCTAAAAGTGACACACCTGTAAAAAGTGGCACACTCGTGAAGGGTGTGATTACCGATCGGTAATTTCGACAGTTTAGAATTTAAAATTTTTTATGGAACTGTTGCGAGTTTCATAAAGAATTTAAGGAATATAAGCAAAGATTTGAATCAAAATCTTCGAACTAAGCCGATCGCTTCGCTCGCGGCTTTCTTTATTATTTTAAATTTGCATATTTCCATCAAAAGTTCATAAGGTAAAAAATTTCGTTTATATTATTGCAAAATAAAATCTTCATTATCAAAATAATATTAAATGATAATATAATATAATTTATAAACAACTATTATTTAATAGAGTTTAATTGCCAAGGTTCATCTAATTTTTTGATTTTTAATGTTTTATGAATTTTATTTATCATGTATATATCTAATGAAGATTATATATGTAGAAGATAAGTACCTTAATATGTACGTAAAAATTAATGAAATTTATTTTGAATGTAGAACCGAGCAATTTTCAAATTTTGTGCTTTTTTTGAATTTTCTCGATACCAGATAAGTTGTGTTGGCTAAATAATATATGGATACAATGTGTCTTATAGATGAATATATGCACAAAGTTTAAGAGGCCATTTTCTTTCAGAAACCGAGATTTGTGAATTTTTTCAAATTTTGTGCTTTTTTTGATATTGAAATTTCATTTCATTTTTTTGATGCATATCGATGCACCATGCGAACTTAAAGAAAGGCTATCTTATATAGATGCTATGAAAGCTGTCATTGATAACGAATGCCATGCAGGTTGTCCATATCAATTAAAAAAAAATCCAAATTTAGGGGGGAACAAAATTAAAATTCAGGTGCAGTGCAGATAAATGTGAAGCATGTATCTCATTTCTAAAGGATGATGAAGAATATATCCTAACAGAATATAATGGAACACATAATCACAATCAAATCAAAGATGAGACAAAGAAATACCACACATTATCACAATGCTATCGTCGGGTACTTATTAATTTTATAAAACAGGGGGGTGATCCGAAAATGGCTCAAATTGAATGCGACAAAAAACTTGATCTGGATGATCCACTTAACAGGCCATCTTTTTTGAATGCATCTTCAGATCAAATGAAAACAATTCAGGAAAAAGGAAATAAAAAGATCAAAGGTATTCAAAAGTACGATGATAATCAATTCAAGTCAACTCAATTATTTAAGGGTATCAAAGAACAAGAGTCACCAAAAGATTTAATTTATTTCGATGTCGATAATTACAACAAACCAAAGAAATTAATCTTTTATTATGCTTCTTTCAAATTTCTGGACATAATCAAAATTGTGAAAGAGCATTTTATTGATGCAACCCATTCATTACTTGAATTTAAAATGTTGTTTTACATGATATCAGCCAAATTTCCAAATACACATGCATTCCCAATTTTTCAATTTGTCGTTTATCCAAACACTTCAGAAAATATTGCATTCTGTCTCAAGGCATTTTTTAACTGGGCAAAAGTAAAACCAAAATATTTTATGTCAGATTGTGCACAAGAAATCGAAAATGCGATTATCAACTCTTTTCCAGAAGTTATCCTTCATTGGTGTGCAGTTCATGTAATGAGGGCGTTCAGAAAAAATTTGAAAGATTATGCATTTGAGAGTTCAGACAAATTGATATTAGATACAAAAATGAACTATCTTGCATACGGCAGAAATGGCAAGAAAGAAATGGATTGAACCAACGTTCAAAAAAATTCTGGAAATAGCCGAAAAATTCCCAGAATTTTCAAAATACATACAAAATCAATGGATATCAAACCAAGAAAGATGGACAGCCGCTGAAAGAGATGAAAATTTAGCTCTCACAAATAACATTTCAGAATCGATTAACAAAAAAATTAAATATTACTACTTTGGCGGAACAATTTTCATGAGATTTGATCGATTTGTGATGAAATTAATCGATTTTATCGTTCCTTCATTTTATTACAGAATTTCTCAAGATATAAGGCTCAGAGACAAAATTCCAAATCCGTTGCCATCTGAAAAAAAGCCAAAAAAGTCTACAATCAGACTGGATACAGAAAAATGTATAATGCTCACTGATAAAATTAAATCGTTAATAGTTAACTCATCAGCAAACTTAAATACGCTTCAATTGGGTTTAGATGACCTACTTGATAAAGTTGTCAAGGCAGCAAAGGTTCAAAAACGAATGACCCAGTATTTTTCGAAATTAAGTATCCCAATGGAAATCAAGCTTAGTATTCTCACGCAAATTACAGAATTTGGATGCAATACCCCTCAATTCATTGTTGAGAATGCCAAGTCTTTTCAAGATAAAATTATTACAGATTTCCACCTTCAAATTTATACAACATTATAAAAATTTATGAATAAAAACTTGATATAAAATAACATTTTTATTTTTACTAAGAAAAAAAGGTTTTTGATAATAAATTTATTTTATTTCGAAAAAGTAGCAATAATCGTAAAAGGGTATTGATAGGCTTGCTAAAGTAACTAATTTTAGCTGTCAAATACTTTTGTATTTTGAAGTAAATTAGTATAAATTTGTTTTTACTTTTATTTCGAAAAAGTAGCAATAATCGTAAAAGGGTATTGATAGGCTTGCTAAAGTAACTAATTTTAGCTGTCAAATACTTTTGTATTTTGAAGTAAATTAGTATAAATTTGTTTTTACTTTTATTTCGAAAAAGTAACAATAATCGTAAAAGGGTATTGATAGGCTTGCTAAAGTAACTAATTTTAGCTGTCAAATACTTTTGTATTTTGAAGTAAATTAGTATAAATTTGATATTATTTTAACTCCCTTTGAAAACCTCAATTTTCCATACAGAGGGAACGGGAATAGCATCCAATATTCCCTGAGAATGGTTGCGCATTCTCAGTTCCCTCTATATTTCGAACGAAGCTCTCATCGGTCTTTTTTTTTAATACTAAACGTTTTTTTTCCTGTCACTTTTAGCTAAAATTTGGGTTTGCCAAACCACAATGTGATATTGAAAATGAAATCACTAAAACTAAATAAAAAGGAACAACATAATAAATAGATTTGATAGCTCGTATAAATCAAATGTGTATAAGTGTTCGTATCAAATTACGTATAAATATGGTCTGAAATGCAAGAAAAGAGTTCATGACGATTATTTTCCTCATAAATGTTTTGGATTTTGCCTATAGTATCAAGCATTTGGCTTGGATATGAGCTGATCCCATTTCTCAAAGTCAGAGACCTTAATATAATGATGAGAATATTCAGTGGATGGCTTTTAGGCGTTCAAATCACAGCAATGGCATTATACGTTATTAATTTCATTATTCCGTTTAATTTTGTTATTGTTCTTATAATTTCTGGTGGAGAAATCGCTGGATCTTTAGTTCTTCATAAAAAAGGCCAAAAATCTACATTATCATTTGAAAAAGCTCCCTGGTTTATTGCTTTTATTGCATTTGTTGCTGGTTGCTCATTCAAACACTTATCTGGTGTTTACAAATTGGCTCCAGAGCAATCTCCAACAGCATTAACCCCAATTATGGACAGAGAGTTATCTTTTATTCATTCAGTTCTCTATGGATTGAATAACCGTCGCAGAAATGTCTTATTTTATGCAGATCCAATGATTTCAGGCAAATATTACTACGGATATTCCTTACCACTCTTATATACAGCCTCCTTAATGTCCACAGGCTTATCATACAGCGGAGCATCAATCGTAATATGCTTTATTAACACAATGGCAACTGCTTTTTCAATATTTAATTTCGCAAAGAAATACACACGTTGGCCAGCCTTAGCCGCCTTCGTTTACATGTTTTCAGGCAGCTGGGCTGGCTTTTTATACTTCAAAGCCGCAAATCGACTCAATCCAAACAATGATTTAGTTCATCAGCTTTCCAAGTCACATACAACAGTTTGGTATCATTTATTCGGTTACTTACTCAGTCTCTCCAAAGCTACGTCGTTTACTATTGCTTATTCTCAGTATTCTATTTTCTGGATGCCATCCGACCTCAGCGCGATCTTTGCGGCATGTTGCCCGAGTGTTGCCAGTTCCGCTGCATTATTTGCAACCCTCTTTGGTATGCAGAATGAGAATAAAATGCTGATTGGCTGTACATTGACTTTAATCTTGCGAATCTTCCCATTTGATTGGACTTACAAGCCATTATTCAGAGAAGCCGAAATGCGCGGAACATTCTTCGCGCCAATAGTTATTTGGTGGGTCGGTTTAGGACCAATTTTCACCATAATCGCTGTTTTCTTTTGGGTTCTTCCGAAAAGTACGTTTAAATATTACTTTTTATCGACAGTTGGACCTTTCCTGCTGCTGAATTTCTTCAGGGAAGGTAATGACCACCTGCAGAACTCGCTTGCTATTGCTTGTACGTTGTATCCGCTTTCAATTGTCGCATTCGTCGAATTAATGAGGAGATTCATCAATTGGCCGGACGATGAAGAGAACAAAGGCATCGCAGCATTCTTCATGACATTTACAATCGCTTTCCTGTTGTTCGGAGGCTTTATTGTCTCAAGAAGATTAGAATTTCCAAGACAATACATGATTTCAGATGAAGACAAAGAAGCAATACAATGGCTTCGAAAAATACCAAAAGATTCAATCGTTTACGGTTCTCCTAAGCAAATGTCGCCGATTGCTGTCAGCGGTCGTCAGCAGTTCTTAGGAAACAAACACGAATTGTTCGCTCTTGGAGTTAATATCAAGAAGAGGCTGGAAGAAGTTTCTCAACTTTCAACTGAAGATATTAACGTTTGGAAGCAATTAAAGATTACACACGTACTTGCTGAACCAGTAAGTAGCATCGTGGCACCTGATGGTTGCGAAGAAATTTCAAGAAACGCAAAATACTCTTTGTGCAAAATTCCCCAGTAGTTAGATAGGAAATTGATCCTTTTTATTTGGTTGTTATCGATTAAAATATAATTGTTGTTAACTACATCTATTGCTTTTCATTTTTTCCCATTAATATCTTCATAAAATCACTTAAAACTATTAAGAAAGCAAAAATTCGACTGGAATTGTATTTCAACTGTCAATGTCACCAAGTTTTCATATGTTATTTTAGTATTCTTGTCTATTTAATAAAGAATATCTAAAACGTTTGAATTTTTATATTATTGTAAGTTAAATAGAATTGATATCATAAGGTTAATATAATACCATGTTATTGAAATTCCAAAAAAAATTCAAAATTTGATTTTTAATTTCATTTTCAATAAATTTTTTATTAAAATTTATATTTTCCAATTTTTTTGGAAAAAATTAAAACTATATAATTAATTTAAATTAAATTTTATAACTAATTCAACTTAAAACTTCTTGATATCTTAGTTTTGTCGAAATTATTTTTTTATTTTTCGCTTATAAACGTGTTAAATATTATCCATTCCATATTTTAGAAATTTTTACAGATTATTTTTAAGGTTCCATCTCATGGTAAGAAAAACGATTCATTCTCTCAGATTCTCACAACAATTAGCCACGATAAACCAATAGTCATCATATCCAATAAGTATGTGATTATAAGGTGATATATTGATAGATAAATAGACGTTTAGCGATCATTTTGGGTTCCTAACCTTGGTGTTCAGAAATGTTGATAAGCTACATCTATTCAACATGTAATGATATGACATTTCGTAATTAAATAAAGGTTATAAATTAAACGATTTTGAATTCATTTTGGTTTTTGTCCTTAGAATGTTTTCCAAAAAGATTAGACGCATTCAAGAAGCCAAAAAAGAAATTCCAAACAGCATTTAGTAGTAGCATAATTTGATATTTTTAACAAATGAAATCTAAAAAAAATAGAAAATTATATGTACATTAATGAGTAGCTGGAGGTCTAGCAGTCTTCGCTTTGATGAATAATGTCATGCGAACTCCATCATTTGCGCGAACGAAATCGAATTCGAAGGAAGTAGAGTCATCTACATCAAATTCAAGGACATTAGAGAATTTGATTTCCAATTCTCTATTTGTAATGGCTTTAAATCTGTCCATCAAGACCTTCATCAACTCGATTTTGAAAGAAGTCATGATAAGCTCTGAATTATATTCTGGTAGATGAATAACGACTGCATTATCTGTTTCCAAAGATGTCGAAATGGACTTAATATCGGAAATGGGAATTGGATTTGGAATAATGTAAGCGTTTAAGCGAGTATTGGTAATACATATGTGATTTGTTGTAACAATAAATCCACAATCTTCCATGTGGTTCCTGTTTGTCAAACGAGTGCAGTGATCAGCAAAATACAAATCTTCTGGTGGGCTGAAAGAAAAGAGAATTTGGTCAACTACATTATCTTCATGCATACCTAAATGATCGCCAATATAGTATTTACTTGCGGAAGACTCACGACGATGCTTTTTACCTTTGAAAAAAGCGTCTGCAGCCTGTTTTCTTGCAATTTCTTCTGGTGTTTGATCACCACCTGATGTGAGACGCTCTCTTCTCTTTGGAGCAAGGCTTGGCTGAAGAGGCTGGTCTGAAGGAGTAGACATTTATTTTTCTTATGAAATGATCACGTTTTTGAATTTCTTCACTTTTTCAAATTTCATATTGAAATTTTATCACAAATATTGTTCATTAATATTCTGGGATTCCGGAATTTCAGAATATAAAATCACCAAAAAGTGACAATCTATAGCAGTGAAATTTCCAGATAATTTAGCATCAAACGATCGGAAGTTTTTACTGTATTTAACATATTCAGTATTTGTAGGTTCAGTACTAATTATATCTATAATATATTCACTTTCTCTTCTATCTTTGATTGAAGAAAATCCATTAATAATTGAAAGTGCAAATCTATCATACGAAAAGAATATCTACATTGCCGTTATGTCCGGTGCATCATTAAAAGATAAAATTGATTTCACTTATTCGCAATGGTATGAAAAATTGCGTTATTCCAACTTTACGTCCGGAATGGGATTCTTCATTGACGGCAAAATGAAATCAATAAGTGGGGAAATACCATATCATTTTGTAAATGATCCCGATGATATATCTACCCATAAATTAATTTCAAAATTGTTCGCCGCGCTTAAATATTTTCTTGAACACTCCAATGCAGGTTGGTTTCTAAGAATATGCGAAGATACTGTAATCAATCTTGATACATTCCCATTATTTTTAAAAGAACTTAACGAAAATTTTAATCCATATCAAGATTTTGTTATTCAAGGTGCCTGCCTTGGAAAAATCAATACTACATATCTTCAAGGAGGCTCTGGCTTCGTATTTTCCAGAAGAGCAGCTTATCAAATTTATCAAGATTATTCTTGGTTCAGAATGATGACAAACATTAACAAAGCTGATGACAGACTTCTTGGCTACTACCTATCCAAAATTGGAGTACCTCCTGCAAACTTTACTTCGCGTTGGTTTCTTGGCCATTCTTTCTGGAAACAGGAGAGTGCTCTTAAAGCTGTCACTAATGTGTCTAACATTGAAAAGTGTACAGTGCCTGTTTCAAGGAAAGGATGCAGAAAATTCCTTACAAAAGTGAAAGATATCACTTTTTGGCATGATAGAGTGCCTTTTGATGAGTTTGTTCTTCAGCATGAGAAAATAAGAGCAGCTACACCCGATAATTTATACTTTTATGTTCCAATTAACAAACCTGTTTTATGTTTAGGTGATTCAACAACCGAAGCAAGATACTATGATTAATATTATATTATAAAACTTATAGAGTAAATGTTTGTTCTATCTATTAACCAAACTATGCATTTTTTAAATAAATTTTACCGTATTAAAAAGTTTTCGTATTAATTCATTAGGAAAAGGCAAATAAAACTCAATAGTTAGTTACATGTCCTATAAAACCGTACAAAATTTTTCGAATTTTTAATCGGAAGAAATTTTGAAAAGAAAAGATTTTGGTTGTAGTTGGCATTAACAATAGTTGTTTATTTCACATATTCGATTTATTGAATCGGGAGTGATTAACAATCTTCATGAAAAAAGATTTAATTTAATTAGAGCCGAATGAGTTATCAGAGCTGTATAAGCAATACATAAATCCATCCTCATCACGGTTTTCTTCGTAGAGAGCTCCCATTGTAGAGTTTGGTGGTGGGAGTTTCTTATTAACAAATAAGAAAATTGCTTCAGCGGATTGAAGATTGATTCTCTTACGGACAACATAGATGAATTGTCCGATGGATAATTCTGATGGGACAAGGAATTTTTGTCTTTCGATATCAGGCAAAGTGCATTTTGGATCTTTGTCAACAATAACTGGAACATGAGACTTGAATTTACGAATGATACCTGCTGACTCCTGGCATCTGTCAGCGAAGGACTTTTCGCGTTTGTAGCGAGATTCGTTCTTTGATGAAAACATTATTTTTTTTTTGAATTCGGATCCATAATTAAAAATTATTGAGGGGGAGAATCGGATACTAAAATTTTTAGGAAAAATTTTTGGTGGATCACCAACGTTCATTTTGGAATAACATGGAGAAGTATAGTGGATCAATTTTACTTCTCCATAAAAATTCAAAAAAAAATAGTTATCTTCCCAATTTTTTTTTCACAATCCACTTAGATCAATCACTTTAGATTCTGGATTGTAGGTATAACAAACTTTTCATGAAACAAGTGTGGTCTTGAGGTTAACGAATAAAGAATCCCATTAATTGGCATTATATTTCTTGGCAGGGTTTTTCCTATCCATAGCAAAGCAGTTCAATTGTTAATAAACCTATGTTATTAAGTCCTTTGAATACATAAACGTTTCAATTCCGAGATTATGATCGAGACTCACTGATAATGGCCTAGAACGAGGTTATAAGTTGCGCATAATTTTGTAAATGTGATTTGATCATCTTAGTATTTTGCATTATTTCTTTAAAATCGTTTTAAACGTTCCAATAATAAAGTGGATAATATTGTTTATGTGTTTAAATATAAAACATATTGGTATTAGAGAATGAATAGACCTTAAATACATGATTTTGCTTAAAGAATAAAATCTAATCTTAATTTTTAACCACAACAAAGTTTAATCTAATACGTTGAAGGTATTTGAGGAAAAACAATAATGATATTTACTTATTCTCTTCTTCGTTACTGTATATTTCTTTGTGTAATGCGCGATCAAAGAATATATAACTTCTGAGAATGAAAATATTTATAATTTTCACTTTGTGATCTAATGTTCTCTTATTCATACACAAGAAAACACGTGTTGTAATCAATTTTTAGAAATTTTGAAAATTTTCTGGTGAAAAACATCTAAAGAATAAAACCTACTGAATCGAAGACCATTCTATATATCAAAAGTATATGAATCAGTATGTTCCAAGAAATCTTTTGTTCCGGGTGTCATAACAAAAGTTGTAATCCCACCTTTAAGGAATGTTACTGGGTCTTTAACATCTTTATTTAGTTCTTGTGCTACTTTCGATATTTCATGAGCAGCATTAACAGAGCGAGCTCTTCCAAATTTGCAATATTAATATTATGAAAGAATATTTATGATTACTTAGCGTATTTTTCAAAAGATCAGCTATTTATGCATCAGTGATTGAGAAAAAAGGAAAATGAATTGCGCCTTTTATGACTCCAAATTCGCCATAATCAGTATCTCTGACATCTACAACGCCAATCTTACTTTTCTTTTTGAGAAGGTCAAGCAATCCTTCGGCAGTGATACCTGTAGGTGCAAATTCTCCCATTTTTTGCTTCACTTCTATGGTTTACTTTTGAAGGAGGAAATTATATTGAGCTTATATGCATATTACTTATTAGCAATACACACTTCCAAATTATCGACGCAAAAGGAAGCTGGTATTATAGTTGTTCAGCTAAATTCTAAAAAAAAATATGGTATGGTGAGCGAATCATAATCATATGATTAAATTTAGCGATTACAAAGATTAGAAAGATGAGTCTTAATGGATGATTGAAACCAAAGCAGTATTTTACTCGAAATGAAAAATCTGCCATGTAGAGTTATTTCAAATATTTTGGGGTAAATGCACCGGCAACCCATGCATGAAAACTCACCCACGTTATTCTTTTTTAAATCCATGCCACTCTTCATCGTCAATACATCAATTATAGGAATCAACATATATCACCAATACTTTAACCTGCATATAAACTAATTATTTACTAAAGTATTAAATATTTCATTTAAAAATTAATACTAGTAACTTCTAAATTTAGTTTGTGCTGATTTCATTATCAATTACTCATTCCAGTCAAATGAAAAAGATTTCATATTCAAAAGGTAAAGTTCATAAGTTCACATCAACAAGATGATTTGTATAAAAATAAATTGTTCAAACTTATACCTCATAATTTGTTAAAAAGTCTTCTTCTTCTGCTCCATCAGTTTGTTGCTGATAATCTTTGAGTACTGAGTCAAATTCGGTTGTTTTTTCATTATCAATATCTTGTTTTGTTTCTTCGTTTTCAACGTTATCTTGAGCAGTTCCTTCGCTCCACTCGTATTCACCTGATTTATATAAATACCAATATGCGAAGTATGCAGCAGCCGCAATGACAGCAAGCAAAAGAATAACACCGATTACAATTCCAGCAGCTTTACTAGAATTATTCGGTTTCGATTCTTTTGAAATACTCTTATATTCACCAATTTCATTGTGAACAATGAATGATCTCTCTTTCTCTGGGGATTCGTTTTGGATTGTTACTTTAGCTTCTTCATCATCACTGGCAGTGTTATGGATGTAGATAATAACTGGACCATCATATTGATCATCACTGGAAACTCTTCTTGTATTACTGAGTTTTGTTCCATCAATACTATAAACTATAATGATGATCTTACTGTTTGTACTATGGAATTTTGTCAACGCTTTTGAAGAGAATTGAGCTGCAAAGATCATGATTGTTTGGTTTTCCTTCAATACGTATTTAACATCCTTAGATTTCTTATTTCCGATGCTGAGTTCAACAGTTCCAACAAGTGATATTTTATCTTCTGCCTGTGGAATTGATTCTTGATTGAAAACAAAAACTTTAACTGTTCCTGATCCTGAGATTTCGAGTGTTCCTTTTTCATAAAAATCAATTGAGTAAACATTATTGCTGATAACATCATACTTTGATGAACCAATCTTTGCAACTGCCTCGATATCATTGTTGTCTTCTGGATTGAAGACAATGTTAAGGTTTTTAGAAACCACATAAGTTTGACCATCCTTCGATAATGTTAAAAGATACTTTCCTGGATTCAGATCTGTTGAAGGTTTTGGATCCGGTGCCTTTGTTGGATCCGGTGTCTTTGTTGGATCCGGTGTCTTTGTTGGATCTAGTGCCTTTGTTGGATCTGGTGCCTTTGTTGGTTCAGGGACTTTTTCTTTAATGATAAAACTATTTTCGCCAAACTTGAAGTTTCCTGAAATATATGAATCTGTGTACTTCTGATTAACATCAATAGCATTTTCGATTCCATATTTGTCTTGATAATTTTCGTCAAATCTGAAATACATTGCCATGAAATTCAGATTTTCGAACTTAGAATCTTTATTGGCTTCTTTGATCTCTTGGGAATCAAAATCAATTGAATATTTCATATATTCTTTTCCTCTAATATGCAAATTTGTTTCTGGAACGGATAGATAAACGACTGCATATTGTTTTGATGCTTCTAATTTAGACCTATCCAAATAATATCTATATTCATACCCGTGGATAACAACATCTAACGAATCAGATTCTGCAATCTTCAAAAGTGCAACTTTAACTTCATCAGTATTGTTTAGTAAATAATATTTACCATATGTTATTGGAGAAATATCATCTGAAACCTTGCTAAGCATTGTAAAATAGCATGACTCATTTGCTGGTGGTGCAATTATATATGATGAATTAGTTTGAGGAACTGAAATAATTCCATAGTTACCAATAAAGCCATCACTATCATATACCTGTATTTTAGCATTTGCAGACTGAGGATCTATTGTTAATTCTGTAATATTTTCATAAATATCC
This sequence comes from Trichomonas vaginalis G3, assembly GCF_026262505.1. Lineage (NCBI taxonomy): Eukaryota > Parabasalia > Trichomonadida > Trichomonadidae > Trichomonas > Trichomonas vaginalis. The sequence continues at coordinate 12,842,950 of NC_067205.1, forward strand.
AAATTTTGATTGCTGCCATCGAGATATTCTAGATTGATGACCTGAAGGCGTTTCTTAAAGAGCAAATGGATTTTTTCATTAAATGTCAACTCGGAATAATAATCAACTTCCATTATATATTTAACACCATCGCTAACCAAATCTCCCATGTTACTATACCTATTATAGATAAATTGTGTATCAACCGATGGTACAATATCTGATATATTATGTCTTGTTATCATAATTTTGATTCCACGATCGATATTGTAGTATGAATATATTTTACATACATTTTGATTTGATATGAAAAACCTTTTTCCAAACTCCGACCTGACATTGTTTATAAATAAACTTTCCTCTTGAGATGCAGTTATTAATATATCCATTGGAATATTAGATGCTAATATATAACGGTTGGAATTATAAAAAGATAATTCATAATAGCCACCGATATTATTCATTATAACTGTGTAATGAACACGGGTTACATCATCTAATGAATCTTGCACAAGAACGTATTTCATTATTTTCGTCCTGCCACCATATGGAGTGAATACATTAGTAATAAAAGTATATCGATCATAATAAAAATCCCGTGGATTATTCTTAAATTCTGTGGGATTAATAATGGCAAGGTAATGACTATATCCTGTTATATTAAAAACAAGCGCAGCTCCTTCTGCAGGAATTTGGACTTCACCAATTGAATCTTCGATGCGTATTCCATATTTTAGCTCTGATTTTCTCTCCCAGACTTGAGTATCAACACTTTTGTATCTATATGAATTTGGAGATAATGATGTTGGCTGGGTTGAAAGTAATGAATTTATGTAAAGGAATTCATAATTCAGCCTATGAACGTATTGGTTTCTGATTGCAAACCGTTTTAATTCTCCAGAAATACGTACTGAATAATCCATATCAAACGGATAAGAACCTACAATGTATAAATTATAATATTCACGGCCACGTTTTCCATTTTTTAATACATATCCAAAGTGGTCGATACATACATCAGAATATACGTTCGAAGACTCTCCTAAATTAAAATCATAGTAAATGAATTTCAATTCAGCATATATTAATCCTTTTGTATAGAAATTAATTCTTTTTGAAAATTGTCTAGCTTGCAGTTTAATCAATTTTTCAGCCCGAGTTCCATCTTCATAATATAACTTATCATATTCAGTTACTAAGCATACATAGTTTTGTGATGACGAATTTGCTGGTACTAGAATAGAAAAATTTGTATGAGAAACAACACCAATGGTTTTTCCATATTCTAAAGCTCCGGCATATATGAGATCATCACTGAAATCCATATCATAATTGCTTGCTTTAGACCATTGATAAAAATTCTTGGGATATTCTTTTATATTGACTGTAGTTGTTACTTTAAAATATCCATTGCTGAATGAAGATCCATATTTTGAAATTTCTAAATGCATAAATGTCGATGTAATTAATGACAAATCATTTTTCTCGGATCCATTTAGTTTTATCTTAAGATGTTCTGGCTTAATTTGGTAATTGATTGGAATTGAGCTAATGAAGACAAAATCATAAGAGACACCTCCGAGATCTTTGTCGAGTTCTGTTCCTATTGCATTGTAATAGATTCCATCAACTTCATAATCAAATATCCAAAATTCTACTTCATTATTTTCATCTAATCTACCTTCGAAAAAAATTTTATTTTGAACATCATTTGAAAACCATTTATTATCTCCAAAAGGATAGGCTAATAACTTTTCATTAGGACAAACAAAAACAGATGCTTGTTGTAAACCATTTGGTAGGGACACTACTGTATAGCCATTTATCGTTATTTTATTATAGCCCAATAAACCAGTAATGGCTAGAGTGTTCTGGATTAAAATGGAAAGCATTTTAAAAAAATGACTTTACCAAAAATTAATGTATATTCAAATTCTTTTAAACTTTTTCAATTAACTTCACAATTTTTGGATGAAATTCCAAAATGCTCTAAATATAATTGGGCTCTGTTCATTAAAATTAAAATTCTAATTTGACTTTTCTAGTCAAAGGTGAACAGTCAAAAACGGTATCAAAATTGCCCTATATATGAGAGATCAGGCAATGGTCATTAAAAAAAATAAAGCTTTCAATAATTTTGAATAGTTTCGAATTTTCGTGTTTTTTTATAAAAATAGGACTAAACTTTCCATTATAAATGATATCTATTTTTGGCCGAAAAATTTGTGAATACGAAAAAACGTTCGTTCAAATGAAGTGTACGGCCACTCAAAACCAAAGAAAGAATATCAACTTTATGTATGAAATTGAGACTTCGTCTCAATTTCATACATAAAGTTGGAAATTTTTTTAACTTAGAATTCGGAGGGGAAAAATGTGAAAATGAAAATTCCTAAACTAGAATTGGTTTATAAAGAGTATAAAAATGATTTGAGAATCTTATTCTCGATTTTTAATAGAAACATTTAATTCACAATATTTTTTATTGATCCATTCTGCAAATGTTGTGATATCTGATCCAAGGAAAGCCATCCAATAGAAACTTTTGCTATGCAATTTTCATCTTTGTTGCAGTAGTCATTTATAACAAAATCATTATTACGAGCATTATTAACAACTTCTTTCATGTCAACTACACCGTTTTCGGATGAAATTTCAAATGAAAATACAGATGAAAATTTATTTCCAAAAATTTTAACGCATTTAATCTCTGAAAATATGCCATAAAGCTTTTCTGAGAGTCTGTTTACGTATTCCAAACGTGCTGATCCAAGAGTTTTGAGGAAATCGATTGCATCTGCTGCAGATATGATAGGCAAGAACGGAAGAGAGCCATCTTCAAGTCTTTGTGATGGTTTGAGGCGTAACTTCTCAAATGACTGCGTTGTCAACGCGTAAACAAGTGTTCCTCCACCGATTGATATGAAAAGAAAGAAAATATTATTATAATATAATCAATATGGAAAGAATGGTAATCCAATTATAAAATGATTGATTTGAAAAGAAATCGAGAGAAAATGATGATTAATATCGAGAGAAATTGATGTATTATTTTATTTCAAAAGATTTTTTTGGACGCTATCTTTGGACGGAATAGACGAGTTTCAATCCACTCTGAGGACTGGGGCAGCATCTTGTGTCACTTTTTGAATTATTCTTGATTGCAGACACGCTTTGAGCCATCATGTATTAATTATCAAGATCGATTGCTTATATGTTGAAATCCTATGATTCGTATTCAAAAATGAAAATCTTCAATACGACCAAAAACATATCATCGAAAATCATTTTTGAATCCGAATCATAGCATTTCAGCATATAAACATTCGATCTTGATAATTGATACATGATGGCTCAAAGCGTGTCTGCAATCAAGAATAATTCCAAAAAGTGACACAAGATGCTGCCCCAGTCCTCAGAGTGGATTGAAACTCGTCTATTCCGTCCAAAGATAGCAACTGCGAAGGTCTCTGATAGAGGACTTAAACGAGGTAGCTTCAGGAATATGTCAGAGAAAGCATTATTCGGTAAAACTGGTCCTGAATATCTTGGCGAACCTCCAACAAATTCATTATACGATATTACTCTTCACGAATCAGTCAGCGATTTATCATCGGTTTCTTCTGGGTGGATAACAGTTTACGGAAATTCAACTATTTCCAAAAATGAACTAATTCACTACTTTATTAAATATGGAGAAATAATTAGTGTCGAGTATCAGGCGTGCAACTGGATCTCGCTTGAATTTTCAAAGAGGACTGAGGCCGAACGCGCAGTTAAGGAAAATTCAAAGCCAATTTTGATATATGGTAGATCAGCGGTATTTGCACGAATGGGAAGACATCAAGCGAATAAAGAGAATGAAGAGCAAGAAGAAATACAAGAATTAGACACTTTAGAGAGCACCGAAGAACTGTCACTTCTAACTCAGATACAGCTATTCTTGGAGTCACTTCTTTACATGTTTATATAATTTTTCTTTGATTTTGTTTTTATTATAAATAGAGAATAAACTTTTGTACTTTCTTAATACAATCTCATATTGACTTGCTTCTACAACATAATAACTTTTTCTTTTTATCCATCACTTTCATCAAAATTTATCATATAATAACATCAGATTGCTCCAATAAGTTAACCATAACCTTACGATCATCTTATTATGCTTATTCATTTACATCTTTTTGCTTGTTTTAAAACTAAATTCTCTTTGAAGTTATCAAAAGGAATTTATGCTTTAAATCATAACTATCTCAATAATATTCTCTCTGAAAATAACAGCGGTGATTGATTTCCATCAGGAATAACGAATAACAACTTATTGGAAATAGACGTTTACACTCAAATACAATAATACTGCTCACATGAAATTTCATGCCTAGTGTTATACCAAAATAGTTCAGTAATTTAGAAAGATTCCAAACCAATGATATTTGGGTCTTCAATAACTTTGATATTCGATGAATAAACGATCTTTTAATTCAAATCATTGCAAATATTAAAGACAGCGAAGAGTCTTTCTTAATTAAAATGATCCCAAGATGAATTCAATTTTTCTTGACTTCAAAATGAAGGATGACACACATTTAATTAATCAATGCTTAAACACCCGAAAGATTATCTTCTCCATAATTCATTATTTGCAATTTTATGAATATTTGGATTTCAATTCTGCTTGAAATAAAGGCTTTCTTTTCAGCATAAAGAAATTTATTTGGAACCTAACCAAAGGTGACCAAAGATTCACTCTCCTTTGATTAATAGGTTCTATCTTCGCCCAAAATCATCTTGTAATATCTTTAAAATATGTAGATCGATGAATAATATAGCAATAATATACAAAATACAAACTTATTAAAGGCTTATAATTGATCTGACTAGTCGCAGGTTTTAGTGATAAAAATATTCATATGCCAATGAAAAAAAACGATAAAATATTTTATGGACGTTGTTTCTTCTGCGTAGTTATAGAGTATCAAAAAGAAATGTTAATTTGCATTATCAATTTTTTTTATCAGTCTCAAACTTTGTGAGCAGTTTTGTGAGAATAGCAATGTGCACATTAACTCTAATTTCTTTTTATACTATTTAGAATCATTTCTAATTATATTTCCTTACTTATTTTAAATAAACAACAGAAAATTAATAAAGAACTTCTGAAATCCTTATTACACACTGGAATGAAGTATGTTTATTTAAATTCGTTTGTATTGAAAAGTATTCAATGTGGGGATTGAGGATGTGCAAAATTTCGGACTTAGCTATATAACATATAGTTTAAAAAGCTGTGATTGATGCTCTCAAAAATGTGAAAACTTATTTCAAATATTTAAGTATTGTAAACAACTTTTTGTGTAAGTATTCAAATTCCTCTAAAAAAAAAGAAATAAAAAACTAACTTATTTTTTTTGGTATGGAAAATCCTAAGATCGTTCTTGGTTTAAAGGCAGAGAAGAGGATTACGCCACCAGATGAACTAACTGATGATGATGGTAATTTCTTTTCAACAAGTTCCGACGAGGCAAAGCCTTTATCGCTACAAACGACTCCCGTTGTTGCACTTACTCAACCCGGAAAGCGTTTTAACATAGTAGGATTTTCTGATGCCTCATCCAGAATCACAATGATTTGTGCCGCACTTAAAGAATACGAAAGACCAGAACCATATAAAGGGACATTAAACTTTATTCCGGATAAAATTATTTCACCAAATGACATTTCTCAACTACAACAATATCTAATCGGCAACATTCAAAAATTTCCAATTGATAAAACAAGTTTTAACGATTTAGTATGTGCACAACTGACTCTTGTAGAATTCTTAATATCGAAAGATAGGAAAATACTCGAAAGATTTACGAAAATTAAGATTGATTCGAGAGTTATGATGTTAATTAATTATTGTTTAGCTAAATCAACACAAGATCATAGTGTTTCTTGTTACTATTATCTATCAACATTAGAGGAATTCCTCAAAATCAATGCTTATCCCCCTCTAATTTGTTTATTCCCTGATTGTACAATAGAAAATTGCGGTTTACAGATAGCGATTGATATGATGACCATATTCCCTAAGCACCCTATATTGCCATCTGTACTCCATAGCCTTGCCGCTTACAATAACGATATTTTAACAATATCTAATAAGGTTTCAAGCTCAACAGACAGTGATGATGACTTCAGTGATAGTTTTTTCGAATTCGTCAAGCAAAAGCAATCTTATATCCCCAAAAACTTCTCTACATCCCTTATTACATTAATCGAAGAGAAACCACAGAACCCACTTGATTTTTCTGTAGCTCCCATGAAGCAGGAAACAATTTCTGTGTCAGTTACAATTCCTCCAAAAACCGTTACTTATTATTTTGACGAAGAGAACAAAACGAAGCTTTCTACTACAGCATTTTCGGATTGGATCATTTCCCTACGATCAATTTTTAAGAAAAAGTCACTTGCTGCACTTGATTGGCGCAAGAGTATAAAATTAAACCCGTTCAGAGAATCTACGTCAGCTCCGTTCTTACCAATAGTCAATGAAGCAGAAGCAAACATCAGCCAAGGCATATACAACGCGCAAAGTTATATAAAATTATATTCTTTGATTGGAGATCCAAATGCGTTATTACAATCACTTCCTAATATTCCTCAGAACGAGTTTTTCCATCTTTACTACCCAATTCTTCAGATTTTGAACACATCATCAAATACTTTAATTACAAAGGGCTGTATCTTCCCAAACCTCATTGAACTTGAGTACATGGCCCATAACGCCCTTAAGAGTGCCGGCTCGGGCAATCCATTGGAAGGATTGTTAGATTTAGTTCCAAGTGACCCAATTAACAGGTCAAGCTTCGATCCACTTGAACACAGAAGGCCAATGCCAGATCTAGAGGTCGAATACAAGGAAAATATCGTTAATTACTTGGCAGCTGCAGATATCGAGTTAGTTGCCAACGGAAGATCACCATTTACATGCCAAAGGTTATCAACAAAGCCACCAATAGTACTTTCCAATCATCCTATCCTCAATAGAGTACTTAGAGCTTCTTATCTTTGGGATGCATACAAAACTAAGAATTTCCCACCATTCTTTGCCTTCAGGATTGGCTTTGCAGCAGCTCTAGCCGCTATAGATATCGACAGCTATTTTTCCTGCGACGTAATGTTCGAAATAATCAGATTAGTTTATCTCAAGATGCCAGATCTCGTCAGGAGTCCTGCAGTACGTTCCGCTGTTCTCTTCTTTGCAGAAACACTCGAGCGCAGTGATAGATATTACCATGCTTCACTTGTATTAGATAATTATTTCTTATCCGACGTCAATGACTCAACAAGTGCCACAGCCATAGCCCAAATAGCCCAGAGAAACGGAGATACAGTCCGTGCCTGCTTCTTCTACTCCGAAAGCCTCAAATCTCTTATTACTCAACAAAGAATCGACGAATCTCTCTACATCGGCCAGATTCTTGCACAAATATACTTCGAGAACGGCATGTTCCATCTCGCGATATCCGTTCTTTCCTTTTTACTTCGAAATTCCTACAACATCGCATCAAACGAGCGAAATGTCCGACTTTTTTCGAAATCCAGTGGTACAATCAAGAGATACAGAAACAGCCAGCATTTAACTATCCCCGAGTTCAATCCAAACCCGAATGCCATCAATACAATGTTAGTTTGCTGTTCTTACATCGATACATTGATAAGAGCACGAATGTTTTCACAAGCGAACTTAGCATTGGATGCATTTAAATCAACAATGGAAGCACCGATCCTCAGAACAGTTTTGGCTTATTTGGATTCTCGATTACTCCTGAAATCGAATAAATACGAAGAAGCCATTGAAAAACTGCCAAATTTTGACATCCACGACCAAAGATCGAATACAACACATATTTCTTTATTGAGTGGTGCGCAATTTGACAATTCAACAGCTGTTCTCAACATGATGACGCGCGGTTCATTGCACAGAAGGTTCTTCAGAGATGGACACGCGTGGAGTGAATTAGTAATTCACGCGAAATCATCATACAGAGCGTTGGGATACGGATATTTCTGGAGAGGACAAAGTTTCGCAATTGCATTGAGCGAAATGAATTTTAGATCGAGTATTTCGATGTCTACAAATTTGAATCACATTCAAAGCAGATACTTGAAATACAAGGATGAAAACAAACTTTATAATGAAAGAGAGTTAACTAATGAAAGTTTGAGTTGTTTCGCTTTGGCAAGGGTTTATTTCGAAAGAGTTGGCTGCATAAGGAAAGAAACTGAAGCTGCACTGAAATACTGTGATGTTTTATTGAGACATTTCTTCGATATTACAGGCGAAGAAACTGAATTTGCAACAGTTGTTGTCACACAACCTGTATTAGATACAACATGCAAATTCGCAAAACCAAGAGGAGATCAGTTAAAAGTCGCTGAACACGTAATAACTCTTGAGAATTTCGCTGATGAATGCTCAAGAATTTTGTATTTCGCAGAGAAAAACGCGGAAAAATTAATGATGCCAACATTGATTTTATACGCTCAAGCACTATTAGCAAAACTTAACTTAATAAAGAACAGAAAAGAATTGGCACAAACGTACTTCGATTACGCATTTAACTGCTTCATGAAGTACTCAGATAACGGAAGATTTATTCCAAGAGTTATTGCTAATTCTACATTGAGAATGTTCGAAACAATTCTTGAAATATTATGTGATACGTTAAGTTGTTTTGACTCTGATTTCATTAATGATAGAATTGCTTTGTATGACATTTTGAATGATTTAAGAACTCTTTTAGTTAATAGAATAAGGAATGTATCAATGGGAACAAAGAAAGGAGTAATTGGATCATTGGATATGGATACAGAAGCTTTGACATTGGCAAATCCGAAATTGCCATCATTTAACTCTGTTTTGGTTGAAGGAGGATATCTAAAGAACGACGACGGAGACTTCACTGATTCAGAGACATCATTCATAGCAATCTTCAGAGCTATCTCAGCAAACATAAGATTGTTCGAACAGCAGAAGATTGACCAGGATTCACTTCACATGAGAAACAAAAAATATTGTGTCATGCTTGAAAAAACCGCTCAAAAAGTCAAAAACATGACAAATTTGGATTTAAGTTACAAAGCGGCCAAATCAAATTCCGAACTTGCAAACAATGTTATACTGATGATGAGATTGTCTACAGCTATATTCACATACGTGCCAAGTTCAGGAACAAAGCATTTCATGAAATTCAAACAGTTTTCTCATTTGAATAATATTTCAATCGACCAATTAAATGTCAAAATTGACTTTTCCGCTGACAGTTTTCCTTTGTCAGTTTTTGAGGCACTTTTCTCTTTTATTTACGTTGACAAGAAAGGCTCTGGCGACAAGTTTATTCAAGGCGAGAAAGGGATCAAAGATCTTCAAATTCTCAAGGAAAGTTTGTTCGGAGATCTTTTGGAGAACTGTCCGAATTTGAAGTACAAATGCGCAATAACTCCCGACGAATTGCCAAGCGACAAAAAACTTGTCTTCTCAAAACCAAAGGGCCAATTAGTCAACATCGATCCATGTGTAGGAAACGCTGTTTATTTCATAACAAGTAGAGAATTGAATGGTCTTCCTTTAGAAGTTTTGTTCAAAGAAAACCTTGTGTTTAGATTGCCATCGTACGCTGCTTTGTTTATGAAACCAAGTCACAACATGGGCGGTATCCAGAAGATGATTGTTTTCAGAAGAGAAACAATGAACCCGTTGCAGTTAAGACAGGAAGGAATCCAAAGATCTGCTGAAGCTTGCCAAGGAACATTTTCAGCAATTGGTGCTTCAGAGTTTCCGAAACAACATGTTGAAGGATTGGAAAGAACATTGCCTTGTCCGTTCCCTCTTTTCTCTTCCAACAAAAACAATGATTTCTATCTCTCGAAGTACAAATTCATTTGTGTCGAAGAAGTTAAGCCGGGATCAGTGGCAATGGCAACTTCTTCCAAATACTTGTTCGTGTTCACTTACACTGATTTGTGCGAGATGCCAACAATGGTTGAGAACTTGTTGTCTAACGCTCCGAACTCTTTCTTCATGTTCATTCCAAGTTTCGCTGTTAGAGATTGTTTCAAGGAAATGAGCGACATCGTGAAGAGAAACAAAGAAAGACAGATTGGAGGTGAAGAACATTTGAGACTGTTGAATAACGCTACTGCTTTTGTTGCTGCAATGCAAATGACTTTGATGAAGAAGATTCACGCTCCAATTCCTGTTTTCATGCCAAAGTACGAATGATTTACTTTTTATTTGTTTTTTATTATATTTTTTTGTTGTTTGTATAGTTTATATTTATATAAATGTTTGTTTGTTTTATGTATACTTACAAAATTAATCATTTATTTAACTTAATTATAGAAGATGAGATTAAATCAATTTTGATTTTTAGATGAGATGTATTTGTTGTACTCATAAATTTTTATGCTTTAGGAAATATGAATATACTATGAATTCAAGCTAAGATATTGCCTCAAAATAAATTAAATCAATAACAATTTTCATCTTGATATCTTAATGAGTCAATAAGAAGCTTTTAATCATTTTCAAATAAACTAATATGATATGATTAACTTCTCAAATTGAGTAATATTTTACTATATCAAAAAATGTTAGTTCTATTGACTAATTGCTGTGCTTTATAGATTCCTGTCACTATGTATTTGTAAGACTATGAATTAAATTATCCAAAATTTCAACAGTGTTATAAAATCTTGAATTTTTTGGCAACTCGCTTATTGCTATACTAAATTTTTGACAAAATTATGCATTATAATGAGGGTAAATTGTATATAATAATATACAATGACATTTCAAGCTGATCAAATTTCAAAATAATTATTGAGCAAATTCAAAAGTTAAGGCATATAAGTATCCATTATAGACGAGAACAGAGCATTATCCTTTGTTGAGAATCAATCCGTCAGATTCTTCATTCTGATATCATCTTTCCTATAACAAAAGAAAAGTAAAAGGGTGATCTAATCATCAATACAAGAAACAAATAAGGAACAAATGACACTCATTTCACCATCCGCTAGAATTGTTTGACACTCTGTTGATTTCTCATAAAAAAATAACGAAAATCCTGAAAAAAAAAAGAATGCGCTCAAGAAAACATCCAATTCAAAGTCTTCTTGAGACTGCAGCCGCCGCAAACACTCTTGCAGGTGATCTTCACGAGGCAATTAAACTAACAATTATCCCACGCATTCCAAATCTCGATAAAAATCAAAGATTTGAATTAGGTGAAGATGTGAAAAATAAAATGAAATCAGTTGATATATTACGTAAAATGGGCTTTAAATTAGTTGTCGACGAACACTTATTCGATCCTGTTCCAAAAGAATTACTCGATTCTCGGTATTCCGTATCCATTCAGTTATTAATTGTATTCTATCAAAGTGTAACATGGGCATATGATCCTAATCATACTAAAACTTCAGAAGAACTCTCTTACATTTCTCAAGAAATAAAACCTATTTTAGATAAAGTAGGAGTAGCAGAGAACCAACTTGAGTATTGTTTCAAGAAAGCTGTTAAATCCTTCTTTCGCGATCCAAATGCTAAGCTATCCGAACAAGCTGCCTTAGATTTACTCGAAATCTTCGACAAGTCCAAATTTTTTACAAAGAAATTAACGAAAATATTTTCTAGACTAGTAGTACTATCAAATAACATCACTATCCAAACAAGAAATGCTCTTTTGTCATTTTTAGTTCACGCATCATCAGAAAAACGACCTTATTTTATCAATTCAGATCTTTCTACAATCGGAGAAGTTATTAGTCAAAATATTAGTACGTTAGATTCAAAAGGATTAATGATATTAGGATATATGAGTAAATATGCACCGAAAGAGATCATGGTTACGCTTATACAGACAATACCATATTGTTTATACTCACTTATACCTTCAAGTGGCAAAGTTTACAACGACAAACCTGATTCTCGTTTTGAATTAATCGATGTTTTTCAATTACCTCTAGATTTCTTCGATATGGAGTTACAATCAGATTCTTTATACAACTTCACATTTCCTACAGAGTTTTCTTTCTCCAAAACAGCTTTAGCGGATTATTCAGAAAAAATTGCGAATTCTTTAATACCTTTATCAAATTTCTACAGAGATATTTTCTTCAGGACATGTCAAGAGATCATTATGCACGAAAATACAGGTTCTTCAATCACTTTTACTTGTTTATTAATATTAATCATAGAAAAACTAATGATTGTCACTAGTGTTAGCAACTCATATAATGTTATTACAGAATCAAAACTCATGAGCATGTCATCACAGAATATTTTTGAAGAAATTGATGATGATATAAATTATGGCCGACAAAAACTGTTCAAAGTACTTTGTCGACATTCCCCTGAACTTATTATTGACTTATTTGCCAGATTTTCCAACTCTCCACTTTTAATTGCGGAGTTTATTGTCAGATTGTTTTCCTGCAACATTTCTAAGTTTTCTTTGAAGTTCCTTGTCAACGATGGCTTCATCAACTGTTTCATTGCATCTATCTATCAACTAGAAAACTACAAGAAACCGAGATGTATCATTTTTGACTTTCTTTCTTTCCTTTTACAACAAAATGAAACGGAATACCTCTGTTTGTCATCATCAACATTCTCCAAACTGTATTTCAGATTCTTGTTCAACAGACAAGTAGGTTTAAAAATAATTCCTAATGTCAAAAATTTCTATTGTTTACAAAACGATATCAAAAAATTTAATTCGTCACTTTTGTTCCTTAAAAAAGTATTGGATTCGTGTGCAGAAAACATCTCTAAATCAAACGAATACGCACCTTTGGCTCATTCAATAATTGACTGTATTTTGGCGGTTATGTCACATCACTTTTTAGATTTACCATTTATGTTATCATTATTTGAAGATCTTATACAAATCAACAAAACAGTTCTATCAAAAAATTATTTGTTGGAATTTCTCTATCGTTTAACTTTACAATTTCCAATGGTTGAACTAAAAAGTGACAGTTTTACAACACTTGTAGAAATTATGATGAAAACAGAAGGTAAAGAGCCATCGGATGAAACATATGATTTGGTCGGAAAAATTACGAATCGTGGCAGTTTTGACACTTTACATTATCTGCCAATTTTGACACATATTGGTCCATCAATTTCTTTTGCTTTGTTTGGCCAATCCGAGCGATTTACAAAGATTTTAGAAGCTTTCCTGAGAATGATTGATTTGCAGACATCTACTGTTTATTTACTACATGATTATGGTGTTGATTCGATGCTTATTCAGTGTTTTACTCAAGACACAGATATTCCTTATGTCACTTTTTGTAATTATGTTTTACAAATAAATTTGACAGAAAAATCGTCAGATTTAGCCATTAAATTGATATCTAAGATTATTAGTATATCATGTAACAAGAACATCTTGAATCATTTCACGCAAATGCTACAACACAAACACTCAATAAAAGCGAGTCGTTTGATTGATGAATCATTTGCAAGATCTTCTTCTTATGGTGGAACAATCTTTGCATTGGGATTTCTTCCGGAACAGTTCACTATAAAGAAAGTTCCAGCGGAGATATTTAATAAGAGCTTCTCTATAAAGGTGAGATTCACTACTGATACTGTTTTGATGTACAAAATGTTGGGAAACGTTTTTCTTTTCAAAATTTGTGATGAACAAAATTCATCAATTTCGGTTTTCTTCTGTAGAGGACAAATTTTTGCTGTTTATGATGATAAAGACACAGTGACTACTGCTTGCTTAATGAGAACTGTGGACAGCGGAATTTGGTCTGACTTCATTTTCTCTTTCAAAATTTTGAATGATCCAATAATTAAGGTTATAACTTTCACCTCACTTAACATGAGTGGCTGCAGCAGTGACATGAAATTTGTTCCTTTCGTAGGTGACACAGTTAAAGTAATTGTTGGTGGATCAGACAGATCACAAGAAAACAGACAATTCGGACAGTTTTGCTCCTTCAAAATTTTCAAAGGAATTTTTTCGTCAATAAATGACATTGACGATAAAAATACGTTAGTTTTTGATGGCTCCAATTTGCCGTTGACAAACAACGACATCAAAATTGATAACGTTACTGTTTTCGCACGTACAAGTAATCCAAACATCTTGGAAGTCGCGTCAACAATTAATTACGCAAATGTTTTGTCACATTTATTAAATCTGACGGATATAAATTGTTTTGACAACATTTTGTCAATTTTGCGTCAGATTTTTACAGTCACCATTGACTTTGACGGGTATGAAAGGATAATCAACTTCATTTTGAGTCATCAAGAGTTGATTTGTTTCGATACATTTAAGAAATTGTTGATTACTTGTGAAACTCTTCGAACTGATTTGAAAGAATACTTTTATTCAGCAATTATAGGAAATCTCTTCATTTGGGCGAAATCTTCCAAGAAAGAGTTCGAAAAGATCATGCTTTATTACGCAAAGATCATGCGCATAAATGCAAAATTCAATGTATCAAGATATTTCTTCTTCTTTTCTGATCTTTTCGGAAATCAAGGTCAATGTAGAAAAGAAAAAGTGACAAGAGATTATTTTGTCACTTTTATGAACAAATGCATTATATTTGCGAATGTTAATGATGCGCAGTATTTGCAGGAATTGATTATGAAGAATACAAATAATCACGACATTTTTGTTGTTTTCCTGAATTTGTTTGTAAGAATTGATGACAAAACTTTGGAAAAAATGTCAGGAAAAGAGCAGATTTACCAAGATTTTGTTAAATCAATTAACTATGATGTTGAAGAGTCATCTCTTCTCTTCCACGCCATTATGAAACTCTCGAGATACAATGATTTGAGTTTGATTTTGGTTGTTGTCAAAAAACTGGAATCTTTGCAGATTTCTTCTCAAGTTTTCAACGAATTATTCTGCCAAACATATGATTATCCTGAGATGAGTCTTCCTTTGTCTTTCCTGGCACTCGGTCTCGACTACAAAGACAAGAAATTCATTTTAACTTCGATGGCAGATTTTGCAATGAATAGTTCAGGAGGAAACATAATTCTTGAGTTCCCTTATTGGTTTGTTTGTCCAATTTTGCTTTCAATACAACTAGGAAGAGACATTTTCTATTCTACATCGTCTTTCTTGGCTTCTGTAATAGAAAGATGCCAAACTCCGGATCAAAGAAGTGAACTGATAAAAAATGTCTTCCTTTTCTTAGTTTTTAGCGGTTTGACGACTCCTGACCGTTTAGAAATTCTTATTTCTACTTTTATTGACGAGATATACGAGAAAAATAACGATCTTACTTATACATTGATTTTTGTTATTTTTAATTTTATTTTCTTCAGATTTGACAACCAAAATTTGTCACTTCACCTTTGGCAAAAGTTCCATGATTTCCAGTATTTTGGAGATTTCGGATCCCTCAAATCTCCTCTTCCTGAAATCAAATCTTTCTCTGATTTGAACAATGTTTTGAATGTGAATTTCAGAGAATACAATCCTATATTTAATTTGCACATTGATTCAGAGCATAACTCATGGAATGATGCAGGAAAGTCTCAGATTCTTTTGCTATTGATTGATAAAGTCGTTTACGAGGATGATTTTATCAGACACTTCATTCCTTTCTTTACAAATAAGTCTTCACTAGAAAAGGATGAAGTTATAAAGATCTTCAATAGACTTGATTCTTATGTCAACCAAAATGCGAATTACTTCAAAGATGCTTTCATCTCTTTCATCGATTCGATTAAGATTTCTTTGAAATCTTATGAAGATAACGCTGAAAAATATTTGAATTAAAATATTTATTATTCATTGTTTGTTTTAATACTTAAAAAATGTTTATTTCGTAATTTCATTCCTTTAACTTTAAGAGGGCTTTTACACTCATCATAATCCCAGTTAACTTCTGAATGAAGGCCATGCCATAGGGGTGTAATTACACCCTTAAAGTGGAGTCTCAAAAAAATTGTTTATTTCAAGAGGTTGACATTCTCCAAAAATTACAATATATCTTTATTGAGATTGTAAAAAAGTATAACAGTAATATAAGGTACTAAGTAGTTATTTAAAATAACTTCTTCCCCTACATAGTTAATGACTATTTACCTTAGAATATTGGGATAGAAAGTTTGTGTGTCAGAAAGTGGTAAGTGTACCCTTAAGCAATATTGTTAAAAAAAAAACATTTACTACATAAATCATATGGGTTTTCCTACAAGTGCACCATATGTAAAACCCAAACATATAATTATTTAATTATGTGAATTAGGGGCCGACTATGGATATATTTTTTCTCTGTTTTTACACAACCATTTCTACTCAAAAAGTCAATAACATCTTGATGATTGTTTTTAATGGCCAAGTCAAGTGGTTTTTCATTTCGATTGTTTGTTGGATTTCTATCAACTTCTTTCTTTAATAAGAGAAGTTTGCAAGCATCAATTTGTCCAGCTGATGCAGCAATATGAAGTGGAGTTCTTTTGCCCTTATCACTTTCATTAACACCATGGTTTATAAGCGCAAATTCGATACCTTCGACATATCCAATTCTACAAAACTCATGAAGAATGAAATCATCTTTAGAATTGTATCCACATTTCTCGAGATATTGAATGAATCCGAGATTTGCCATGCTTGCAGCTTCAATAACAATATTTGTTAATCTGTCGCCAGCTTTTGTAAGCTTCAGATATTCGTGTTTGACTGCATATTCAATTGTTTCTTGGTCATTATTCATAAATGAATCCACAAGTAATTCGAATATTATATCAAAGTTTCTTGGCTCTTTTGGAATCTGTTGAAGTTTTTCGAGTGGTGATAAATCTTGTTGAATGCTAATAGTTTGATGTCGTTCATCATTTATTATAATTATATTATTTGGAGCTTTTAATGTTTTTTGTGATGATGATGGAGTGCATCCATTGCTTCTCAGATAATCAATAACTTGTTGATGACCTTTTTTAATTGCCAAGTCAAGCGGTGTTTTATTATTAACGTTTTTTGGATTTTTGTCAATTCCTCGTTGTGATAAAAGAAATTTACAAGCACCGAGTTGTCCTGCTGATGCAGCATTGTGAAGTGCTGTCCTTCCACCATCATCTTGTTCATTAACATCATGATATTGAAGTGCAAATTCAATACCTTTAATATCACCAAGATAACTAAACTCATGAAGAATGATGTCATCTTGAGGATTGTATCCACATTCAACTAAAAATTGGATGTATTCAAGACGTCCTTCGTCAAGGACTGCCATAGCCATAGTTAAAATTCCACCATTTGGATTTTTAAGTTTAAAATAATCATTTTGAACTGCATATTCAATTGCTTCTTTATCCTTTATATTGATTGCATCAAGAATAACTTGTAGTATTATTAGAAAGTTTAATTGTTTTTTAGGAATCTTTTTAAGCTTTTCAACCGGAGATAAATCTTTTAGTTCATCAATTATAGGTAATATTTCATCTTGCTCGTCTGCGTTTAATTTTCGGATACGTGGCGGTATGCTTATTTTGGTTTCAACTTCTTGTTTAGTTTGTTTATCAGATTTTTTGTGTTTTGGTGGTGGTCTTTCATCAGGTTGTTGATCTATTGGATTATCTTTTTGCTTTGTTACATCTTGTTTAGTTTTCTTATCAGATTTTTTGTGTTTTGGTGGTGGTCTTTCATCAGGTTGTTGATCTGTTGGATTATCTTTTTGCTTTGTTACATCTTGTTTAGTTTTCTTATCAGATTTTTTGTGTTTCGGTGGTGGTCTTTCATCAGGTTGTTGATCTGTTGGATTATCTTTTTGCTTTGTTACATCTTGTTTAGTTTTCTTATCAGATTTTTTGTGTTTTGGTGGTGGTCTTTCATCAGGTTGTTGATCTATTGGATTATCTTTTTGCTCTGTTACATCTTGTTTAGTTTTCTTATCAGATTTTTTGTGTTTTGGTGGTGGTCTTTCATCAGGTTGTTGATCTATTGGATTATCTTTTTGCTCTGTTACATCTTGTTTAGTTTTCTTATCAGATTTTTTGTGTTTTGGTGGTGGTCTTTCATCAGGTTGTTGATCTATTGGATTATCTTTTTGCTTTGTTACATCTTGTTTAGTTTGTTTATTAGAATTTTTATAATTCGGTGGTGGTCTTTCATCAGGTTGTTGATCTGTTGGATTATCTTTTTGCTTTGTTACATCTTGTTTAGTTTTCTTATCAGATTTTTTGTGTTTTGGTGGTGGTCTTTCATTAGGTTGATTTTGATTTGATATGGCATCAATTACATCCCCATGTTGTTGTAACATTATTTAAGTTCACCTATCAAATTGATTTTTTTGACTAAATGATCGTTAACAAAAAGTGATATTTTTTTGCTTTTTGAAATTTTTATTTAGTCAGACTAATAAGTAGTCAAAATTTATGTTTTTGATAGCACTTTTTCAAAAATTGAGGGAATAAGGCAGAATTTTAAATTTGAAAGAGGGATACTAAAATGAGGCTATAGCAATATAAAATCAATTATAACAAATAAAAATACAATTATGTTCTGATGGTTTTAGTATAATATTCTTAAAAATGGAAAATTTCAATTATAAATTGCAGACTTCTTTCTTAATATTACTCAAATAGAAGCTGTATCTTTACATAAATGACCAACGTATTATATATTCATATAAATGTCTTCATTTTAAATTAATTTTGTGCCGTAATAAAAAAAAAATACAAAAATTAAAATATACAAACAATTTATTATTGATTAAGCTTGCTAACATATAACGAAATCAATCTTTGCTTTGAAATATCCAAATCTCGTGTGACTTGCTCAGCTATTTCTCCATACGTATGGATTAGCAATGCAATACAAAAAACAACACTTTTTCGAACAAATGTATTAATATGATTAACATTATCGCATAAAACTTTCGAGATCTGCCGAACGAAAGGCTTAATTTTATCTGGGTTCGCTTTAATCACAGAGTAAAGCTCATCAACATATTGCGATGCCATTTTATTTGTTGAATTAATTCCATTAAGGAAAAATCCAACTAGTTTTTCAGAATCTGCTCTTGCCTCTAATAATCTGATCAGTTTTTGAGAGTTCGGAGTTGATTTGTCCATATCAATTTGACATATTGCGCACTCAAGAAGAATTTCAAAATTATCGCAGCCTTTTTGATCAAGACAGTCGCACATAACACCAAAAAGCTTATCAGCATCTTCAATAACATCATTGTGGTGATGAACTGCATTAACAAGTGATGCATAAAACTTTTTTGATGTTTTTACGTATTCAGCAGCGCTGATATTTCTTAAATACTGTCTAACATTAGAGCACAATAGTTCTATGTTACTTTCTGAGTCAATATCAGGACTTTCTTGAGATTTCGCATCCGAATAATTCAAAATCGAGTTCAAATATTCCGAAGTTAGAAGGTCATATTCATGGGAAAGGTCAGTGAGAACGTTTCTGTTTTGGCGGGCGATGGAAACAAGTATTGTTTGGGCTTCATCTGGGCATGATTTCATGTGCATTATTCCTAATTTCGCAAGTTTTTTAGCAACAACTAAATTTGATAGATCAGTTTTAGGATTTTCGGTTAAGGAAGCTGCAAATTTAGTTAGTCTCGCTGAAGGAACTTGAGTAAGAACGATTGCAATGAGATCATTTGAATTATAATTTTTTCTAATTGTAGAGAGAAGATTTTCGAGCAGCTCTTCATTATCTGATGCTACAATATCACTTAATAAGCCGCCAAATAGTATTTCAAACATTGATTGAAGAGAAGACTTAAATTCATTAGGGAAAATATCCATCAGAGTCGAAATCAGAGACATGGACTTATTAGATAGAGCTCTAGACTTGCAGTTAAGAGTAATTACAAGTCCTGGAACAATATATCTCATTTGAGAAAATAATTCTTTTGTTCTATTCTGATCAAGGTATTTGGATATTTGATCAACCAGTTCTTTTTCATTGCCTTCTTCAAGCAGGATTGCGCTTTTTCGGAGAGGAGTAAATTCATTATTTGCAGGAGAAGATGCTCGCTTCTTTCCAAGCCTTGGAGGCGGAAGGTTCTTTTCCATAGGTTCTGATTTTCGCTTGGTTGTTTTCTGTTCGTTAATTTTGATTTCTTCATCTGATAATTTCGGATTTTTATCAATGCTCCTTTCGGTACTTTTATACCTTATATTGTCATCATTGTTCTGCTTTTGATGAGGACTGAAATTCATTTCATTTCCATAATTTGAGACTCTTACTGAGCTTGATCGATGTTTGTTAGACATTTTAGACTTCTTCTTTGATGGAATTTGAGATGGAGACTTTGATCTTGCTATATCAGCTGTTTTACTGAAAATCGGAATCATTGATGGCTTTTCAACTTGTTTTTTCGGCTTCTTTTTAAATGGAAGCTTACTTTGTCTCTGATTTGGATTAAGTTCATCGGGTTTTGTTAGGCCATTTTGCTCAGCAAGTCTCCTTTTTTCAGATTGTCGCTTAACTTCTTCTATATATGATTTTGGAGAATGAGGGGAGAATAGTAAATGTTCTGATACTTTAGTTTCTATTGGAATTACAGGTGAACAATGGACTTCAGGAACATCATCTTGAGTTTCTTTAATTGGAGGCGTTCCTGGAGGAACTTCAGCAGACAAAACAGCAGATTTAGTCTTGGAGTCTAATGTTGCAAGAAATAGCTCTGAATATTTCGAGAATTTTGATGCAAATAATTTTGAAGCAATTCTAGCTGAATTCCGGACAAGTGGTTGTGAGTCAACCAATAATAGTCTTAATGTTCTCATTACTATTTCGTTATATTGATCAAGAATGTGTTTTCCCCAAAAATTTAACATTAGAATAAAAGAATCTGCTGAGATCTGTCTATTTTCACCAGCTTTGGATTTTGACAAATCAACAATGCTGAAAAATACATTTTTCTTTGGACAATATTTTACAATTTCGAAAATTGCTAATTTGCAGCTTTCGGCTATAATCAATGTTCCATGCGTAGTTTGTTTTGACAAAGGCGCTATTACTTCACCAAAAACAGCGAATTTTTTGCGTAAATTATGAACTAATTGCGCTATAAATAAACATGATTGTTTGACTAATGCACTTCGTAAATTACAACATCCAGCAACAAGTCCAGGTCCTAAATTTGAAAGCTTGTCTGAAAATTCATCAAATTCTAAGGCTCCGTCATTGACTAGACCCATTCCTCGTTTTATTGCCTTAACTTGTTCATCCCATTCAACGCCTTGAGCAATCTTTTCAGAAAGGTATTCTATTTCCTTGGAAGCTTGTGCTGCATTTCGAATATTTACCGGAGGAACATCAAAACCTGCTTTTTCGAATTCAGATCTCGTGTCCTTAGCTATATCTGCAGCAGATGTCATATTGTTTTGTGCAGATTTTTTGCTACGGATCATACGAAATTTCAGAAATTTTTATAAAAAAATGAACGTTTAAAAATTTCAATTCAATGAACATTCGTATCGGATTAGATCACGATAATATAGTAGGACAACTAGAGTTGCATAGACCTCATTCAAATTTGATTTTAGCGTAAAAATGTCAAAAAATTTTCATGACTGATTCATCAGAAGCTGACCATAAACTGGATAATATTGATTGCACAGATTTCTTACATATTTCTCCATTTTATTGCTATTGCTTGGTTCTAAAAGGATTACCACCTTCAAAGATATCTCATGATGAAAGAAAAAAGATGAAAGATAGTTGGAAGGATCTCAAAACATCATTCAAGTTATACTATGTCGATATGGCAAACTCAAAATGTGGTGGTAAATGGAATTCAGATAAGTTTTATGAAAAAGATGGGGTGATAATAGCACAGAAAACACAATTGCCTGTTCAAAGATTTACCCCTATTACAGATATTATTGATCTCCAAAATAATCAACAAAATAATGATTTTAATTCAGTTTTAAATAAAATAGAAAATACAATCAATCTTACTACTAAGATGCATTTATATGATACAAACAATTGGGCTGGATTTTCAAATTGAAAATTTTGATATTTTGTTTCTATCTTAATGCTTACATGCACACTTAAAGATAAGTAGACTGAACAAAATCCTAGCTTTAACCTAATTTAATTTTTAATTTTTGTTGTTTTTTTGTATGAAAAATCAAAAAAAATTAGACATTATACAAAGTTATATGATAGCTATCATTTGTAATTGTTAATAAATACCAGAGGAATACCCATACTCTAAATAGTTTTTACTTAAACCATTATTTATGCTACATCTCATTAATTTTATCTTTCTATTCAAATGATAAGCTTTCTATACTCTGCCAAGGTATAGTACATTCAGCAAATCAATCAATTTTTTTTTAAGTTCTGCTATTTATCCATTATGAATATTAAATATATTTTGAAAGTTCTTATTCTAGGAATATTTCCTACTGTAGAGTTTCATTTGGTTTGTCCTGTTAATTCTTGAAACCGCTATATTAAGGATTGATATTCAACTGATCTAGGTTGATGAAACTCTATAATATAGGTTTCCTTTATTTTAACTCTCAAAAACATTTCTGTGAGAAGTGATTAGTATCAAAAATCTGAAAAAAATAAAATAGAAAAATAAAAAACTATCATGGTGTTTATTTTAATAAAATTAAGATTGTAAACCGAAAGAAGATCCGAATTTTGATTATATCCGATCGATAGAATTTATATTTAATTTTTAATTTTGAATTTGTGCAGATTGTTACTGATATGGATTATCATTTTGTGTCTCTGGAGAATACGCTTGCGGCTGATATTGTGGAGGTTGATATGGCTGAGATGCATTAACCTGTGAATTTGGTTGAGGTGGATATCCTTGTTGTGGATAGTTTTGTGGTGGATACTCTTGTTGTGGGTAATTCTGCGGTGGATAATTTTGAGGGGGATATGGTTGTGGTGGGTAACTTTGTGGGGGATATTGTTGTGACTGAGCTGGTTGCTGAGGATATGGTTGTTGATAATATTGCTGTGGAGGATATTGTTGCTGTTGAACGCTACCTTGAGGTTGTCGATGCTTTTTGCTGCTTGAACTCGAAGATTTTCTTTTATCTGTGCGTAAATGATCTGGAGTACAGCATCCTTGTATTGTTCCTCTACGACACAAAATAAAAATCAGAAGTATAATGGCAAAAACCAATACGAATATATAACCAAAGTAACCAAAACTAGCCATGATTAAATATTTCAAATCTTTCAATTTTGTGTCACCAAAGAAAAAATAATAGTTGAAATTTTACTTTATTTATTTATATATAGAAAATTAAATTATTTTTATTGATGGGAAATTTCTGATTGTACGGTTTTTAAAATAATGAATATCCCTATGCAATATGCATATTTAATTATAATATGAAGAACAAGATTGAATGAAATCGGAGCATTTTAATAGCAAATTAAATATATTGTTGGGGCATTTTCTTAGGAGAGGGTAAATTTGAATACCATTCAAAAGTAAAAATTCACAATTTGTTCGATTTGGACATATAATCTATTATTATATATAATGTAATTAAGAAAAAAAATAAAATGACCTGCATATATTAATTATTTAGATTGCAAGATTCAAAAAAGCTATTAAAATTAGAGACTAAATAAATAGCGAATTGATTCATATGGATTTATGTAATTGTGAACATTAAAAGAGTTTATTTATTGATCTAATAAAAAAAGATAAATATTAATGAGAAAATTGAAAGAATAGAGTGTCCCATTCACTCGTGTTGGTCGCCAATGTATCATTCTGGGAGAATTGCCTCTGCATGTTTCCCACAATGGCACAACAATGTTTTGGAGAAAGACCTGGAAGGGGGTCCTTTCTCAAGGTCAGGGCCCCTTCTAGTCTTTTCTGGTCCTGAAGGAGCGCTTCTGACTGGTCTGTGCGCTGCTTCCAGGAAGATCAGGAGATTGCGCCAATAAGCTCCTATCAACAAATTTTGACTAAAAATATAAAGTATCCTTTTGTGATTTAACGAATAGCTCAATTTTAAAATAGATTTGATTCTAATAATAAATTGAATGAGTTTCGCTTACGTTTAGAATTTAATGATTTATATGATTTTTTCGTTCACAGAAGAGTCATTGATATCCAATATCAAAAAAACAGCAAAGACACACCATAATAAATGATATTGTGTTGCATGCTAAGATCAGTCATAATGTAAACCTCTCAATTTGATTGTCGTGGGAAGTATCTCAATTCCTTCAAAAAAATTGAAAAACTATTTAATTTTAAAAATATAATACTTTTAATTAGTTAATTAATTGGAGATATTTTTAAAAAATCACTTTTGATAATACTTTTGAGAACTTTAATTAAAAAAATATATT
Organism: Trichomonas vaginalis G3; assembly: GCF_026262505.1. NCBI lineage: Eukaryota > Parabasalia > Trichomonadida > Trichomonadidae > Trichomonas > Trichomonas vaginalis. Next base: position 12,867,291 of record NC_067205.1, read on the forward strand.
CAAAAATATCCAGGATATCAAGAGGGAATTGTTCCTTATGAGGTATATAGTTATGATGTATACCTCATAAGGAACAATTCCCTCCTTAAAACGAGAAAACTTGTTCGAAATTGTTTATCATTTCGAACAAGTTTTCTCGTTTTTAATAAGAAACTAAAGGCTATGAGGCACTGATTATATATTAGTGCCTCACAGCCTTTAGTTTCTAATAGATAGCTGGGAAACTTTCTCCAAATGATAAGTTATTCAGAGAAAGTTTCCCAGCTATCAAGAGGGAATTGTTCCTTATGAGGTATATAGTTATGATGTATACCTCATAAGGAACAATTCCCTCCTTAAAATCGTAGACATTTTTATACTTATTAATCAACCATTCAAAATCATATTCCTCTGAAAAGTTATTTTATTAAAAATTTAGAATTTTAATAAATATAGAGTTTGAATTTCATACAATACCTATATATTTTCAATAATGGAATTTGAAAACCATTCTCAAAAGTTCTCAGAAAACCTTTTTTTCATTAATTTTAAGAAATCTGAGTATTAAATTAAGTGATAAATTCGTTTGACACTACTTTAATTTTTAAATTCAAAAAATTATATGTGCTTCTTAAAATGACTCAAAAAAATTTTATTATAAAATAATATATAATATTAAAAATCCCACAACATTTTTTACTTTACATAATCGTACTTCCTCGACGATTAATTTCCACTCAATTTCTATCGTTGACCGAACTTAGCATGCAACAATTGAAGCTAAATATTACATATTTCAACATATCTAAAAAATTATTATAAGATTAGATCTTATGCAATGCCGAGCAGTTTCCTAAAGCATAATTACTTATTTATACAGAATCAATTATATAATATTCACATTGCAAATTATATACATTCTCACGAAGCAACATGAAATAGACTGTCCGAATTTGAATTCAAATAGAGATCTACTTCAAAAGGATTTCTTACAATATGTAATCTCGATGTTGATCACTGGAATACAAGGGATGCACGTAATTTACAATTTGTTGCAAAAATAGTAGTGCAACAAAAATTTTATTTTTAGCTTGTCACTTGATATATAACAATTGCAAAAACTCAATCAAAAATAGGATTTGAACAACTTTTTAAAATTGTGAGAAAAATTCTATCGGCACATTCTATTCAATTTTAAAGTATTTCTTTCATATTCCAATCGATTATTCAATATTTGCCAATCACAAATTTTAGTTCAAAATTCAAAAAATCCCTAATTTTAATTTCAGATGAAATCTCGCAAAAATAACATTGTTTTAACCATATAAATATATATTTTATATATTGTATAGTGATTTTTTAATATTTTTATGAGTAAAATCGAGAGTGAAGAAATGTGGACTACAAAAAACGATAGAAATGAATAGTTTACATGGGAATTCAATACTTACAAGTATTCAATGTCACTTTTGTGCTCGAGATTTTGACTCTAGTATAGATCACTTTTTAAAGCATAATTAGCTAAAATCTTTAATTGAAATTTTCAATGCTAATACAAATTTGATTATTAATACTAAATATCATATTCTTTGTAATTCCATAAGAATATTTTTCTAAATCTATTGAAAATTGAAATGAAAATTTTTATACGATCGCATTATGTACTGATAACTTTTTTGATAAAAAAAGATTTTGATTGTAAAATTGCAATGTAAAGTTCTCAATTGATGCAAGAAAAACGTTTGGATTTTTGTGATAAATATTTGACTTGTTTGATCAACTAAAATGAGTTTCGAAGGTCACTATCACTCCAGCTTACTCGCATGCTTCTCAGATCCTTGTTTATGTGTTTGCGGATTCTTTTGCACCCCATTTCTTCAATTTGCAAACGCTTATTCGTTAAGTACATATACTCCAAATTGCGTTACTGCATGCTGCTTGTTCATCCACCCATATGCTGTTCGTCTTGAAATCCGTAACAAGGAACATATGCCACTAAGTTTATTCACAGATTGCTTAGTAACCAACTTTTGTGCTCCCTGCGCTGTCATTCAAGATGCAAAAGAAATAAATCACATGCGCTACAATATGATGAGATATAATCGTCCATCAAGTAGACAAGTTTCACCTAGAATGTAATTTTATTTATTAAAAAAAAGAGGGCATTATTAATATTTTTAACCATTTATTCAAATATCAACATTATACTTTGTTGAAATAATTTTCTTTAATTCCTTGAAATAAGCTGTCTTGTTAAACTTACTCTGTTCATCCATCAGCATACATTTAACTTCAGTAAAATAGTCACTATGTCCCGATGAGTTTGCTTTCCAAAGAACATTTTCGGTCAATTCCTCTTCATCTCTGTCATAACAAATTGCTTTTGCTGTTGCAAATTTTTCCTTTCCGGTTCTTTCTTCTTTAGTTTCTGTACTTGAGACAAGCATCAGCAATAAAATTATCGCTTTGAGCTTGTCATCAGGTGAAAGTGTTTGTTCATTGTCATCAGGTGTAAGATTTTCTTCAGATGTTTTGTCATCTTTTTCAAAGATTCTCTTTCTTAACATTTCTTTACTAAAAGCTTCGTCTTGATCATCAAAACCAAGCGAAGATGACAGATTTAAGTTCGTTGAAATAGAATCACTTATACTAGTAATGAAATCTGAATCAAGGAACTTGAAAGAGAAAGTTGATGTCTGTTCAAGAATTTTCTTAACAATCTCTGTTGAAACTTGAACTGGGTTGAATTCAACACTCAACGTGTAAGATTTTGTACCATCTTGGAACTTGTGGAAATTATCGAATTCATTTTTAACAATAGCGAACAACAAACCATTGAGTTTCGCTTGAGAAAGATCAATATAATCTTTGCTTTCTTGTTTTTGGATCTCTAAATTGTAGTTATAAATCAATCTAATCAAATTATATGTCTTTGTCAATTCTTCGAGATAAGAATTGATTTGATCTTTGAAAGATCTGTCTTTGAGTGAAGGGTTTTCATTGATATATTCTCTGAAATCAACTAATTCTCCAGAATCTTCCGTTTTTCCAGATTTTTCCAAATCAGTAATGAATTCAACAAACAAATTATCCCTTCCGAGTTTTGATTTAATTCCAAGCAATTTATCATAAGAATATGATAAGCACAAAATGTAAAGAGCTTCGAGATGGCATCTGAACATTGCTTTCCATTTTTCCAAGAAGTCATAAACTGGCTTAATGTGTTTCGTTCTTTCTGCTTTTGATTCTTTTTCTTTAGAAGGTTTGACAAATTGTTCTAAAATTTCCAAAAACTTCATTTTCTGTTCAGAACTCTCGTTCATAAACAAATAATAAGTAACAAATGATTTGATAGTCATCAAACAATACTTTGTCGATTGGTAATTATTATCACTAGCTGTTACAATGTGGAATATCAATGCTTCTTGTGAATTTTCGTTAATGAAAAGTGCCAAATTTTTGTTGGCACTTTCTTCTTTTTCTTCTTGCCCTTCAAAGTGAATTTCATTTTCAAGGAAGAAACTGTTGACGAATTTAGAATTTTCCAAAGATTGCTCATTCTTGAAATCATTGAGCATGTCTTTGAAGAAATTACCTTTGTAGTACTTGATAAATTCGAACAATTGTGGATCAGTGTATGCTCGATCTCCTGCTTGAATTTCATGATCAAAAAGGTCAAAAATCAAATTTCTTGGATTTTTACCTTGGATTTTTTCTTTCAAAGTATAGTATTCGGAGCTAATTTCGGCCTTGTTTGTATCATCAATTTTCGATACTGCCAAGTCTTTAGTCTCATCTTGTTCAAAGCAATCTTTCAAATCAGGATTTTCGCCATAAATCTTCCTATCAATCGTGTTTGCTTTGATTTCATTACCTGTTAGACCTTCTGAATCTTTTGGTTTAGGAGTAAATTTGTCTTCTTCAAGCATCTTTGGAGAAAGGAATTCTTTCATTTGCTTAATTTCATCTTCAAATCGATTATTATCATTATGATTAAATATGTAACAGAAAACATATGATAAACTTGAAAAATTATTTGCAGAATTGAAAGATTGTACAATATTTCCTTTGATTCCTTGTTCATCCAAGCTCAAAATGAATCGTTTCGTTGGATAATCCAATTCTGAAAATTTCATTTTGTTGTCTACAATCTTAATAAAATCTATTTCATTCTTGAATTTATCAGCATTTCCTGTATTATCAGTGTTTTTAGCTATTTCTTCATAGCGCTTCAGCATGAAATAGAATTTATCATAGAATTCCTCCAAAGTATTGCAGAAACAGTTAATGAAAACTCTGTTCAAGTTTTGAATGTTACTTTGATTTTTGTTACTTTGATCTTTGTTACTTTGATCTTTGTTACTTTGATCGTTGAATTTCTTTAAACATTTACCAGCGTTTTCCTGGATATACTTTTGAACAAATTCACGAAGAATCTCCTTTTGTTCTTTTTGTATTTTTTTGTGTTTATTTTCCAAGTGACTCAAAACTATTTCATTAAGTGGATCGTAATATTTAGATTTGATTTGCTTATGAATTGCAACAATTTGATTTGCTCCAAAATTCTTTGATGGGGTATCAATCCAGTAAACAGGCCATTTACTTGTCGAAATAACGTAATCTGGGATTTTTGTTCCTTTAACTTGAAGAACGATGGCAACATGATTTGTACATTTTGTTTTATTGAAGAAATCTTCAATCAACGATGTGTAATGATACAATTCGTTATGGTCTTGATGAGAGATGGAAATGATTGTGTTCTTATTTTGTATGTAATTGAACAACATAGTTTCATTCGCAACCATTTCATGAAGAACAAAATCAATGTTTGATTCAGTTTCGAATTTGAAATCATTCACGTAATCGTTTGTGACACAAATACACATTTTCTTGTTTTGAATGTAATCGCTCAAATTCAAATGCATGTCTTCAACTGCAGGATCTTTAATCTCTTTGATTTCCTCTACACATTTTTTAAGATCTTTGTCATTTTTAATTTTCTCTTCATATTCTTTAACATAAGCTTCTGTGAAATGTTCCATTCCATATCTAATGATCCTTGCTCTAAGTATTTCATCATCGTCAATACATTTGTGATATTTTTCTTCATCATGATGAATTGCTTTGAATTCATCAATTATTTCCTTTAATTCTTCATCGTTTTGACTTGATTCGAGTCCGATATGGAAAAATTGATCATCAGTTGCTCCCAAATAAAACAATATCTCGTATTGAGAAGAAAATCCATTAAAGATTAAAGGTGTTTTGAATCTTTTAAGATGCTCAATCAAAATTTTCGCCGAACTTTCCTTCTGCTTATCTTTCTTCTTTTTTGCAAGCCATTGCTTCCTAAGAATTCCAATGTTTGATTTCTTGAATTCCCAAACAACTATGATTCCATCAATAGCATTTCCAGTATTGTTAAGATCTTCAAGTGTTATTGGAGAAACAATCTTTATTTGTTCATCTGGGCTGATAATTTTTTCCAAGTAGAAATTGACTTCAGGACTAATGGCAATTTCTTGCTTTGTGAAGCTCATTGAGCAAACGTTAATTTGATTAAGATCACATTTATTGTATTTTTCGATATCAGAAAGATCGTGGTTACAAGGTTTATCATCACCTGGGGACATTTTTCTGATTCTCATTGCGTCGAATTTGAACTTTTCAAATTTATTCATAAGTTCGTTTTTATCATTTTGTGTGAGTGTATCTTGAGCATCAACAAACTCTTCGAAATTCTTGATGTAATCATTAAAAGACAAAGTGATTGCGTTCAATCTATCCTGCATAGAAAGAGGAACATTGTTTACCAAATCTTTTTTGTTGCAAACCATCAAGAAATGCATTCTCGGCATCTGTTTTGGATTAAGATGAACAGAAAATCCATCAATATGCGTGTAAGGATTGTAGTCATCACTTGGATCATCAGGATTCGAGTAAGGTTTCTGTTGATTGACGATATCCAAGTTTAATTCTATACTTGGATTATTTCCTTGGATGAGGAAAATTAAATGTTCATTGGATCTTTCCTTCATGAATTGCTCGCAAATCTGGAGAGATGATTTGTTGGCGTAGATATTACGAGGCTGCTTGAAATTGTTCTCGTATAAATTGATGATAATGAATCGCTTGAAATAAGATAAAACATCCAAGAATTCATTAACAACTGGAACACTTTCATAGTGTTTAGTGATGAATAAAATGGATCTAGCCAATCTGTGGTCAAACAACAATGATTTAATGATACATAATACATTGTTATACTTTGGCAAGTTGTAATCATTATGTGGAAACTTTTCTCTCCAAATTGCTTTTGTTTTTTCAACAGCGTCTTTAAATGTTTCGCCAAGAGAAATGAAAGAAGAAACAACAATCGGATAATGGATTTCAATCGGATCAGATTGTTGCATGATGATTGTGTAGACAGGTCGCATCAAACTCTGACTGTTGTTGATGTATTTCTTGATAGAATTAAAGAAATTTTGTGTTGATTCATCAACATCATCCTTCGTAATTTTTTCAAGTGTCTTTGGATCATAATCAATATGTCCATATTTTTGTTCTTTTGTTAATGAATCGAAAAACTTCGCTTCGTCGGAATCTGGATTTTTAATGGCATATTTTTGTTTCTTCATAATAGAAAAGGCTCTGATTAAATCATCGGTTGTCGGCCTTGATCCCGAAATAACAACAGATCTATTCATAATAGCGTGGTCGATTTGGTAATTAGATGCTCCGACAGGGAAAATTTTTTCGAACTTTTCTGAGATGTCTGAAATATCATCTGATAATCCTGTATTTTGTTGATCTGTTTTGATCTTGTAATGAATACCTTTATCAAAGATATAATAGAGTTCTTTGATGTACAAGCTTGGATTGAGATTTCCAAATCCCAATTCATCAAGGAAAACCATAGCTGTGTATAGTCTAACTTGGTTATCTCGATGATGATGTCTCATGCAATCATAGAAATGAGATTCCAAACAACTTGTTTGAGAAATGATACTCGTGAGAAATGTCGAACAATAGAAATCATTTGATTCACCTGGTTCATTTGATGTTTCATTTGTTACAGGTTTATAATGATATATCTTGAAATATTCGACAGCCAAAGATTTAGCTGTTCCTGGTTTTGCAATCAATAAAATGGGTAACAATTCATGCATGTAATGGAATATATTGTATCCGATGTCAAGAGCAGCGAGATTGAACATGATGCTGTTAAGTTTCAAAATTTTTGGCTCTGGAATGTATTTGTAACATTGTGCAAAACTGTATTCATACATTTTCTTTTGAATATCAAAATTATAATTCTTATTTAAATGATCCTTGAATGCTTTGTTTAGAATCTTGTTCGCTTCGTGTGTGATGTAGCCTTGAACATCAACATTGAGCATCTTATTTTCACCGTTTTGGAGATATTCAGCCTTGTTGTCAATTTTAGCAAAACCAGGATTCAAAAATTGTACGAAATCAGCTCTGAAATTACGTTCTTCTACATCTTTATCTTTATCTTTTTCATCAAAAAGATTTGAGAATTCCCAGTATTTTTTGAGATTATTGATAGTGAAATTACTACTTTTGTCATCTTTGTCATCTTTGTCATCAATGAATTCGGCATTAGTCGTATAAGGCAAAATAAATCTCATGTAAATGCCAACAGAAAGAGCCAGCTCGAAATTTCCTGTTTGTTTATAAACCAACTTAAAAATGTGTGAAAAATGAATGGCATTTCTATAAGAAATTGCTGCCTTTTCGCGAATGATATTGTATATAACTTTATACAACTCCCAAATGCAATCTTGGATTACAAACCTTTGTTTTGACTCCAAATTAGCTGAAAAACCATCATTCTTCTTCCTCTTTTGTTTTGTTGTTGTATCATCATCACCATAATTTTTCGTTAATTCTGTTTCAATGATTGTCATCATGCATTGTTTTTCATCTTCATCGTTGAGATTAATTTCGTATTCGATTATTGCGAATTCGATCATTTCAGGAATATCTCTGACTTTGTAAGTATAGTTAAAGTGATTGATACGGAACAATTCCTTTTCTTCTGATGTTTGGAGATCCATGAAATTAATGGATTTTGTTGGCATAGAAATGAATTGTTTGTTGCCAATCAATGACAATTTCTTGGAGATTTCATTGGAATTGATCAATGGATTCGCTGCAACAATGAAAGAGATGTTTTTCTCTTTCTTCATGAAGATCTCTCGCATCTTGTGAGCGATGTAACAACCTGCGGTACATGTATTAGCTTCATCAACAAAAATGAGGTATTTTTTCGATTTGTTTTTTTGTACATCTTCTTCAATAGCTTCAACAATTCTTTGGATTTCTAATAACTCTGTACCACCATTGCAATTGATTGTCTTTGTAAGACTACCAGTAATTTTTGACAAAATTTTAGAAATGACATTAGAAATTTTTGTTTTTCCTGTTCCTGTGTTTCCAACTAAAATTACTTCTTGATGATTATAAACTCTCAACAAAGCTTTTAATAGTCGTTTAGCAATGGAATCATTCAATCCAACTTTAATATCATACTCCCTTGAAAGAAAGGTTTGGAAATCATTAGTATCGCATCCGTAAACATCACTTCCGTTCAAATTTAATTCATTGTCGAATGTGCCGAGCTTAAAATATTTCTTATTTTCCTTGAACCTGTCTGGAACTCGGATGAACATTCTGTCTTTATTATCGAACTTATCTGGTATAATATTCCATGCGTAAAGAGCTGATATCCTGTTCTTTTGGCTTTGATCTTCTTTTATCAAAGCAGTAACACGATTAAAAATGTCTTCATTATCTAACATATCAATATTTGATTTAGGATCAATTTTTGGCCAATTCTTTCAGTTCATTTCTTAATTCTGCCAGTTTCGTTATATCATTTGTTATTTCGTTTTCATAATGTGGTTCGTAAATCTTGAATGCATTGTCTGTCCTCAAATCAGAATCCCAATTATTTCTTAAATTGTTTAAATCAAAAATAAAGCTCAAATACTTTGTATTAGAAATATTTGGAGGGAACTCGAAAATGATCTTTTCAAAAACATTGTTAATATCAATGAATTCTCCAGTCTCATTGTATCCTGAGTTACCTGTTAACTTGCGCATAGAAATCAAATATAAATCATCAAAAAATTCTGGACATGCGTTTCCTTTGAATAGTTCTGGTGAAAATGTCATTAATATCTTTTTGTTGCTTCGAAGATATTCAAGGATCTTGAGCTGATATGATTTTTCTGGATCTTCTATATACATTCTCACACAATCTTTGATGTCATTTGTTAATATCTTTTGTTTGATTTGATCAAAGTCAATGTCTTTTTGTTCAAATTTAATTTCTTTTAGCCCTCCTTCTTTAAACAAATTTTCTTGGGCTATTGATGAAACAATGCATATGGCTTGCTGTGTTTCAGATGACCAATTTGAAGTAAGTTTTTTGATGGATTGGATTTCATCAGGAGCTAATGTTTCTGGATGAACAAAAATGACGGGTTGGCGGCCAATGAGTTTGTTAACGAGTTGCATTTTGTCTTTGAATCTATCGCCTGAACGACAGAAGATACGACAGTAATTGCGAGATTGTGGCAAATTTTGATATCCGGAAAAAACTTCGTATGGATGATTGACTTTGATGTATTTTATCTCTTTTTTGATCTGTTGTTCCTTTATGGAAACATGATCTGTAACGTATTGAAATCCTGTTTTCAAGAATGAATTAAAAGTATTAGATCTCTGGTTTTGTGAGAAACAAACGTCGAAGTTATCTAATGATTTTATCTTGCCTTTCATTTCGATGTCTCTGCCGATCTTCCATATTAAGCTGTTCTGAATATAATTCCTTTTATCTTGTTCGGGCTTTTTATTCTTCGCATTGATCATTCTAAGAGTTTTTTTCATGCTCTTTACTCTGTCTAAGGTAATTTTTCGTGCATAAAGCGGTGGATATCCTTGGTCTCTGAGCTTGATCAGAATTTCGCGGAGTTCGAGAACAGGTTCATAAAACGTGTTGAATTTTGCTTCAATATCAGTCTCACATGAGTGCTTAATTTGTGTACTCATAGCATTCAATTCGGAAAATTGAATTCGGATTGTACTATTAGTAACAAAATTTAACTCTACAAATGTCTCTTGAGGAGAAATGGTCCATAGAGGGTTGTTCTTCTCGTCCGCTATGTCCGAAGTTTTCATTCTTAGTTGTTTTTCACCTACATCCATTTTTTTGAATTATAATTTTGTTGGAATTTTAAAGTTTTTTTTTATTCCATTCCTTTCCATAAATTATCCAACAAAAAACAATTTCCTAAAGTATTCAATTTCGTGCTCATTGTTTAATTGATTTTTTCCACTTAAACTACTTACTTAACATATATTTTCCTTAAGTGAATGATTCAAGGAGAGATAATGAGAATTTAGATCATGTTAGTTGTACTCATATCATATACATTAAAGTTGGAGTATTTGTTTATGCAATTCATTTATTTATGAATCTGATATAATCTATACGAATCTATCATCTATTCATATGTTACTTTGTTCTCATATAGCTGAGATTAACTTTTCCCTAGAAAAAAACACACAATTATATGAAGTTTTGATAAAACATGCTGGGAAACCATTTTCAAGAAGCTTGAAACAATATTTTATTTATTCTCACAGCATTCTAAAGTATATTAGTTATTAATATTGATATTTCTCCATCAAATCCTTATCTTTGTCAAATTTTCATTGAAATTCAGTTCCACAGTTTTTTGACACTTTTGACAAAAAAAAATGATTTCTTTCATATTTACGTTATCGCTTTCTGTTTCGGAAGAAATAAATAAGACATCCAATATTAGTAAAGCGCATACAATTAAAGAAAATATTAGTCAGATTACCAAATCATCAATTGTTAATAATTCAAGTATAAATTTAACAAAGAGTCAGCGTATAGCCAATAAAACTAGAAAGTATAACGAATCAGTAGCTGATAAAGCAACTCCACAGCAAAAAACTATAAATCATTCCATAAATTCAACCAAATCAAATATTTCTAACAAAAATCATGCAACTTCATTAAACATTTCCAGCAAAAATTCTACAATTCCACACGAAATTAAAAATACAACAAAATATACCAATGAAACAAAAATAAACAAAAATTCAACTCTGAAAAACCAAACAAAGATAGAAGAAGTAATACCTAAGCATGAGAAATTACCAGAAAAAGCAAAGGAAACACAGAAAAAGCCATCCAAGGAAGTAGAAAAAGAAGATGAAACCAAAGATACACAAGATGATCATCATACATCTGATCCGGGCATGGAAGATGAAGATAGTCAAGATGATGAGGAAGATACAAGAAGACCAGTCCCCGGACAAGAAGAACAATTTGAATATGGTTTTCCAACGTTCAAATTACCAGAATTTTGGAGGGATAGTATTACAAAGAAGACATATCATTTCCCGCAAACACAAGAAGAATTCGATGCCCTCCCACCTAAATTCCAAAAAGCAATTTCAAAAATTTTGGAACAGAAGAAGAGCCAATACCTCAACATGATTATGTCAAATCCAAGATACAAAGCCGCATATGAAGAATATTTGCTTAGAAGTCAACAAAATCAAGATCCACCACAAAATTACGAAAATCAACAGACAAACGATAATTACGAAACCGTAAGAGATTACTATGACACAGAAAAATACCAAAGGCAATACAGATCCCAACAAAAGTACCGTGATGAAGATGTAGAAGAAAATGAAGATTATCAGCCTAAACCTCAACGCCAGGACATTAATCCTAGATCCAGATTACCACCTAATACCGAATTCGATGGAGAAGGCAGACTTACTTGCGTACAAGGATTTTTCGGATTTGAACCGATCGATTATCATGGTTGCTGGACATGCCATCCATCATGTCACTACAGAGCTGATTGTATCAACCCTGGATACTGCAAATGCGCTGACGGATACACTGGAGATGGCGTAAAATACTGTAATGCGCCAACACCGTTTATTCTTAAGGCCAAGAGTGTGAAAGGAGTATTATCAGCTCAGTACATTGGTGTTAACAAGGATTTCATTGTTAGAGAAGCTTATTGCAGATTTAATGAGAAAATTATTACAAATGCAACAAGTTATGGTAACAATACTATATTCTGCAAAGTTCCTGCTGGTCAGAGATTTGACCGTATCCGGATTTCTCTCGATGGATCCTCTTGGAGCGAAGAAGCTCACATTTTTAATATGTTTTCAAACAAACAGTTCATTCAGATATTCATAATCACGTTTTGTGTAGTTGGAGCAGCTGTTGCATGCATAGTAAGCAAATGTACAAGAGGAAATAGGAAGTATTACGATGAAGAACCATTGATGGCTAATAAGAACTCAATTCAAAATACTTATTTAGAGAATGGTGCAAATAATCTTGATGAAGCTCTTTAATTTTTGTATTAAATGTATTTTATAAAAATAATGATTTAATTTGATAAAAAATTTATTTTTTTTTATTTTATCAAAAATTTAGTGGTTGCAGTGGCAGTCTGGAGAGCACTTGCATCCTTCGTTGCAGTGGCATCCTTCTCCGCAGTGGCAGTCAGCTCCGCACTTGCATCCTTCGTTGCAGTGGCATCCTTCTCCGCAGTGGCAGTCTGGAGAACACTTGTTATCCTTTGTGCAGTGGCAGTCAGCTCCGCACTTGCATCCTTCGTTGCAGTGGCATCCTTCTCCGCAGTGGCAGTCTGGAGAGCACTTGCATCCTTCGTTGCAGTGGCATCCTTCTCCGCAGTGGCAGTCTGGAGAACACTTGTTATCCTTTGTGCAGTGGCAGTCTGGAGAGCACTTGCATCCTTCGTTGCAGTGGCATCCTTCTCCGCAGTGGCAGTCTGGAGAACACTTGTTATCCTTTGTGCAGTGGCAGTCAGCTCCGCACTTGCATCCTTCGTTGCAGTGGCATCCTTCTCCGCAGTGGCAGTCTGGAGAGCACTTGTTATCCTTTGTGCAGTGGCAGTCAGCTCCGCACTTGCATCCTTCGTTGCAGTGGCATCCTTCTCCGCAGTGGCAGTCTGGAGAGCACTTGTTATCCTTTGTGCAGTGGCAGTTGCTTCCGCATTTACAACCTGGGCAACATTGGCATTTGAACCATTGGGACTTGCCTGCGTTTTGCTTGTTGCATTCGCATGTTTGCTGTGAAGACATCTTCAAAAATGACCTGAGTAATTTTTATAGGAACTCAAATTCATTTTCAATACAAAATTTCCTCGCTCTCAAAAAATCTTTCTCAATTTTTTAATTCAATATATGGTTCGAGCAAACATGCTTAGTTATCAGTAATCAATAGGAAAATTCGAATTTTGTATATTTCATTTTATCTTTCAATTTTTCAGGCTCACTTCCTCTCAATTCTATTTTGCTGGTGTCAAACCGTCTTCATTGGGATTCACAAGTGCCTAATATTACTGTACAAATCTATTAATGCTAAGATCAGAGTCCTAATCCTAAGTAAACTCTCGAAATTCAACCAGAATTCTTAGATATTTACAACTTCCATCTTATATATACCTTTGAATAGAATGGTATTGAATGTAGCAAGTTATAATATTAGTTTGGGCTCAATCTCTATATACAATCAAGATTTTAACTTTTTGTCAAATGTCAAGTTTTCAAAATTGAATGCAAAAAAGACTTAGTTTCTTCAACGGAGCAGTTCTTGAATCATGCTCTCGTTTGGACGATATTATTCCTAAAACTAATTTTAGAGTCTCTCCATTCAGTTTATTTGGCGAAAAAGATGGATCTATGCATCTTGAGTGGATTCATCGTCCATCCACTTGTCTTCTTATAGAAAAAATTAATGACAAAGTTGCCAGAGAGTACCTAATTAAATCTGCAGATTTCTTAGCAAAAGTTAAACATTTTACAGTTTATGTTGAACAATATTTATACGACGCGGAAAAAGCATATACATTTTGGCAGCCATATAACACAGATCAACATGGAAACATAGATTTTATTCTGATTTTTGGAGGAGACGGAACTCTTCTCCATGCATCTTATTTATTCAACGAATTTTGCCCACCAATTTTATCTTTTGCAGCAGGATCGCTTGGATTCCTTACACAATTTCAAATGGAGGAATACAAAGATGCGATTGACGATTTAATTCGAGGAGTTCTATACATTAACTCCAGAACTAGATTATTTGGAGAGCTTAAGAACAGCGAAGACCAAATATTAGATACAATACAAGCCACAAACGATATAGTTATTATGCCAACTATCGCTTCTTCAGTTTGTTCGATAGATGCTTTTATAGATGGAGAATATTTCACAACCGTTATCGGAGATGGACTCATCGTATCAACAGCTACAGGTAGTACAGCTTATAATCTTAGTGCTGGTGGCTGTATGGTTCATCCATCTGTTTCTTCAATTCTTTTCACTCCAATCTGCGGCCATTCTCTTAACACACAACCAATAGTACTCCCCGATTGCTGCGAAATTTCTTTCAAGATTTCTGAATCAGGTCGAACAAATAGTCCATATAATATTAACTACGATTCAAAGAGAACTACTATCTCGAAAGGGAATGAACTGTGCGTAAGAATATCCGCATTTCCTTTACCAACTGTTTGCAAACAGTCTCCAATTGGAGATTGGCTCCATTCGATTTCAACAGTTTTACGTTGGAACCAGCCAATGATAAATATGACGGCTGATAACAACGAAGCTATGAAATCTTGCAATATCTCTGATAGAAATACTTATCATTAATTAATATTTATAGAATTAGTAATTCTTATGCAACTTAAGATAGAGAAAATCCAAAACTCTTTATGTTTATGATTTTGAATTTGAATTTTTTGTAAATTATCATTGTAATTTTATATTAACTATTTCACTATCTTTTTTAGCCTAATGTAATCATATTGCCTTTCCGTTCTACTGTTAATGAACAAAATTGAAATTTCAATATTAAATTCTGTATATTTATTATAAAAAAACACTTATGATGTAGTTCGCATTCTCAACGTATGGGATAATAAAGGAGAGATATACACAAATGATATAAAAATCAAAATATATATCTAATTTCCAATTTATTTTGCATTAATTGGATCATTGAATAAATAAAAAGTCTCTTCTAGTTGTTTTGTTGCTACATCTAGCTCTTTCTAAGTTCAAAATAACATCAAGACTTTCCTTGTTGAAGGAATAAAATCATCATTATTACTATACATGATATTTGTATAGTATATATCATTTTTATTATTATAGCTGAGATTTTATCACCTTTAAATTGATGAATGAAAAAAATTTAATATCAGAATCAAAAAAATGTTGGTTTTTTCCACTTCAAAAGGATTGAACTTAAGAGTTTGGATAATAATAAAGCTAGCAGGTTTTCCAAAAAATATTCAAAATCTATTTTTTCATATGAAAAATCAAATATTTGATTTTCATTTTTCTTTTTTCGATTTTTTTTTGGAATTTTCACTTATGACATAGGACAGAATGAGTATCTTAATTTTATTACAAATCGTATGATATGATGAATTATATTATTATTTTAAAAATACATTTTTGATATCAAATATCAAACCAAATAATATTCAATTTTAAAACAAACGTATTACACTGTTTACAAATCTAAGCTAAATTAGTAGAGTACATCGATGAAAAGAGTATATAACAGGTTTTTAGTATATTTATTTTCATATTAGATGTTTCAACACACAATATTAAAATTGTAGTTGGCACATGAGATATCTGAACTTGTTGGCACTAGGTGCATGATAAAGTAAGCTTCAATTTTATACCAATATTGTAAATTGAACCAATTATACGGCATTGTATTGATGTACAATTCGATTTATGATATAAAACTGATATACTACTTGCACCAGATTGTGCCATCGTAACATTTAAGAGATTTCACGAGATAATTCTGGATGATTATATAACTCAGGATTGGCTTAGCCGATTTTATCCAAACTACATATGCATAGTCGGCATCTGGAGTTTTAGGCCATAATTTTGGTTAGATGCGAGCGTTTGTACCTTTGATTTGACGTCTAATAAAAATTGAGATAAAATTTTAAACGTCACTTTTTAAATGAATGATTTTGATTATAAATACCATAAAAGATCACCTAAAAGGTGGAATTTTGATGAGCTTAATAATGAAAAAGAGTACCTAGATAACATTGCTATCGATATTTTAAGTACTTGCAGAAGTGAATTTACTGATCCAGAAAATTTTCAATTTAAGCCAGTTATTACACCAACAATTTCCTCACCACATCGTTTAAGCACCGCAAGTTACTCAAGTATTTCATCTAAATCTGTTTCTAGTCAATCATCAAATTCATCAACTCCACCAAATAGAAATAAATCGCAGACAAGTAATAATTTCGAGTCAAATTCACATCAAAGTTTTGCTTCTTTTCTGTCTGATAGCGATCATGAAACATTTAGTAGCTTTGAGAAGAAACCTAAGCCAAAAAAGCAACCAAAACCATATAGAATCAAGAGAGATCAAGAAATAGATGAATTTGTCGATAATATTACGGATTATACAAAATGGAGAACATAAGAGGTATTTTATCCTTGCTGCCCATATCACTCCTTTTACAATTGATCAGGAAGAATCAACAACCGATTTATTTCAAACAATTTTGCGATAATTTTGATTTGATATCAATTTTATCAATTAATTTCAAATTTTATTGTCCCTTTGCTTTAAGTAGATTATTTCGAATTGAATTACCATGATATGGTATTCAAATAACTTTCTATTTTAACAATATGAAATACCATATTGATTTTTATAGATATTGAACCTTTCACCACGCTTACACACGAAGAATGTTACGATCGAATAAAAACTTCATCATCTTTTACCAAATTTAATTTTTTTTATTATTTTGCTTTTTGTTTGAATAGCTAATTAGAATCATAATGATTTCGGTTAAAATAGATTATATAGCTCCAATTATACTAATGTACTTTAAAATCGATATTCTAACATGTTATTAATGATATTAACATGCCATTATGCGGACAAATTTAATTTTTGCACTATGAATTACTTATATTCTGATTTTTATGCTAATTGTCTGAAAGCAGGAAATCCAGAGAAGAAGTTTGTAAAGTTCTCAAAATAAAGCATTGCAGATGAGATATCTCCATACGACAATTCAAAACAGCCAAAAGATTCTGCAATGCATATCCCTTGACCAAAATGAACAGGAAGGCATGGTGCTAGAAATTTTTCGAAATTATGCACAAGTTCTTCTTATTGAAAAAATAAATCAAGAAGTACAAATAACAAGACATGAAATGTACCCGTTTGGTGTTGAAATTAAGCACGTAGTTCCAATTGGCTCCCACTTGGCCGTCATTACTAATGATTGTCACTTGATGATGACAGAATCCACTCCTCCTTTCAAGCGTGTATCATGCGACAAGCTTTACAAAGGTAACACTCCTACGAGCATCCCTATTGCTCACTGCGCAGCGTCAACAAACGGAGAATTTCTTGTTTGTTGTGGCTATGTTGGAAACGCAGTTGTAGCTTCATTCGATTCAGAAGATAAACCAACAATCAAAACCATCAAATTCCCAGAAAACTTCATCATTCATAGCGCAGTTGCTACAGAAATGCCAGAATATTTTGCATTTTTAATCTCATCTATTGAAACCAATCAAAAGCATATCATTAAAATCGATGTCAATGATTCAAAGCTCTTCGAACACATAGAAGTTGATAATGATTCTCGCGAATTAATTTCAGTTTTTAACAACGAAGGTTACGCAAAGCAATACTTATTCACTGACCACAAATTCAAAGCTGGAGTATTCCAAGGTGTTGTTGAAGTACCAATTGAAGCTCCTGTCGCTTCTTATTTCTCAAATATGGCAGGTGAACTTGCTTATCAATTGACCAACGGCAAAATCTACGTTTGCGATCCGAAAGACTTCCAAATCACACCTCGCGGAGAACTACCTTTGATCTCTCATTTCTGTCCCCTACCAAATGACCTTCTTCTATGCGTTGCAGAGCATGGAGATGCGTTCGTCGTTCAAGTAGCTCATACAAGCGGTCTCTGCAATAACTCAATTAACTTCGAATACTTCCCTAGAACTCCAATTCCTTTAATGCCCGTAATTTCAAACGCTCAGTTCGTAGAAAACGATATGGTTGTTTGCAGTGGTGTTGGCAAGTACACAAACATCGTTACAATAAGCAATACAATACCTCATACGATATCTCAGATTGATTACAACCAACAAGAGTATTTTTCACGTAATTGCCCAACATTCAAACAATTGTCGAAATTCCCGAACCACCAATTACAGTTATTTGCACTCCAAGAAGGAATTCTTGTTTCTACGCCGAAAGCAACAGTCAGCGTTACAGGAAGCTTCAGCAAAGCCTTACAATCCCAGAAAACCATCAAAGCAGGAGTTTTCAATGGCGAAACTGTTCAGATTCACGATCATGGTATTGCATGCTTAACTTCTGGCAAACAGTGGTATAGCGACAATATTCTCGTGGCAGCAGAGATCACAAATGATATGATCGTGGTCTGTGAACCAACAGGGGATGTCTCATTATTAGGTACAGACTTAACCGTGGTCGCTAAGACAAATATACCTGCAGCGAAATGTTTCTGTTTCTGCGACGAACTACTCGCTGTCGCATCCGATAGCGATAAAGGAACGGCCATTATTACAATTTACTCGAAAGACCTTACGCCAACGGACAATGTCCTTCAGCTTACAACACCCGTGAACAGTATGGTCTATATTGAAGAGCAGAATGCTTTGTTCGCTTCAGCTTTCAGTGGTAATGTAAATAAATATGCTTTCGACAACCTCGGTAACATTGTTCAGAGCACACAGACCATCCTTACGACAGCAGTCCCTGCTTCGCTTCTCAAATTCCATGATTCTGTTTTAATTATTGCAGATAAAGTTTTTTACTTCTTCGGAGACGAACTATTCGCAATGAGACTTGATACAGAAGAAATCATTGCGGCTGCCTCTCTTCCGAACGAGAAATCTTTTGTCATTCTCACTAAAAACGACAAACTCCAGCAAATAGACGTAGAAAACACCGAAAACGACGTAAACAGAGTCTTGTTCCCCGTCAGCCAAATGCCAAGAAGGGTTATCGTTGATGGAAAACGCTCATATATCATATGCAGGTCGAATCGTGGCTTAAATACCATATCAAGCATTGTTGTCATAGATAAGGAGATCAATCTCGGTACTTATCCAACAAAAACTTATGAAATGGGAATTGAAGTCACTTCACTTACTGTTTTACCTGGCCATTGCATTATCGTATGCACGAACAACTACCACAAAAACACATGGAGCCTGACGAAGTACGATTGCACGAATCCAACATGTTTTGTCGAAATTATCTCGAAGAAACAATTTGGATTGCAATCTCCGCAAGCCGTTACGTATGTTCCATCACAGAAAGCAATATTATACAGTAGAGCTGGCGATCAGTCCTCATTGATGGGCGTTGACGAAGATTTGAAGAGTGATTGGAAATTCCGTATAGTTTTCAATTCATTTTCAATGCTAACTGTTATAAATAATACTGTATGGTGCGCTTCTTCCATGGATAGAGTCTCCGCGATCAAATTTATCACTGATTCAAAGACACAAACACAGAAAACAATTTTGGCGACTGAAGCCATGCCAAGGCAGGCCACAGCTATCGTAGGTTTAGACGATAATTCAGTTGCTGTAGGAGATAAATTTGGAGGAATCACAATCCTCAGACTTAGCGATGATTTCGCTGTCGACATCCCATGGAAGTTCGCAACATCATCTACCGCATTAATACAATACAGCGAAGGCCAGAAGAAGCCAATTCCATTAGATGTAGGTCGAATTGACAGAGTTGCTTCTTTCATGGTCGGAGAGATGGTCACTTCACTTATGGTATCTCCTGCATCAAAGACTTTGTATTATACAACATTACTTGGTCAGATTGGTGTTTTGATTCCAATTTCAAACGAAGAAGAGTTTAACAGCTTGGCTTCCGTTGAAACACAGACAGAGAAGGCTTGCTCGAACTTCTTCGGATTGATGTATCCAAAGGCTATAGATAGCGGAAGAATGGGTATCTTAAACTGCGATATGATTGAGATGCTCAGATTATTACAGGAATCAGATCAAGAGAGAATAGAACAGGGTCTTAAGATCCATAAAGAAGCAATAATGGGCCTTATTTGCAGACTCAAAGCCAGTGCAAAGTTTTAGAAATAATATTATTTTTATTTTTTATTATAATGTCATAAAATTTTATTATACAGGTTTTAAAGATGCACTCTTTTTATGCATTACTGTTACATAATCTAGAAAAATGAAAAATCAAGATATATGTTCGCGAAAAGCCTGAAAAAGTAAAGATTCAAGAAAATATATGATTTACTGCATTATGCAAATTATATTTAGGCTCCTATTGGAAATCAATTGATTCTGGATGAGATGATGATCATATTTGAAATCAAATTATATGTTATTAGTAAAGAGATTGTAGCTATGCCCATATCACATAAAAATCTTTCTATATAGACCCATCTCAATCGTGCTTCTATGAGTTCATAGCTCTAATTTATGAGATTTGTCCAATCATCTTTAAGATAGTTCGTTTTGGTGTAATATTTTATAACTTGGAAGTTTTCTATTGAAAGTAATTGAATATCAGACAATGTTTGCTGAGATCTGTTCTAAAAAGATCTCAAAGAACTGAATAATGCTTATTTGGAGCAGAATTTGCTGATATAGAGTGGTAGCTATATTGGGAATGATCGCTAACATGCTTTTTAGTTACAAGTAGTGAGAATTTCTCAAAAGTGACAATAAATGGATTCTGAGAAAAAGAAAGGGAGAAAACCAAAGAATGCCAAGAATGAGAAGCCAACAAAGGAAAAAGGAAAGAAGGGAAAAGGCAATAATAAAAAAGATGCAGCAATAAAAGAGGAAGCAAAGCAAGATAAGCAAATTAAAAAGAGATCCGCATGGAATTTCTACTTTGGTGAAGTTCGCCAGCAGCTTCAACAAGAATTTCCAGATAAGACCTTCCCAGAAATCACAAAAATCGCTTCAGAACGATTTAAGAACCTTGATCCTAAACTGAAAGAAAAATACAACGAACAAGCCCTTAAATCAAAAGCTATATACGAAAGTACTATCCAAGCTCAAAATCCAGAAAATGCTCCGATTTCCAAAGCCGAAAAAGAAAGGAAACAAAAAATTTCTCCATACTTTAGATTTTCTGTTTTGAAACATGAAGAATTAAAGAAGAACAATCCAGACATGACATACAAAGAGCGTGCTGCAATAGTTTGGGATGTTTGGAAATCTTTATCGATGATTGAAAAGACATATTTCGAAACAGACGCAAGTGCTGCTACAGCCTCTCTTGAGCATCACGAAGAGCCAAAGGATGAGGAAGAAAAGAAGAATTCTGACGCTGAAAAAGATAATTCCGATAAAGAAGACCATTCAGACAACGAAACAGGAAATCAGAGTAAGGATACTACAGATGATCATCCAGATGATCAACCAGATAACGAAGAATCAAATAATCAAGAACAAGATGAAAATCAACACTCAGAAGCTCAGCAAGAACATTCAGAGGCACAACAGGAGCACTCTGAAGCTCAACAAGAACATGAAAAAGAGAAAACTTATACAGAAACAAAGAAAAATGAAGAAAGTGTAAATTCTGAAAAAATCAATCCAGAAAATACAAATAACGATGTCAAACAAGTAGAAAACGAGCCTGCTAAAGCAGAAAATTGATTTGTATATTGTTTTAATTTATATATTAATAAATTTTTGTCTTTATTATTGTTGTAATTCTCATACTTCTACCATTTGATAGCCATTGTATTTTATTGCAAGTAACACACCTAGATGTTTTTTTTTATAACTTAGAATATGATATCTCAGAATTTTCATAGAGGTAAACTTGTGAAATATATCTTGCAGTAATTTACCATTGAAGGGACTTCTTTTTATTTAGAAAGAAACGCTAAATGATCTTTACATTATGGTGTTTTATGGATCTATCCGAATAAATTTTATGGGTTATCAAATTTTCTTTTTTTTCTCATAATAGACATGTTTTCATTCCATGTAAATATGCTCATTATATACATCAGTCCATATAGATACATATTGCTATAAGGGATTTACTCTCAAACATTTTATATGATGAGCTAGATGCAATTAAACTATACTTAAATTGAGTTCAATTAAGATTGATTTTTATGTTACAAATGGGACTTTGAGTCCAGTATACTATGATAAAATCGTAAGCATATCGTACCTAAGGCAAATATATACCAAAAGTTATACTAGTTCAATCCATTGCCTTTATCTCAAAATACACTGGATAACTTGTGTCACTTTTCCAAAGATATGAAAAACAAAAAAAAGTTTGATTCCTTTGATTTGTTAGTTAGAGTTTTCTGTTCATTTAATCATTTAACTATTATACATGCTTTTTATTATATCAAATAGTAATTTTTAAAATATTTTTTTGAGGCGTCGGTTGAAAAAATTGAATAAGTGAAGTTGCATTTATAATGGTCCTTTCGTTTTTGTTTGCATCATTATGTCTTAGTGAGAACCTCCCACTTTGGCCGAAGACTTATCATCTTCGAGGCAAGTGGCAAATTCCTTACCAAAAAATCAATATTCCTTTCCTTGTTCAAACAGATTTAAAGAAAAACAGGCAATCAGAAACAAGCTACGAAAATCTCCTTAACGAAATCCATATTTTAGGCACTGGTGTTTATCAGCTTCAAGTTTCTTCAGAAGTTGGCCCAACCTGCCACTTATCTCCAGTTGATGACCCAGATGATGATGAATTAACAGAATACCTTCCAACAGACAACAAGCAGTGGAAATACAAGGGAACAACTGTTATCAATGGCAAAGAAGCTAAATATTGGCAATATGACTATGAAGGCATCGACAGATGGTACAATCGCTTCTATGTTGAGAAGAATACAAATACACCACTTCGCTATCTCATGAATGGTCCAAGTATTCGTGGATCACACGCCTCAGTCTACATTTTCGATATTGAAGACTTCGGTCCAGAGCTTGACGAATCTCTTTTCTTAGTTCCAAACGGCTGCATCAATTCCACAGAGTCATCTGGTCGCCGTCGTCGTGATCTTTCTCGTCCACGTCTTCCAAAGGGATCCAATGCCGAAACATGCCCAACATACGATCAGAAGGTCATCCAGAACCTTCCAGAGTCATTTTCATGGCGTAATGTCCCATACGTCCTCGAATATCCACATGATCAAGCTGTTTGTGGTACATGCTTCGCATTCGGTGCATCCGAGGCTATCAATGGTCAGTTCTCTCTCAGAGCTAATAGATCAATCATTACTTCAGTCCAACAACTCGTTGATTGCACATGGGGCACAATTAACTACGCATGCGATGGCGGCGAGCACGACGAAATCTACAGGATCCTTAGGGAATCAAAGATGGAGCTCACACTCGAAGATGAGTATCCATATCTCGGAGTTGGCAGTTATTGCGGCAAAAACTTCAAGCATACAGTTGGCTACGTCAAGGGATGCTATAAGATCCCAGAGCACGACAACGAGAAGCTCAAATCCGCTCTCTTCGAGCACGGACCACTTGCTGTCGGAATTATCGCTGATCAGGATGGTTTCGGCACATTAACAGACAACATCTACGATAACGCTAACTGCTACGTCCACGACAAGGTAAAGATCGACCATTCCGTACTTCTTACAGGATGGAAGAGAATTAACGGCGTCGACGCTTGGGAAATCATGAACTCATGGTCAGACGTCTGGGGCGATCATGGCTTTGGATACATTGTAATGGGAGATCACGATTGTGGCATCACGGAGGACGTATTCTTCCCAATTGTCCACTTCGAAGAAAAATTCTATTAAATAATAAATAATCAGTTCTTATTACTTACTTTTTTTCCTTCTCTATTTACTTTATTTTCAATTTTGATATTTTGAAAAATTCAAATGAAAATTCTCTTGACCAGATATTCAAATAATAATATTTTAAAGAATTCGAATATTCCCCACATTCTCAAATTGATCTAATGAATCATTCACTGAATCATATTGAAAAAATAGTTCATTACCATTTAAATTCAGCCGCGAAAACATAAATGCGAAATTGAACAATAGTTGAGAAAAAGTCTTCTTAAAAAATTTGATTTCTTAGACTTTTAATATTCACTATAATATATAAATTTGAAGTACATCATGAAAACTCTTAGAAAAAGAAGTATAGTGACTATAAATAGACCAATATTATGATCATATATGATGCATAACTAATAAATTGATTAATAAAAGCAAGCAGAGCAAAATATATTAAAAAAAGTTTTAAAAATAATGAAATTTATACTTTTTCTCCTGATCCAGATTCACTCGATTTCTTCCTAAAAACGAAGAACCAAACAAGAACGCAGATAATTACAATAAAGGCAATCACACCAATTACGATGCCTGCAATTGCGCCCCCACCAAGACCGTTCGATTTAGTCTCTTCGTCTTCATTGCTTTCTTTAACAAATGTTACGTCGCTATCTGCTGAATGAGCCTTAACTTCTTCCTCTGTTTTGACACCAGGTGGAATTTCGTAGATAATATTGCTTGCAAAATATGATGGGTTTTTTGCATTTGCTGTTTTTTCAGGCTTAATAGTAATATGAATTTTTGACTCATCAACATATTTACCTTTTTGCAAATCAGGAAATGCCATTATAGTGTGGCCTGAAATATTTCCTTTCTTTGATTCCTCAGAATTATTCATCAGAAAGAGATCGAAGTTATTGCTTCCTGTTCCTTCAATTTTCTTGCTTTCTGGTGTATATGCAGTTAAACCGAATGTTACCATTTTATCTTTCGTATATAAAACTTTTTGATCAAATTCAAATTCGTTCTTTGTTGTAAAGAATGAATAATTAGTTACAGAATCAGTATGAATTGGCTCTGTAATTGTGGCAAGTTGAATTATGCATTTTACTGTAGAGTCAGAACATTTAATAACACTTAAGTATTGAGATCCACCTACACTAAATAGATTTTCATATGTTTTACCTTTGTCGTTTTTATTAGACCTATCATAAACTGTAACTTTGTATTTTGACGTTGATGCGAAAACAAAACTTCCATCTGCGCATATTGCTTCACCTTCTGGAATATAGAGCTGTTGATGATATGGATAATCATAAATACTTAATGCTTCCTTGCATTCATCTGGATACGCATACTTTTCATTTATTTCTTCTGTGAATATATTCTTATTATCCTCAGTAAATTTGCTAACTTCTTCAAGAGTGAATGCATCATCACCTGGAAGAATGTAGAACACATCTTCTCCAAATGGATTTTTGAAATTAGAAGCTGTTTGTTTTGTTGTATCTTCTTTCCATACAACATTAATTTGCTCAGCAAGTTGCTGACCTAAAGTGGATAAGCCAAGATAGGATGCAGCACCAAAACTATCTGAGATATCACTGAAATCTTTAATAACCGAATGAGGGTTCACAGTGAAAACTGGGGGATATTGAGTCCATGTAAATAGTCCTAATGATCGTAGTGGAGAAATAACAATGTACTTATTGAATGATTTCATTGTCGTAAAAACGGTAAAAGATTTCTTGTTATTAATACTTGGATATGAAGAACTCAATCCTAAAATGCTTACTTGCAAATCCGTAGAAGGGTCCTTTGCTTCTATCTTCATTTCCTGAATATTGGAATAAGATCCAAAGTAAAATGGATTTTCTTTCGTTCCTGTTTTTATAATAATTTCTTCTTCATTGATGCCTCTTTTAGAAATCTTATATGTAGCTACGAATTGATTATCAGATTTTATAAGCACTGACCCTTTTATGCATAAAACTGAGCCTTTCGAAACAGTTTTTGTAATGAGTTTTGATGGCGGATATACATCGATTGAGTTACTATAACTGCATCCTTCAATGGATATATCTGTTGAGCAAATATTGTTCAAGAAAAATGCAAACATAATGTGATTTGAAGTAATATTGAAATATAACCGCTATTTCTATTGAATTATTTTATGTTTAACACACTATAAACATTTCCAATTACAAACAATAATTTCATAATTTTGAACAAAAAACCGTTGCTCTGCTTCTAACGACGATAAAAAATTCTATGAAACCATTTACTTTTGATGTTAAAGTTTATTTCGGAATCAAAAACAGATCTACTCTTTTGGATGCCTTTTAAAAAAGGGGTATTATTATTGTCGTCTGGCAGTTTTAGACGACAATACGAATTTTCAAATAATAGGATTTTTAGCCAGATAAAGAGCTACTCCATATATCATGCTTGCTTGCACACTATATACATAGATGGAATTGATGTTCTTCCTTTATTTAGGTACCAAAACATGCTTGTAAAATCTCTTTTTTAGACGACAATGATAATTTTGTCACTTTTCCAGACGACATTGATAATTTTGTCACTTTTCCAGACGACAATAAAACATCTTCTTTAAAAAACAGCTTTTAATAAAATGCAGATTAATAATGTTGGATTTTTCATTATTGAAGTATCAAAATTAAAACATTTAACAGACACATTTTATGTTTGTTTGTCTTAATTTGTTATTTTTCTGGGTTGACTTTTTCCGATTCTAATTTTTCTTCATTTTTCTCTTCATCATGCATTTATTGAACTTCGGAGTGTTCTTGATATGACTATGAAGGCATCGACAGATGGTACAATCGCTTCTATGTTGAGAAGAATACAAATACACCACTTCGCTATCTCATGAATGGTCCAAGTATTCGTGGATCACACGCCTCAGTCTACATTTTCGATATTGAAGACTTCGGTCCAGAGCTTGACGAATCTCTTTTCTTAGTTCCAAACGGCTGCATCAATTCCACAGAGTCATCTGATCGCCTTCGTCGTGGAATGTTTGTATTTAAAAGAAGTTTAATCTCCATTGCATTCTCAAATAGATCCAATGAATCATTCATTGAATCGTATTGAAAAATAGTTCACTATCATTTAGATTCAGCTGCGAAAACAATACCTAAATCCATAAAAGTTTAGCAATTCTTGTATTACCTGTTTGCACAATAGCTGAGAAAAAGTCATCACGAAAAATTTGATTCATACAGCTTATAAAACTCACTGAATAATACAATATTAAAGCTCATCATGAATATTATTAAAAAGAAATATAGTGAATATCGAAAACTATGGTTTTAAAAAGTGTTTATAAGCAATTTATACTTTTTCTCCTGATCCAGATTCACTCGATTTCTTCCTAAAAACGAAGAACCAAACAAGAACGCAGATAATTACAATAAAGGCAATCACACCAATTACGATGCCTGCAATTGCGCCCCCACCAAGACCGTTCGATTTAGTCTCTTCGTCTTCATTGCTTTCTTTAACAAATGTTACGTCGCTATCTGCAGAATGAGCCTTCACTTCTTCCTCTGTTTTGACACCAGGTGGAATTTCGTAGATAAGATTGCTTTCAAAATATGATGGTTGATATTCACTTGATGATTTTCCGCGCGCAATAGTAATATGGAATTTTGACTCGTCAACATATTTTCCTTTTTCCATTTTAGGCGTTGCCATTAAGACTTCATCACCATAAACATCTTTGTACTGAGAGAGGCCGAGGTTATTGCTTCCTGTTCCTTCAATTTTCTTGCTTTCTGGTGTATATGCAGTTAAACCGAATGTTACCATTTTATCTTTCGTATATAAAACTTTTTGATCAAATTCAAATTCGTTCTTTGTTGTAAAGAATGAATAATTAGTTACAGAATCAGTATGAATTGGCTCTGTAATTGTTACACATTGAACTCTACATTCTTTAACAGAGTCATCGCATTTAATAACACTCAAGTACTGAGATCCACCTACGCTAAATGGGTTTTCATAAGTCTTACCTTTGTCGTTTTTATTGGTCCTGTCATATACAGTAGCTTTGAATTTTCCTCTTGATGCGAAAACAAAACTTCCTTCTGTGCATATTGATTCACCCGATTTGAGATTTGCTATATTATAGTATGGATGATCATAAAGACCTAATGGAGCCTTGCAATCATCTGGATACATATACTTTTCACTTATTTCATCTGTGAACATATTCTTATTATCCTCAGTGAATTTAATAACTTCTTCAAGAGTGAATGCATCACCACCTGGAAGAATGTAGAACACATCTTCTCCAAATGGATTTTTGAAATCGGAAATAGGTTGTTTTGTTTTATCTTCTTTCCATGCAATATTAACAGGCTCAGTAATTTCCCTACCATAAGTGCTTAAAGCAAGATAACATTGGTAACTATTCTCAAAATTTGTCCTACTGTAATTATCGAAATCTTTATGAATCGTATGCGTGTTTACATCGAAACTTAGTGGATATTGGCTCCATGTATATAGTTGTAATGATCTTAATGGAGATATAGCAATGAACTTATTGAATGATTTCATTGTCGTAAAAACGCCGTAAGTGTAAAACATACTCGTTTCTGACGGTGCCACTCCAATAATTTCTATTTGTAAATCTTGGGAAGGATCTTTTGCTTCTATCTTCATTTCCTGAATATTTAGATAAGATCCAAAGAAAAATGGATTTTCTTTTGTTCCTGTTTTAACTATCGTTTTGACTCGTGTATAGTCTTCCTTGGTAATTTTATATGTAGCTACAAATGGTTTATCAGATTTTATTAATATTGCTCCTTTAATGCATAAACTAGTACCTTTCGAAACAGTTTTTGTAATGAGTTTTGATGGCGGATATACATCGATTGAGTTACTATAACTGCATCCTTCAATGGATATATCTGTTGAGCAAATATTGTTCAAGAAAAATGCAAACATAATGTGATTTGAAGTAATATTGAAATATAACCGCTATTTCTATTGAATTATTTTATGTTTAACACACACTATAAACATTTCCAATTACAAACAATAATTTCATAATTTTGAACAAAAAGCCGTTGCAATGAAAATCCTATGAAACAATTGATTTTTGATGTTAAAGTTTATTTCGGAATCAAAAACAGAGCTGTTCTTTTCTCGAGGCACCAAATGAACAAAAAACCGTTGCACCAAATGTTATGAAACAATTTACTTTTGATGTAAGAGTTTATTTCGGAATAAGAAAAAACAGCTTCCTGATAAAGTTGCAATTTCTATGATAGAATTATCAGAACTAAAAACATAATTCACTATATTCATTAGTTATTTTTTCTGGATTGATTCTATTGGATTCTAAAGTTTCTTCATTTTTCTCTTCTTCATGCATTTGTTCAACTCAATGGTGTTCTTGCCAAGTATATTTTTAATTAAATGATGATTAAATGATTCATGAACAATAAAAATGGATTCATGTCATTATATGAGCACAATCGCTCACTTCCTTTATTTATTGTAAATTGTCTAAAATCAATAATTTTTTTATTTCAGACTCATTAATCAAAGAAATGGCTACATTGATGATTTTATGGTATTTCTTCTTATTTTATCATATACGAAATAATTTCTTTCATTTTGTAAGAAAAATCAAGAAAATTTAAGGGGGCACCCGTATGTACGTTTATTTGAGAGGAGGAGGATTACCCTCTCAATTTTGAGGGATTCGTTAGTTTATTTTCTCGATGAATATGCAATAAAATTTGATTTTTACCTTATCAATATACTTCATATAATATACACATGTTCATGTAAAAACTTTTTTCCAAATCCTCAGGAATTAAGGGATTTTTGAATTTTAAGAATTTTTTTCGAATTTTTTCGAAAAAAAAAATATTTTCAGAACAGCCTTAACGGCTAAGATTTAGGAACAATGTTAAGTATCAAAAAGAAAGGAGGTCTGATATAGACAACATATATCGTTGAAGGTTGAAAAAATCTCTAATATTTGAGCCCAAAATTTCAAATTTTAATTTTTTGAAAAAAGAGGCCACCCGTATGTACGTTTATTTGAGAGGAGGAGGATTATATTTTTGAAAGGGTGAAACATTATGAATATGTTAATTATATAATAATATGTATTATTATAAAAAAGAAAAAATAAAGCACGTTAAAATTTTTCTTTCTTGATTTTTTACAAAATCTACTTAGAATTATGCAAAATATGACTAAATAATTATAAATTTCAAGTTAAATTTTAATTTTGATAAATAATTTAAATTTCAAAATATCAAGTTCAGTTCGACTATGTATGTAGTAATTCCTCAATAAAGTGCCAAAACCCTATTAAAATATATGAACATTTTCAACATTTTAATGTTTTTATTTAAAAATTTGATGGAATATGAGCTTCAAACAATTATTATGTAAATAAAAATAATTAAATATATGTATTTATTCGTATTACAACCGTAGTAAGTCGATTCTTCCTTTCTTCTACTGAGGTTTGAATTTGATTTCGAATTGTAAAGAGATTCAAAAGGAAAATACTAGCGGAGAAAAACTACCTCCATGAAAGGGTCATAATGGAGTCAAGTTGTATTTTTTGATATTTTTTGCTTTTCGAGCCTAAATAGGTAGCCAAGATAATGCCTAAAAATAAGGTTCTAAATTCTGAAGTTTACATGATCCTCTCGTGTGCACCCTTAACTAAATCAATATAAGATATTTATATTCCTGTAAAAATTTATAATAAAAATCCTTGGATTGAAAAAAAAAGAAAGAAAAATCATCAATTCATATTGGAATCATAGTATGAGAATCCCTGAACTGCGCCATCATCGCCAATTGCCGGCTGAACGAATGAATCAGCAGCAATTTCACTTGTAAATTCAGGATCGAAGTTCTGAGTGTTGAGGGGATCTTTAACTTGTGGTACGAATGATGGTGTGTAGTCACGGTTGTAAACTTTGACCCAATCAAATCCTTCGAAGAAAGGATGAGATTTGAGATCGTCGAATTTAGCTCTCTGTGCTGGATCCTTAGCGAGTAATTTGTTGATAAAGTCGATAATACGATTGTCAAGGCCTTGTGGGAAAACTGGTGGTTCATTGACAATTTTGCCAAACATAACAGCTTTGTTATCATCGTAGAAGGGAGTAACACCGAGAATCATTTCAAAAGCAAGAACGCCGAGTGCCCATTCATCGATGGCGTAAGAATAAGTTTGTTGCATAATAACTTCTGGAGCAAGGTATTCTGATGTTCCGCAGAAGGTAGATGTTGATTCCGAATCGATGAGTGATTTAGAGAGACCGAAATCAGTAAGTTTGATGTGTCCCTCAGCATCGAAAAGAATATTTTCTGGTTTTAAGTCTCTGTAAACAATACCCAATGAGTGGAGATATGAGAGGGCAAGGCCGATTTCAGCGATGTATAAGCGAGCATCGTTAAGTGGGATTGTACCGACTTTATCCATATGATAGAAAAGTTCGCCACCTGCAGCGTATTCTAAGCCAAGGTAAAACTTGGCTGGTGTCTGAAATGCGAAGCAAAGATTGACTAAAAATGGATAATGAGCTCTCATCATAATATTACGTTCGGCCAAAACGGAGTTAGCTTTTCCGGGTTCGTTAATACGTGACTTGTGGATTGACTTAATTGCGTACAAGTCTCCTGTATCGAGTTTTTGGACGAGCATGACTTTACCATAAAAGCCTCTTCCGATAACAGAGATAATCCTGAAATTATCCATTGTTAGATGCTGCATTGGTAACTTGATTTGATTAATAGCTGCAACCCAGCGAGCAACTTCTTCTGGAGAGCCAGCTGTAAATAATAATGGATCAGCGCCAGCTGAAGGAATAACTTGGAATCTTGGTGTTGAAGCACCAGTTACTATCTCGGCAGTAGTATCTGGTCCCAAATCAATCACTTGCTCGATATGAGTCTGTTCTTCATCTTTTGAAATAACAATTTTCTTTTCATTTAACGTAACGAAACGCTTATGCCATAAACCTTGATTGGTGCCTTTTTTCTTAAGCCAGCTTTTAAGTCCATAAAGGTCTGGAGTATCTGTTGAACTCATATTTTATTTTTTTGAAAAAAAAAAGTTCTAAAAAAAGTTTTCAGGCTGTCAGCGGTATTTTAAATATAATTGAATGAAAATAATCGTTACATTTCTACAGATATGAAATTTTAATATTTTTTATTATTAATATCATTCTCTAATACATATGAATGATTTCATGAAATACTGAAAATTGAGAGGAGGAAATTTTAATTACCGTACCTTGAATAACCGGCGAACCATTCAATTGGTCATAGACCAATTTGAGATACCCTTTTCAGAGGAATCTAAAATGTTGTTTATATGGTTATTTATATATTATTTAATCATTTTCTTAAATAAAAATCATAAGTTCTCAATTTTTCTTCATAACGATTCTTATAAATTTTAATGTTTTTACTATGAGTGCTAAATATTATTAATTACTAAATGATTTTAAAAAGAATAAACATATTTTTACTTTGTACGTTAACATACGTTAATATCACTTCGGCTATGGATAGAGGCCAACAGCGCCTTATTAATGAGAAAAACATTAGCCTCTTATCAATGAGATGGAAGTGTATTCGTGGATTACAATTGTGAATTCAGATACACTTCCATCTCAAAAAATGCAATCAAATTTGTATTGAATTGCATTTTTTGAATACATGCTATTGGCAGTTGGGTTTTTAGTGCATTTATATTATATTGGTACTAAGGCTTTTGGAAAATTTACAAAATAAATTTAATATTTTGTAAATGTTATCGGTTCTTACGCTTTTGGAAGGAGGGATGGTATTTTTGGAGCATTTATATTACATTGGTACTAAGGCTTTTGGAAAATTTACAAAATAAATTTAATATTTTGTAAATGTTATCGGTTCTTACGCTTCCTCTCTTCATCAAGATGCTTCCTCACTCCATCATGCATCCATCATGAAGCTTCCTCTCTTCATCAAGGTGCTTCCTCTCTTCATCAAGATGCTTCCTCTCTTCAACAAAGTGCTTCCTCTCTTCTTCAAAGTGCTTCCTCTCTTGATCAAGATGCTTCCTCTCTTCTTCAAGATGCTTCCTCTCTTCAACAAAGTGCTTCCTCTCTTCTTCAAAGTGCTTCCTCTCTTGATCAAGATGCTTCCTCTCTTCTTCAAGATGCTTCCTCTCTTCAACAAAGTGCTTCCTCTCTTCTTCAAAGTACTTCCTCTCTTGATCAAGATGCTTCCTCTCTTCTTCAAGATGCTTCCTCTCTTCTTCAAGATGCTTCCTCTCTTCAACAAAGTGCTTCCTCTCTTCTTCAAAGTGCTTCCTCTCTTGATCAAGATGCTTCCTCTCTTCTTCAAGATGCTTCCTCTCTTCAACAAAGTGCTTCCTCTCTTCTTCAAAGTACTTCCTCTCTTGATCAAGATGCTTCCTCTCTTGATCAAGATGCTTCCTCTCTTCTTCAAGATGCTTCCTCTCTTCAACAAAGTGCTTCCTCTCTTCTTCAAAGTGCTTCCTCTCTTGATCAAGATGCTTCCTCTCTTCTTCAAGATGCTTCCTCTCTTCAACAAAGTGCTTCCTCTCTTCTTCAAAGTGCTTCCTCTCTTCAACAAAGTGCTTCCTCTCTTCTTCAAAGTGCTTCCTCTCTTCATCAAGATGCTTCCTCACTCCATTATGCAGCTGCTTCTTTTCTTCATCAATTCCTCTTCACCCTGGAGCTCCTCAGCTTTATATCATTTTAATTGGATTTTTTGAAATCCACCTGCAGTAGGATAAAGGAGATGTAACTCACGACTAAGAACCTGGCCATATGCTCCATTCCAGGCCAAAACAGATTGCATAGCCACAAACAGATTGAAATACCAATCCTGTTGCTGCATGGGGCGTCCATATTCCATTTGGAAGACTTGCATCATCACATTTGGATCTGTAAGGACTTTGTCGTTGACAAAATTGGGCCTTGCAGGAGGAACTCCATTTGCTACAATGTATCTGGAAGCAAGAGGTTTGTTCATATCCAATGGATAGATTCCTGTTGCTTTAAAAGCATTTTCGATGTTTGTAGCTGTGCAAGACACACTACATGCATCAAGGAAGCTGCGAACCATGATATAGCGCAGTTCTCTGGCGTTCCATACATAATTGATCACCATATGCCCTTGCTGATCGTACCGGATAGTCGCCATAAGTTAGTATACAAGTCTTGGGTACGGCGGCACTGCGTTCCACCTTACCCAATACTTGTGAATTTGACACTTTACAAAGCTGCCAACCACTTCACCTCACTAACGAACTCACTAATGTAAAAAATAAACGTTCTCACTATCGTTCTCACTAACGACTTCACTAATGTTCTCATAAATTTTCCTCAATATCTTCATCATCAGTGTTAACCCTATTGTAGTCATACTTGAAGCCATAAACTTTCTCTAACTTCTTAACGTACAATTTACATAACTTACCTTCGTCATCGTATGGTTTAATGATATAACTATTTCTATCTTTATACACAGTCAATGAAAAGTCAACTGGTCTCGGATGTATTTGAAAGAACATGTTATACTCAGGAAGGAAGAATAAATGTTTAAATGTATGTTTGTTATACTGTGGAATTCGAATGAGTTGCTTTTGTTCTGTCATTTACATCCAAATAAAAATTTTCAGTAAAATAAAAAATAAACTTAAAATTAATGATATCACCACCCTCACACGTATGAAAACATAGCGCAAAAATATATTTAGGTGAAGTGGTGAGATCTCACCTCTTTTTTCACCTCTTTTTTCACCCTCTTGAATTCATTGTTTTATAACTCTCTTCCTTTCTCCAACTCTTCTAACTTCTTCTTAAGTTCAGCAATGTTGTCCTCATGAAGTTTAATCTTTCTCAAAATTCCTTCTCTATCTAATGGTTGCTTTATCTTTCTAAACTGAACTCTACCATCCTTCATAGTATGAATGTAAAAACCTTCTGGAATAGTTCCTGATTTAATGTATTCTACCAAAAACTTTTGTTTCATTGCTTCAGTGACTTTAGTCGTCATTTTACTCTAAATAAAATGTTCAAATAAAATAAAAATAACGTTATTTTTTCAGTAAGGAAACGCAGGAGTTTTACGATTTATTTGAGGAGTAGGTTCTGGTTTAAATGTTGGAGTCGGTTTAGGAGTTGACTTTTGAACAGGAGTTTGTACTTCCATAGGT
This sequence comes from Trichomonas vaginalis G3, assembly GCF_026262505.1. Classification (NCBI taxonomy): domain Eukaryota; phylum Parabasalia; order Trichomonadida; family Trichomonadidae; genus Trichomonas; species Trichomonas vaginalis. The sequence continues at coordinate 12,902,481 of NC_067205.1, forward strand.
TCAGGAGTCATTGAAGGTTTTGCTTGTGAAGGCGTTGGTTTTGACGTTGGTTTTGGCGAAGGTGTTGGAATTTGTTTAACTTCAGCTACTTCAGTATTATTTACAACATTTGCTTTATTTCTTTTCAACATCATAACTGCTCCTGCTGTAGCTAGCAAACCTAGTGGGAGACCATATCTTATATAAGGACTTGACCAAATGCTATTTTTGACTGGAGCTGGTGGAACACCTAACCTTGGTGAGACTGCTCTTTGCCATTGTGCAGCTCGTAAGAAATATTCAATAGGTGCTCCATAATCGTTTGGTAAAGTTTGTTTCATAGATGGTGAAGGTTCACGAGAGCTTGATGAAGAACTCATTTTTAAGCTTTAAAAATAAACGTTCATCCTTTATTCCTCACTGTTGTCCGTAGCTAAGTTATAGTCATCTAATCTTATTATGGGGATGCCATTAGCACGCACCTGAATGGCAAAGCAACAATCCCTCATAAATCCAATAAGTGGCTTTGGTACATTTTCAGTTGCTAGTTCAATAGGTCCTTTAACAGACAATTTGTATGTTATTGGAGCAGTAGATGTTTGACCTTGCTGGAAGCAAAAGTCCACTTCAGTTGGAAAACCACATAAGAAATGTGTGTTGTCATAGCTATCCCATTTATGTTCCACACTACCATCATCCACCAATGACCTCATAACATCTTCATTAAATCCTATCATATCATTGTTTGTATTGCAAGCGTTCGCAACCATTTCATAAAATACAGGTCCATATGATTTTTCAGGTTCTGCAGGCATATTTCCATAAGCTCCCATGGAAAGCTGAAGATATTTAAACTTAGGGTTCTCAAAATTAACATAATAGTTGTCTTTCTTTCTAAATAGTGCCCAAATACTTTTAACATTAATAGGCGTATAAGCTGCTGTAAATGTTGCACTTGAACTATCTGTATTCTTTGAGAATGAACCGTCCATAGGAATCCAATCCATAACTTTAACAGGAAAACATAAAGCCTCGTTTGTATAATGTTCTACAAGTTCTGTATAAATGTTAGGGTCTAAAGAGAATGACTTTGGATGAATGAAACATTCATTAAAATCCATCTTTGTTCGAAATAGTTGCTGGGTTACAGTTGTAATAGTAACTGTTCCACTAGCTTCTACTGCCTTCGTTATCATAGTGAATGGTTCATTCCATGGAACAAATTTATTTGTCGGTGGATTTGAATCTGAAGCAAATGCAACTTTAAGAGTTGGATTGAAAGCAATGATATCATTTACAGATATAGATGTGCATTGTAAGGCGTCGCTACTGAACTTTACTTTAAGCTGAATGTTTCCTGCAAAAGCTGGAATAAATCTTATAGCTTCTAATGGTAAAAACTTTCTAACAGGAATTCTTAAACGAAGCTTAAAATCAAATGATTTTCCTGCTGTAATCGGCCCACTAACAATTTGTCCTGTTCTGCATGTTCCCGAATGACTCCATACATCTTCATGTCGGGTCTTTGAGAAAACATCTACTTTCTTTATTTGTTCGGTAGTTTGTGAGTTTGAAGTTATATATGCTTCTTCTCTTGCATTGTCTTGAGAATATACGATACGACCATTTGCAAGGATTTGATATCCAGCAACTGCATAGAAAGCGTCATCGAAACCAATCCAAAATCCTGGTGGGTTTGTTTTATTGGAACCTGAACCAATTTCTTTATCTGCAATAAATTGACCTTCCATTTTATACGTAATGAATGTATTGTAAAGGTCCAACATATTTTCACCAGGAGGTGAGAGATTGAATGTTACCCATGTGTTATCTTTAGCAGTTCCAGGTTGTGATGGAATCTTTGCGTCAGAATATTTTCTATTAGTGTCACCAATTTGAACTGCATTGTCTATGATATCGAAATATGAGCGAATCTGATGAATATGCTCTGCTGGAGTAAATTCGTTTAGCTGTTCGTTCTGCATGTATTTACTTCAGATAAAAATATCTATTTACTTCATTATTCTCACTCTTCTTCTTGGCATTCGTGGTGGAAGTTGTTTCTTGACATTTTCAATGAACTGTACATTCTCTTTTGTCTCAACTTCTTTCACTGGTGGGTCAGGGTTCTTTGACTCGGTTTGTTTTTCAATGAAATTCACGAACTTTGCAATAAGCTCTTGGTTCGTTATTGAAAGTACATCTGGCTTCTTTTCTTCTTGTTCTTTTGGTGGCTCAGTTTGAACGGAAGGTTTTATATGGGCTTCACCCTCGGTGCCATGCACTTTAATGTTGTCACTTTCTGCATTCGCTAATGGAACCTTTCTTTTTCTTACGTATATTTTACCATCTTTACTCTGACTTACGTAATAGAAAGGATGTTGTATTCCTCTTGCGTCATTTAATATAATAGACTCTCGCTCTGATTTTGACAAGCTCATTTTACATCGGTTAAAGTTTTAATTTTGTTTTTTATCTGCAGTCAAATGACTCAGACAAGCCCTACGGACAAGACCCAAGGGGTCATAGATGTTGAAGCATTGAAGAAAGAAATTCGCGAGCAAATTTTATCCGAACTGAAGGAACAAAAACAAGAACAAAAGCCAGAGAGACCAAAGAGAAAACTTAGTGAAAAACAACTAGCTGCATTAGCTGCTGGAAGACAAAAGAACCCACGTTTGCTGGCAAAGAAAGCTAGAGAAGAAGCAAAAGCAAAGGAAGAACAAAAAGCTAAAGAAGCTGAAGCAAAGAAAGAGTAAATGGTTTATTTTTATCCGAATTAAATGTATAGACAAATACCTTTAACTGTTGCGTTCAGTAGTGAAAACCCTGACGTCAAAATAAAGGGGAACAGAGTAACGTTTAAGTTTCCAACAGACTGGATTGTGAACATAAATGAAGAGAAGTACATTGGCATAACATCTATGTATATAACACGTGCTTTCAGAAAGGTTGACTTTATACTTCAAGTCGAGATAGAAAATGACGAACAGTCTTTAAGCGCCCAAAACATTCACATATACAAATACTTTAAGGACGATACAACATTGTTGCAATGTATGATTTCATTTAATGAGATGTTCGAGAAAAAGTTCAACATTGAAGTACAAACTTTACAGCCTTTACGTGAGTTTCTTGCACAACTGAAAGAAGAAGGTAGTCAGCCACAACTTATAGACTTTCATTATGAATTTAATGAAAATGAAGATGGAACTCATGACTGTCAGTTTGTTATATATTCACCATTCAATGAAGTAGCTAAAAAGAAAGAAAATCCATTACGTATAAGATTTCAAATCTCTGAACCCAATGAAGACTTCAAGAATGTTTTCAATTATGATGCAATGCTTCCGAGGAAAAATGAATTTTCAAAGATTGTAACACCTGGCATTTGGGATAGAAAGCAAGCTATATTATATTCAAACTTAAGTAAGGGAGTTGAAAATGAGTTCATTGGTCATACAAGAACTTCACCACTTCCTAACCCTAAATACTATAAATTAACTGGCTTCAATCGTGAGTTTTGGATAGACATGTACTCAACTCATGACCATAACTGCCCAGTGTTCTTACCTCCAGACCATAAGGACTGTCTCTACATTGAAGCACAACTCTTAAACTCTACCATCGCAGTATTGTAAAATCTACGCTAGTTTTATTTTTTCTGAAAATTTTTATTTGAGTGAAAGGCATGGAAGGTGAAGGACATTGGCAAACACTCGAACATGACAATGACTATGAAATCTTTTCAGAGTACCCTTATCCAATTAGACGTATAAGCAATAAAAGAGTTGTTAGTGAGTTTGACCAAGGAAATGGTTATATTTGTGTAAATTTAAACAAACACAAGCTAATGAAACATAGAATAGTTGCAGAAACTTTCATTCCGAACCCTGAAGGACTTCGTGAAGTAGACCATATAAACAGAGACAGAGGAGACTTTCATATCTCGAACTTAAGATGGACGACAAGAAGAGAAAACATGAGAAATATTTCTGGTTCAAATGGCTATTGGTTTGACATTGTTGACTCTCTTCCTGAAGACGCTGTTGAAATTATACAATACTCATATCACACGTTAGAGAACTACTACTATGTCCCAAGTGAAGATGTCTTTTACTGTTTCATGGGAACTCAATACAGACGAATGAATGTCTTAAGACAGTATAACAAAGATTATATAAACATTACAGATGTAGAAGGAAGAAGAACAAAGCTGTTTATTGCAAAGTTTAAGAGAGACAATGGTTATGTATAAATGACAAAAATATATGACCACATGGGCTTCGCCCTTGCCGCTAGCGGCTTATTTTTATCACGAATGGTCTCACTGCTGACAAAAAATAAATGACCTCAGAACTTCAACTTACGAATAAAGCTTGTTTTAGTCGTTATTGAGAAGTTAAACTTCTCTTCAAAGCAAGGTTGACATGACTTACATAAGTCAAATCCAATCTCTTGACCATCATGAAGTGCTTTGTAAAGTTTCATTAAACTGAACTCAGAGTCTTTGTCAAATTTTCCTTGCGGAACCATTAAACCTTTATCTTCATCATAGAAACACTGAACAGAGTCAGGAAACATTTCATTAGCGGTTAAAGCAATAACATCTTGCTTCACGCCTTTCATTCTGCAGTGAAATGCAACTTCATTTAAATCATTCGTGAGTAAGTCTATGTAAGTCTTCTTTCCACAAAATATTGACTTGTATGCTAAACTTTGTTTTCCAGGTGTTATTTCTGCGAAGTCACTATGAAACTGACCAAGGTTTTTACCAATGAGAACTTTCCATAACGTTCTAAACTCTTCAGCTAAACGAGGGATATCTTCATTGTAGAGATGCATACTGTCGGTGTCGCTATAAAAGATGTCCATTCCTAAGTCCTCAGCTGTACAGAATACTTCACACATTATTCTCTTCGACATAGATAGAATGTTAACACCAAGTGGACAGAAGTTAAAGTGTCTGCAAATGCTTTTCGTTAGCTTGAAAATAGTTTTATCTGAACCATCCAAACCTTCGAACTTCACTATATGGTTGTAGTTTCTGATGGCATATCTTATAGCATCTTTGTCATCTACTATGGTTATTTTTGACTCAATAGGAGATAGAATAGTTTTGCCATAAATACTGTTCAGAATGAGCTTTATATTTTCTTGCAAAGGATTTCCTTCTTTCTTATACTTTAATCTTAACTCAAACAACTTCTTTACTTCATCTCTTATTCTAATATCTCTGTTTCCATCGTAATAGTATCCTTGCAACACTTCACATTTGACACCTTGATATTTTATGAGGTCTTGTAATGTTATATGGTCAACATACATGAGACAGCAAGTGTTTGAACTTCTGGGAACGTTAAGTTCTGGATTTAGTTCAGGGTCACAAACTATTAAAGGAAAGTGTCTGGGTATTCCAATCTCTGTTATCTTAATGAGAACAAAGAAGCCAGACATAAACTTTTCACCAATGGGTTCCTTTTGGTCGTCATCGAATAAATGTCTCATGAGATACTCTGTGCTTAACATCTCATCCTTCAATACTTTTGGAATTCCTTCTAAAGTATACAATCTTGCTATAGCGGATGGATATAATGAAACAGCGTCGAAGTCAGCAATGAGTTTCTTTTTGCTCTTTTGTTTAATGTTATCTGACAACATACATCTTCCACCTTGAATGCAGCGTGAAATAAATTCTCTTGGTTTATTTGAGAGGTCATAAAGATTTCCATTCGGGAAGTATACTCTGTTCTCAAATAATTTGTTAGCAATTGAACAAATACTAACGTAGTCATAAACGTTTAAATCAAATTCTTTCAATATGTCATTGCGGAACTTAACAAAACCTTCTCTTAAAATTCTTACATCTTGTTTGCAATAAAACGTGCTATATTTTTCTAAGTCGAAATGGTTTTCATCTATTCTGCAACCTTTGATGGAATCTATGTTTTTCATGAATGTATCTGCATCCTGTATAAACTTACATGCTTCAGAAATGACACCAGTTCTGTTGTCATTTGCTAACAAAACACTGCTGTAGTAGTTGTATGGAAATACTTCTTTCGGTCCTGTTTGTAAGTTAAACATAGCAGGAAATAGTTTAAGTTTCTTATTTATAACACTGTAAGAGTCTTTTATAATAATTGCCCTTCCTTTATATAAGCCAATTATTTGCATTGTTCGTGAACCTTTAATGATGGGAGTTCCTTTCACTTCTGTCATGTGTCTTAAGATGAAGTTTATATCATAGCTGAGGTTATGGAAATATATTAAACTCTTGTCAGGAAGTCGTTCCAAAAATTCTGTTGCACAGTTCTGACCCCATATGCTTTCACTCACTGAACCATCTTCACTGTCATAACAGATGTTAAAAGCTTTATGAAAGCCATCCGTACTGCACTCAAAGTCAGCAAAGAAAACGTGCTCAGGAATGAACTTGCACTTATTTTTATTTACTTCTTTTGACTCGGCTTTCTTCTTCAGTTGTACACAATACTTTGGAGCATATGTCAAATCTTTAAATGGTGCAAGGTTCTGTTTATATAAGTCAGTCGTATATGTGAAAAGTTCTCCATAAGAAATAGGTTCGAAATATTTGCACTCCACAATGTTTTATAACATCCATAGAGGTGTAGTTCTATCCATGCGAACTACATATTTATCTTCTCTCTTTGTATAAATCTTCATCTGTTTCTCATGTTCATTCCACACTCCTTCAAGATTTCTATATAGTTGCGAATGAAATATGTTGTCATTGGAAGTCTTTCATTTAGCATGTAGTGGTCTTCAACAAGAAGTAAGTCAATAGTTCGAACAGTTTTACTTCTTTTGGTACGTATCTCTTTATTTCATTATGTCTTGAGTCATTGAAATAACCAATGGTAACATTAAATGCTATACCTGTTGCGTCAGAAATTTCTTGTACTTTACTTTGAGGAAAGTCTCTAACACGAATGACTTCTCTCATGTGGTCAATAGTTCTTCATCTACTCCAGCTTGAATGCAAGCATAAACGAAACAATTGTCTTCTGTCATAAGTGTTGCAGTTCTTTTGTTCAGTTCATTGAAGATTTGGTAGCGTTCAAGATTTATAGGTAATGTGCAAAGATACTTCCAGAACTGACCGCTTCTCTTCTTATAAAACTTCTTTTCATCAAGGATTTCATTCCAGAAGTCATCTATATTTGTTTATCTCCTGTTTGTTTAAGTCTGTCAATAATCTTTTCTGTCTTCTGTCAGTGTGCTTTCATCTCTATATGGTCGTTCTGTGGCTTTCCTTTCTTTACATCTGACATCGTTAAGCCTTCATATTCAGTTAAATCATACATCTTTATTTCAGTAAGATTCTTTATGTTTGTCAGAAGAAGTCATAGTGCATTTCAACAATACCTGCAGCATTTGCTTCTCTCTGATATAAATTCTCCTTCAAGAGCTGATGTAGTAGTGTTCCAATATTATTGAGGTTTAACGTAGAACATTCATATTTCCACCAAGTTATAACATACCATCCATCTTTGTTGGGAGTTTATTTTAATCTTCTCTAAGAGTCTCATGAAAACCTTACCGAAATGTTTGTGTAAGTAGTCTCTGTTTGGTTCATCTAAAGCTTCGATGTTAAAGTCAATGAGTCTATTGCCTGACTTCACATTTCTCTTCCTATTCTCTTCATCCTTCTTTAACCATCTCTCACCTTCTTTTGTTTGTCGTCAATGGAACGAATGACATCGTTAGCTTTGCGAACTTGTTCTATAGCGGCTCTTAAACATCTCTCTTCTCTGTTGTTTCAGTGTGTCGTCTCTTCTTCTTGTTTCACCAACGTTCGCATTTGTTATGTCAAACATCTCTTGACGAAATCATGCGAAAGAGCTTTACGAGTATGACCAACGTTTGCATTTGTTATGTCAAACATTTCTCTTCTTACTTCATGAGGTATTGAACGTCTATGATATAAGTCAATAGCAACGTCATTTTAAAGAAATGCTCTTGCATTATGAACTCATGAATTCTATCATAAGTTATTTCACCATTGTAGTCATTGAGGATGTCAGCGAGTGCTTTTTTGTTTGTCGCGTAATGTTTTTGCAACATCTATGTTAGCTTCTGTAAGAAGTTGTTTTTTCCGAGTGTTCTAACTTAGACAACTTCCGATACATATTTAGTAGGAAATAAAAAATTTCTTAGAAAAAAATTAGCTTAGATTTTTTAAGGCTGTTTAAAATATTTCGAACTTTTTATTTTAATGAAACACATGCAAGATTGCAAGTTCTTTTCATACAAGCTCTCGCCACTGCCATCAAGAATGAGTTCAATGGTGCTTCAAATGTTAATGTTATCTTTAACAAGAAGTTTGTGAAAGAATCTAAGTTTGGTCAGTATGTCAGACCATTAGCTATTGTCATTGACCGCAAACGTTATACTTCACAAGAGTTAGCAGTAGTTTTGAAACAAAAGAGTTTCTTCGTGAATGTCAAAGATACTCATTATACTGTCATAAAGAACTCTAACGTTGACTTCTTCAGTATTGCTATGAATCTTTCCGAACAGAAAGAATATAAGAAAGGTGAAACAAATGTGAAATATTATCCTTCATCTCTGAAGACAATAACGAACAAAGATGTCATACAGAAGCTCCTACCAAAGGTTGAAGAAGCTTCAATTGACATTGACGAAGGAAGTGAAATGGTTGAAGAAATTGACCCTGAAGCTATTTAAGCAAAAATATATTTTTGTCTGATTTACATCTAATGAAAAAGTTTAGAAGAATTTTCTTATTCTTTCTGGCATATTTTTGTCTTTCCAGTACTCCCGCTCTAATGGTCCCAGATGTGTTGGCTTCGACTCTCTCAAGTTCTTAGATGATATAACATCTTCAACGCCTCCTTCATATCTTACTTTATAAGTGTCATCGTTTGTGTTATAGCCAAGTATTTCAATAACCACTCCTCGCTTTGCTTCGTCAATGGTTTCAGCAAGTTTGCCATTACTACTTTCAACTAATTTATGACGAGGGTAAAACGCAATAGAGTCGTCGGCAGCTTTTATAAGATATCCATTACCTTGCGTAGAGTCTACGATATAATAATTTCGACTTAACCTTAAACGTTTCTTTGTCAACGGTTTGTCGTCAAGAACTACACGAACTTTTGTACCAGGAATGAGGGTAAATTGTTTTGAATTTCTGATATTTTGTGTTTGACTTAGTTTCTTTTGTATATACTTTTCTTCTTGTTGTTGTGTCATTGAATTGGTGTATGTCCTGTTGTAGAATGTGTTGAGGAATTATATACTTCGAGAAAATGTTTCATTGTTTCTTCGGTAAAGTCTCGCTCTTGATTTAAATCTCTGAGAGTCCTTATGAAGCGGTTAATGATACCGAGTATGTTATGGTTATGGTCTTCGGTAGTGTAGTGAGTTATGTTATGTTTAATGAGAAAATCTGTGATTTCATTGCTGAGGTAAGCACCGTCTTGGTCTGATGTTAAAGTACTTGGGCTATGTTCTGCTACAAACTTTTGTAAAACTCTTAACACTTCACGAGTTCCTTTGTTCTTCATTGGATATGCATATGCTTTGCGAGTGTTAACATTAATGAAGATGAGGAATGGTTTATGTCCTCCTTTTCTGCTTTGAATGAGAGTGTCAAATTGGTATGCGTCGGGAGTGTTGGAGTAAATTGGTAAAAAGTAGTCGTAAGGGTTTATTTTTGTTTGATGTACAACATTTTTGTTAAAGAACCTTTTCACTTCAGCTCTGTTAGTAAATCCCGAACTCTTTGCAGCTTCATTGAACTTCTTAAATGACCTCCATGGATGTTGTTCGAATACTTCTTTCAAGCTCATTTATGTAAAGTTAAAGAGTTTATTCAAGACGGTACCATGCGAATACAGTCACAAATGGTGGCATATAATCTGCACCCGAGCCTGTTGGATTTGTTGTGAAAGTATGTGAATGATTTCCTCCTGGTTCAGTTTGTCGAAAAGTCTTTTTTGCTGCATTGTTATAAGATGGAGATAAAACGTCATTGCCAGCTTCATACTCTGAGTTGTATAATGGGTGGTCTCTTAATGAGTGGCTATGGTCGCCAGAAAGTTTGTCGTTTGTATGAGTGTGCGGTGGAAGTTTGCTTCAGTATTTTCTTCGAACCTCCTGTTTGCTTTGAAGAGTTAGCACAGTATAAGAATTTGTCTACAATCTGCTGCCATGTACCAAAACCAAGTACTACTTCTGGATTTGTTGAGTTCATTGACGTATAAATAGAACCTATAGGATATAATGTTTGAAGTATTTCTGTCTTTAATGTTTGAAGCTCTGTTTTGTCTGCTTTCTTATCTAACATTGCTGGTAGTTCATGTGTTTCAAAGTTTCTGACATGACCTTCAATGTTCATACATTTACTATTTAAGGAGTTTAGTGTATCTTTTACGCTTGTACTTGGATTCTCTAAAGGTGCACTTGAACCAAGGTATAGTTCAATATTATGTCGTCTGCTCTAACAGTAGTGAAGGTTTATGTGTATGGTTCTTGTCGGCTTTACTGTCTAAAGAAGTTTGAAGTTCATTTATATCGGAAGATGTTGTGTTTTAATGAGATTTCAAAACTTTGTTCATTTGCTTCGAGTTCAACTTTGTCAGCTTTACTTTTAATAGCATCTTCAAACGTTATTTTTGACTTAACTCTCAAAGTAAATCTTGGTTCAACTAATACACCGTTAACATTGAAAGTAGAGGCATAAATTTCACCGGTATAACCAAATGCTTCTGGTGCTTTAGCTACATCATACTGTACAGTACAGTGTATGTCATAACCTTTAGCACGAATGTATTTATATCTTCTTTCATTGGGGTCTTCCGTCTTCACTTCTTCATCCCGTGTTAAATATCCATGGTAGTCCGTTATAATCTGTTCGTCTGAACTTATATAATGAACATGGTTTTTATCTGCTTTTTCGGCTAATTTCTCTTCTATCTCATTTATTTCAAGTTCATGCCTACCACCACCTCCCGAAGAAGTATTTTTCTTCAGCTCTTGAAGAACGTCCACTTCGCCATCTTTGGTGTCAATAATGAGACTTTGTGTTAAAACCTTTCCTGTCTTAATGGATGTTTGTAAAACTTCTTCTTCACCGTGTTCGGGTCATGGTCGTCATCATATCTTGTGAAATCAGAGATGTTGTCATACATTAAGCATATCTGTCTCAAAAGTTCTGCTATTTGAAACTGGAACGAAAGATATACAGAACTTTCATCATCTCCTAAAGTCAAGTCTGCTTTCTTAAGTATTTCTTGAATGTATGCAATGAGAACAGAGTACCTTGGAAAATATTCGAACAATATTTCATTAGCTGTTGGTTTTGGTGGTTCTGTTGGAGTTTCTGCATCTCCTGACTTCAATGCTCTTGCTCTCAAAGACCTAAATGTTAGAGCACCGGGTTTTACAAAGGATTTTATAAATGCTTTAATAGTTCCTGGTAAGTTATTGTTAGCATTAAGTAAGTTCCTTATGCTTCCATCATGTACGTCCATAGCACTATGTAAAAAATCTATACTTTTCTTGTAGTCAGCAATAGACTGACTGTGATTTTTTAAAGATTTGTCAATACCTTTAAGCCAATCTTCATGCATGTCTGATACTGAGCCAAGAATATCATTTGCTTCCTTTAGTGTATTTTGTGCTTCTCGTAAAGTATCCAATCCCGTACGTGCATTGTTTGCTATACGTCTTACAGTATCTATTTGACTCCTTGTTTCTTGCATCCAACCAGATAAAGTTTTAATAGTATCCGAACCATTTGAAATGAAGTTCAAAGCATTTTTAACGTCATCTAAAGCTTCTTCACCAAGTACCGCCCATATCTTTCCGATTTGGTATTGAAGAACTCCATATGAAGCAGCTGTTAAACCAGTATTTATAAGGTCCCATATCCATGATTTAGCAGTTTTTCCATCCTTTCCATCCTTTCCATCCAAACCGTTTTCGCCTTGAGGTCCTTGTACTCCTTGTACTCCTTGTATTCCTTGTGGTCCTTGAGGTCCAGTGTCACCCTTCTCTCCTTTCAGTTCATCTTTATGTTCGTTATAATATTCTAATGTCATAAGGTGTACATCATTGCTGCTACCAGCAACGCCGAGAATTTGTTTCTCATTCATGACTAAATTCTTTAGGCATTTAATGTTGTCGTCAAATCGAAAGCTCTTTAACAATTCAATGAGAACATTCAGTACTTTCACTAATGAGGCATCTACTGTAGAATTTATATATTGCACCGTTCCATCATTTATGATGGGAACCTTGCTTGTTGTAATGAATGGGTCATAAGTGTTAAAAGTATCGAAATCAATGACTTTTTTAGTTTTTCCATCGTCAATGACTAAATCATTGCCTTCAATGGTTAAAGTTGAGTTTTCGTTTACTAGTTCATGTGCTCTTCTTGCTTCATTTGTTTCATACGCATATGCAGCAATAGTCATATTTTAATGAGAATAAAATGTTGTTCTATTTGCAAAGTACAGACCCAAACGAATACGGGACAGTAAAGCTTCAAACAAACTTAGGTCTTCAGAATGAAGCACTTGCTTTCAGAGTTGTTGACTTCAATACTATCGCAACTTTTGTCATAACAGATGAAACAGATTTCATAGAGATTGAAATAGATGACAAAAGAAGTTTTATAACATTTCCTAACAGAGCAGAGTATAGAATAGATAAAATTGCTGGAGTCATGGATACTCTCATAAATGAAGAAACTATTGACAACATAGATGTCGAACTCTCTTCTGAGGGAACATTGAAGTTCAGTAGCAAGAAAGAGTTTAAGATACCACGAATGAGCCATAGAGTACAATTGCTTCTGGGTGCATACCATATGACATTTCCTTTGAAAAGTGTTGACAAAACGATTGAGATGAAATCTGTTCCATACGTATGTTATGGCAATTGTTTGTACATTGAGTCAAAAATAGCTAATGTCACAGGTATTTCAGGAGTTAATAGTAAAGGTTCAGTAGAATATAAGTCTTTCTGTTATGAAGTAAACTCAATGTTCATTCCAAACGTTCCTGTCATAGCAACTCATTTAGGTAAATGGGTTCGCATTAGTCCTCATAATTTGAAAGACATGCAATTCAGACTTGTTGACTTTCAAGGAGAGCCTGTAGAACTGAAGGCACCAGTGCGAATGACTGTTGAAGTTGACTTTTTAGAAAATATTAAATGCAACAGCTTACAAGAGAACTCAGAGCTAAAAATATAAAGTATGAATGTTATATTTTAGGTCATGAACTTTGGTTGTTGCTGTTTGATGAAACAAATGAGTTAGTTATGTCAGTCAAGAGAACAGAAAAATATTGTGTTAGTGAAAACTGCACCAAGTCAATAAGATTAGGTTTGCATTATGAAGATGAGTTCGATACTGTTGAAGAAGTTTTGGATAGATATTACAAATTGCTAACTTGAAATTTTTTTGACTGACAGCGCAAAGCGCCAAGATGGGCTCAAAGAGCCCTCCTGACTGCTTTAATTTACTAAAACATATTTCAAGCAAAGTTTATATTCTGTTGAAAGTTTTGTAAACTCGTTCGAATATTTATACTTAAACTCAACTCCTGTAGTTCCTGGTGTTTCAATGATGCGGATGTTACCTATTTTCATGAATAGTGGAGTTTGACCACAGCATTCGATTTCAGGGTCGAGATAGTCAATGACACATTGTTTCCCTGTTATTCGTGAGATAACATTTTCAAGGTCCTCCTTTGTTAGAATTATTTGGTTCTTGCTTATAAGATTTATCAAAAGCTTCTTATCGTCTTTGAGTAAAATTGTTTGGTATAACTGAAGAAGGTAATGGTCTACGTTATCTGAAGGATTTGTTTGAACATTTGTGTAAGGATTGTCGTTGGCTTCTCTTGAAAGAATTTGGTCCAGTGGTGGATACTCTAACTTAACATCTGATGTAGCGTTAGCGTTTGAAGCTGTGTTTAAATTCACCGACTTAAATCTGGTTCTTTTTCTTTCAAACACTCCGAACTATAGTTCTTTATGACAATATTGTTTGTCGTTCGTGAGTCAACATTTGATGTTGGTTCAATTGGAACATTAACGGCACCAGCTAAGATGGATTTGCTTCTCATTTCATATAGAATAAAAACCTTTTATATGTATGAAATGAACAATATACTCGACAAGGGTTTGAATGTAAAGCTAACGAATGAAAATATTGTTGAATTCACTGAGACAGGAGCTGTGTATAAGGATGCAGAACTACTGAACAAAAGAGCTAAGGGAAGAAGCAGGAACATGAACAAAGGGTGGAAGCCTATAAAAATTTATGTCAATGATGGCTCAGGAGGTTCAAACATAAAGTATGCAGAAAGTTATAGAGTTTATGCTCTCAAAGGTGAAAAGCCTTCATTTAAGAACAGCTATTCTAACGCATATCCTCAAAAGCTAACGGATGGGGAAGTGGATGATATGAATGACAGCAAAAATATTAACAGAAATGGCGACAGAGATGCATGGAATTTGTTTACCATCAGTCAATTAAAGCATAAGATTTAAAAACAATGTTGGTCGTTCCCATGGAATATTTTTGACTTTAATGGTATTAGTCATGATATGAATCTCAAGGTATGAACGAGGAGAGATGAGAGACTTATATGCTTCCCAAATTTCTTCAAAAGGTAATGTTATACCTGACTGTTTCCAAATGAGTTCAATATCATAACGTGAGAAACCTTGAAAGATAACGAAGTCAGTTATGAGACGTTTTATGTTTAAAGCAAGAAAACGCCATGTTTGCATAAGTATTGCTACAGTTAAGTGGTAATGTCTGACTTTAGTTATGATGTTAGCTAATGGTGAGTCTGGTTTTGACACTAAACCTTTTCCGGCGAAGTCGTCACAAACGAGCAGAGTGTTTGAAGGATACTTTTTGAAGGGGTATTTTGAAAGTTTTGACAGAATGTAGTTTGTAAGTCGTTTCATATCGTAAACTCCTGAGTATTGACGTAAGTGGTGTTTGTCAATAATTCTTTCCATCTCTTCTGAAGTCTTTTGCATTCCTGACTGTATGAACTCTACGATGGCATAATATTTTCTCTTACGTCGAATGTAACGTTGAAGAAATTCAATGAGTTCACTGTCTGGAACTTTAACGACTGAGGCTTGAACTTTTGACATAAATGTTTTCGCTGTTGAGTCCATAGAGTCTGAAGTTGCTGATATAATGATTTGGTCATAGTAAGAGTCGTTTCCTAAACGCTCTGTTATGAGTATATGACGAATGAGGTTAAATGTCTTACCTGAACCCATCTTTCCACAATAGAAATAAACACCATTTGAACAGAACTCATAGTCCTTACTGAAAGGAAGAATAAGAGAACTGTTGAGCTTTTCACTGCTTTCATTCATGTCTTCATCTACGTCATGTATTAAATGCTTCATTTTATCTCCATTAAAAATGCAAGTCAAAATATTCAGAACATAGCACCGAGTCTAACTGACAAGAGTATAAAGATATACTATGAACACGTTATGATGAAACCTACCAAAATTCAAGAAAGTCAGTATACTTATGAATATCCAAGACACTGGGTAGAGTATGTAGGAGGTGAGAAAGCTATTGAAATAAGACAGGTTCGAAGTATTCCAGCAGGAAGAACAATATTATTGAAGAACTTTAATGTTTTGAGGTATAATGATGAAACAAAGAAGCAAGATAGTTTTCCTGTTGCTGTGTATGTGAACCTAGACACAGGAGATGACATGAAAGTTTTTAACACAAAGCTTCAAACGGTAGTGAGAGAACAACTGACTGCGGAAGGACATCCATTACCTTCAGAAGTTACCATAGCATATAATTTTGAAACAAACTCAATAGATTTTAAAGTCATCTCTGCAAAGAAGTCAGGTTTTACATTTAATGAAGCAGATGTATATTCGAATGAAAACTTCAAAGCTATTGCATGGTTAGATAATGACGATTGCTTTAAGAAAATATTTAAATACAGTGACTCAACGATGTCAATAGATGACCTTCGTGGAATGTTACCATCGACGTTTACAGTTGAAGGCTCAGCAGGATTGCTTACAAGATTGTCAATTGGTGGCGTTTGGTCTCGTGAGAACATTGTTATAAAATCCAGTATAAGTGAATTTGCTGAAGAATCTATATTATGTCTTTCAAACTACATGTATTCGCCGCCGAAGCATTATAGTATAACAAACTTTGTCAGTAAGTTTAACATAAGACTTGTCGAACCTTCTTCAATGAAAGATGTTGTGCTACCTAAAGATGGAAAGGATGGACTCATTATTGAGATGATTTTAATTGCATATTAAATGAGCTTGTTCTTGAAGGTCATTCATGATGAAATAACTGTTGTAGAAGATGTTAGCAATTGTTCAGACATTTTGAAGCGTATAGATGATATAAGAAATAAGTTAGATAGACCGCAAAGTGGTGAGGGCGAAGCCCGTGAGAACGCTTATGTTTCATTGACTTTCTCCAGTAACGAGAACTTTTATGAGATAATATTGAAGAGAGATGATTTTAATATGGTGTAAATGGTAGCTTGGGCAGCTTTAGGCGCAATGGGAACAAAAGCATTAGCATTTGGAGCAAAAGCACTTGGAGCTTATGACGCAGTAAATAAAATGAGTGGAGGAAGGGTTTCGAAGACATTAGATGCAAATAAAGGGAAGATTGGAGGCTGGGTTGCAAAGAAGTTAAGATTAAATAAAATAGGCCTCATAAATAAAGCATCCAATTTGGTTGCGACTGAGTCAGAAAATGCTTTAGGAAAGGACGATGAGTTTGCAAAACACGCAAAAGACTTTAATGACCAGATGAAAGGTGAAACAATGCATTTAAATAGAGTCGATGGAACTAAAGAAAATGTTTCTTCTCCACCAGCAGTTCTTCCGTATGGTCCCTATGGAATGTATGGAAACCCTTACGAAAGACCATTTGACCCATTGACTGGTGGAAGTAATTGGTATCATTACGGACGAAGAAGAAAGACAGTCAAGTTGGAGACAGACGTGAAGAAAGCAACTAAAAAGAAACCAAGGAAGAGAGTTATAAAACAATGAATTCAAGAGGGTGAAAAAAGAGGTGAAAAAAGAGGTGAGATCTCACCACTTCACCTAAATATATTTTTGCGCTATGTTTTCATACGTGTGAGGGTGGTGATATCATTAATTTTAAGTTTATTTTTTATTTTACTGAAAATTTTTATTTGGATGTAAATGACAGAACAAAAGCAACTCATTCGAATTCCACAGTATAACAAACATACATTTAAACATTTATTCTTCCTTCCTGAGTATAACATGTTCTTTCAAATACATCCGAGACCAGTTGACTTTTCATTGACTGTGTATAAAGATAGAAATAGTTATATCATTAAACCATACGATGACGAAGGTAAGTTATGTAAATTGTACGTTAAGAAGTTAGAGAAAGTTTATGGCTTCAAGTATGACTACAATAGGGTTAACACTGATGATGAAGATATTGAGGAAAATTTATGAGAACATTAGTGAAGTCGTTAGTGAGAACGATAGTGAGAACGTTTATTTTTTACATTAGTGAGTTCGTTAGTGAGGTGAAGTGGTTGGCAGCTTTGTAAAGTGTCAAATTCACAAGTATTGGGTAAGGTGGAACGCAGTGCCGCCGTACCCAAGACTTGTATACTAACTGCCATATCAAACAACTTCTTGAATTGGGCCTTCAAGGGAGAAAAAATCCCAACATCAAGAGGTTGTAAGATATGAGATGTATGGCCTGGGAGAACAAGAAGCTCGATATTGAAGGCGCTCAAGAGGCGAACGGCCAAGAAAGAGAGCCTGGATGGATGACCATCTACAATTAGGAGAAAAGGTACCTGGGCATCAAACACATTCATTTGAGACCTTTTCTCCTGTACTTTGCAGATGAACATGATACAGTATACCATAAAAAGGTATTTGTTCATCCATCCACTCTCGGAGCGAACAAAAAAGCGTCCAGATCTTCCAATTCCGCATCAAGGGTCTTCTTTTGTGGAAGTATCACCATTGGCTTCATAGTTGTACCATCTGCAAAGATGGTACAGACCCCTGTAAGATGTGGAAGCTGAGACTTTTCAGCGCGAACTGGGCGATTCCGGCCAGCAGTAAGAACTTTATAGCGACGTTTGGAATAGAGCATTGTCTCGTCCATATTCGCAATAAACTTCTTCCTGCGGGCAAAGTATCTATGCTTGGAGAGGAAAAATTGGCGAATATGGTTTGCGTCACAGGTAGAGCGTCGGAGCATATCAATAGTTTGGGAGCTCACAATCCGAATTGACAATCTTGTGGCGATATGATTAAGCCAGCCACGGGATGGCGATGGGCAGTAATCATCGAGCTTCGCTAGAAGATGCGGGCATCTTGCAGCGATTAGTACCCGCGCCGCAAATTTTAATCTCCTATTTTGTAATTCCGTACAGACAGCAATGGCCATTGATGTTGTAATACAGTTCAAGTCGTCTGCCATCTCTTGAACAAGTTTTTTGAACTGCATTTCATCTGGTAGTGACAAAAGGGTCATACCACCCCCTGACTGACCTTTTGTCCATGAACGACAAGTAGCAGTGCGCATGATTGCGCGTGCTACTGTCGTCTTTGAAATTGAGTAAACATTCCGTATTTGTTGATAAGACTCGCCATTTACTCTTCGATAGAGTAAATCGAGTTGCATCTGGGTCAATAGCCCAAGATTTTTATAGTTTTCTAATTCTGCAAACTCGGGAATTCGTGTTCTTGGTTGCATTTTTTTAAACGGGAACTTCACAAATTTGGTTCATGGCCATAAAAACTCATTCAATTTTTCTGAGATTTTTTTTCATCACTCACTCAAAACGCAGAGGACCATTCTTCTCAAAATTGAATTATTTTCTCAAATATTGAGTGAGTAAAATGGGCACGTTGTGTAAATTGATTCAAAATTTTTTATTGGTACACGACCTTTGAAATTGGTCTCGGGCTATTCAACCTACGGTATCTATTGCTATTGAAGCAATTGATCTGTTTAGAGTGCTTAACATTTGAAAAACAAGAACTAACGTGGATAGATTAACTATGTTATTATCAAGAATATAGATTTTTTGACTATATGTAATGATGTCTATTGATCTTTGTTTTGTTGCCATATGTTTTCAAGCATATTGATACACAAGTATATGTCACATATAGACATTGAGATGGTTTGGTATCTACACTGTTCCTTCTTGATAATTGCTTTGAAAATTTCAAATGTGGGTGTTTATACTATTTGAATTTATTAAAGTGCTTTCTATTAATTTTTGGTAATTATATATGCTTTATTTAAGATGTCAGACATAAAGATAAATGTGCCATTAAAATCTCGGCATAAATGTAGAAATATCATAAAGTGCATATCATACCATTTGAAGGCAATTTCGAATGTGATTTCAAATTTATAAAAAAGCTATAATTATTTGATATTCCGATTAGATTTTTTGTTATTTTGTTATAATATAGGAATTTGTAGCATTAGGAATTCTTAAAAGTAAGTTTTATATCAATATTTATGAAAAATAGAAACAATTTCTTATCAAAAAAAGAAAAAATTTTATTATATCGAACAATTATTGTATCCAATAAAAATATTTGTTGAATACCGTATTATCTTTTGGAGCAAAGCAGAAATTAGAGTTATTCATAACTGTACATAGATTTGAATAAAAATATTTTAATTTTCCTTCTCGTGGCATATTTTTGATTATTTCCATATGTCTTTTAATCAATTGGATGATCTCATCATGTGCTGTAGGATCGATTGCCGAGAGAGTTGGAGAACATTCATAAATGTAAATAATTGAATGAGAAGCAACAACGTAATTCTGCTCTCCAGTTAATATTCTCTTTATATATGGTACTCCATATCTTATGGCTCTATCCGGATTGGCAAATAACAAATTCAACAGATATGCAACGTAATAGTGGCAATATGTTTGCTCCTTTTCATATTTTGTATCTTTGAGGCTCTGAATTTCTTGTGAAAGGTCTTCAAACAAACGATCAAAAAATTCCGGATAAATTGTACAAAGATAATTGACCAGAATGGTGAATTGAAAGATAATAGATGGATGCTGGTTCTCAGGAGCAAATGTTAACGAATCTTCAATGAAATTCCAAATTTCTTCCATAATTTCATCAATATTTGAAGCTTTGTTGACTAAAGAAATGAGAACTTGCCATGTATCTTTAGAATTTCTGGCAAGAACTGATACAATTTGATCATCTTCCTGATATTTAATTCCAACTCTAATACTCTTGAATTTGACACCTGGAAACGGTTGCAGGGCTGGATCCTGATTTTGTGGGGTCTGTTTCTGTGCATTTTCTGGTGGTTTTGTAACATTTTGAATTTGAATAGGTTTGTTCTGGCCAAATTGAGCCAAATTCGGATCTGGAGGCTTTTGTTCGTTCTGTTGTTGATTGTTGTTGTTATTCTGAGGCAAATTCTGTTGATTAATAAATGGATTAGCTGGATTTGATAAATTACCTGTCCAATCGTTATAGTACCTGGATTAGCAGGTTTGGTACCGGATTTTGCATAATTTGACCAAAATTATTATTATTTTGATTTTGAGCATTTTCTGAAGTAGTTTGAGTTGTTTGGGCTTTATCTTTATTCTCTGAAATAATTTGACTTGGTTTTTTAGCATTTTCTGAAGTGTTTTGAGGCTGATTGTTTTGTATTTCTTGATGTGTTGGTTTTTCTTGGACATTTTCTGTATTTTGTGTTGCATTCTTTGCTTCTTCATTTGTAGGCTGATTTTGAGGGTTTTGTTGAGTAGGATTTTCTGAAATTTCTACTTCTGGGAATGAATTGGCAGGATTTGCAAAATCACCTTGGCCAATAGATATGTCACCTGGATTTGCAGGGTTTGGAACAGGATTTTGAATAATTTGGTCAAAATTATTATTATTTTGATTTGGAGCATTTTCTGAAGTGTTTTGAGTAGTTTTGTCTTTGTCTTTATTTTCTGAAATGTTTTGGCTTGGGTTTTGAATATTTCCTGAAGTATTTTGATTATTTTGGTCATTTTGTATTTTTTCTGCATTTTGGCTTGTATTCTTTGTTCCTTCATTTGTAGGTTGATTTTGGGTGTTTTGTTGAGTAGGTTTTTCTGCATTTTGTCCATTTTGGAATGGATTAGCAGGATTTAAGTATGCTTTAGTATTATCTGATTGTTGAGGATTGTTAGATATCGGAGAAGTATAAGCTGGAATGTTTATTTGCTCATTATCTTTATGTTGCTCTGAATTTTGAGTTGGATTAGTTTGAATTTGCTGGGGATTGCTAGTTTGCGCCGAATTTTGAGGATTTGTCTGATTTGTTTGATTATCGATTGAAACTTCAAGAAAATCAGCATTTTCGTTTGATGCTTCAGTAATTTTCTGATCACTATTCTGTGTTGTCTCTTCCTTTGTTTCTGGTGGTGGAGTTGGTTCTGGTTCTTTGATTTCCGGAATAATTGATACGTGATTTCGCTTTTTTAGTTTAGTATATTGGATTTTTTGCATTGTACTGCAAAATACCTTTGGTGAGCAAATCATTTTGAACGTTTGTTTGGTATTTTCAGAACAAAGCATAGATTAAAAAAAATTATTAAATTTTTTGTCACGTAAATAATTTATTGTCAGAAAAACAAATAATTATTTTATAATTGATGGAAAATTAATTCATAATGAGTTCAAATGCCGATATAAAGAAATCTCTGCAAGATCAACTCGGTGAATCATCTTTTGCCGAGTTTGATCTAACCAGTCAAGAAGTTGTTATTCGATGGATATCAACAGATAAGAAAGAAAATGAATATAGTCCAGGCACTGTATTAACAATTTTTGATGCAAGCGGTGATCGTTTACTCAATAACATAGACAACCTTGTTTTCATGTTCTTTGCTAAAGAAACACAAGATAATGATATGGATGAGAATGCCATTGAAAATGGAGATGACCAAACAAGCGAACAACCCACACCTACAGAATCCAATCAGTTAGCGCCTAATAAAACAAAAAAGAAAGTTCTAAATTTCGAAGAACAAATAGATTTATCTTACAGTCACAAGGATCTTAGATTCAAAAATGGCACTGGTTTTTGTTTCTCAAAAAGGAAAGATTGTAAAGTTCCTGAACAATCAATTGAAACAAAATTATATTTACTTGAACTTCACTTGAATAAAGATGGAAATGCGAAACCATCTAGTAATTCAGAAACAGGAGAGAGTAGTACTAATCGATTAGATCTTCTGGTCAAAATACTTGAATACGTTTTAAAACATAATACTTAAAATTGGGTTTTCAATTTGGTCTTCTTTTTATATGATTTTAAATGTGCACTTACCACTTTTTGACGTGCCCTCATAATGTCAATATATATATTTATTTTACTAGTGAAATATTTTCAAAAACCATATTATGTACTCTATAGTGATTTATATTAACTTTTCCCACCAAAAATATTAACTTTTTATCTGAGAAATTTGGGATAGATTATAGAAAATGTCAGAAAGTGGTGTTTGTACCCTTAACAAATTTATTAAGTTGTTGTTTGTATAAGGTCGTCAAAAATTGTGCGCTTTTTAAAAATCATCGTTTGAGGGGAAAATTGAGTACTTTTTGACACAAAAATCCACTAAGTTAGTGTCAGAAAGTTTACAAATGTATACTTTCTGACAAACAGAGTCTCAGAAAGCACTCATAGAGCGGTTTTTAATTTCCACATCTTGAAGCATTTTTGATTTATTTCGATCAAACTAATGATGTAAACAAATGCTTTGTTTATACACCGATGTTTAATATTCCATTTATATTTGCGAATTTTTCCTATCACATTGTGCAAATATCAATGAAAAAAGTGATTGTGGAGAAACTGCTCTTCATATTGCAGATTGGAATAATAGTAAAGAAATAGCCGAACTTCTCCTTTTACATGCTGCAAATATTTCATATGGAGGAAAAAGAACTTATGAACAGTTAATAAACAAGCATATAAAAAACAATTTATTCAATAAAAATATATAAAATTTCATTCTGCATCAGACATATTTCGAATCTGATGTGTTGAGTGTCTTTTTTGGGCCAAAACTTTTGCATCAACTTCATTTTCTTCTTCTTGTATAACAATCGGAATTGGAGGTAAATCATCTTCCATGAATGACGATAAAAGTGTCAATTTAACACTTGGCAAAATTTTATTTGTTTGATCATGTGAATTCTTATTTTTCTGGCTTCTTTCGCTTCCTTTTGCAACATTTTTAGTTGAGGTGGTTTTGTCTGGTTATTATTTGTGTTATTATTCTGTTTCTGTTTTGGTTTTGGCCTTGTTTTCGTTGGAGGCTTCGTTTTCTTTATTTTCCACGCTTTTTTCTCAATCGGATAAGGCAGATCTGAATCGAACGGAAGGAAGAGCTCTGTTCCCTTCATTATAGCAGGACCAGACGAAGAAGACCTCTCATCAGTTATAGGACCTCTTGATCTAGCAGCATAAAGCATTGCACAGACATTTCCATTGACAATTTGTAGTTTTACAACACAATTGAAATGGAAACTTCTTCTTATGTACAATGCGTATTTGCTTGTGGTCTGTGAGATGTCTATAGCAACGGGAGTGCCTTGTATAGTGATGCAGGTGCGAGGAATACCTTCTTCCGCTCGAATTTCGTCTTGATGACACAATAAACCTGGAATTTGGCAAATAAAAGCGCCATCATCGATATTTTCCATCGCGCAGACAGTGTGATGGCTTGTAAAGCCTAGGTTGGCGGCAGATGGCATGGAAGGAAGCTTGGGAAGTGGCTCTGTCATGACATTTTGGCGAATTGAATCTGATATCTCGAGACCTGGTATAGAATAGAGTTTGTGCTTAGGGAATGGCTTGTAGAGAAAGTTTACAGCTATCTCATCCATGGTTTCCATAACAGTTAGCTTAGGAATTTCAAAAATACTCGAAATTGCAGAAACAAAAATCTTCCAGAACTCATGGCCGTAGTCGAAAGCGTTTGTTCCGAACTGGTTAAATAGTATTGTAATGGATTTATGGTAAGAAAGTTCAGAACTACCGAGCATTTCTGTAATCATAGTTCTGAAGTCTCCTTCTGGTATTTTCTTGATGATTTCTTCTGTGTTGGATGGTACTGTTTTCGTAAAATCTTGTGAAAATGATTTTTCTGGTATTTGGAAGTATGGTTGCTTAAATTGCCGAGATCCGCAAAATTGGCAGACAAAGTTCTGTGGATTACGTCCGAATTGTAGTTTTGCGCATGACTTGTGAACATAATATCCACATGCCACGCATTTTATGATAGGTTCGTCGAATTTCATGTTTTTGCGACAACTGCAGCGTAATGGTAAATATTGACAGTAGGGACATATGAAATTGGTATCTGGCGTAACTCTGGCTATGCCAACACAAGCGCCATGGCAGTAAAAGTTGCATTTTGAGCAACATACCAAAACTCCATTTTTATGTGTTTGCTCGCATGGGCAACGTATAAAGTATGGAGTCTTGTTCATATCGAAGTACATATACGGAGCTGGTGGATCTTTTGCCATGTAAGGATCATTAGGTTGTACAACAAAATTACCACCTATTTCAGTGAGCTGTGGGATGATCCTGCTGTTCGGTCTCGGAAGTATGTATCCTGTAAACGGTATTGGAGTGTAATTTGAGTTAGTTGAGAATGGACGTGGAGGTATTGTAATTGGATTGATTTTGACAGTATTTTCTTGGATAGAATCGTTTTCTGACTCTTTTTGATTGGTTGTGTCGATCTCAACTGGCTTTTCTTCTATTTTTTGCTCAGGTTCTTTTACTTCATTTTGCATACTCAGATTTTGGAATTTACCCTTTGATATTACCCTTCTAAAATTTTCAAATCATTCATCGCTTTTAATAATGGAATTAAAAAGAGCAACAAGCATCATGGAAGAAAACTCAAAAACAATTCATCGTTCTTTTAGAATATGATCATTTACAAACAGATGAAATGAATACAGAACTAATATTATTGATTATCGATATGCTTTTGAAAATAAAGTTTATACTTTAACTGATTTTAGAATATTGCAATCAATAAAAAATCAATTCATACGAATTTTATTAAAATGCTCAGCTATAAGTTCTATTTGTCAAATTTTTGATATACAGCAAGCACATCATTTTATAGTAGTATTTGCTCATATAATATTTAATCTATTCTTATATCAGCATCATAAAGTAGTCAGACACTTTCAAAACTGTAATTATTCTCAATTATAACTTGTGTTAAAGAAATGGATCTATGTAATTTGGAATAACAATACAAATTTCTAAATTGAATTGTAGCAATATCTTGTCTTTTTATAAATAGTATACGAGGAAATAGACTTCGTGTAGGTAATGATAATTCAAATATCGATGCTGCTATTTCATTAATGTGAGTGTCTTCCCAGCGAGGTTAAATTTTAAATGAAAAAATGTAAAATTTTTCAAGAACGAAAAAATGTAAATGATATTGGATAATAAACAATATTGTGTTTTTCAACTCGATCATGGCTTTCAATTTTCCGATCATGAAAAATTTTTTTCATAAAAAATTTCTTGAATTCATATTTTATAATTCATGGAAGATTTCAACGAAAGTGAGCAGATTGAACTTAAGGGTGATGTAGCCATCAAGTTTAAAGTTCAGTCATTTAACTGTTTAGTATATAAAGAAAGTGTTCCTGTGATCAGGAAACCAGTTTTGCTCAAAAACGACCCAGTGATAGGATTAACTGATAGTTTATTGAAGAATCCAACATCCACAGTTTCGAAACTAACATTTCCATTCCTAGTTAATATTTATAGTACACAATTTCATCAATTAGATCAAGCTCCTCCACAATGCCCAAAGTGTGGAGCATATTTAGTCCAAGAATCGTTTAATAATACTATCCCAGCATCATGCCCATTCTGTGAACACCCTGTTTCCTGTCAAAATTCTCATATTTGCATTCCAAATCACCATCAAGAAGGAATCTACATATTTGTACTAGTTGGTGATGTTAACCCTGCGTTTTATGACAAGATTATGTCATTCAAACAGAAATTTGTTCTTTGTTCATATTCAGATCACTTAACATTTTTGGCCAAAGCAAAGAATGGTTATCAACTCCTGGAGTGCTTTGACTCTGAAATGCCACCATCCATTATTTTAAGCGATTTACAGCAGGCTCCAACTCAATTTCCAAAATCCGAAATCAGAAAATCGAATTTCAATGAAATTTTAGCATGTATCAATACAGCGATACCAAATACAGAAATAGCTCGTCATATTATCATAGTTAACGAGCTTCCTCATACATGTCCAGAATATTTTGATCTTAAAAACGCAACATTAAGCGTTCTTTCGACCAATAGTTTCAGATGCAAATGTAGAAGCATGTGTCCATTAACAGGAGGGCTTTTCCTGCCTCATCATCACTCTTTACCTGATTATATAACTCATGTTAATAAAATAACATTGAAAGCAGTTGGAACCAGCATAGAAAACAATAATATGCATCTTACAGCACCAGGATTCTATTCTGTTATCAATGGAATGAGTATTTCCTCATTAACTGAAAAAACAATTCAAATTATTGTTGAAAGAGCCGGGTTTTCTTTTATTTCTACATTTTCTTTGAAACCTGTAGAAGGATTACATAACTTCCTTTCTAATTCCCAGCTCGTTCCCTTCTTAATTTCGTTGAATAATTCACCTTATACGAATATCATTAAGGAGTACACGAGAAATACATCAGTAATTGAATTTCCATCACAGTTAATATATGCTCCTCATTTCTCTTCGTATTTTAGATACCAAATTAACTCGATTAATCGAGTTTTATCGTGTAGACCGTTTTTATTACAAATCAAGCCTACATTGAGAGTTCCACAATTCGTTTCTGAAGAGATAATCTCGAATTTATCTATTCTTTTGATCCTTATCGATTATACAATTTATATCTTTGTTGGAGGCGATGTAAAGAGAAGTGATTGGAGAGAAATCATTGGAGAAGAGCCAGATAATGCAATGATGTCGTTCGAAGTCTTAGACAAAGGTTTGGAAAACGATCTTTGGAAATCAATTAGATCTATCAAGGAACAGTTCATTGGAATGGATATTCCTGTCATTGCTGTGCCAAGTGAAAGTGGCAGAAGATCAGAAATCATTGAAGAATTGAAAGTTGATTCTGATGGTAGCAATAACTTACTTCTGAAGAAGTTTGGTGAGATAGCATCAGCTATTGCAAACATTTAATTCATTATTTTTCATAGGTTGTATATAATTTTTTTATAAAATAAATTATTTATTTTTGTTTATTATTAATTCTTACGATTTTAAGGTCATAACATTATATGGTATTGTTTATTCTTGTTATTATGATTTGATATTTAAATGTAGTTGGAAATATAGATAATTTTGGTAATTAAATGGTGAATATCCTTTGGTTGGTTTATTAGAAGAAGTTTTTAGCGTATCTTTAATCCAAGAATTTATATAATCCAAGTAGTATATGTTGAAGGGTTGTGTGACTTTTTTTGTTACATCTATATATAGACGATGCATTAAAATATATTTATTTATAAATCATTAAAAAATTAACATTAATTTTAAAATAATTTATTTTTTTATCTTTTATAAAAGAAGCTATATATAGATGATGTCAGATATTCCGCGATTAATTAAACATCATTTAAATCCTGAATGGGTTAAACTTCAATTTAAAAATGAAGATTGTGAATTATTAAATGAATATGAAAGCCAAAATAAGCTAATGAGGTATAAATATAATGATAAAGAATATTTAATTTCATGGAATCAATGGAGTCATAATCAAAGACCTCATAAACGAGAAGAAGAAATTGAAAATAATGAAATGGAAATCATTGATGACATTAAAGAGGATGGAATTCCTAAATTTTGTAGAAAAACCTTTAGAACTAAGTTAGGAGCATATAAACGTAGAGTATTAAATCCTGAATACATAAAACATTTATTTAAAAAGGAAGACTGCGAATTATTAAACGCTAATGAATATGAAAATGCTAAATCAAAACTGAGGTATAAATATATTGGAAGTGATGAAAGGTGTAAAGATAAAGATAAAGTTTATTCGGTTTCATATAATAACTGGCACACGTTAGGGATAAGAAAACATTTAGGAGATTATGGTAAAAGTTCCGAATTCTTTAAATCTAGTATGTGCGACATTATTAAATAAATTAGTAATAATTATTTTCATGAATGAAAGATTCACTACCATAATGAAATAAAAAATAAAAAAATAAACTTTAAAAATTCATGTCTTACATTTATGAATAATTTATAAAAAGTTTTTATTCCTACAATTCCTATATTACCATTAATAAAAAGAATATATTTTATAATAGTTTCATTTCGAACATGTTAAAATTTATCTGCATTTCGAAAATTTTTATTATAAATGATAATATAATTTATTAAATTAATATATAACTTATGAATTTTTACTTTTTGTATGAAATAAAATTTAGTATTAATAAAGTTATAAAATAAATTGGTGCATGTTAGATGTAAATAAGATATAAAAAAGGTGTTTATGAATACTTTAGCAGAACTTCTACTGGTAGAGTTTATACTGGCAGAACTTCTACTGGCAGAACTTCTACTGGTAGAGTTTATACTGGCAGAACTTCTACTGGTAGAGTTTATACTGGCAGAACTTCTACTGGCAGAACTTCTACTGGTAGAGTTTATACTGGCAGAACTTCTACTGGTAGAGTTTATACTGGCAGAACTTCTACTGGTAGAGTTTATACTGGCAGAACTTCTACTGGTAGAGTTTATACTGGCAGAACTTCTACTGTTTCCCTCAAAATTGAATACTTTAGCAGAACTTCTACTGGTAGAGTTTATACTGGCAGAACTTCTACTGGTAGAGTTTATACTGGCAGAACTTCTACTGGTAGAGTTTATACTGGCAGAACTTCTACTGGTAGAGTTTATACTGGCAGAACTTCTACTGGCAGAACTTCTACTGGTAGAGTTTATACTGGCAGAACTTCTACTGTTTCCCTCAAAATTGAATACTTTAGCAGAACTTCTACTGGTAGAGTTTATACTGGCAGAACTTCTACTGGTAGAGTTTATACTGGCAGAACTTCTACTGGTAGAGTTTATACTGGCAGAACTTCTACTGGTAGAGTTTATACTGGCAGAACTTCTACTGGCAGAACTTCTACTGGTAGAGTTTATACTGGCAGAACTTCTACTAGTAAAGTTTCTACTGGTAGAACTTCTACTGGCAGAATTTCTACTGGTTATATATGGTGTCAATTTTTTAAAAAATTTTGAATTCAATGAGTTATATCAAAAATAAAATTCTTGAATAGAGTAAAAAAATTTAAATAATTTATTTAAATATTTTCTTCTGACATTTTTGAATAATTTATTTTTTTAATTCGTAAGAAAATGAGTGGATCAAGATTCGTAACCGTCAATCAATTAATGGATGCTCTTTCACCAATTCTTGAAAATGTTAAACAAGTAGATGTTTATTTCGATGATTATGTAGAAAGTTTATATTATAAAGGTAAACATAATATTAAACCCATTGCTTTTGCATTTGATAATAAATTAATTGAAAATGCAAAAATTTGGGAATTAATTCCAGATATTGAATATATAACGAATATAACTAATAAATGGTTCAAACGAATTCCAACCACAAAAGTTCTTTGTAAATTAATGATCAAAACCGAGGCCAAAGAATTTCATGAATTTACATATCATCCAAATAAAGTTTCAGAACTAGAAAATGAAAAACTTCAGAAAAAATTAAACGATAGACTTTCAAATGATCGTATTGAAAAAATAAATAAACTAGCAGAAGTTGCATTTAATAATGAAATATTTGATGAATATAACCTTGAACTCAGTGATGGGCTTTAAGGACCCGGGCTCAACGAGTCATGATTTATGAAATCAATAATTTGATTTATTCTCTTCAATAATTTCTATTCTTTTTGTTAAATCATCTATTTTCATTAATGAGGTGATTCTTGATTGAGGAATAGATTTCAAACTAACCACTCCTTTTATTTTTGAAATTTTGAATCCATCAACTTTAAACATTTTATTCAATTTACATGTTGTCAATTCTTCAAATAATTTTTTATTGTTAGCATAATAGTCATTAAATTCTTCAACAGATGAAAAAATTTTTATTTCAGTAATTGGTTTAACAACGTTTATTTTTTGTTGAACATTTTCACTTTCATTTATTTCTTCCTCCTGTGTTTCATTTATTTTTAAAATTGGTTTCATTTATCATTAAATAAAAATTAGAATATAAGTGATGAAATATATTTTTTAATTAATATTAAATCAGAAATGGCGGCAGGATTCTTTAAAAAATTATGGGATGGAATTAAGAAAGCTGCGGGTTGGGTTCATAAAAATATTATTAAACCCGTTGCAAACTTTTTGGCACCAGTAGCGAAAACGGCAGGAACTATCATAGGTGGAGTATTAGGTACTAAAGCAGGTAATCCGGCAATGGGAGCACAAGCAGGTAACGCAATTGGTGGAATAGCTGAAGGAATACTTAATAAAATAGGAGGTAGATAGTGGAAAAATAAATATTATTTTTATCTTAGTATCGGTTGAAGTCTTTGATAAACTTTTTCTCCTTTATTTAATATTTCTCTTATTGGGGCGGCTTTTGGCGTTATTGATTCAGCAACGTCACTAATTGCTTCTTTATTCTTAAATATCCAATTTGCTCCTTCTTCAATGTTTCCCAAACTTTATGCGCTCCTCTTTTTACTTTATCCCACAGTTTCTTAAAGAATCCTGCAGCCATAGTTGATTATTTCATTAAAATTAAAAATTCATTTTCATCTTTTAATTTTGATTTTTTATTTATTAATAAATGACGACTAACTATTTGGTGCCAAACACTAAACCGATTAATGGAAATGTATTTCATTCATTCGAAAAGATAAATGAAATATTCGCAAAGAATGACGGTAGAAGATATTATAGAGAACTTGAAAGTTCATGCTATGACTCTGATGCTCCATATTTTGATGATAAACAAACTCATTTAAGAATTACAAATCCGGCTCATGATGTGAACCAATTAGGTGACACATATATTAAACGCAAAGTTAAAGCAACTCTAGTTTCAAATAAAGCTTTCACATGTGATGCCGCTTTTAAATGCATGCGTTTATTCGTTGGTTACAAATCATCAAATCAAAGCTTTAAACAATTAGAAGTAGAAACCGAAAGAGGTGATGCCGGTTATCTTCAGATGGATTGCGCCCGTGAATCTTTCGCATTTGCAACATATAAACCAAAATCAGAAAGGAAAGTTAAAAAGTTTGTTCATTCGTTATATAATAATGTTCAAAAATATGATAACTCAGTATGTGGTAAATATATTGACCCTTCAGAAGTTTTCAAGAAAGCAAATGAAGAAGTTGATGTCACTTTTGATATGATTATTCCGGTAAATGATTTGTTAGCATTTCAGGCGTTCGATGATTATCCTAAATCATTTGGTGAAATCATTCTTAAATATTATGTTTTCAGGGATACTTTAGTATTTTGTCAGGTTGACCCGTTAAGAGTTGCTGATTTACAAAATTACGTTTATGAAAAGATAACTGATGAAAATTATGAAAAGATTATGAATCATGTTTATAAATATGATCGCAAATTCCAACAAATCGGACTTCCTGCCAAATTAATTACAAGCTTAGCCGCTACATCTGCTGACGCAACAGTTGATGACGTTATTATTTCATGCACAAAGATGGAAGTTTTAGAGGATAAATGCATTACACCAGGATACGGTTTAATTGAAGAATCAGTTAAAGCAATACCACGTTTATTCAGTAAGGAAGATCCATTCATGATTCCAGCTCAACATATTGACGTTCGTTCACTAAATGGAGGTTGCATCACTCCTGAAGGTATTAGCTCAGATTTCTCATACGCTCTTCATAATGTTACAGATGTTGTGTTAACATTTCCGAAGAATGCAATGCAAAGAACATTTTAGAAAATCCAATGCTTCGAGGTCTTCAGGTCACTATAGATTCCAGAAACTTCCCCGATCAAGCGATGACCACAGTGGGTGACATATTCTTTACACGTATGCTTCAAGCTTCTGATTTAGATGGAGTGAATGAATGCACGGAAGAATACGAGGACTCATTAACTAGACCACTGAATGATGATAATGGCACGCCATTAGCTAGAACATGGAAAGACCAAACTTCATTCTTATGCACTATTCCAGTTCAACGTGATGGAGCGGGTATATTCTTTGATGGATTAGAAACTTTCAATTCACAAGTTACAGTACAAGTGAAAGCTTATCCAATCATTCAGGGTGAAAATGACACTTACTGTTCAAAGGTGACAAATCCTCCTCAGGTTTGGTTTACTAGGACTACGTATTGGACATGGACACCGGATGAAGGTTTGAAATATCATCCAACAGGTACACCACCACAGTATAGAAGTTCATATGATGAAATATTGATGAATAGAAATGTTTAAAATTATAAATTTATTTTTGATTAAATGGATTTAAATTCATCCACCCCTTATGAAGAATTAGCAGGAGTATATAATACATACGTAGATGATATGATTAATGAAGCATTGAGTGATAATAGAAATGCTCTATCTAAGGAAAAATTAATGAAAATTCCATATTCTGAATGTTACTTAAATTCAATCACTGCAGCAATTGGTAAACAAAATAAAGGTAAAACATTAACGATATTAAAACAAATTATCATTATTGCTAACACTTCCCCCTATTCACATGTGTTAATTTATATCAACCGTTCAGGTTCACCTTCAGATGATACATTTGAATCTTTAAAGCATTTAATCAAAATTCCAATTATTTATTTATCACAAGAAGAAGCAGAAGATTATTTAAAAAACTTTTTAATGTATAAAGAATTATATAATACAATCAAGAAGCAAGGATTAGAGGATAAAATTATTGATAAACAAGGGATGAATTATTTGAAACACTTTCTATTTCAAATTTTGATAAAGAATTTTTGCATTCACTAATTTTTCTAGATGATGCCGTGAAATCAAAACTAATAACTAATGAGAAATCATATTTTAATCATTATTAACTCAATGTCGACACATTCAGTGTTCATTCTTTATGGCTGTTCAATACTTTCAAAGCATTAAGCACAAACATTAAATCAAATCTATCACACTTTTCATTTTCAGTGGTTTAGTCGTCAACAGTTGAACGTTATGCTTTATCAAGTGAATTTACCAATGAGCATTAATGAACTTTACACACAATATCAACAATTAGGGAACATGGAAAAATAATAGTTGATTTAAATAAAGGAAGTGTTAAATTTGATTAACTTTTTATAATTAATTTTTATTTTTTATTTATAATTAAACATGACAGAAATAGCAAATCTTCTACAGGTTCCATTAAAACAAGGGACAAACAAAAAGGGTGCATATAATAGAACTATGAAAGTTCCAGACGGAATGAAAGAATTAGTCCACATTGTTGCCGGTCTTCAAAAGGATGTTAAACAAATGAGAAACGTTTTAACATTACCAGAAGCTCAAGCATATGCCAAACGTCATGGACCAAATTGGGAAGCACATGAAGCAGACATTACAGGACCAAATGGAAAGCCTGATGGTATAAATGAAGTTTTCGTTACTGATGGTCAAGGTAATATTAAAGTCATAAATGGGTATAAATTAACAATGACGGATTATCCTAAACGTAAAGCATATAATGAACGTTATCCTATGAAATTTGATGAAAATGGAAAAGCTGTTAAACAACATATCGGAGAAGTAAAATGGTCCAATTAATTCATACCGTCATAATCCATATTCTTATTTCAATGAAGAATTAAACGCTATTGAAGAAGGACCAAACGGATTACCAATATGTTAATCAGTTTGATGGTCAATATGCAAATTTGAGACCTGAAATTCCAGCTAAGAAATTCTTTAAAGTTGCTTTATTCGATCCAGTGTTCAATGAACAGAAAGAAGCAATGAAAGCAGAATTTAAACCAATTCAAGTGGCAAGAATTTCTTCATCTTCACTTTCAGAAGCGTTCAAGGAATTGATAAAGAAACCACTTTATTCTCAACAAGGTTATAACTTTGATTTAATTAAAGAAAGTGATAGACGTAAATTAGAAAAATCAGATGGTTTTAAGAATGCATGTAATGAAATGATTAAAGATATTGTAAATGATAAAATAAGACTGGAAGAAACTCAAAGCAATATCAATAACATAATTGGTGCAGTTACAAAGAAAGTATAAGCAAACAAGGATGAACCTTGGGATATTACCGTAACAACTAAATAAAACTTTAAATATATTTTTCTTTTTTTTATTCAATTATAAATGAGAAGACGTTTCACAAGTCAAAAGAACACAAACGCAAAAGCAGAGATTACGGTTGGTTATAACGTAAATGATGATAAATCACGAATTATTCAAAATGTTAAAGTTAATGTTAGCCCTGAATTAACAAGGTCAGCAACTCAACCAAATTTATTAACTCGTGACTTACCAAAGAAAGAGGAGGAGCAAAATAAAGAAGATGAAGACCCAATCATTTTATCTGAACCTGGTAAAGAACCCGTTGAAATTCCCACTTATCCAACATACCCCCACCTCTTTCATCAAACATCGAGAACCCAGGAATCTACGATTCCAGTCGCAATGCGCCATATAAAGTAGACATTAATTCTGAATTAATGAAAATTTACCGTGATATAATAATTAATAATTATGATTCAATAATAAATTTAATTGACCAATCTGGTTTAATTATTTTACCTTATGAATCATTAATTCACATTATCGCCATTCTTTGTGATGTTCAAGATTCAGACGTTAAGATTCAATTTTTCATAGATGATGAGGTTTCATGCTGCGGAACAGTTGCAAAAATAAATCCTATAAAGGATATTAGCACAATTAAGATATCAAAGAACGGAACAACAACTGAACTTCATTTAACTTATAATAACATATAAATAAAATAGTTGATGAATATAAAATATCACTTGAAAAATTCTTTGTTAAGGCTATTTAATATTCAAGCATTAACATTATCGAATAATAATCCTTTGAATCATAATCAATAATAATTGACCTTTCACCAGTTTCTATCGTTTGTTTTATTTCTTTTTGTTCCCCACTATCTGGATCGGTCATTGTAATTGTTTTTGTTATAGTATCAGCTTTATCTTTAACTTCAATCTTTTTTCCATCGGATATTTAAACCAAAATTCCAAAAATTCGATATTGTCAATCTGTTCATATTTTAATCTATCAATTACATTTTTAATACCATCTGAAAATCTTATGAAATGGTCATTATATGGGTTTGATTGAACTAAATTTGAATGAAGTGAAATATAACCTGTTGATGAATATGACATTGACTCATATTTTCTGAAAACACTAAAATTTATAACATGAATGAATTTCTTATTCGTTGAATTTATGAATTCTTGAGGTAATCTTATTCTAGTTTTATTTATCACTGGAAAATAACGCTTTACCATATTTTTAATCGTAATAAAAATGTCAATTATCAATATTATTTCGAATAATAGTGTGAATTAAATTTAACAGTTAGCGGAATTTATAATGTTACTCTCGTTTCTGTGAGTGGTAAATTTAATCCCATTCTTTTAGACCCTTCAGATTATATATCATTTATTAAAGATGACCTTGAAAAAACGTATGATATGTATATAAATAATGTGATAGCGAAATGGGATATTAACATGATTTTAAGTTATTTAAATGAATCATTTATCGTATGGTATGAAGAAAATTTTAAATCAAAACCTGATAAACTTTTTGAACTTGATGAAATAAATAACCTTATTAAATTTCCGCTGAAAATTAAATTTTGTACTCCTCATCTTCGTTCATTGTTGGGGATATTAAATTTTGAAAAAGATGTTGGGGATGTTTTGTATTCTGACACTGGTTCCAATTTCATTTTAATCAAATGTGATAAAGTTAATACCCCAATGAGATTTTCACATCAAACATTAGACCCTAACTCTTACCCATCAATACAAAACATTTTATCCATCAACTTAAACACATTTTCTTTATCATATCCGTTTCAATTATCCGGGAATTCATTTATTCTTCATTCAAAAGATTTATCAAATATTAAATTTAGAATAACTGACCTATTTGATTGTGATTTAGAATTTATGAATGAAATATTATGGCAATTTCAAATAGAAAAAATAGCTGATGAGATAACGGATTAAATATTTATTTTTAAATCATAATAAATGATTAAACAACAACACAACTTAAGGCGCAAAGCACCCAGGTCCTTCAGACCATTACATACGCCATATATGCATATAATTCAAAGACGGCAGAACAAACGCAAAGGTTGAAATATGGAGATTTGGAGATAGTATTGAAAAATGAACATTTCGAATTCGTTTGCAAAGGTGGTGCAGTGATATCAAATATAAAAGAAATTTTATTTATGAATTCAAAAATTAAAGGAATAACGGATGATATAACATCAATTCCACCAGAAGAACAGAGATATTACGCATTAAATGCATTTCCTAAAGTTTTGAAGATTGGAAGATTTAATTTAAATGAGGAATTCATAGAAGGTTTCCTAAACGACATAATGAAGAAGGCAGATAAGGAATATGTTGATAGTGAGTTAAATAAGAAGGCAGATAAGGAATATGTTGATAGTGAGTTAAATAAGAAGGCAGATAAGGAATATGTTGATAGTGAGTTAAATAAGAAGGCAGATAAGGAATATGTTGATAGTGAGTTAAATAAGAAGGCAGATAAGGAATATGTTGATAGTGAGTTAAATAAGAAGGCAGATAAGGAATATGTTGATAGTGAGTTAAATAAGAAGGCAGATAAGGAATATGTTGATAGTGAGTTAAATAAGAAGGCAGATAAGGAATATGTTGATAGTGAGTTAAATAAGAAGGCAGATAAGGAATATGTGGATGAAAAAGATAATGAAATATATGAAAAAATTAAGGAAAGGGTTGAATGGTATCATGAATGGACATTGAAGACTTTTAAATTTAAAGCTGATACAGGGTGGGTTTCAGGATGTTTAGATCTTAAAGCAGATAAAACTTATGTTAACGATGAGTTAAATAAGAAGGCAGATAAGGAATATGTTGATAGTGAGTTAAATAAGAAGGCAGATAAGGAATATGTTGATAGTGAGTTAAATAAGAAGGCAGATAAGGAATATGTGGATGAAATATACCAAAGTTTGATAGGAACAACAAAAAATATTGAAACTATTGTTGGGGATGTTTCTGTCTATGAAGAAAACAAATATTTTAGATGGGAGTTTGTACACTCCTTAAAAAATGGTATACGGTATAAACTCATTCCGAAAAATAACAATGAAATGTATGTAGGCTATATAAAGAATAATGGTACACAAGTTAAAGTTCCATTAGACAACAACTGCTACTTAAACTTATATGGAGACGAACAAAAGAAATATTTAAGAGTTTATGAAATGGCAGGTATGATGTTGGCTGACCCAGCTCCAGCACCATATTATTATGACTATGGAGATGACGACAGAACACCACATGTAGATGAACAAAAGCTAACATTATATTTAGATTATTATAGATATAAAAGATATAATGCAATAGAAAAAACGAGAATAGTATATTATTATACAGATGACAGAAATAAATATTATAGTCAAGATTTTACCTACCCTGAAAACATAAGATTATATTATAAAAAATATTCTGACACAAACCAGAAGAAACCTGAAATAGTTGCACTATATTTTAAGTTCAAAAGAGACAATCCTATAATATCTCATATGTTTGATTTAATGAACCCAGTAGGTTCTATTTATACATCTGTGGATGCAAGAGGTCCTCAAGTAATGTTTGGTGTTGGTGCATGGGAACAAATAGTTGACAGGTTTTTGTATTGTGCAAACTCTTCAAAGGAAACAGGGGGAAGTAAAACGATTTCAGGTGAAAATTTACCTGCACACAGTCACTACATAGATTTAAGTACATCTCAAGCAGGTTGGCATAAGCATAGATATTGGGATTGGTCAGGAATGACAAAAGGTAAAGGATATGATGTTAAAGACGACGTTAAGTTTGCTATAAATTGTTACTGGGATGACACTCAGGGAGAAGGAAACCATACACATTTCGTTTCAGGATATACACAAACAACGGGACAAAGTAAAGAATACATGCCACCATTTATGACTGTATTCGCATGGTATAGAGTTCAATGAATGTGCTTGACCCAAAGGTCTGGGCTTACCGAATGAACTAAATATATTTTATGTCTGTAATTAATTAGGTAATGAAGTAATGGATGAACTGCAGAAATAAATGTTTACGTTAATGTTTACGTTAATGTTTATGTTAATGTTTTCAGGTTATTCAATAATTAATTATTTTTGAAGAACTGAAGGTGTCACTACGTCACCATGTGTCACTCGGTTAATTAACTTCTCTGAAAAAATGAGACAACATGACATTTTGACAACATTTACGAAAATATGATGCAGTCCAAAAATAAAGTTAGTTTTAAAATTATTTTTATTTTTTTATTCCTATATAAATGACAGCAACAAACAACAACAGCAACTTTATCATTTCTGATGAACAAGTTATTGATTCATTAGCTGAGGAATTAGTTGTGGCAGAAACTAAAACCCTCAACGAAAGAATTGGTGAAAACAAGATTGATTTACATAACTACCTCAAACATGATGGAGGAAGAGGAAGGAAAACTGGTGTGGCTTTATTAGTAAATAAAATTTCAAATTTAACGATTATAGATGTTGATATCAATAAATCGTACAATGATGAACTTAAAGAAACAGTTAGAAAAGACATTTTATCAAAACTTTCGGATAAAGATGTTATCGTTAAAACCGCATCAGGAGGTCTTCACATTTATTGCAACACTAATTTCTTCTATTCAACCTCGAACAGAATGATTAAATGTTATTCCTGCAATGATTATGATATTGACATAATGACTTCTATTGATGATTCAAAGCGTTCATTAGTAGTTATGGCTGATTCAAGAGTTCGCAAGAATGCATCAGAACCAATCAATACATACTCATTCATTCGTGGAAGTTATGATTCAACATTAACTAGAACAGTAAATGATATATTAAATGATTTGAATATTAAGGTAAGAGTTGAACAGAAGAATGAAGAAATAAAGAGTATAATGAATGAAAACAAAGATGTAAACATTGACGATAAACTTGCCCAGAGCATAGTTGATGGCATCTGTGATTTTGAAGTACATAATGATGGTGGAAACATGAATTTAGAAAAAGAAGTTACATTATTCACACTGTTTCAAGCAATTAATTCGTTACCGGATCATTTAATTAATGAAGCATACGATAACGTTTATAACTTCTGTAGTTTAACAGAAAATGCTAAAAGTAATTTTGAAAAAGCACGTAGTAGATATGCACATTTAATGACTTCTCCATTTGTTTTGGTGAAGATTCTAAAACTTTATCAAAAGGAATATTATGATGAATATATTTTACCTTTATTACGTAAGCCAAAAATAACATTTGATATCAAACTTGATGACTCGTTTTTGATAACAGATATTAGACGCAAGGCTGAAAATCATCAGTATAAAAACAGTTCTGAAGTAATTGAGGATTTATCACGTGTAATCCGTTTTGTAGATTGTGGAAATAAATATTTCATTCAAAAGGACTATAATATCCACGACAAAATGAATCAAATATCATTCGTTCTTCAATCAAACATGAAAGAGTCACTCAAAATGATTAAATTATTTAAAGAAGAAGGTAAAACCATAACAGCATGGGACGTACTATTAAATCAATTATCCTCATTAACCGTTAAGGGTGTTTGCTTTAAATCTGATTCCCCAGATGTTTTCTCAACGTTTCAGGGTTATAAATACAACATTCTCGAAAAACCAGATTACTCAAAAATTGAGATGTTTATGAATTTCATTAAAGAAGCCATTTGTGATAATAACGATGAAGTGTATAAATACCTTCTCGGCTGGATTGCATCAATGATTCAACATCCTGGAATCAAGAATGAAACAGCAATTATTTTGAAAGGACTTCAGGGAACAGGTAAAAACAGATTTACAGACATTATCTGAACTCCTCGCCGGTTATTCATGTAAAAACATTACTGAAATAAGTGAGCTAACGGGTAATTTCAACTCAGTAGTTGAAAATAAAAATGTTTCTTGTACTTAATGAACAAGAATGTAGGTGAAGACAGACTTGCAAACTTCAACGCTTTGAAATCAATTATTACGGATAATGAGATTAGAATTAATGAAAAGAATCAACCCAGAAGAACAGCTCAGAATGTTGCCAATTTTCATTTTCGTAACTAATAACGTCTACCCCGTCAAAATTGAAGTTGGAGACAGAAGATACGTAGTTTTAAGGGTTAATGGTAAATTCAAGGGTCAATTTGATTACTTCAAGAATTTAATGGATTCATGCACTAAGGAATTTTATGATAACCTTTTAACATATTTTATGCAATATGACCTTTCATCATTTAATGTACGAATCATACCGATGACTGAAGCCAAACAAGATTTAATTGAATTATCAACAAATCCTTTAGATGAATGGATAAATACACATTATGATGAATTGAGTGCAGGTATGACATGTAAAAATGCGCTATTCTGCAAACCATCAGACATGAAAGACAAGAATTTCCAAATGAGCATTAAGGATAAATGTGATAAGAAACAGGTAAGAATAGATGGTAAACAAACATGGTGTTATGTTTTGAAAGAAGAAATGAAAGGATTATATAAACAGGTTGAACCAAACGATAATGAGGATTCATTTACTGACGATGAAATACCTGTAAATGAAGCTTTATAAAGTATGATTGGAATTTATTTTTGCATTAATCCTGCTGTGTTGTCAAAATGTCATGTTGTCTCATTTTTTCAGAGAAGTTAATTAACCGAGTGACACATGGTGACGTAGTGACACCTTCAGTTCTTCAAAAATAATTCATAAATGCCTTCCTCATTAATCCTGTGATGTTGTCTAAATGTCATGTTGTCTCATTTTTTCAGAGAAGTTAATTAACCGAGTGACACATGGTGACGTAGTGACACCTTCAGTTCTTCAAAAATAATTAATTATTGAATAACCTGAAACCATTAATGAAAACATTATTTTTGGGTCATTTACACTCATTACGATGAAGTCATGACAAATCATTTCCGGGACTGTTGTCAAAATGTCATGTTGTCACAAACTTTAGAACGGCATAATTTAAATTTTTATTTTTATCATAAATGGATACCCACAAGCTCAAAATTTACCACGAATCATAACAAGGGAGGAAACGATAAAAATGATGCGAGAACTTGCTAAAAATAACAAACCACTAAAACTGAGAAAATGTGGTTATGCAGTAATGATGGAAAGAGAGACGTTGTCGAAGAGGAATAAAAATTAAATTTGGATTGAGTTTAAAATTTCATCTTTATTAAATTCATCTCTTCCAATCAATTTATTTATTCTATTAAATTCTTTTATTTTTGCTTCACTCAGTTTAAGGATTGAACGGTAAGTTTCTAATTTTTCGATTATTTCTTTCCTCTCTTTATCGTTTTCAATTACTTTAGTTTTATGGGCATCAGCCCCACCGCATTGCGGCTTCTTTTTGTAATAGCATATTTTTGATTTAATTCTGTTTAGTTTCTTTTTATATTCATCGTCTGGACTCTGAATCTTAATTGAATCAGGACTCTTGGATGCTTCGTTGTCACTCATTTCTTACGAAATAAAAAAATTAAATATTATTTAAATATAATGGAGTAATAAAATAAATCGGAATTTCTATTAATTTATTGTCAACTTCAACTAATGCATTGCCGTTAATATATCTAACAAATTCAGCTATTGTGTCAAATCTTCGTCTTCTTTTTGTCATTGATTTATCAGTTTTTCCATAATCGAGATGAATCAAAACTTTATCCCCTTGTTTAAAATTCATGAGCCCCGAATTAATTTGTTCACGTTTAACATCATTCAACCTTTCCATTTGCTTTCTAATATATTCCCATTCTTTTGAAATATCATTTTTCATTTCCACTGGTTTCATGTTTATATAGGGTGTCCAAATGTGCGTTTAGCACAGCGCTCTATATGAGACTATTAAAGGAGATATATGCTGATTATAAATATATAATAAAAAATATGAATATATGTATATGATGAGTAAGTTGTATTTTGGCGCCATGCCGGGATATAAAATGAATTTTGAGACAAGAGGCGGTTTCGCAGGAAATTTTGGCGGGATTTTTTTCATTTTTTTAATGAATCATAAAGAAAACATCCTCGCTCTTGCAAAAAAATGCAAAGACTGTAAAAAAATCTACGAGACATTGGTAAAATGCTTCGGTATGGATGCTCCTAGCTATTCCACTGTAAGGTATCATGTTAGGATGTATCACTTCATGAACAAAAAGGCGCCCATCATAAAAATTGACAAAAAATCGCCGGATCAAAGAAAAATCAAAGCAATTCTTCAAGCGCTAGATGAAGACCCAAGAGCATCACTCAGAAGGATAGAGGAGATGACAAAAATACCACGTACAACAGTCAGTTATTATCTGCACAATTATTTGAACTACAAATTAGCGTATACACGTTGGGTTCCGCACAACCTTAATTCAGTTCAAAAAAAATCTAGAGTCCAATCTTCGAAAGAGCTCCTCTCTATATTGGCTGCGTATCAATCCAAGAAGTTTCGCTTTTTAGTAACAGGGGACGAGTCTTGGTTTCAATATGCAACAGAAGCCAAAATCATGTGGATCCCGAAGGATGAAAATCCGCAAACATTCCCGAAGAAAAAAATTGACACACCAATGATGATGTTGTCGGTTTTTTGGGGCGTGAATGGTATCATCGCAATTGATATTCTTCAAAAACCTAATACGATGAATGCTCAGTATCTAATTGACAATGTTCTTACTCAAATTATCAATTCTGATGAGTTTGAGAAATCCAAACAACAAAAACAAAAGTTTGCAATTCATTTTGATAATTCAAGAGTTCACAAAAGTCATAAGGTAATGAATTACTTGTTGGAAAACAATGTCAAAGTTGTTCCAAACCCAATTTATTCACCTGATATTGCACCCTCTGACTTTTATTTATTCGGCACGCTAAAAAAGAGAGCTGAAGGACGCGAATTCGCGAGTCCAGATGATCTTGAAAATTTTGTAAGAGAGCAATTTGAGCAATTTTCTCATGATGATTTAAAGCGTGTCTTTCAAGCCTGGATCGATCGCTGCGAACGCGTGATTGAATCCAATGGTGATTATATTTAAATAAACTTTATATATATGTAACTTGTTTCTTTCTATTCGCAGTATTCAGGTTTGTGCTAAACACACTTTTGGACACCCTATAGTTCTATGCCATGTATTATTGTAATAATATACTAACTGTTGTATGATGGAGTCATGATTTCCATCCCAGTATATCTGACCGTTAACCCCTAACGCATCTCTAAGAGTTCTCATTACCGCATCAACTATTTTATTATGAAACGTATATGGAGAGGATGAGAAGTAAAAATTAATTTGTGGAAAATAATGAGCCATAGTTGCCTGAAATCCTTTATCACCATCACCCCTGATATTATCTACTCTTTCATGATCTAGTAAGTATTGAATAGCTCTTCTTGTTTCCTGTTCTGTTTTCCCTTTCACTGGAATGCAATATAAATATCTAGTGTTAATGTTAATGGCAAATAAATAAGTAACTTTTCCTTTTGAATATTCCAGATGATCGATTTCGTATGAATATGGATATGGTGCAAATGAAGGGCGACTAAATTTTTCCTTTAACGGTTGAATTTTCGGGTCAATTGGTTTATTTAATATCTTGAAATCCTTTTTAAAATCTTTTTGTTTCTTTAATGTTTGAAATGGATATAATAAAGTGAATGATGAAGGATTAACTGAAGGAGGAGGCGGTACTGTCGTTGGAGGTTTTGGTGTTGCAAGTGGTTTAATTTTATCTGCTTAATTTTGGATTTCATTCCTTCCTTCATTAATTCTGGATGTATTCTATTCATTTGTTTTAAATATGCTGTATATAAAGGTTTGATATACTTTCCCGCTTCGAGTTTATGTTGAAGGATGAATTCCAAAAGTTGATCTTCATTTAAAAGTCGGGCTGAATATGGTTTAACTAATGAATCATAAATTAAAGCTTGTGCTTCATTTATGGTCTGAGGGACCTGTGTCTTTTGTTCCTTTTGTTTTTGTTCCTTTGGCTTTGGCTTTTGCGGCTCAGGATTATATAATTTATATAATTCATCAATATCTTCTTCAGTTAATACTTTATTTTTGAAATCTTTCAACTGTTTAAGTTGTGATTTAGTTTTTCCCTTTGTATATTCATTATTTTTAATTTTGTCTTTAATTTCAGAAATTATTCTATCATGATATTTCAAAATTTCATTTTTATAATATGAATAATAATATTCCATATCATCACCCGTTATATTGTTATCATATTTTTGGAGATATGCTTTTAAATCATAATAACTAAGAAAATTTTGATTAAATACTAAATCAGCAATTAAAATTTTTAAATCTACGTTATCCATTTATATAAAAATAAAATCAATGTTTTGGACCCGTAATGTCTGCTTCGTGTGCTTCCCAATTTGGACCATGACGTTTGGCATTTCATTAAAATTTTAAATTGTATTAAATAAATGGCATACAACATCCATTTTCACAACATACAGCCTTAGTGTGTGCTCCTGTTAATGCAGTC
The DNA here is from genome assembly GCF_026262505.1 of Trichomonas vaginalis G3. NCBI lineage: Eukaryota > Parabasalia > Trichomonadida > Trichomonadidae > Trichomonas > Trichomonas vaginalis. The sequence continues at coordinate 12,947,429 of NC_067205.1, forward strand.
TTACCGATTGTTAAGCGAGTCATTGACCCATTTTTAAGTTGTAAATTAATATTCTGACCATCAAATATCAATTTATCATTTATTATATCCAAATAATTTTTGGGTGTTAATTGCTTATTTTGTCTTAAACTAACACCTTTCATTTTTTGTGCAATCTTTTTAAAATCACTCCCATCAATTGAACCGTTGAATGATGTATAACACTTAGGACATAACGCCACCATGTTATCGCCTTGTTTCTCAATTGCTAAACCCAATAACTTCTTCTCATGTGCTTTTTCTTCAGCTTTATTCTTTAATTTAGGTTTAAATTTCTCATCAAAACAGAAGAAATCAAATGGTGCGAATTTGAAAATGTTTTTATCATAAAATTGTTTATCGGTAACAATTGCTTGAAATGCTTGAGTGTTAGGAAGATTTGGGTCGCCAGCGATTGCCCAATAAGATGAATCAGTATCACCTTCAATGAAATGAAAACGATTAACATTCATGCATTTATACATAAAATCATAAATGAAAACCAAATACCAGTATTTAGCATTATCTAAAGTGAAGAATGCCTCTTGTAAACATGTATCACATCTATAAAATCTATCTTTAAGCATCACTTGATATGTATCTTCACCTATTTCTCTTATGTTTTTAAACTTATTTGACATACATGCAACGCGTGCCTTCTGTGCATTCATTATTTTAGTCTTTGCGTAATTTTGCGTATTCATTGCATCGTAACCATATGATCCATTAAGTGAAATCTTGCAAAATAAACTTTTTCCTTTATTTCCTTCTAATTCAGCCTTTTGTCTTTCGTTCATAAATTTGTTCGCAAATTCATTAAAACAAGTGTTTTTCGTAAATGTTAAAATTGATTGAATGTCATCAATGATAAAATTAAACCTGTCTATTAGATACCAAAGATAATAAGAAGAAAATGGTTGATATTGGTTGTGTGTTGATGCTAACTGAGTTAATTTTCTCTGTTTCTGGTCAACTGGTAGATTGTTTGATTTCATGTAATTATACATAAAACTGCCAATTGTTTTTTCATCTGTGATAATATCTAAGTTTCTTATTATCGGTAAAAAGTTTATGTAATCATTAATGTATTTTTCATCAATGTGACCCTTTACTTCAGCCACGAATAAAGTATTTTTCTTCTTAATTATTCCCAGTGCTTTTGCTTTCTTTGTTGCTGTATCACAAATGATAACACCATTCAATCTTCCCGGCATATACATTTTATGGTCAGTATATTGAATGAAATCATGAGGATTAGATGAAAATGATGAAGGATATAATGAATTAAAATCAACACCAACGAAATGAGTCATAATGTTGGTGGTGTCCTCATTTGATACAGTTTTAGTTTCTGGATTATATGCAAGTTTATTAATGTGTGTGATTCCTTTAAGATTTACTCTATGTTGAACATTTGATAAACCACCAGTAATTCCATTACGGAGAATGTGATAAGCTTCAACTGAATCTAAAGTCATTGGTAAATTTTTTTAATGCATAATTTCTTAAATTGATTCTTAAACGTTGAACATCTTCATCTTTATTTGATTTTACGACATTGCAATAACAACACATTAACTGACAATTTTCTTTGGTATGTGGTTTTTCATTATCGATTCTATCCAATGTTGGTTTATTTACATATGTAAACGCTTTACCACACATTTTGCATTTAGATGAAAGGATTAAATCGTGATAGTATTGATAGTCATCCATTGAAACATTGTTTTTGGTATCTCTTTTTCGCCTTTTTATCTTGTTTCTTATATGAATCATTTTATATATTCCAATACTTTTTTGTTAATTCAAAACTTGATTCCACATTTTCTTCTTCTGGATATGTTTCGTTAGGATTGAAGTTCTTATATGCTAACGCGTAACGAATCATTGATGCATTCGATGATAAAGAAAGATTATGAAGCATGTCAATTTTATAAACAAATGTTTCTTCGATAATTTTATCAATTGGGTCAATCATAATTTCAACGTCTTTATTGCAATAATGAATAAAATATTCTAATCTATTCTCAAAATTTTTAGCATCATTGAGATATATTTGATAATCACTATCTGATATAGTTTCTTGGGTTAATGCTGAATAAAATGAATCTTGAGTGAATGGTTCCTTTTTATATAATTCATCTTCGTAATTCTCCCATGTGATGAATTGATAAGGGAAAAAGGATTTAACACGTGATTTATTGTTTCCGAAATCTTGAGTGAATTGGTCTAATGTTCCACCCGCTATATAATTTCTGATGTCAATAAATCTCAATTCATATGGAACGTTTGTTTTCTTTACAATGATTTGCTTAAATTGTGAAGATGAACCCAGCATTGATTTTATCTTCCATTTTGCAGTATTTAAATCACGAAGAAAATTAAATTTAAATCAAACTTTCCGAATTAAAACCTATGATATTCACTTTATTGAATTCCTCATCTAGAAGTTCTTTAAATGCTTCCTTCTGTTTTTCATTTAATGTATTCATTAATTCTTCATATTGTTCAATATTTGATTTAGCAACTAATGAACAGGTTGAAAATAAAAATTCAATCCAATCAGAGATGAACGAATCACTTGATGTTAAGCAAAAATTCCTCGTAAATGTTTTATCACGGTCTACGTCCTCGCCGCTTTGCGGCTTTATTTTGACAGTTGATGATACCATAAATGGTTTTAAGTAAGCGTTCAAAGTTGCACATTCAGAAAGTTGAAGTTCTTCTTTAGTCTCTAATGTTTCGAAGTCAAAAGTAATATAATATCTTGTTGGTTTATAATATTCCTGCAAATTATGTGCTAATAGCCATTGATATATCTTCTGTTTCGTGATATGTGGTGCATATGGTTGTTGTGTGTTTTGTAATTGAACGTCTTGAATTAATCTTCCATTATTTTCTTTACATTTCTCACAATGTTTTAAAAATCTTCTTTGGTTTTTCCTTTCTGGATCATCACGGATAGAATATACTTCTTCTTTGCAAAAGGGGCAAACTTTATATCCTGTGAGTGCTTCAACGTCTGTAATTCTGTCAGCGTGAAGTTTTCCACATGGACTCTGTGTTAATAAAATATTTACTGTTTCAAATTCTGGATCTATCATTATTGATTCCACTAATGGAAAGTCTACCTTGTTAATGTCTACGTCTTCTGGTTGAGGGTCACAATAATAAAAATCAATATTAACGTTTAACATTCTTGCTAACCTCTCACTTTCTGATGAAATGTCAAACCCTTCATATGCATCTATTGCTTCATTTAAATAGCTTCTACGAGTTTTAGGATTAACAGCATCAGGAATGTTATAGACGCGTTTAAATAACCTTCTACCTTCGGCTCTTATTTGATTATCATTCATTTTAGCTGTTCCATTTTTATTCATTTATGTAAGAATAAAAATTAAAAAATAAATAAAAATAAAGTTTATTTTTTTTAAAGTCCGAGACTCAGAGAGTCCAGGGCTAAAGTCCATAAAATGAATTAAGAACACATAAATTTTTATCATCTGCGACGTGACGAATACATTTTAATTTACTCAAGAATGCGTACCCTGATACATTAAATCTAATTCCTGTCTTATTTAATTTCACAACTTTGAAAAGGAATGTATGAATAGCTATAAAATGATGAGAAGATGTTTTATGGGTTGCTTCCATTTTTTCTGAAATAAATGAATAAATATAATGTTTATAAGTTTTCATATCTTTTATGTTCTTAATAACGAATGGTATAGACCTGTCAACTTCGTCTTCCTTCGGTGCTGTTCTTTCATATGAAACATTATTGGTATCTTCAATAATGAAACCACAATCGCATAAAATTTTATATGTACAATTGTTTCTTTTGATATTTTATCTAACAAATCAAAAACTTTATCAACACCTGTACATTTATTTAAATAATAATTTGTGTAAATATCATGGTCTTCTTTCTTAATCGTATTTGTTGCATATGTTACATTTTTCAGTGCTTTTTGAATTTTTCAGAATCAAGAGGAGGTGAAAGTAATATACATGGATAATCTCCATCGTCAATAAACTGAAGCTTATGTTTATGAATAAATTTTGTGCCTTCTTCTGAAAGTGTTTCGTCAATATCACCATCTAATAAATTTTTAGTAGATTCCAAAAAGTAATTTTTATATCTTTCCTCATGTGATTTTTGAACTTCTGATTCTGAAGCTGGGATATTCATTAAACCCTCTACTTCATTCTCAGCATTTCTCAATTCACTAATTCTTTCATCTATTTCATTTCTTAATTGTTCCAATTTCTCAATCTCATCGTTATAATATTCATCTTGTTTAATTTTTTCTTCAAAATATTCAGGAGGTGTTTCAAGGCTCTCTGAGCCCAGGTCCTCTGGACCATAAAGAGGAATATTCTTCTGTTTTTCAACTTTTTTGGATATAAATATCTCATTATAGCCTTTTTAGTAATTGGCCCGTTATATTTTAAATTCATTCAACAATCTGGAAAACTCTTTCACATTCTGCATATATGTTGGATAAGAACCGTCTCCAAAATTTTCTAAAATATTTCTAATTCTGAATTAGTGAACTTTAAAGATTTCAATGAATTAGTTGTTATACTCATTTATTATAAAATAAAAAATAAAAAAAATAAATTTAACTTAGTTTTAATTTTACGTAAGAAGTCAATTTTTTATATACCGTCATTTGTAGGTATTATTTCTATCAGATAAAAATTATTTTTCTATTTGTCATCTTTATATAAAGATAAAAAATATTTTTGATTAATAAGGAATTAATTTCATTTTATGTCTTATAATGTGCGCATATGTATTTAAAAGGCATTCATTGAATTGCTTTTCAATCTCTTCTTTTTTTCATCTTCGAATATTATATCATTTTCATGTTCGAAGCTTGTAAGTTTTATCTTCAAATATTATATTAGTTTCATATATCAAATTATGATATCGGTCATATTCTTTTAAGTGATAAATAAATACAAAATTTACGGTTCCTTTAATTTTAAATTCAAAATTAATTTTACAACAGCTTTGTGGATCAATTAGTAAATCAATCAAATAATGTTCAAAATCAGATATTATTCTTTTTCCATACATTTTATATTAAATAAAAAAATCTAACTTTATTTTTTCGGAGTTTTGTGACGAAGTGCGAATCTTCACTTCGTCAAAAATATATTCTTTTTATTAATGGTAATATAGGAATTGTAGGAATAAAAACTTTTTATAAATTATTCATAAATGTAAGACATGAATTTTTAAAGTTTATTTTTTTATTTTTTATTTCATTATGGTAGTGAATCTTTCATTCATGAAAATAATTATTACTAATTTATTTAATAATGTCGCACATACTAGATTTAAAGAATTCGGAACTTTTACCATAATCTCCTAAATGTTTTCTTATCCCTAACGTGTGCCAGTTATTATATGAAACCGAATAAACTTTATCTTTATCTTTACACCTTTCATCACTTCCAATATATTTATACCTCAGTTTTGATTTAGCATTTTCATATTCATTAGCGTTTAATAATTCGCAGTCTTCCTTTTTAAATATATGTTTTATGTATTCAGGATTTAATACTCTACGTTTATATGCTCCTAACTTAGTTCTAAAGGTTTTTCTACAAAATTTAGGAATTCCATCCTCTTTAATGTCATCAATGATTTCCATTTCATTATTTTCAATTTCTTCTTCTCGTTTATGAGGTCTTTGATTATGACTCCATTGATTCCATGAAATTAAATATTCTTTATCATTATATTTATACCTCATTAGCTTATTTTGGCTTTCATATTCATTTAATAATTCACAATCTTCATTTTTAAATTGAAGTTTAACCCATTCAGGATTTAAACAATGTTTAATTAATCGCGGAATATCTGACATCATCTATATATAGCTTCTTTTATAAAAGATAAAAAAATAAATTATTTTAAAATTAATGTTAATTTTTTAATGATTTATAAATAAATATATTTTAATGCATCGTCTATATATAGATGTAACAAAAAAAGTCACACAACCCTTCAACATATACTACTAATCCAACAAATTAACTTATTAATATGATCATTGGCTTTTTAGGTACTCAAAGGTTTAGATACTTATACTTTATGAAGGCAAGTTTAGTTTTGTAAATTACCACCCAATTAATCAGAATCATCCATGATCTTTTAAAATAATCCGAATTTGTTATCTATGATTCAAGTTATGCATTTTATAGACTTCTTAAGGGTATACTTACTACTTTTTGATATGCTCTCAAAATTTCAACCTATATCTTTATTGTAATAACAAAAAAAGTATAAAAGCCATATGAGGTAGTAGGTAATGATTTATAATAACTTTTTCCAGGCCAAAAATATTAACTATTACATGAGAAAATTAGGATGTATAAAAAAAAAAACTAATGTGAGAAAATCTCGATATTTTTAATCCTTAATTTGATTGAGTAAAATACTGTTATTGAATTTTAAGTGGTCAATAATTTATTTTGGCTTTTGAGCTTGTTTACTCTTTGCCTTTCTAAAGCAAGTGTCGCAATAATAATATCCATCGCCATCGAATTTCTTTGTTGCATCCTTGTCGCAATTGTGGCATTTGACAGTTAAACTAACTTCTTCATCCTTATAATTGTACTTCAATGCTTGTTTAAGCTTCTCTCTTTCTGCCTTTTGTTCGTTTTCATCGAATGAGCTTTTACGGGTAACTTCATTCAATGCGTTCTTGAACTCTTTGCTCATTGGAGTTTGGTCCTCAGTATCCTGAGCATGGTTAAATCCATCCATTCCTGTTATGTCGAGCAAATTGTAGGCTCTGAGAAGGAATAAGGCCTTTGAATCCTTATTATACAATGCAAGGCTCGTAAGTTTAGATGAGATTTTGTTATCATGGTCTTGCGTGTTATTGTCGTATGTTTTGAAAGCAGTTTCAAAGTTTTCTAAAATAGTGATAATCTGGTGGTATCCGGAGTTAGAAAAGGCTGTAATTGCAACAGATTTCATCAGTTCGATATCATTTTCCTTATTTTCTGGTTCGTCTTGTGCGCCATCTGTACTTATTAAATCAGAAATCAATTTGTTGTCGAAATATTTCTTCAAAAGAATGTGGAAACATGCTGGATCATCTGTAATAACGGCACAGTGAAAAGCTCTGAAGCCATCAATGTTCTTGACTAAGTCAACATTTTTATAAGAATCAAGAATGTGTTTAAGAACATTTGTTGCTCCGCAAGCTGCACAATACATTACTTGTGTAGCTCCCTTGGGGCAATATCCCTTCCTTGTTGCTGTTCCACGAATTGGGCAATCTAAATCCTTATTCTTTGGAAGTTCTGCATTGATGAGGGCACCGGATACTTTAATGCCCTTGAATTCTTCAACATCATCTTTTCTAATAGCCTCAATGATCCTCGACTGAGTTGTTGCCATTAATAAATTTGAATCTTTTGATGGAAAATTTATTGCCACACGGTTTTAAAAAAAACCACAATATTTCACATAAATAGCGATTAAAATGCATATCAGCTTTGTTTTTGTGGATTTTTTTTAAAGGAATTTTTATTCGAAGGAAGTCAAAAAATGCGAAAATAAATTCCTGATATTTTCTTCGACTTTGGATCAATATGTTATCAATTTAGCAGTTAAAGAGATTTTTGATTCCACTTTGAATGTCAGAGCCTAACGAGGGACTCATAACATATTGATCCAAAGTCGTTAGACTATTTTTTTTAATGAATATGTAATGCCCAAAACAATTTGTAGCGATTGGTCTATTTAATATCCAAAATAATCAAAATTATCATATAAAATTTCGAAATCCTGAATCACATGTCATTATGAGCACATGGCATTTAAAATAATATGCAGATATAATGTCATTCAATGCAATATTAATGAAAATTTTTCAAATAACTGCTTTATCAGATAATATTTTTTTTTTCTTTATTAAGCTTAAGCATATTTATTCAATTCTTTTTCATTAGAATCATTTCGAACAATAGAATAAAGTAATACTAACTATAAGCAATGTGATCAGCAATTATTCATTCTAAGTTCAAATATTGCAATCATCCATTGAAACCGCACAGGATAGTCAATAATGGAAATTGACTCATGGAAGTTTCATTAGATTAACGTTATATTTATTAGAAAAAATTTTTCTCGCTTTCAAATCCATTTAATTTTCATTGCTTTGAAAAGTGCCATTTGATAAAAATATATCGTATTTAATCAATATTTCGTATAAATTAATAAGTAAAGGTTGTATATAATATTACTGAGTCGATAGCTCATCATTAAAAAAAGTGACCACTTAGCGAGGAAGTTCCTCTTTCCAGTTTCAAAAAAAAATTTTCAAAAAAACATGGATACTGAAGTTGCTCAGGAAGGTGCAGCAGGACCACTTTTGATACAAACACTTGAAAAGCAAGGTATTGCTGCGGGAGATATCAAAAAACTCCAAGAAGCTGGCTACAATACCGTAGAATCTGTTGCTTTCACAACAAAGAAGCAGCTTATTACAGTCAAAGGTATCTCTGAAGCCAAAGCAGATAAAATCATGGCCGCTGCTGCCCAGCTTGTTCCTATGGGTTTTGCTTCTGCTTCCGACTACAACCAAATTCGAAAGGAGATGGTATATCTTACAACAGGTTCCACGGAACTAGACAAGTTACTCGGAGGTGGTATCGAAACAGGCTCTGTTACAGAAATATTCGGTGAATTTAGAACAGGAAAAACTCAATTATGCCATACATTAGCTGTTACCTGCCAACTTCCTATAGAAAATGGAGGTGGACAAGGAAAGTGTCTCTGGATTGATACAGAAGGCACCTTTAGACCAGAAAGAATTATTCCAATCGCCCAAAGATTCGGATTGGACCCAGATGACGTCATGGATAACATTGCATACGCACGTGCTTACAATAGTGACCACCAATCACAGCTATTGGTTACTGCTTCTGCGATGATGGCCGAAGCTCACTATGCTTTGTTAATTGTTGACTCTTCTACAAACCTTTATAGAACAGATTACAGCGGTCGTGGCGAATTAAGCGCCAGACAAATGCATCTCGGTCAATTCCTTAGAAATATCCAAAGATTGGCTGATGAATACGGAATTGCTGTTGTAATCACTAACCAAGTCGTTGCACAAGTTGATGGTGCAGCCATGTTCGTATCTGACCCTAAAAAGCCAATTGGAGGAAATATCATGGCACATGCATCGCAAACAAGGCTTTCGTTGAGAAAAGGAAGAGGAGAAACACGTGTTTGCAAGATTTATGACTCTCCTTCGCTTCCTGAGAACGAAGCTACTTTCCAAATTACAAATGGTGGAATTACTGATGCTGAATAAACTATTTTTGAATTGTTTGAGTAAATATTAATGTATTTGGTTGGTAATTGTTTAAAAAATTAAAAATAACCTTTGTTAAAAGAAAAAATTGTTGAATAATTTGTTGAATTTGCTCCTTTCCAGCCTTTCAATAATAATATGTCATACCGGAAGAGAAACTAGCAGAATAACAGCTTATTGGCCTGAATATGATGAAAAAAATCAATAACATGTATCAAAATAGGCGTCGGAGAGATATGATTCAGCACCCCATTAGACAATAGTAGTTATAAACTCAAATTCAATATGATTTTTAACAAAACATGAAATATCTCAATGATTTTTGATATTGCAGTATTTTGCCTACCAGAAGTTACATTTGTAAGCTTCGATATCAATGTAAAGAAAATTTACGATAAAATCCTACCGATTTTCTGCATAAAAACTGTAGTTTAACTCATATCTTACAATTAGCATGATAAGAGTCTCACATTCCGCGTGAATCAATTTAATTGATATCCAAATTTAGTAAAGCAATTATATGTTATATAGTTTTGTTATTGATAAAAGTAATTATACAAAACAACTATTTTTTATATAGTTTTTATATAGCTGATATACCGCTAGCAAGAATTAGTGATATGAATTTCATAAATTAGTTGATGGTTAGTTTTAGACCCAATAAAAAATGAGTAAGGTAGAATTTCGACTATTTCTTTACAATTAAACCATGTTGCAGAATAAAGAGCAGTTTCTCCAGAATCATTTTTTTCATTGATATTTGCACCATGTGATATGAAATATTCGCAAATGGAAGGAATATTAAACATCGGTGAATAAACAAAGCATTTGTTAACATCATTAGTTTGATCGAAATATACTAAAAATACTTCAGATTATTATACAAACAACAATTAAATAAATTGATCTTTATATTGTGCTCATTCATCAAGAATGTCACAAAATCAATGTAGTGTGAAATAATTGCATATTCCACGCATTTTTCAGTTGGTTTTTGATATTTCAAACATTCGCTCATGATCTCTGGATTTCCTCCTAAAAATGAAAATTCAAGACATGTATGTGTTATTTCTGAGTTAAATTTCGTTCTCAAAAACTTAAAACATTCAACAGCTCCATGATAACAGCATAATTCAAGTAATGAATATCCTTCGAAAGAATATGGATATAATTCGCTTTTAATTTTTTGATTTTTATCAAATCCTTCTCTTTCTGTGAATGAGATGAATCTTTCTTTGTCATTATTCATAATTGCTCTGTAAATCGTATCTTCTGAATGAATATTGCGATTTTCTGAATTAATTCTATTTAAATCATTAAACATGTCTAATTTAATTCCGTATGCTTTATAAAACATGTAGTTAGAAATGCCTGGAATAATGTTGACGGCTGTTATTTGATAATCCTCAGAAATGAGTCTCGCAAGAGTCAAATATGACTTTGCATAGCAGTTATTACATGGAATAATCCTTAAAATATCTCTTATAATATTTTGTGGATTATATTTCTTCGAATCAATCAGTTCTGTTTTGATCATTTTGTAAGTCGAGTTTAATTCTTCTTCATTTTTGGTTTTTAGTTGATACAACGTAATAAATAAATCAATATGGTACTTATAGACGCTTACCAATTCAATGTGTTCGTTTATGTGAATGCCTTGAGCAGATATGAAAAATTTGAAATTTTCCAAAAAAAAAATTACCACCAAAATGCTTTAAAAATGAAATGGGTTATGTTTCATCAAAAAATTGTTCAATAAAAGATTCAAAATTTTTCGATTGTTTTTTCCGATTGGAATTTAAAAAAAATTGTTCGCAATTTGGACGTTCATGAACGTTAAAAGTTCTGAAAATATGAATGCTTGCAAACAATTTTTTTTGAATTTATAGATAAAAATAGTGACACATCATGCATTATTAAGCCCTTAACATAATGCAACAGATAAATCTGTATAAAAATAACTAGTTATTTAAGGCTGCACTTACGCCCATCTGACTTTAATTCAAATTTTTGACAACTGGCGTGAAGCTCCATTGAAATTTAACCTTAAGTTGAATGCTGTGTCATAGGGGCATAAGTGTACACTTAACAAACTCCATAAAAATGATGCAAAGATGAATAAGTAATAATGCGAAGAAAAGCAAGATAGAAAACAAAAAATTATCAACGATATACTTAATTTACGCTATTTTTGATGAAAAATGAATATGTCAAAAATATTTATTCCATCATCTTGTTATGTACACCGCACCACAGATGAATACGAAGAGATATCAATTTCCAGAATTTTGCAAAAAAAAAATGAATTCTCAATATATTTTTTTTCTGTCATTTTAAGTTAATGCTAGAAAATTTATGATATATTGCTATTTATTATATTATATGTTTCAAAAAATGATTCCATGAAAATTTTGCCATAAGACGCAAGAAATAGCAAGACTGATATAGTAATTTTTTTTAATTCTAATGAAATTCATTATCGAAAATATCAGAAAAGAAATAAGAGCATCTTATAATGGAAAATTATATTTTTGCACCACGCGAAAGAAGAAGGCGGGCCACTTCATCATGATTTAATTTTAATGCAAGACTAAGAGCAGATTTTCCATCTTCATCTTTTTCATCAATATTTGCACCACGTGAAAGAAGAAGTTCGGCTGTTTCTTTACAATTATTTTTTGCTGCATAATGAAGAGGGGTATATCCATATTTATTTTTTTCATCGATATTTGCACCACGTGAAAGAAGAAGCTCGGTTATTTCTTTACAATTATTTTTTGCTGCATAATGAAGTGAGGTATTTTCATTATCATCCTTTGCATCGATATTTGCACCATGTGAAAGAAGAAAGGCGACATTTCTGTATTATTAGCATTTATTGCAGATTGAAGAGTGATTTGTCCATATAGATCTTTTTCATTGATATTTTGACCATGTGAAAGAAGAACTTCGATTGTTTCTTTATAATTCAATTTTGCAGCAATATAAAAAACACCATCTCCATATCGATTTTTTTCATTGATATTTGCACCATGTGAAAGAAGAACTTCGACTATATCTTTATAATTATGTGCTGCTGCAAAATGAAGAGCGGTTTTTTCAGAATATTCATCTTTTTCATCTATATTTGCACCATGTAAAAGAAGAACTTCGACTGTTTCTTTATAATTTTGTTCTGCTGCAAAATGAAGAGCGGTTTTTCCAAATAATTTATCTTTTGCATTGATATTTGCACCATGTGAAAGAAGAACTTCGACTATTTCTTTACAATTATAAATTGATGCAAAATGAAGAGCGGTGTATCCAGAACTATTTTTTGCATTGACATTTGCACCATGTGAAAGAAGAACTTCGACTATTTCTTTACAATTATGTTCTGCTGCAAAATGAAGAGCGGTGTATTCAGAACTATTTTTTGCATTGACGTTTGCACCATGTGAAAGAAGAACTTCGACTATTTCTTTACAATTATGTGCTGCTGCAAAATGAAGAGCGGTTTCTTTATCACTATCTTTTGCATTGACATATGCACCATGTGATAGGAAATATTCACAAAGATATGGAATAGAAAAATTCGCCGATTCAATAAAGCATTGATTAATATTATGAGTTCTATCGAAATAAACTAAAAATGTATCAAGATTTTTATAAATTCCACAGTGTTTTAAATCGATCTTTAATTTGTACTCATTCATCAAGAATGTAACAAAATCAATGTTGTGTGAAATAATTGCATATTTCATGCACTTATAAGTTGGTTTTTGATATTTCAAACATTCGCTCATGATCTCTGGATTTCCTCCTAAAAATGAAAATTCAAGACATTCTTGAGTTATTTCTGAGTTAAATTTCGTTCTTAATAACTTGAAACAATCAACAGCTCCATGATAACAACATAATTCAAGTAATGAATATCCTTTTTTAGAATCTGGATATAAATAACTTTTGAGTTTTTGATCTTTATCAAATCCATCTGTTCTAGTAAATATGATGAATCTTTCTTTGTCATTATACATAATTGCGCTGTAGATCGTATTTTGTGTATGAATATCGAGATTATCTGTTTTGATATCACTGAAACCAAAAAATTTGTCTAATCTAATTCCATATTCTTTATAAAACAGGAAGTTGGGAATACTCTTGAGACTGTTGGCCTTTTTGACATGATAATTATCAGATATGAGTTTGGCAAGATATAAATATGACTTTGTATAGCGATTATTATACGGAATGATATTTAAAATATCCTCCATAATATTTTTTGGTGGATGTTTCTTTGAATCAATCAATTCTGTTATGACATTTTTGTAAATTGTGTTTAATTCTTCTTCCTTTTCCGTTTTGAGCTGGTATAACGCATTATATGAATCGATGTAGTATTTACTGATACTTCGCAATTTGAAGTATTCTTCAGGATTACCCTTCTTCTTCCTCGGCATGTAAAAATTTAAAAGCCATAAAATTTCCTTTTACCATACAAAACATCCTTTAAAATAATTAGAAGAAAAAAAAAATGCAATGCTCACAAAGATGTCGGATAAAATTTATGAATTTCAATTTAGTTCACAGATATAAAATAACATTATAAGAATAAGAAGGTCGAATGTGGTGGCCGTTTCTGGATGATAAACCCAAATTCTGTGAAAGGATCTTGGAAAAAAAAAATAATCTTGTAAAAAAATCGGGCCTTCGGCGGCAGTTCTGGCCATTCAGGCGCGTCGCAACCTCCGATCATGAACAACACAAAGTTAAAGTCATCCAATATGTAATATGACCTAAATTTTTCCTTTTTCTTTCTTTTCCTCCTTTTCCCTTTTACTTTTCTCTTTCATCATGGCTCTCGGATATTTTGACCGAGCCCACTCACGCATTAAACTTTTAATTCGTTCTCTGGCCGACAAAGAGCCAGAGAACAACATCTGCATTAACATACGCTGAAGTTTTCTGGATTTCCTTCCTCATTTGAGAGAAATTCAGAAAACTTCAGCATAAACGAATTACAGACATGTTCTCTCTCTCTTTGTGGGCCAAGTACCACAACTACATTACACCAGGGCAGAGTTCTTCCGAGGCCTCTCATCAAATTATGGACTTCTGGAAATACAGTCCTATTCGATTAATTACAGAATCCTAGGCCTTTTGGGAACTAGGAAAGAGTAGTAAGAGTACTTTAACGCAATGTTCATTACGAAATCTCTCATCGAATGAGAGATTTCGTAATGAACATTGCCCATTTCGAGTAAATTCACATCCCTGACCATCACGGGTTCAGGGAGTAGTACTGTAGTCCATGAGAGCAATAACGTATAACTAATGTCGCCAGAAGCACAACAATTACGCAGCCTAGCTACGCTATTTTAGCAGCTAGGCTACATATATATCGTGCTTCTGGCTTGCAGAAACCTCAAGGAAGACCATTGGAGTTCTCCAGCCGAAATCACTTGCTGATGTGGATGGAGCAGCACTATGATTGGCCAGATCAAAGGCTGCATAGCATCCAAGCAAGTGGATAGTCGGTAGTGACTCCAGCTGTGGTCCACCATGAGATTATGACACAGATCAAAAAACTACGTTGTCGCGCTATTAAAAACTTGCTAATATAACGATAATTAATTAGATTTTATCAAAAATATCGAAAATTTTGAGATTTTTAAGATTTTCTAATTTTATTTCATCGATCAGATAAGTTTTTATCAAGCCAAATATCAATATAATTTGTGCTTTTGCTAAATATTATATCAAAATGGCAGAATGCTTAATGATTCTTCTTTCTTTGATCTAGATTCTTTTAGTAAATCAACAGATCCGATATATAATACAGTATCAGTTAGCGACATTCTGCAAACAACATATCCTGATGCTTTATCTTTTAAAATTCTCTCGATTGATGAACCAATATCTTATCTTTTTTTAATTCGATTCAAGCATGGGCAAAAAATCGTCGAACTCTCAAAAGACTTGAAGAATTTAAAGCCACTATGTTCTTTTCAACGATATTCTGTTGTGATAGCAGCATCAATAAATTCCGCCCACGACAAAATTATTGTAACAATGTTTCAATCGTCAAATACATTCACAGAAAGCTCAAACTATGCTATAAAATGCATTTTACTTAACACAAATCCTCAAATTGTTTATCCAATTTCAAATATTCTTACTTCCAGACCTATTGTTGAATGGATCCCTAATTCCAACCGATTTGTTATCTTTACAAATGAAAATAGATATGAAATATGGGAATTAAATTGTTCAAAAAACGAATTTGAAATTAATCGAGTTTCAAAGTCAGAAAAAGGCATCACATGGGTTGGTCTACTTAATAAAAACGTTTTAGAATACACGAAAAACAACAAAGATGGGCATATTCTTACATCTGTAATTGATTCAAGCAATAATACAAAAACTAACCTTCCTCCTGTCACAGCTACCGAATTTTTCTACAGCCATCTCTCTGTGCTTACCCACGATGTCTTCTTTATTAACTATTTGCAACATTTGATGATTGCTCTTCCAGCAGTAGGTCTTTCCTTAGATTTTATATTCAGAGCAGGTAAAATGGATATTTTCGATGTCGCAGCGATCAGAAATGACATCCTTATAATCAATACTCCACCAAAATATTTTCTTTGTATTTTATTAGATTCTTATTGCCAGCCACGAGCTGTTTTCACCATTTCCCAGCGTCGCGATGTTCAACTATCCTTCATAGAGTCATCAAACTACACTGTTGTCGATATCAAAACAGGACAAATTTCGACAATTGAATTTGATTTCGAAGAAATAAAGAAGAACCAGCCAGAAGCATTCTTACCATTAATGCATGATAAAGTTCTGTCTTGTGAAAACTCTTTTGATGTTCTTTCCCTAATAGATATGAATATTTTGAAACTTTTTTGGTTTGGCGAAATTATTGAAGAATTTATTTTATGCCACATCCGAAAATGTTTCAAATTGGCGAAAAACTTTAGTTTGTACGACTTCCTCAATTCCAGGTTGACAACATTAGTTCCTTCCCGACACTACATTGAAATGCTGAGTTACTTTTTACCTTACCAAAGTAAAATGGTCGATGAACTGAAATCTCCCCCTCAAATTATGAATTGGAAGAAAGCTTTTCAAAAACTGCCAGAATTGAGTGACTTAAAAGGTGTCATTTCTGCAGCAATAGAAAGTGTTTCTCCTGTTCATTTCAAAGAGGATGTAAGATACATTGCGATGCTGCAAGTGTTGACTGTTTATTTTAGAGTTGGAGAAGAGTTCAAGGCTTCGAACACGATGAAGAAAGAGACAATGAAAAATTTGTCTGAAAATGAAAAAGAAATTTGGCTCGCGAAAGGAATCATTATTTTCAACGAAATGGACTTAAAAGATAAAGAACAAGAGACATGTCAATGGTGGATTCTCAGAACTACTTTTGATGTAGAAGAAATAATAGATAAAGATGCTGAATTCAAGACTAATAACATACTGAAATATATGTTAGATACTTATGATTGTCAAGATTTATAAATAAAAAAAATTTTTTTTGTGTTTTGTTTTTACTTCAAAATATATATTTTTTTTGGAAATTATTATGTGGCTTCATAAGAAAGACATCAGATAAGTTTATTGCATTTCGAAACATATACAACAGATCAATTCCTTAATCATCAAATTTGAAAATGAGACATATGAAAATTTCAGCTCTTTATAAGAGATTCAATTTATTTTTGACTCTCACTTAGTATTTAGGTAATTTATTTATGTCTCTCGTTTAGTATTTATGTAACTTTATTATGTGATGTTTATCACTTTATATTTGGCTCATTTATTTATGTAAAGTCTATCACTAATAATTTATTTAGTCGGAGAAATTTCAAATAAAAGAAATAGAGAAAAGCCATAAAAAATATTTTGTTGCGAATCACAGGAGACGATAACAGCGGAATCAATGATTGTTATCAATAGCTTTCCGTTTCCTTCCCAAATTCCAGAAATAGATTTCACATCAGTAAACAAAAATTGTTTTTGATCTATGAATTCATAAGCCCTTGTTTGAACTGGTTCATAAGATGAATCATAGGCTGTAACCTGTCCATGTGGAATTATTGCATCTTTTGTCAAAGCCCAAGAACTTCCACCTCCAGAGCCGCTATTTGAATCATGAGAAGCAAAGCCGCCAAACCAGCCACTTCCAGCGCCTGGACGATCATTTCCTCCAAGAGGCGTTAGGTATCCATATTCATTCAAAGATCCATTAGAACGAGAGGATTCTCCATAGCCAAAACTGAAACCAAAAGTAGAGTTGGCAGATTTTGATGCATCATATTTTCCATGTCTCCATGCTCCAGGGGCAGTGAACCCGCCGCCAGATCCCCCTGACCCATCGTCATCAGTAACAAATTGGGTTTGAACATAACCATCATCAGAGCCCCCTCCACCGCCGCTCACAATCACGCGGTGCCACAAATCATTTGACAAAAACTTGACGGCGGTTTGCCCACCACCGCTTCCTGAACCATAGTTCTGAAAGTTCATAGCATCACCGCCGCCACCATAGCCGCCTTTAAGGGTATGGGAAGGCGTTTGGTCAAATTTTCCTTGACCACCTATGGTTGCATACGCGGTTATTTCTTTGGAAATTTTGATGTTACCGGATATATAGCCGCCGGGGCCACCACGGTTTGCTACTTTCCTGCATATGGTATTTCCGTGGAATTGGTCTATTATTTCTTGATTTATACAATTTAAATTTTCATCGATATGGCATGACATTGTATTGGGTGGTGAGCCACCAGAAGCTCCATATAACTCAAATTTATAGAATCCTGGTCGAAGAGTAATGATATAATCGGTACAATCATAATGTGATGTGCACGGATAATCGAAAGTATATGTCTTTGTTGTTTCATTATAGCTAACTTGTTTGGCTCCTTTTGATTTATTGAATAATTCTGAGTTCAATATAATCTATGTCACTTAATTGAATCCATTCAATATAAAATGTCACATTTACAGTATGTTTGAATATATTATCATTGTTTGCTATATGATTTTAAACAATTTCAAATAAATATTTCGAGAGCTAAATTTCAGATCAATAATTTCTGTTAAAGTTCATTGTGAATAGCACTATTCATATCCTTCAAAGACTCTCATTAAATTCAGATTCCAGAATCAAACAGTCTTGTACAAAGTTTTGGATAACTACCATAAGCCAGAGATTTTGTGTGTGCAACTTGTTATATAAAAATTTGTGCTTTGATAGCATTGTATACGTGTTATGAGATCTTCATTCATATTTATTAAGTAAGAATAATTTTCAAAGAACAATGTACTTAAATAGCATTATGTAATTTTTGTAGAAACAGAAACACTTATATTAAAATCTATTTTTATAAAAATAACAAACAAAAGAAAAAAATATTTCACTATTCCACGTAACATGATTTGTTAGCCATTGCATAGGTTGAAGTTAATTTATTGTTTAAATAAATATTTGCGCTAAAATTGAAATATTTTTGGAATTTTAACAATTGTTCGTGTTGTCAGTAACTCAATAAATTATTGGTTCCAAAATCAATATCGATATTAAAACTGGTTTGAGGAAAGCCAATGGTCTGACATTTTTAAAATGAATTTCGGTTTTAATTTAATTTTCCTGTTATTGTTAAGCATTAAGGTAACATATGTTGTGTTTTTAATATTTTAGGGATCAAATTTTAATACATTGATAATTTTCAAATTCTGAATCATAAGATAGGGACTTCACAAAAATTGTATACTATTGGTAAAACTATTTTGAAATAAAGATATGCAGAAAATGAGTGTTAATCTATATAAAGTAGAAAAGCTGATTGAATACATTGAAATTTGGAACTTATACTCTTGACGAAATTTGGTTCAAAATCTAAATGCATTATATAATGATCATAAGTGTAAAATTAACCGCTTCTTTGTTAACAAAAATCAAAAAAAATCAACTATGAATTTATTTTACAATTTTGGTTGTCTATTTTTAGACTACAACAAACACTATTATTTACACTTGACCAACTTATAAAAGGTATGTCGTTATTCATTCAATTTCATGAACCTCAGAATTTGTATTAAACCATGTCTTCAAATTTTTCAGTGCGTATCTTTGAAAACGAATTGCATTGGTAATAGTTTCTTGACGTATTTAATTATTAAATGATTGTATTAATAAAGATATCAATAAGTATAAGTTTCGTATGGCTAAATTATAGAAACAGCAAAGATAAAAAAAATCAAATTAAAGGAAAATCATTTTCCTCTGGTTCGGTGATGGTGTTAATGCTGGTAAAGCTGATTGTTGGCTAGTATTTTGTGGAATGAAAATCTTCAACGAGACAGAATGACTTCTAGGTTTTGTTGTCTTTTGAGGCATCTTCTTCATAGGACTAATTTGCGATGAAGGGTGTTTTATTGCTGAATGTTCAGGTTGGCAGGAAATTAATTTCTTTAAATTGTGGATTTGATTCTTTCCTGCTCGTATTTCTTCTGGGGAATGCAATTTCATCAAAAACTGACGCTTAAGGAAGTATTTATATAAAAGTGGATTCAGTCAAGCGACCATCCAATAAATCAGACTCTAATGTAGAAATATTGCATCCGTTCTTCGAGAGGCTATTAACTACTAATGAATTAATGTCTGATTTATCATGTGGTGTAATAACATATTTAAGGTTTTCATTGAATTGAGTTGTTGGGTAATATGATGCTCTATTTGCCAATATCCATGGGTGTACTGCAATCTCTTCGATGGTAATTCTTTCAGAAGGTTCTTTTGTCAGTAATTTTAATAATAAATCGCGGCAATCCTGAGATATCGATGTTGGTATTTGTGGATCTTTGAAACAGATGTCTTGTTTGAGTTCTCTTTGATCCTCTGATGCAAAAGGAAATGTTCCGGTAACCATTAAATATAATAATATTCCACATGACCAGATATCAATAGATTGGGTGTATGGAATTCCACGTAGCATTTCTGGTGAGCTATAAACAAATGTTCCGCACCTTTCATTCATTTCTTCTTTTGTGTTCATGAAAGAAGATAAGCCGAAATCGATTAGCCTAATATCGTCATTATTGTCAACTATAATATTTTCGGCTTTGATATCTCTATGAATGATTTTTGCAGTATTGTGTAAATAATTGAGTGCTGAAACAATTTCGCAGAATATCTTACAGGATTGTTGTTCTTTCAGTTTCCTTTGAGATACTATTCTATCCAGTAATGTGCCTTTCTCTCCAAATTCTAGTGCTATGTATACACCTGCGTTATCTTCTGTTGTTGCATAAAATTGGGTTAGAAATGGATGTTCAATTTTATTGTAAATAGCTAATTCTGATTGAAAAACAGTTCTATTGGCTTCGGTCATCAAATTAATCTTATCGACACATTTAATTGCAACTTGAATATTCGTTTTAGAGTTCAAAGCTGTAAATACTTTTCCGAATGCGCCTTCACCGATCTTTTTAAAGTGACTAAAACCTGGAAATAGTCGTTCATCAATCTCGTGAATCATTTTGAAAAAGTGACTCATGAAGAAATTAATATGAAAAGATTATTACTAAACACTTTATGCATTATATTAAAAATTGTAGAAATATTTTTGTCACATTTAAAAAATTGTGAATGAGATTTCAAAAGGTAAAATACGTTTAAACTTGATCAATCTATTCTAATTGCATCTAAATTCATATGTGTTTGTTTTGATTTAAAATGATGATTTGAATCAATATTTCTAATAAAATCAAAATTGAATGGTACGAATATTTTTTGAAAAATGTAATTAATAAAATTTTAAATATTGTACTAAATATCACAACAATCATTAATTAAAATTCTCTTCAACATTCAAAATTTTCTTAGTTCAAAACAAAAATATTCTTAAAATTTACTCTAATTTATTAATGCAATATAATCAATAGAAATCAAAATTTGAATTCATCGACAAAGATAATGATCCAATTATGAAACTGTGCTTAAACGATTAATATCCTGGTATACATCATGAATTCATTATTAATTTTGTTTGAAAATAATATTGATCTGTATTTCTGACATGTAAATTAAATTTTGGCAAAAAAAATCTTTCATGAAATTCGTTATTTTATGATGATCGAAAATTCGTCCGATTTCGAAGAAAAAGAAGTCGAGACGAAGGAAAATCAGCAAGAAGAATCTCCACAATCTTTAATTCCCAAAATGCAATTATCAGAAGATGAAGTTCGCAAAATATTCAACGCAAAATGCGACGATTTTGGAATTTTCGCTACCAACCAATTATTCGATCGTTTTCTTCAAAACCAAGTTAGGAAATCATTTTCTAAAATATTTGAGATGAATAGTTGTTCTTTAGGACCAAAAGCTGCTTCTGCAGTAGCAAAAGTTGTTTTTGCCCATCCTCATATCAAACTCTTATCAATTAATGGTAACTCAATTGGAAACAAAGGTGTATTACAGATCGCAGAGTTGATTTATCGTTCTCATACTTTGATATCTGTTGATGTTTCTTCAAATTCAATTGGTGATTCCGGAGCAAAAGCTGTTTTCATGGCAATGAAATCTAATAAGACTATTGTGTCTCTTTCAATTGGTTCTTCAACTGGCGTTTCAAGAAATTCTCTTGGAAGTTCATCAGCTGCTGAACTTTCTTCTTTATTAAAAGAAAACCATGTGCTCTCTGATCTCGACATAAATATGTGCGAAATTACTCAAGATACAATTTCCACAATTGCAACTGGTTTGAAGTTTAATCATACATTGCAAGTCTTAAATCTCGGTAATAACAACATATGTTCAAAGGGTTGTCGCAAATTACTTCATGCCATTATGAATTCTCAAATTACTACACTTAATATTTCGAATAATCATATTAAAGACGATACGGCACCAATATTTGTTCAATACTTTACTAAAAACGATAAAATCAGATCGTTAAATATAGCAGGAAACCATTTTACAAAAGTTTTTACAAAAGCCATCGCACAAACTTTCGCGGATTGCTCCCAGATTACAGACCTAAACATGTCACATAATCCTCTTGGTAGCCAAGGCATTGACGAGTTCGGAGTTGCAATTGCAAATAATCATTATCTCCAAAACCTTAATATATCAATGTGCCAGATTGATTCCATCAATTTCCAGAGTTTTTGTAACAAACTCGAGAAGAATTCGTCAATTTTGAACTTAAATCTTTCCCATAATCCAATTGGAGACCAAGGAGCTGTAATGCTTTGTAATGTTATTAAAAAGCATCCAACATTAGTAGATATTGATTTAGAACTTTGTGAAATCACAGATGTCGGTGGAGATCAGTTGATTCCTTGTTTTGAAGTTTCTCAAACAATTCAAAGAGTTTCCGTTAAAAATAATCTTGTTAGAAACGGAAAAATTCTTGTTGATGTCACTCAGAACAATCCACGTTTGATTTATTTTAATATCGAATACAATGATATAGATTTCAAGTATTATAATCAAACCAACAAGAATATTCAGTCCAATTATAATCATTGGCGTGGAAAACGTAAAGAAAAACTGAAAAATCAGGTAAATAAAACATCAGATGTTGAATTTTCACTTTATGCAACGAGAGATAACATTGTTAATGAAAGAAATGAAATTGTAAGCCACCACTCTACAATTGAAGAACTTAAAGTCAAATGTGACGAATTGAAAATTACAAAAGAGGCCAGTTTGAAAGATTTAGGCGAAAAATTAGAATTTGTGACCAAAGAAGCATCACAACAGATGGAAAGAATCCATGATATCAGACAAGAAATGGATTTCAGAAAAGAAGAATTTGAAAAAGATATTGAAATGTTACAACACAAGAAATCAGTAGAATTAGATAACTTTAGACGTGATACATCAGCTCTCAGTGGCTTAGAAAGTAGAATTGCTGATACAAGACAAAAGGTTTATTCTGATATGCAAGAATTGAATAACAGAGTTATTGGAGCACGCCAGAAATATCAGGATGCAGTTCAGTTAATGATTGAAGCTTGGCAAGCCGCCAGACAAGCTGCTGCAAAGAATCAGCCTGAGAAACCCGAAAATGAAAGCCAAAAGAGAAAAAAGAGTTCAAGAAGAAAGAAAATGTCCAATGCTGAAACTAATCCGGACTCAAATCGAACAGAAGGTTCGAAATAATTTGTATTTTTATTTGTTTATTTGTTTTTTAAATTAGTATAGATTGTTTATTAGTATATGTGATAACTATTTTCATAAATGCTAATAGATACAGACTTTAGACATTGAATTATAAGATGAATCGAGATTCTATATGTTTCTCCCCTAATCTATATCTGATATTAATGTGATTAAATATATTATATAATTAAAACTGACTTGTAATACTTTCAAAAGAATTCTTCATATATTAAATAACAATTTTTAAAATATTGATTATCTTAACGGGGGATATGGATTTTTGCACTTGCTTTCGATATTATTATCAAATGTTAGTCATTTACAGAGTCAATTAGTGATTTTATCAAGTGCAATTTGATGAAATTTAAAAACTATAAAATTACTGACCAAAAATCATATTTTAAATAATTATGTTAAAGTATATTTATACTATTCATAGAAAGCTATGGTAAAGAAGACTTATTTGATTAAAAGGTATACAATTCAACTTTTTTATGCTGTTGACTTTTCATCATCTCCATGGCCAGCCGTGAGAGATCCTGTTGGGTCTAATTCAACTGGCGGATGAAGAAGAACGCCAAGAAGCTTCTGTGTAGTTCTCTGTATTTTACGAGTCCATTCTTCCTCTGGAGTACTTGGGAAGCGTTTCATTTTTTCGTTAAACCACTGAGCAGCTTCAAGAGCCATATGTGTGAATAATGTATCATCACCATTGTATAGTTTTGCGTTTGACCAAATTAAGTCAACATCGTCCTTAAATTGGTCAAGGTTACTGTATGCTCCATCGTTTAATTTCTTTTGAACCTCGCGGAGAGCCATTGGGTTTTTAACAACTTCGAGGTAATCTGGAGCACCATCACGCTCTGGATCAACAAGCTCGACAAATGGTGAGCAGATTTGCCATGAAATAAGTTTTTCGATGATCTGTAAGCATTTTGTAAGCTGGAACTTGTTCAACGACATTTCCCTTGGGTATTAATTGTCACGTTTTTTGGAAGTTTTTTTTCTTCATTCCCATTGTGCCTGCTTTGATAGGTTAGTATTTAGAAATAGCATTTGATATAAATCCTTAATTTAGGAAATAAATCTGTATTCGTTTAGTATCCAAGTTATTTTTTATTTGAAACACTAATTAGAAGTATGTCAATGACATGACGATATATGAATCCACATGATATATTGAAATTCGTGAGATCATAGAGTTTTGTTTGAAATCGAAAAATATAAGTATGTAAGAAGATAATTTGAGCAACTGTATCTTCAGAAATATATGCTTTATAATGAAATAATTAGTATATCTTTAGTTGCTTTTGATCTACTTAGTCAATTTCTTTCATATTTCGCAAAAGAGAAGTTTATTATTTACTATAACTGATTACAGTACAAGTTCTAACTACCCAGATTTTCCTTACTTTTACCACCCCTCTAAAGCTGGGGACACCGCCTATCGTTGGGAATAGCTATTAAATAGAACTACCAAGGGTATTTTTCGAACTGCCGGTGTAGTGGAAACATCCGACATTATGATTCATTATGCCAAGGTTTGATTCCCATTTACCCAATTTTTTTCTTTTTTGGATCATGAATTTTTTTTTGGGTCACTATAAGATTTGTTTCATGTTCTAAATCTGCTGCATATGTAATCTATTTTTATTTACCTATTTTTTAAAAATCTATTGGATTGCCAAATTTGAATATATTTAAAATCATAAAAATCTAAAAAAAACTATAAATATATGTTTTATGCATAGTGCCGATACTCAAATATCAGATTACTTAGATCCATGAATAATATCCGAATTTTTTTTTCTTAAAATTAAACTTCAAAACTTCTTGCAATCTTATTCTTAATCAATTGTAAATTTTTAAAACCATTTTTTAAAATAATTTTGCGTAAATTTTATTCTCATGTTGTTTTAATCGAAAATTGATACATTTTCAAAAAAATAATATTGACTTATGAAATTCATTTTTAAGGTGAAATAGTATTGTTTTTATTAAAGTATATGAATAATATATAAAAAATTAATGAATAATATAAGCAGATTTTTAGTTTACAAAACAAATATGAGCAATGCAATTTCAAACTTTTGCTGGCAATTTCGATATTGCTCAAGTTTGTAGTATTTGTGATACCTATAACATCGGCTTAATCAAAATTCGATTTTTCTTATGAGTTATTGAGAAAATTTGATTGCAATGAGAAGGATTTCGACGTTTTTGATAAACTAAGAGCTGAGCTTTAGGGGTTCAGTTCATTTATGGCTGTAGTTTGATGCGTAGATCTCTTTTTTATTGTAAATTCTTTCAGCATGGAGATCGAGAATGAATCTTTTGAGAACTTTATGAGTTTTTACACCCGTAAAGAGGTCCTTCGAGGAAAGATAGTCCAGACTACATGAAGATGTGGGTTAACCAAAAAAATCCGATGGTTTCCCCATATTCATGTAGATCTTCGAAAAAATGAGCACCAAAAAAGCCAAAAAAATAGGCTTTTTATTGGATTTGTACACTAGATCAATAATCTATTTAGGATCTGACACTCTTTTTAGCCAGAGATATGAGGTCCTTTCTAGGAAAACGATCTATTCATCCATAAAAAAAATGAATTATCGTTTTCCCCAGAAATTACATGGGGAGTGGTAAAAGTAAGGAAAATCTGGGTAATTCAAAATGGTTAAAATAATTGGCATATATAAAAAGTCTTTATTTGTTAACAGAATAAAAATTATTTCAATGATGGAACTTGTTTTGACCATTTCATGAAATCATCAATATTAATATTAAAGTTGATATCAACATCCATTGTTATATATCTCCAGAAGTTTTCTCTAAGAAGTAAAGTGTTAGAATACATAGAAAGGTGAGCAAACGGAATTAATCTGTCCCAGTGGTTCTGTTTCGGATATTTACCACTGCTCATCTGCGGAATCATCTCAATAATATCTGTTCCCTCATTTGCGAAGAATTGGTTGTAGAAAGCACCGCCATGAGGACCCACAATTGCTTTAGCCTTTGAGAACGTCCTAATCAAGTCATCAAGGCCTCCGCCGCCGTTATGAATTATAACATGGTCGTTTCCGTGGATTTTGGCAAGCGGGTCCTTTATATCTCTTACATTATAAATAATACGGGCATTACCACCGCCGGCGCCTCCACCTCTTGGAATAATAATAATATCTTTTTGTTCTGGATGAGGAAGGTTCATTTTCATTCTGTACCAATCGTAATATGCTGGATGTAAGACTCTCATACTTGGAATAACAATGAGATTCGTTGCGGAGACAACTGCCGACTTAGATGCGCAAGACGTTTTAATTTTGAAGCCAAGACGCTGGACAATTTGTTGTGTGATACCATTGCATGCTGCTGTTGATACAGTAACATCCTTAGGATCAATACCAGTAGCAATTGAAGCGAAAGCCATATGTGGAACGCCATTATCGAAAAAGTGCTGGAAAATTTCAATTAAATGGCCACCGAAGGCAAATAAGTTTCCTTTGAACTGTGGATTAGATGTTGGCTTTGGCCATTCGCAGTAATTCAAGTGATGAGTGTAATTATGGTTTTTACACTTATCTTCATTGCAATGAGACATTTCTCCATTAGTAATTTCCCATACAACACCTGTATGCCACATATTTGAGTCATCGAAATGCCAATGATTTTCTGGCTGTTTCCAGAAGAGATCTATTTGTTTCTTTGTCAAGCCGTTTGGTAAATACCATTTGAAAGGTGGGAGCCATACGAAATGCTCCTTCATGAATCCGGAATCAAATGTAACAATATCTATTGAATAGTTATTGAAATTGAACTTTCTAGATGAGCGAGTAGCCGAGTAATTGTGGAGAACAAATACCCCTGGAGATATTTCTAAGTTTGCAACACCTTCGAAATCTAAATCAAAGTTTGCTGGGATAAGAGGCTCTGGCGCTGGGCCATTTTGAGCTTTGAGGTTGTTTTCTTTCATTTCTTTATCTTCTGTAAACACTGTGTCTTTGTAAGGACTGAAATTTTGAGCTCGTTTCTTTGCTTCCTTATTAATGGATTTTGGTGGATTCTTATTAATAGGTACTGATTGAATTGGTGAGTCGAGTTTATTTATTTGTTTAGGTTCTGTTGTTGTAGTAGGAACTTCAGGGGTAGCTGTTGAATCTGTTTTTTTGGGCTGAAATCTTATAAGAAATGGCAGAATAATAGCTACAGAAATGTATATCAAATTCATTATTAAGAATTTGAACCTAGAAAACATTAGAGTATATAAGAATTTCTGAAAAAGTGACACCCAAAAAGTGATACTTTCAATAGGGAGTAACACTTAAAAAGTGACAATTTAAAATTCACAATAAATAAAAATAATAAATTTTTTAGTCTATTAAATTATTCTTTTCTTTGAAATGTTCCATATTAAGTTCTGTCAAAATGTAAGCTATTCAATTCTATCGTCGGGGAAAGTATCACAAATCTATCAATTTTTTTTGTAAAAGTATACAAAAACATATGGTGTTCAATTAGTTTATAATAATATAAATATTAAGATTATCCAAAATAAGAAAAACTAGGTTTTGAGAACACTTTTGAGATGATAATCAAAATATTTTGATTGAAAAATAATATATTATTTATCAGATATAGAATGGATTTTTTCAAATTTACAAATTCTGAAAAATAAACAGTTTTGTAAAGTAAAAAAAATGAACGAAAACTCGAGACCTCGTATTCCAAATGAATGGGTAAGATATATGTATGAAAAACTTGAAAGTGGTAAGTAAGGATGTCAATTTGGAAGAAAAGTGAGAAAATTCCTAAAATGCTAAAAATGAATTTTCCAAACGTACTTTTTTATCTCATTTTTTTGATTTTGAAAAAAATTTGGAGAGAAGAACTCTTCGTTTTGAATTTTGTCACGATGGTTTTAAAGTATATTAGACACATGTATTGATATTACTATTTTTGTATATTTTGAGAGAAATCCCTAAAAAGTGAGAAAATCTGAGACGGTTTGAGAAAATATATAAACTATTTAAAATTTGAATTAAACTTCTAATTTGGAAAAAAGAAATTTGGAAAGAAGAAAATTCAAAAATCGAGATTTAGACTCAGCATCAAATGGAGAACAAAATGTTTCTTCATATGAAGGAAAAAAATTTTCTTGAGAAGAAATAGAGTTTTTAAAATTTTATTATATGTAATGAAATAAACAAATATTAAAATTATTTTTTGATAACAAGAAAATTCCCAATAGAAAATATTTGAGAGAAAGAAAAAAGAAAATTGAATAATATTACTCTCCTTTATATTTCATGAGATTTCAAATTTATTCTCATAAAATTGACAATTTTATACGTTTAGATGAAAATAAGTGATTTTGGTTAAAATAGAAATTATTATTGTAATAAACAGAAATTCATCAAAAGTGACAGCTCTCAATTTTTTGACATTTGTAAATTCTAAATTGAATGAGAAAAATGAAATAATACTAAGCATAATACAATATTCTAGATTTAATTATAATTAGGAAAAAGTTAGTTTTGAGAGTACTTTTCATAGGCATATAGAATGAAATCTTCTGAAAAATAATATCACATAAACTCATATTATTTTCTAATATATAACTATTTTATATAAAAATCAAATTCAATGATCTTAAAAGCGAAGGATAAACCTCAAAATTTACGAATATAATGAGTGGGAATATAATGCTTATCTATCATAAAACCATATGAAATATCAATTTTTGCTTTACGCCTAATTTTTGACGACAATTAGCAAAAAATGTTAAATGTTAACACTCAGTCCATTTGAATATGAAAAATAAAATTGACTTTGATTAAATGTTTTTATTTATCATGCAATTCTTCTTGCGACCAAAGATTTGAATCAAATTTCCAAAAAATAAGATAGCTTAAAAAATAATATACGGTAGTGTTTACTAATAGATGAATAGTATATAAATTCTATTAAAATGGATTTGATCCAAAAAAATATAAAACCAAAAATAATTGTTATAATTTAAATGAAGAATTAATTTAAAACGATTTTATTTATGATCAAATTTTATATATTTTTTTGGATCAAATCCATTTTAATAGAATTTATATACTATTCATCTATTAGTAAACACTACCGTATATTATTTTTTAAGCTATCTTATTTTTTGAAATTTGATTCAAATCTTTGGTCGCAAGAAGAATTGCATGATAAATAAAAACATTTAATCAAAGTCAATTTTATTTTTCATATTCAAATGGACTGAGTGTTAACATTTAACATTTTTTGCTAATTGTCGTCAAAAATTAGGCGTAAAGCAAAAATTGATATTTCATATGGTTTTATGATAGATAAGCATTATATTCCCACTCATTATATTCGTAAATTTTGAGGTTTATCCTTCGCTTTTAAGATCATTGAATTTGATTTTTATATAAAATAGTTATAGATTAGAAAATAATATGAGTTTATGTGATATTATTTTTCAGAAGATTTTGTGTTCTTCTTCAAAATTTTATTTTTATATTAAACAGAATCTTTACAAAATATACATTTACTTTAATTAATATTTAAAAACGTGCTCTATCAAAAGTTCCAAAAATTCAATATTTTAGCTTTTCTGAGGTGTCACTTTTGATGAATTTCTGTTTACAACATTATTTGCTTACAGCTATCAAATAGATTTTTGCTATTTTGATTAAAATTTGTTAATCAAAATACCCAGATTTTCCTTACTTTTACCACTCCCCATGTAATTTCTGGGGAAAACGATAATTCATTTTTTTTTATGGATGAATAGATCGTTTTCCTAGAAAGGACCTCATATCTCTGGCTAAAAAGAGTGTCAGATCCTAAATAGATTATTGATCTAGTGTACAAATCCAATAAAAAGCCTATTTTTTTTGGCTTTTTTTGGTGCTCATTTTTTCGAAGATCTACATGAATATGGGGAAACCATCGGATTTTTTGGTTAACCCACATCTTCATGTAGTCTGGACTATCTTTCCTCGAAGGACCTCTTTACGGGTGTAAAAACTCATAAAGTTCTCAAAAGATTCATTCTCGATCTCCATGCTGAAAGAATTTACAATAAAAAAGAGATCTACGCATCAAACTACAGCCATAAATGAACTGAACCCCTAAAGCTCAGCTCTTAGTTTATCAAAAACGTCGAAATCCTTCTCATTGCAATCAAATTTTCTCAATAACTCATAAGAAAAATCGAATTTTGATTAAGCCGATGTTATAGGTATCACAAATACTACAAACTTGAGCAATATCGAAATTGCCAGCAAAAGTTTGAAATTGCATTGCTCATATTTGTTTTGTAAACTAAAAATCTGCTTATATTATTCATTAATTTTTTATATATTATTCATATACTTTAATAAAAACAATACTATTTCACCTTAAAAATGAATTTCATAAGTCAATATTATTTTTTTGAAAATGTATCAATTTTCGATTAAAACAACATGAGAATAAAATTTACGCAAAATTATTTTAAAAAATGGTTTTAAAAATTTACAATTGATTAAGAATAAGATTGCAAGAAGTTTTGAAGTTTAATTTTAAGAAAAAAAAATTCGGATATTATTCATGGATCTAAGTAATCTGATATTTGAGTATCGGCACTATGCATAAAACATATATTTATAGTTTTTTTTAGATTTTTATGATTTTAAATATATTCAAATTTGGCAATCCAATAGATTTTTAAAAAATAGGTAAATAAAAATAGATTACATATGCAGCAGATTTAGAACATGAAACAAATCTTATAGTGACCCAAAAAAAAATTCATGATCCAAAAAAGAAAAAAATTGGGTAAATGGGAATCAAACCTTGGCATAATGAATCATAATGTCGGATGTTTCCACTACACCGGCAGTTCGAAAAATACCCTTGGTAGTTCTATTTAATAGCTATTCCCAACGATAGGCGGTGTCCCCAGCTTTAGAGGGGTGGTAAAAGTAAAGAAAATCTGGGTAATAATTTTTTTCTAAATATCTTAAATATCTGGATCACTCACATATACAATGAATTGAACGATAAAAATAATACAAACTCAACTAAGTTTCCTGTCTTTCAACTAAAAAAAATTATGCAAATTAAATTAAATTGTTTATTCAAATATAAAACAAAGATGAAGTAATTACAGTTATCATAAACTTTATGAATAACTCTGTAATTGGTTCAGATTTTCGTAAAAATATTTTTATTAATATCGATAAGAATACGTTTACCTACTATCACAACATATCGATAAACAAGAGTAGAGTGATTTTTATCATCGAAACTTTTTAAAAGCTGTAAGCTGGAAGGAAAAATCTTGTTTTTTCTGAGTTAGTTGTAGAACTATTGATGCACGAGTTATCATTGTGATGCAGAAGGAAATCAATGTACTGACTGAAGGATATGAAGTGAATTGAATTTCATTGCATTTCAATTTGATCAAAATTTGTTGAAATGATATGAATGTGTCAACATCTGTATCACTCTCTTTCACTCCTTCCTTATTCTTTCGAGAACGAAGCTAGCTCAGCTTTCGCTGAGCGAATTGACACTTTTCATGCCCTAAACGTACATACTCTCAAATTTATCCAAAAAATTAATACCACCTAAACTAGTATATTCTTATTTTAAATATGATATTATCCTTAGAAATCACACTAGAATATATTTAAATCAACTTTTAAAAAAGTTCGAATCCTGCGCGTCTCACTTTTTAAATTTTCCAAAAGGAAAATTATATTCTCCTAAAATGAAAACAATTTTCCGAATTGACATCCTTATGGTGAGTTAACATACGCAACAGTTTTGAAAAAAGTTCCATATTCTTATCAAAATGTTACAATTTTCAAACAAATTTCAAGAAATACTCTCAAAAAAGCATTCAAAGAAATCGGTGGTACACCAAAAATTAAAAGTGGTCCTCCACAAGAGGAATTAACTCCAGAGTCTCATCACACTTTTCAATGCTCGATTTTTAAAAACTGTTTAAAAATGGAGCTTATATTGAAATAGTGTAGAGACTAAAAATTACCACAGACTATTTCAGAGGATTGAGTGCCACTCAATCCTCTGAAAAGTCTGAGGTAATTTGCAAAATTAATTTTGAAGGTTCAGAATTCTTATGAAAATTACAAATGTGGGGTTCAAAAATTGTATTGGACTCTCAATATGAATCCAAAACAATTTCAAATCAGTTACAATGCAGTTATTAAGGCAGCAAAATTTCTGGGAATTTACAAAGAAAAAGATAAAAGTAATCCAAAAGCATATTATGTGGATTATGAAGCAATTCTTCCAAATACAATCTGGCATGTGGATATTCATTTTTTGAAAGAACCAGAAACTTTACCGGTTTATGGAATAATTGATGACAAAAGTCGTTATTTGTTAGCATTGAAATTGCTTCGTAACAAAAGTTCAACAGAAACTTCAAAAGTGGCAATTGCAACAGTTCAAAAATATGGAGCACCTTTCTGTTTCTGGTCAGATAACGGTAAAGAAAATGAGGGAGAGTTCACAAAATTTTTGAGTACTTATGACATTCAAATCAGAAAATCAGCTCCATACATGCCACGTCAAAATGGCAAAATTGAACGCCTCTGGCCATCACTGGACAAAAATGCTCCAAAGTCTTCAGAATTTGAGAGCATCAATCAGGAATTGGAAGAATTCAGGCAAAAATACAATGACATGCCACATGGCGCTCATCCAAAAATTGGAGTTCGACCATACACTCCAAGAGAGGTTTACAACAAATTTAAGAAATGGACCAAGGATGATAAACCGCTCTGGAAAAAATGTGTTAATAAGCAGTGGGAAGTTGAAGAGATTCCAAACTATTGAAATATTCTATATTTTTTTCAAAAATTCTCATTCAAATTTGAATTTGGTTTTCAAAATTATGAATAAACATTATTTTTATTAAACTTGATTTTTAGCTCTGAAGAATCAAAAGAATTTAGCGAGAAAGAATATGCAGCTCACATAGGGGTAGATAAAGATATATCTCGAAAAAAATTGAATTTATTGTAAAGAATGAAGAAGTTCATTTTAAGATTGAGTTGATTTTCAACCAAAACGAGAGAGCATGCAGGCAAATGAAATTCGAAAAGTGAAAGGAATGACATATGCAAAAGAAAAGATTCAAATAACGCAAGCGAAATATAGATCAGTTAAAATCAGAATAAAATTTCGATCTTTTCTACAGGGAACTAAAGGCTATGAGGCACTGATATAATCAGTGCCTCATAGCCTTTAGTTCCCTACTAAAAGTGAGAAAACTTGTTCGCAATGCGAAATGATTGCGAACAAGTTTTCTCACTTCAGCGAGGGAATTGTTCCTTATGATGCATACATTATAAATATATACATCATAAGGAACAATTCCCTCTAGATAGCTGGGAAACTTTCTCTAAATAACTTATCATTTGGAGAAAGTTTCCCAGCTATCTACTGGGAACTAAAGGCTATGAGGCACTAATATATAATCAGTGCCTCATAGCCTTTAGTTTGTTATTAAAAACGAGAAAACTTGTTCGAAATGATAAACAATTTCGAACAAGTTTTCTCGTTTTAAGGAGGGAATTGTTCCTTATGATGCATACATTATAAATATATACATCATAAGGAACAATTCCCTCTAGATAGCTGGGAAACTTTCTCTAAATAACTTATCATTTGGAGAAAGTTTCCCAGCTATCTACTGGGAACTAAAGGCTATGAGGCACTAATATATAATCAGTGCCTCATAGCCTTTAGTTTGTTATTAAAAACGAGAAAACTTGTTCGAAATGCGATAAAATTTGCGAACAAGTTTTCTCGTTTTAAGGAGGGAATTGTTCCTTATGATGCATACATTATAAATATATACATCATAAGGAACAATTCCCTCTAGATAGCTGGGAAACTTTCTCTAAATAACTTATCATTTGGAGAAAGTTTCCCAGCTATCTACTGGGAACTAAAGGCTATGAGGCACTAATATATAATCAGTGCCTCATAGCCTTTAGTTTGTTATTAAAAACGAGAAAACTTGTTCGAAATGATAAACAATTTCGAACAAGTTTTCTCGTTTTAAGGAGGGAATTGTTCCTTATGATGCATACATTATAAATATATACATCATAAGGAACAATTCCCTCTAGATAGCTGGGAAACTTTCTCTAAATAACTTATCATTTGGAGAAAGTTTCCCAGCTATCTACTGGGAACTAAAGGCTATGAGGCACTAATATATAATCAGTGCCTCATAGCCTTTAGTTTGTTATTAAAAACGAGAAAACTTGTTCGAAATGATAAACAATTTCGAACAAGTTTTCTCGTTTTAAGGAGGGAATTGTTCCTTATGATGCATACATTATAAATATATACACCATAAGGAACAATTCCCTCTAGATAGCTGGGAAACTTTCTCTAAATAACTTATCATTTGGAGAAAGTTTCCCAGCTATCTACTGGGAACTAAAGGCTATGAGGCACTAATATATAATCAGTGCCTCATAGCCTTTAGTTTGTTATTAAAAACGAGAAAACTTGTTCGAAATGATAAACAATTTCGAACAAGTTTTCTCGTTTTAAGGAGGGAATTGTTCCTTATGATGCATACATTATAAATATATACATCATAAGGAACAATTCCCTCTAGATAGCTGGGAAACTTTCTCTAAATAACTTATCATTTGGAGAAAGTTTCCCAGCTATCTACTGGGAACTAAAGGCTATGAGGCACTAATATATAATCAGTGCCTCATAGCCTTTAGTTTGTTATTAAAAACGAGAAAACTTGTTCGAAATGATAAACAATTTCGAACAAGTTTTCTCGTTTTAAGGAGGGAATTGTTCCTTATGATGCATACATTATAAATATATACATCATAAGGAACAATTCCCTCTAGATAGCTGGGAAACTTTCTCTAAATAACTTATCATTTGGAGAAAGTTTCCCAGCTATCTACTGGGAACTAAAGGCTATGAGGCACTAATATATAATCAGTGCCTCATAGCCTTTAGTTTGTTATTAAAAACGAGAAAACTTGTTCGAAATGATAAACAATTTCGAACAAGTTTTCTCGTTTTAAGGAGGGAATTGTTCCTTATGATGCATACATTATAAATATATACATCATAAGGAACAATTCCCTCTAGATAGCTGGGAAACTTTCTCTAAATAACTTATCATTTGGAGAAAGTTTCCCAGCTATCTACTGGGAACTAAAGGCTATGAGGCACTAATATATAATCAGTGCCTCATAGCCTTTAGTTTGTTATTAAAAACGAGAAAACTTGTTCGAAATGATAAACAATTTCGAACAAGTTTTCTCGTTTTAAGGAGGGAATTGTTCCTTATGATGCATACATTATAAATATATACATCATAAGGAACAATTCCCTCTAGATAGCTAGGAAACCCTAAATTAACTATTAATCTTTGAGATATTTTTTTATTGAGATTAATACGTTTTTCTAAATAATTAAAATGTAAAATTTTGATTGTGAACTCATCTCTAATATTTTGGCTCCTTAATATATTTGAATCATGATCTTTGAGAAGAGTTCTCAAAAGTATTCACAAAAGCTATTTTTCCTTGAAATTTAAAAATCCTGTTTATCATATATTACCGAATTCAATTCCCTACATATTTCAAAATATTCTATGAACATTTCAATTTTTGAAAAAAACATATTTTTTCCAAATATATTTATTATCATATTTCTAATAATATTTCCTAAAGCGTCACTTTTTACTTCCTCGACGATTATTTCCCTCTCAAAAATTCAATAGCTTACATTTTGACAGAACTTAATATGTAACACGCCCTCTAGCCCATATAGAAAAGAATTTATTTAGATTAAAATTAGAATTTTTATTCTGAAATGTTTGCTTTAATGTTTTTTACGGATGGAAATGAACTGGATATCGTCTGAGTCTTCGCTTGTTTCCTCCTCCTCTTCTTCTTCTTCGTCCGAATTGTCTTCATCTTCACAATAACCAGATAAGAAGATGGTTATTTTGGTTTGTTCTGGTTTTTTGAGAAGCATTTTGGCTGTGCCAGTAAAAACGAACTCAAGATTTTGATAGAATTGTCTGCTTGAGTGAGTGAATTTGCATACTGTAAGTGGCATTGCAACTCGGTTTGCTTGAACAGATATTATTGAAACATCTTCTCCATCTGGTATCCGTTCAGGAATATCTAAAGCGGCTGTTGTTATAATATGCATATTGTTTTCGTAATGCAATTTTGGATATATTTCGAATGGATGTGCAGCTACACCAGCTGGAGCAACAATGGAAAGATTCCAGGAGAAAGAACCGCGTTTGTTTTCATCTTCTTTCCAATTGTAAGTTAAAGGATAAGGACGAAAGTCGTTGAGTGTTTCATATAGCTGTTCTCTTAAGTTTGGTTCACAGCAAATAATGAACTCGTCAATTGCTTGAAGAGATACCATAGTTGAAACATAAGGCAAATTCGACAAGAAAAAGTCAACCATTACTGTCGGGTTTTGAACTTTGTTTTCTAATGTTTCGACTGGTTTTATTATACTTTTGAAATATCTATCATAGTCATTGTTGTCTGTTAAGGACAAATTGTTTGGATAAGCTGCAATGAGTCTTCTATATCTTGCTTCTGTTGTTGAGAATGAGAAGACACCTTCTGGTTCTGTAGGAGTGTAAGTTTTTAGTTGAACTTTGCGTATGTTTGGTGTCTGATTTGAGTCTGATTGGACTGAAACAACTTGAGCTTCTGTAGTTTGTTGTGTTATTGTTTGTTCTGAAGGTTGCTCTGATGTTTGTTCGACTTCTGCAGTTTCTTTTGGTTGAATTTGAGCTTCAATTTGTGTCTGATTGGAGTCTGATTGGACTGAAACCTGTGTAACCTCTTTGGACATACTAGTAAAGTATGAGGATATAAGTGTTTGACCTTTAAAGAGCTTTTGTAAAGAATTGTCAGTCATGCTACTACTGTGGTCTTGCATTAGACAAAAATGAACTGACCAGAAGTTTGTGGAAAATGAATATTGAATAAAAACCGTTTTTGTCAACGGTAACCCCCTCTATTTTTTATTTTATTTAATAGTTACCGTTGGAAAAACGTTTATCTCAAATATTGAATGAACTATAAACGTTTTTTGTTTTCTATATATACTTTTTTGTCCAACGGTAAAACTTTTTACACAACGGTTTTTGAGAGTCGTCGCCGTTGACTTTTTTGTAGAGCACTCAAAATAGTATAACTTTGTCCGGACAAGTAAGGGTCTATCGTCGCTACAGGAAAAGTTACAGGCGTTCCAAGGAAGTATACTTTGAGAAGCCTTTTTCCCCTTATAGAATGAGATAGGACGGTTATTTTACAAAACTGACAACACTTTGACCGAGTAGTTTTTTGTGCTGAACAAAAGTGTCATATAAACATCTGTCAAAAACCGCTTTTTAACTTCACTTAAAATGCCACGTAAGCTACGTAAGAATATACGTAAGAGGAAGGGAGCATTGAAACATCCAATAGTAAAACTGACACCACAACAACAGTTGCAACAACAAATGATGAATGACCCCACTATGTTGCAACAAATGTCAAGCAACCCTATGCTTTTAAACCGAGTTATTGGTGCACAGAGTGGAGGTTTAAGAGCGGCACTTTTAGCGAAAATGGCAGGCTATGGTGGAGCTGCAGACGGAACAGCTTATAACCCTCAAAGTCAAATGAATTTGAGTTCACTCAAAAATCAAATAACAGATGTCAAAAAGTCAAACATAGACATAGTTAGTATCCCTATCTTGGTTATGGTGGCACTGCGTTCCACCTTACCCAAGATAACGGTTTGACACTTTACAAAACCACTAACGTATATTTTACAACACAAACGACAACACTAATTTAACATTAAATATTTACAAAGCCGCCAACCTCTTCACCTCACTAATGTAAAAAATAAACGTTCTCACTAACGTTCCCATTAATGTTCTCACTTACAAAAGTATTGCAACTCCTCCCATTGCTGTGCTTCACATAACAGCTCATAATCTTCTGACTCACTTTCTTCTTCATATAGGTCAAAGTCACTGTCATAATTAATGTTTATAAGTTTTGACAAAGCTAATGAAACACGCTTACCGTTTGTATCTATTGCTTGTATATATCTTCCATAATGCTCTTTGTCATAAACGCTCAAACTAACTTTACCCTTTCTCCCTCGTATCTGATAGAATGTATTTTCACGAGGAACGAAGAACAAATTCTTGAACTCATGACCGTTGTAGTTTGTTATCTCAATAGTTTTCGTCATTTACATAAAAATAAAATAAAAATAATTTATATAAAAATAAAATAAAAAATAAACGATATCACTACCTTCACGCGTATGAAAACATAGCACAAAATAAATTAAGGTGAAGTGGTGAAATCTCACCTCTTTTTTCACCCACTTGAATTCATTGCTTTATAACTCTCTTCCTTGATTTCTTTTTAGTTGCTTTCTTTACATCCGTCTCCAACTTGACTGTCTTTCTTCTTCGTCCATAATGATACCAATTACTTCCACCAGTCAATGGGTCAAATGGTCTTTCGTAAGGGCTTCCATACATTCCATAGGGACCATACGGAAGAACTGCTGATGGAGAAGAAACATTTTCTTTAGTTCCATCGACTCTATTTAAATGTATTGTTTCACCTTTCATCTGGTCATTAAAGTCTTTTGCTTGTTTTGCAAACTCATCGTCCTTTCCTAAAGCATTTTCTGACTCAGTCGCAACCAAATTGGATGCTTTATTTATGAGCCCTATTTTATTTAATCTTAACTTCTTTGCAACCCAGACTCCAATCTTTCCTTTATTTGCGTCTAATGTCTTTGAAACTCTTCCTCCACTCATTTTATTTACTGCGTCATAAGCCCCAAGTGCTTTTGCTCCAAATGCTAATGCTTTTGTTCCCATTGCGCCTAAAGCTGCCCAAGCTACCATTTACACCATATTAAAATCATCTCTCTTCAATATTATCTCATAAAAGTTCTCGTTACTGGAGAAAGTCAATGAAACATAAACATTCTCACGGGCTTCGCCCTCACCGCTTTGCGGTCTATCTAACTTCTTTCTTATCTCATCTATTCGCTTCAAAATGTCTGAACAATTGCTAATCATCTTCTACACAGTTATTTCATCATGAATGACTTTCAAGAACAAGCTCATTTAATATGCAATTAAAATCATCTCAATAATGAGTCCATCCTTTCCATCTTTAGGTAGCACAACATCTTTCATTGAAGAAGGTTCGACATGTCTTATGTTAAACTTACTGACAAAGTTGGTTATACTATAATGCTTCGGTGGCGAATACATGTAGTTTGAAAGACATAATATAGATTCTTCAGCAAATTCACTTATACTGGATTTATAACAATGTTCTCACGAGACCAAACACCACCAATTGACAATCCTTGTAAGCAATCCTGCTGAACCTTCAACTGTAAACGTCGATGGTAACATTCCACGAAGGTCATCTATTGACATCTTTGAGTCACTGAATTTAAATATTTTCTTAAAGCAATCGTCATTATCTAACCATGGCAATAGCTTTGAAGTTTTCATTCGAATATAACATCTGCTTCATTAAATGTAAAACCTGACTTCTTTGCAGAGACGATTTTTAAAAATCTATTGCATTGTTTCAAAATTATATGCTATGGTAACTTCTGAAGTAATGGGTTGTCCTTCTGCTATAAGTTGTTCTTTCAATACCGTTTGAAGCTTTGTGTTAAAAACTTTCATGTCATCTCCTGTATCTAAGTTCACATACACAGCAACAGGG
The DNA here is from genome assembly GCF_026262505.1 of Trichomonas vaginalis G3. Lineage (NCBI taxonomy): Eukaryota > Parabasalia > Trichomonadida > Trichomonadidae > Trichomonas > Trichomonas vaginalis. The sequence goes on from NC_067205.1 coordinate 12,987,769, forward strand.
AAACTATCTTGCTTCTTTGTTTCATCATTATATCTCAAAACATTAAAGTTCTTCAATAATATTGTTCTTCCTGCTGGAATACTTCTAACTTGTCTTATTTCAATAGCTTTCTCACCTCCTACATACTCTACCCAGTGTCTTGGATATTCATAAGTATACTGACTTTCTTGAATTTTGGTTGGTTTCATCATAACGTGTTCATAGTATATCTTTATACTCTTGTCAGTTAGACTCGGTGCTATGTTCTGAATATTTCTGACTTGCATTTTTAATGGAGATAAAATGAAGCATTTAATACATGATGTAGATGAAGACATGAATGAAACTACAGACAAACTTAACTCTTCTCTTATTCTTCCTTTCAGCAAAGATTATGAATTCTGTTCAAATGGTGTGTATTTCTATTGTGGAAAGATGGTTCAGGAAAGACATTTAACCTCATTCGTCATATACTCATAACAGAGCGTTTAGGAAACGACTCTTACTATGACCAAATCATTATATCAGCAACTTCAGACTCTATGGATTCAACAGCGAAAACATTCATGAGTAAAGTTCAAGCATCTGTCGTTAAAGTTCCAGATAGCGAACTCATTGAATTTCTTCAACGTTACATTCGACGTAAGAGAAAATATTATGCTATTGTAGAGTTCATACAGTCAGGAATGCAAAAGACTTCAGAAGAGATGGAAAGAATTATTGACAAACACCACTTACGTCAGTACTCAGGAGTTTACGATATGAAACGACTGACAAACTACATTCTATCAAAACTTTCAAAATACCCCTTCAAAAAGTATCCTTCAAATACTCTGCTCGTTTGTGACGACTTCGCCGGAAAAGGTTTAGTGTCAAAACCAGACTCACCATTAGCTAACATCATTACTAAAGTCAGACATTACCATTTAACTGTAGCAATACTTATGCAAACATGGCGTTTCCTTGCTTTAAACATAAAACGTCTCATAACTGACTTCGTTATCTTTCAAGGTTTCTCACGTTATGACATTGAACTCATTTGGAAACAGTCAGGTATAACATTACCTTTTGAAGAAATTTGGGAAGCATATAAGTCTCTCTCTCTCCTCGTTCATACCTTGAGATTCATATCATGACTAATACCATTAAAGTCAAAAATATTCCATGGGAACGACCAACATTGTTTTAAAGTTTAACCTTCAATTGACTGATGGTAAACAAATTCCATGCATCTCTGTCGCCATTTCTGTTAATATTTTTGCTGTCATTCATATCATCCACTTCCCCATCCGTTAGCTTTTGAGGATATGCGTTAGAATAGCTGTTCTTAAATGAAGGCTTTTCACCTTTGAGAGCATAAACTCTATAACTTTCTGCATACTTTATGTTTGAACCTCCTGAACCATCATTGACATAAATTTTTATAGGTTTCCACCCTTTGTTCATATTCCTGCTTCTTCCCTTTGCTCTTTTGTTCAGTAGTTCTACATCTTTATACACAGCACCTGTCTCAGTGAATTCAACAATATTTTCATTCGTTAGCTTTACATTCAAACCCTTGTCGAGTATATTGTTCATTTCATACATATAAAAGGTTTTTATTCTATATGAAATGAGAAGCAAATCCATCTTAGCTAGTGCCGTTAATGTTCCAATTGAACCAACATCAAATGTTGACTCACGAACGACAAACAATATTGTCATAAAGAACTATAGTTCGGAGTGTTTGAAAGAAAAAGAACCAGATCTTAAGTCGGGAGGGCTCAAAGAGCCCATCATGGCGCATGGCGCCGTGAATTTAAACACAGCTTCAAACGCTAACGCTACATCAGATGTTAAGTTAGAGTATCCACCACTGGACCAAGTTCTTTCAAGAGAAGCCAACGACAACCCTTACACAAATGTTCAAACAAATCCTTCAGATAACGTAGACCATTACCTTCTTCAGTTATACCAAACAATTTTACTCAAAGACGATAAGAAGCTTTTGACAAATCTTATAAGTAAGAACCAAATAATTCTAACAAAGGAGGACCTTGAAAATATTATATCACGAATAACAGGAAAGCAATGTGTCATTGACTATCTCGACCCTGAAATCGAATGCTGTGGTCAAACTCCAATATTCATGAAAATAGGTAACATCCGCATCATTGAAACACCAGGTACTCCAGGAGTTGAGTTTAAGTATAAATATTCGAACGAGTATACAAAACTATCTACTTACTATAAGCTTTGTTTGAAATATGTTTTAGTAAATTAAAGCAATTTGTAATATCTGTCCAAAACATCTTCAACACTATTGAACTCATCTTCATAATGCAAACCTAATCTTATTGACTTGGTGCAATTTTCACTAACACAATATAGCGCTTTGCGCTCGGCGCCTTTGACGCCTTTTTCTGTTCTCTTGACAGACATAACTAACTCATTTGTTTCATCAAACAGCAACAACTAAAGTTCATGACCTAATACATAACATTCATACTTTATATTTTTAGCTCTGAGTTCTCTTGTAAGCCGTTGCATTTAATATTTTCTAAAAAGTCAACTTCAACAGTCATTCGCACTGGTGCCTTCAGTTCTACAGGCTCTCCTTGAAAGTCAACTAGTCTGAATTGCATGTCTTTCAAATTATGAGGACTAATGCGAACCCATTTACCTAAATGAGTTACTATGACAGGAACGTTTGGAATGAACATTGAATTTACTTCATAACAGAAAGATTTATATTCTACTGAACCTTTACTATTAACTCCTGAAATACCTGTGACATTAGCTATTTTAGACTCAATGTACAAACAATTGCCTAACATACGTATGGAACGGATTTCATCTCAATCGTTTTGTCAACACTTTTCAAAGGAAATGTCATATGGTATGCTCCCAGAAGCAATTGAACTCTATGACTCATTCGTGTTATCTTAAACTCCTTCGCATAACTGAACTTCAAAACTCCTACAATAAGTTTAACATTCATTAAGTTTTCTTCGTTATCCTTGTTTATTGTAGTATTTATGAGAGCATTTAACACTCCAGCTAATGTTTCCATCTTATATTCTACATTATTGTGAAATCTTATTTCATGCTTCTTTCCATCTATTTCAAGCTCCATGAAATCTGTTTCGTCAGTTATAACGAATGAAGCAATAGTATTAAAGTCAACAACTCTGAAAGCAAGCGCTTCATTCTGAAGACCTAAGTTTGTTTGTAGCTTTACTGTCCCGTATTCGTTTGGGTCTGTACTTTGCAAATAGAACAACATTTTATTCTCATTAAAATATGACTATTGCTGCATATGCGTATGAAACAAATGAAGCAAGAAGAGCACATGAACTAGTAAACGAAAACTCAACTTTAACCATTGAAGGCAATGATTTAGTCATTGACGATGGAAAAACTAAAAAGTCATTGATTTCGATACTTTTAACACTTATGACCCATTCATTACAACAAGCAAAGTTCCCATAAATGATGGAACGGTGCAATATATAAATTCAACAGTAGATGCCTCATTAGTGAAGTACTGAATGTTCTCATTGAATTGTTAAAGAGCTTTCGATTTGACGACAACATTAAATGCCTAAAGAATTTAGTCATGAATGAGAAACAAATTCTCGGCGTTGCTGGTAGCAGTAATGATGTACACCTTATGACATTAGAATATTATAACGAACATAAAGATGAACTGAAAGGAGAGAAGGGTGACACCGGACTCAAGACCACAAGGAATACAAGGAATACAAGGACCTCAAGGCGAAAACGGTTTGGATGGAAAGGATGGAAAGGATGGAAAAACTGCTAAATCATGGATATGGAACCTTATAAATACTGGTTTAACAGCTGCTTCATATGGAGTTCTTCAATACCAAATCGGAAAGATATGGGCAGTACTTGGTGAAGAAGTTTTAGATGACGTTAAAAATGCTTTGAACTTCATTTCAAATGGTTCGGATACTATTAAAACTTTATCTGGTTGGATGCAAGAAACAAGGAGTCAAATAGATACTGTAAGACGTATAGCAAACAATGCACGTACGGGATTGGATACTTTACGAGAAGCACAAAATACACTAAAGGAAGCAAATGATATTCTTGGCTCAGTATCAGACATGCATGAAGATTGGCTTAAAGGTATTGACAAATCTTTAAAAATCACAGTCAGTCTATTGCTGACTACAAGAAAAGTATAGATTTTTTTACATAGTGCTATGGACGTACATGATGGAAGCATAAGAACTTACTTAATGCTAACAATAACTTACCAGGAACTATTAAAGCATTTATAAAGTCCTTTGTAAAACCCGGTGCTCTAACATTTAGGTCTTTGAGAGCAAGAGCATTGAAGTCAAGAGATGCAGGAAACTCCAACAGAACCTACAGAAGGAACTGAAACAACAGAAACTCCAGAAGAACCACCAAAAACAGCTAATGAAATATTGTTCGAATATTTTCCAAGGTACTCTGTTCTCATTGCATACATTCAAGAAATACTTAAGAAAGCAGACTTGACTTTAGGAGATGAATGAAAGTTCTGTATTCTTTCGTTCCAGTTTCAAATAGCAGAACTTTTGAGACAGATATGCTTAATGTATGACAACATCTCTGATTTCAAAAGATATGATGACGACCATGACCCCGAACACGGTGAAGAAGAAGTTTTTACAAACATCCATTAAGACAGGAAAGGTTTTAACTCAAAGTCTCATTATTGACACCAAAGATGGCGAAGTGGACGTTCTTCAAGAGCTGAAGAAAAATACTTCTTCGGGAGGTGGTGGTAGGCATGAACTTGAAATAAATGAGATAGAAGAGAAATTAGCCGAAAAAGCAGATAAAGAACATAAACACAATATCTCCGATATAAATGAACTTCAAGCTACATTAAATAGTAAAGCGGACAAAAATGAACTTGACGCAATGAACAAAGTTTTGAAATCTCATAAACACAATATCTCCGATATAAATGAACTTCAAGCTACATTAAATAGTAAAGCGGACAAGAACCATGTTCATTATATAAGTTCAGACGAACAGATTATAACGGACTATCATGGATATTTAACACAGGATGAAGAAGTGAAGACGAAAAATGTTAATGAAAGAAGATATAAATTCATTCGTGCTAAAGGTTATGACATACACTGTACTGTACAGTATGACACAGGTATAGCACCACAAACATTTGGTTATAACGCTGAAATTTATGCTTCATACTTCTTTGTTAACGGTGTATTAGTTGAACCAAGATTTATGTTAAGAGTTAAGGCAAAAATAACTTTTGAAGATGCTATTAAAAGTAAAGCTGACAAAAATGAACTTGACGCAACGAACAAAGTTTTGAAATCTCATAAACACAACATCTCCGATATAAATGAACTTCAAACTTCTTTAGACAGTAAAGCAGACAAAAACCATACACATGAATCCTTCACTACTGTTAGAGCTGATGACATAATACTGAACTTTGACCTTGGTTCAAGTGCACCTTTAGAGAATCCAAGTACAAGCGTAAAAGATACACTTAATAGTTTAGATAGTAAATGCACTAATATTGAAGGACATGCCAGAAACTTTGAAGCACATGAACTACCAGCAATGTTAGATAAGAAAGCTGACAAAAACCATACACACGAATTCTTCACAACTATTAGAGCTGATGAGATAATATTGAATTGGGCTATTGCTTCATCAAGCATGCGTGCTGAAGATATGCACACTAACCTAAGAGATATGGTTGTTGATTTAGCCAATAAAACCGACAAAATATATGTAGATGAAAAATTAAATTGGTATGATACAAAAGCAATGAATTATACAGAAGAAGCAAAGGAATGGGTAGATGAAAATTATGCAAAGAAGTCGGAAGTAAATGCTGCGCTTAATGGAAAAGCCGATAAAGAGCACGTGCATGAAGAATTTCAAACAATCAAGATTAAAGAAATTAAGGCATGCATCGAAATAGTAACAAAAACAGGAAGAAACGGTGCAACTGTACAAGAACAAAGAATTTATCCTCCTACTTTTCCTAATGGTTTAATAACAAACAATATAAATATTGTAGACGGCGATGGATTTATAAACGTTAAACATGAACTTCTAACAATGAAGACTCAGATTCTTGAAACCATATATCCTATAGGCTCTATTTATACGTCAATGAACTCAACAAATCCGGCAAGTGTTTTAGGTTTTGGTACGTGGAAGCAGATTGTAGATAAATTCTTATACTGTGCTAACTCTTCAAAGCAAACAGGAGGTTCAAAGAAAATAGGTATTGAAAACCTTCCTTCACATATGCATAAGTTCAGTGGAACAACATCTGTAGAAGGAAATCATTCACATTCAATAACAAAAAGAGGTTATACAAATCTTGCAGCAGGTTCGGATAGACAGGGAATGCATAGATATGATATTTCAAGTGACCCAGTAGATTCAAGCACAGGTATTTTCTGTGGAACTGCAGGAAATCATACACATGTTGTAGCTGGTATTACAGACCCAGCAGGTTCGGGTGCAGATTATATGCCTCCATTTATGACTGTATTCGCATGGTACCGAGTTCAATGAAATCTTTAACTTTACATAAATGAGCTTGAAAGAAGTATTCGAACAACATCCATGGAGGTCTTTTAAGAAATTCAATGAAGCTGCAAAGAGTTCGGGATTTACTAACAGAGCTGAAGTGAAAAGGTTCTTTAACAAAAATGTTGTACATCAAACAAAAATAAATCCTTACGACTACTTTTTACCAATTTACTCCAACACTCCTGACGCATACCAATTTGACACTCTCATTCAAAGCAGAAAAGGAGGACATAAACCATTCCTCATCTTCATAAATGTTAACACTCGTAAAGCATATGCATATCCAATGAGGAACAAAGGAACTCGTGAAGTGTTAAGAGTTTTACAAAAGTTTGTAGCAGAACATAACCCAAGTACTTTAACATCAGACCAGGATTCAGCATACCTCAGCAACGAAATCACAGAATTTCTCATTAAGCATAACATAACTCACTACACTACTGAAGACCATAACCATAACATACTCGGTATCATTAACCGCTTCATAAGAACGCTCAGAGATTTAAACCAAGAGCGAGATTTTAACGAAGAAACAATGAAACACTTTCTCGAAGTATATAATTCCTCAACACATTCTACAACAGGACATACACCAAATTCAATGACACAACAACAAGAAGAAAAGTATATACAAAAGAAACGAAGCCAAACACAAAATATCAGAAATTCAACACAATTTACCCTCATTCCTGGTACAAAAGTTCGTGTAGTTCTTGACGACAAACCATTGACAAAGAAACGTTTAAGGTTAAGTCGAAATTATTATATCGTAGACTCTACACAAGGTAATGGATATCTTATAAAAGCTGCCGACGACTCCATAGCATTTTACCCTCGTCATAAATTAGTCGAAAGTAGTAATGGCAAACTTGCTGAAACCATTGACGAAGCAAAGCGAGGAGTGGTTATTGAAATACTTGACTATAACATAAACGATGACACTTATAAAGTAAGATATGAAGGAGGCGTTGAAGATGTTATACCATCTAAGAACTTGAGAGAGTCAAAGCCAACACATCTGGGTCCATTAGAGCGGGAGTACTGGAAAGACAAAAATATGCCAGAAAGAATAAGAAAATTATTCTAAACTTTTTCGTTGGATGTAAATCAGACATGAATGAGAACAGTCATGAAATTATTAATGGTACCATTTATTTTAACATAAAGACGCAAAGCGGCGGGGCATAGCCCATGAACAAAAATAATTTTTAGGGTAGATGGGTATATCTAACCTCATTTCTACCCTCATTTCTACCCTCATGAATTTTCATGAATTTCCTTAAGATAGAAAAAATAAAGTTAGTTTTATTTTTATTTATTTTTTTATTTTGTATGTAAGAACAGAAATGTCAGTCGAAGCAAAAACATTCACTAACAAATTATATGAAAAAAATAATAATGATTACCCCTCATTAACCAGGGAAATGACGGATTCTATAGTTCGTAAATTCGATGAAATACAGGATATGTGGTTCGACAGATTCGACATGAACGATAAGGAAAAGAGAAAGAACGATAACAATTTACTTACTAAAAGAATCCTAAAATCTAAAATAGGTGAGGCTTCAACATTTAACACAGTACATAACTTTTACACCGCTGTTTATATTTTCAATAATTTATTTAACGATGAACGAGAAAGAAAAAGTATGTTTAACGGAAGAAATGAATATGATTTTATCCTTTGTGCTGTTCGGGATGTGGACATGAAACTAAAGAAAATATTCTTATTACAAGATGACACGGTTGAAGATGAAATCAATGAGTTTTTAAATCGTGATTTAAATGAAATTGATGAAGTTATGACCGAATGTTATAAAAAGTTCAAGAGGTGAAAAATTAGGTGAAAAAAGAGGTGAAATTTCACCACTTCACATAAATTATATTTTTACTGAAAAATGACCAAATTTCATGAATTTTCATAAAAGAGAAAAATAACGTTAATTTTATTTTTATTTATTTTTTTATCTTGTATGTAAAGACAGTAATGACAACATTAGAGAACACAACAACTGCTATCGTTCATGAAGCCATAAATGAAGAATACGAATACATACAATATAACAAACAATTGAGACTCATTCGTTCTGTCAAAGATGATATGTATCAAATGCAAAGTATAATGAACGCTCTTCGTTCTACAAAGCAAGCATATCATTGGTTTGAAAACCAACAGACAAAAGAACTTTTAGAAGAATTTCCTCATATGATTGCTTCCCTCGGAAAACCGAGAGAAGAGATTCCATTCGAAAATCGCAAGAATTTGGCACCTGGTTTGAAAGGTTATTATGTTCATAGACTTTTAGTAAATGCTGTAGCAATGTGGGCTTCACCTCGTTATGCTTGTTATATTTTCATGATGTTAGATGAACTATATAAAGCAGAACGTGGAGAGATGGAAAAGAAACTTCAAGCAAAAGATGAAGTCATTGAATCCAAAGACAAAAGCATACAGAAAAGAATACCACGTTCAGTACCAAAAGGAAAGGAAAAAAGCTATAAGTATATGATTTACGCTGAAGAGATGGAGAAAGAAGAAGATAGAGATATGGTTATGTTACATTTAGTGAGAAGAAACAACAAGAGCTTTTATGACCTCGCTAAAATATATAAATCTGACAGAAACCGGTTCTATCGTGAAAACTTACCGATTTCAATGACACCGAATGAAGATGTTAAACAGATAGTTCAAGACACACTTCCTCAAACACACTATGATATTAGAGGTTGCACAATACTTACATTCAAAGAAGACTTAACATTACTGAAGGAAAAAATAACAGAATATTTCGACAACTTCAAAGAGGAAGAATGAAAAAAATCTACGCTATATTTATTTTTTTATAAAATTTATCTCATATGAAAGAACATGAATTTAGAATATTCAGAACTCTTAACAGAAGAAGAGAACGAACAACATGTAAAAGATTATGCAAAATTTTTGAAGACATACAAAGCATTTAAACAATATCTAAATGCTTCTAAAGATTATGCAAAATTTCTGAAGGTATATAAGCTTATGAAAAAGCGTATGAAAGTTTATACATGGGGAATTGTTGTAAAATATCGATATGAAGACTAACCAAAAATATATTTTTGTTCAAATAACGTCAGGGTCAATTTCTTCAACCATTTCACTTCCTTCGTCAATGTCAATTGAAGCTTCTTCAACTTTTGGTAAGAACTTTTTGTATGATCTTGTTCGTTATTGTCTTCAGAGATGAAGGATAATATTTCACAGATGTTTCACACTCTTATATTCTTTCTGTTCGGAAAGATTTAAAGCAATACTGAAGAAGTCAACGTGGAGTCTTTATAAACAGTATAATGAGTATCTTTTACATTCACAAAGAAACCCTTTTGTTTCAACACAACTGCTAACTCTTGTGAGTATAACGTTTGCGGTCAATAACAATAGCTAATGGTCTGACATACTGACCAAACTTAGATTCTTTCACAAACTTCTTGTTAAAGATAACATTAACGTTTGAAGCACCATTGGAACTCATTCTTGATGGCAGTAGCGAGAGCATTGTATGAAAAGAACTTGCAATTTGCATGTGTTTTCATTAAAATAAAAATATTAAATTATTTTGAAAAATAACTTAAAAAATGTAATCTAATTTTTTAAAAAATATTTTTTATTTCCTACTAAAGATGTATCGGAAGTTGTCTAAGTTAGAACACTCGGAAATAAAACAACTTCTTACAGAAGCTAACATAGATGTTGCAAACCATTACGCGACAAACAAAAAATCACTCCTGACTTCATTAAAGACTACAATGGTGAAATAACTTATGATAGAATTCATGAGTTCATAAAGCCGCAACGCGGCGAGGACGAAGTCCATGCAAGAACATTTCCTTTAAATGACGTTGCTATTGACTTATATCATAGACGTTCAGTACCACATGAAGTAAGGCGTGAAATGTATGACATAACAAATGCAAACGTTGGTCATACTCGTAAAGCTCTTTCTCATGACGTTCGTCAAGAGATGTTTGAACTTACGAACTCAAACGTTGGTGAAACAAGAAGAGCTGTACCACATGAAGTAAGAAGAGAAATGTTTGACATAACAAATGCAAACGTTGGTGAAACAAGAAGAAGAGACGACACACTGAAACAACAGAGAAGAGAGATGTTTAAAAGTGCTATAGAACAAGTTCGCAAAGCTAACGATGTCATTCGTTCCATTGACGACAAACCAAAAGAAGGTGAGAGATGGTTAAAGAAAGATGAAGAGAATAGGAAGAGAAATGTGAAGTCAGGCAATAGACTCATTGACTTTAACATCGAAGCTTTAGATGAACCAAACAGAGAATATTTACACAAACATTTCGGTAAGGTTTTCATGAGACTCTTAGAGAAAATTAAAATAAACTCACAACAGAGATGGATGGTATGTTATAAACTTGGTGGAAAGTATGAATGTTCTACGTTAAACCTCAATAATATTGGAACATTACTACATCAGCTCTTGAAGGAGAACTTTATATCAGAGATAGAAGCAAATGCCGCAGGTATTGTTGAAATGCACTATGACTTCTTCTTGACAAACATAAAGAATCTTACTGAAATAAAGATGTATGATTTAACAGAATATGAAGGCTTAACGATGTCAGATGTAAAGAAAGGCAAACCAAAAAAGAGACCATATAGAGATGAAAGCACACTGACAAATGACCAGAAAGCCATTTTGGAAGCTCTTAAGCAAACAGGAAACCCAGCACTTATAGAAAGCTTTTGGAAAGATAATGGTGAAAAGAAGTTTTATAAGAAGAGAAGCGGTCAGTTCTGGAAGTATCTTTGCACATTACCTATAAATCTTGAACGCTACCAAATCTTCAATGAACTGAACAAAAGAACTGCAGCACTTATGACAGAAGACAATTGTTTCGTTTATGCTTGCATTCAGGCTGGAGTAGATGAAGAAACTATTGACCACATGAGAGAAGTCATTCGTGTTAAGACTTTCCCAAAGTAAAGTACAAGAAATTTCCGATTCAACAGGTATAGCATTTAATGTTACCATTGGTTATTTCAATGACTCAAGACATAATGAAATAAAGAGATATATACCAAAAGAATGTGAAACTGTTCGAACTATTGACTTACTTCTTGTTGAAGACCACTACATGCTAAATGAAAGACTTCCAATGACAACATACTTCATTCGCAACTAAAGAAATTCTCAAAGCTTGTGGTGGAATGAACATTGAGAAACAGATGAAGATTATATACAAAGAGAGAAGATAAATATGTAGTTCGTTATGATAGAACAACACCGTTATGGGATGTTATGAAAACATTGTGGGAGTGCAAATATTTCGAACCTATTTCTTATGGAGAACTTTTCACATATACGACTGACTTATATAAACAGAACCTTGCACCATTTAAAGATTTGACATATGCTCCAAAGTATTGTGTACAACTGAAGAAGAAAGCAGAGTCAAAAGAAGTAAATAAAGCTAAATGTAAGTTCATTCCTGAGCACGTTTTCTTTGCTGACTTTGAGTGTAGCACAGACGGCTTTCATAAAGCGTTTAACATATGTTATGACAGTGAAGATGGTTCAGTTAGTGAAAGCATTTGGGGTCAGAACTGTGCAACAGAATTTTTGGAACGACTTCCTGACAAGAGTTTAATATATTTCCATAACCTCAGCTATGACATAAACTTTATCTTAAGACACATGACAGAAGTGAAAGGAACTCCCATCATTAAAGGTTCACGAACAATGCAAATAACTGGTTTATATAAAGGACGGGCAATTATTATAAAAGACTCTTACAGTGTTATAAATAAGAAACTTAAACTATTTCCTGCTATGTTTAACTTACAAACAGGACCGAAAGAAGTATTTCCATACAACTACTACAGCAGTACTTTGTTAGCAAATGACAACAGAACTGGTGTCATTTCTGAAGCATGTAAGTTTGTCAAGGATGCAGATACATTCATGAAGAACATAGATTCCATCAAAGGTTGCAGAATAGATGAGAACCACTTCGACTTAGAAAAATATAGCACGTTTTACTGCAAACAAGATGTAAGAATTTTAAGAGAAGGTTTTGTAAAGTTCCGCAATGACTTATTGAAAGAGTTTGATTTAAACGTTTATGACTACGTTAGTATTTGTTCTATTGCTAACAAATTGTTTGAGAACAGAGTATACTTCCCGAATGGAAATCTTTATGACCTCTCAAATAAACCAAGAGAATTTATTTCGAGATGCATTCAACGTGGAAGATGTATGTTGTCAGATAACATGAAACAAAAGAGCGAAAAGAAACTCATTGCTGACTTCGACGCTGTTTCATTATATCCATCCGCTATAGCAAGACTTTATACTTTAGAAGGAATTCCAAAAGTATTGAAGGATGAGATGTTAAGCACAGAGTATCTCATGAGACATTTATTCGATGACGACCAAAAGGAACCCATTGGTGAAAAGTTTATGTCAGGCTTCTTTGTTCTCATTAAGATAACAGAGATTGGAATACATAGACACTTTCCTTTAATAGTTTGTGACCCTGAACTAAATCCAGAACTTAACGTTCCCAGAAGTTCAAACACTTGCTGTTAATGTATGTTGACCATATAACATTACAAGACCTCATAAAATATCAAGGTGTCAAATGTGAAGTGTTGCAAGGATACTATTACGATGGAAACAGAGATTGAGAATAAGAGATGAAGTAAAGAAGTTGTTTGAGTTAAGGTTAAAGTATAAGAAAGAAGAAAACCCATTACAAGAAATTATAAAACTCATTCTGAACAGCATTTATGGCAAAACTATTTTATCTCCTATTGAGTCAAAAATAACCATAGTAGATGACAAAGATGCTATAAGATATGCTATAAGAAATTACAACCATATAGTGAAGTTCGAAGGTTTGGATGGTTCCGATAAAACTATTTTCAAACTAACGAAAAGCATTTGCAGACACTTTAACTTCTGTCCACTTGGTGTAAATATTCTATCAATGTCGAAGAGAATAATGAATGAAGTATTCTGTACTGCTGAGGACATGGGCTTGCATATAGCCTATCAGGATACGGACAGTATGCATATTTTCAATGAAGACATCCCGCGTTTAGCTCAGGAATTTCAGAAGAGATATGGTAGAGAACTTATTGGTAAAACATTAGGTCAATTTCATAGCGACTTCGCAGAAATAACACCTGAAAAACAAAGTTTAGCATACAAGTCAATATTTTGTGGAAAGAAGACCTACATAGACTTACTCACTAACGATTTAAATGAAGTTGCATTCCACTGCAGAATGAAAGGCGTGAAGCAAGATGTTATTGCTTTAACCGCTAATGAAATGTTTCCTGAAGCTATACAATGCTATTACAATGAAGATAAAGGTTTAATGGTTCCGCAAGGAAAATTTGACAAAGACTCTGAGTTCAGTGTTATGAAGTTATATAAAGCACTTCATGATGGTCAAGAGATTGTATTTGACTTATGTAAGTCATGTCAACCTTGCTTTGAAGAGAAGTTTAACTTCTCAATAACGACTAAAACAAGTTTCATACGTAAGTTGAAGTTCTGAGGTCATTTATTTTTGTCAGCAATGAGGTCATTCGTGATAAAAATAAGCCGCTAGCGGCAAGGGCGAAGCCCATGTGGTCATTTACAATACAGCTATTGTAGAGTTTAACAATTGTGCTTCAATGTATAAACAATCTTTCCCATCTGGAGGTAGCAAAACAGGTGCTTTATGGTCATGAGTGGAGTACATGTCTATCCAAAACTCACGATTGAAGCCAGTAAGCTTGTAATATTTAGGATTTGGCAGTGGTGAATTTCTTGTATGACCAATGAACTCATTTTCAACGCCTTTGGCTATATTAGAGTAAAGTATTGCTTGCTTTCTATCCCAAATACCTGGAAATCTAATTTCTGAATAATCATTTTTCCTCGGAAGCATTGCATCATAATTGAATACACTTTTGAAATCATCACTTGGTTCAGAGATTTGAAATTTTATACGTAATGGATTTTCTTTCTTTTCAGCTAATTCATTGAATGGTGAAAATATTATGAATTGACAGTCATGTGTTCCATCTTCATTTTCCACGAACTCGTAATGAAAAGCTATTAATCTTTCTACAATTCCTTCTTCTTTCAGTTTTGCAAGAAAATCACGTAAAGGTTTTAATATTTCTAAATCCATGTTGAACTTCTTTTGAAAATTTTCGTAAAATGTAATTATACAGTCTTCTAACGTCGTACTATCATTGAAGTACCTGTACATGTGAATGTTTTGAGCACTTAAAGACTGTTCGTCATTTTCTATCTCGACTTGAAGTATAAATTCAACCTTTCTGAAAGCACGTGTTATATACATAGATGTTATGCCAATGTACTTCTCTTCATTTATGTTCACAATCCAGTCTGTTGGAAACTTAAACGTTACTCTGTTCCCCTTTATTTTGACGTCAGGGTTTTCACTACTGAACGCAACAGATAAAGGTATTTGTCTATACATTTAGTTCCGATAAAAATAAACCATTTACTCTTTCTTCTCTTCAGCTTCTTTAGCTTTTTGTTCTTCCTTTGCTTTTGCTTCTTCTCTAGCTTTCTTCGCCAGCAAACGTGGGTTCTTCTGTCTTCCAGCAGCTAATGCAGCAAGTTGTTTTTCACTTAACTTTCTCTTTGGTTTCTCTGGCTTTTGTTCTTGTTTTTGTTCCTTCAGTTCGGATAAAATTTGCTCACGAATTTCTTTCTTCAATGCTTCAACATCTATGACCCCTTGGGTCTTGTCCGTAGGGCTTGTCTGAGTCATTTGACTGCAGATAAAAAACAAAATTGAAACTTTAACCAATGTAAAATGAGCTTGTCAAAATCAGAACGAGAGTCTATTATATTAAATGACGCCAGAGGAATACAACATCCTTTCTATTACGTAAGTCAGAGTAAAGATGGTAAAATATACGTAAGAAAAAGAAAGGTTCCATTAGCGAATGCAGAGAGCGACAACATTAAGGTGCATGGCACCGAGGGTGAAGCCCATATAAAACCTTCTGTTCAAACTGAGCCACCAAAAGAACAAGAAGAAAAGAAGCCAGATGTACTTTCAATAACGAACCAAGAGCTTATTGCAAAGTTCGTGAATTTCATTGAAAAGCAAACCGAGTCAAAGAACCCTGACCCACCAGTGAAAGAAGTTGAGACAAAAGAGAATGTACAGTTCATTGAAAATGTCAAGAAACAACTTCCACCACGAATGCCAAGAAGAAGAGTGAGAATAATGAAGTAAATAGATATTTTTATCTGAAGTAAATACATGCAGAACGAACAGCTAAACGAATTTACTCCAGCAGAGCATATTCATCAGATTCGCTCATATTTCGATATCATAGACAATGCAGTTCAAATTGGTGACACTAATAGAAAATATTCTGACGCAAAGATTCCATCACAACCTGGAACTGCTAAAGATAACACATGGGTAACATTCAATCTCTCACCTCCTGGTGAAAATATGTTGGACCTTTACAATACATTCATTACGTATAAAATGGAAGGTCAATTTATTGTAGATAAAGAAATTGGTTCAGGTTCCAATAAAACAAACCCACCAGGATTTTGGATTGGTTTCGATGACGCTTTCTATGCAGTTGCTGGATATCAAATCCTTGCAAATGGTCGTATCGTATATTCTCAAGACAACGCAAGAGAAGAAGCATATATAACTTCAAACTCACAAACTACCGAACAAATAAAGAAAGTAGATGTTTTTTCAAAGACTCGACATGAAGATGTATGGAGTCATTCGGGAACATGCAGAACAGGACAAATTGTTAGTGGTCCAATTACAGCAGGAAAATCATTTGATTTTAAGCTTCGTTTAAGAATTCCTGTTAGAAAGTTTTTACCATTAGAAGCTATAAGATTTATTCCTGCATTTGCTGGTAACATTCAGCTTAAAGTAAAGTTCAGTAGCGACGCATTACAATGCACATCTATATCTGTAAATGATATCATTGCTTTCAATCCAACTCTTAAAGTTGCATTTGCTTCAGATTCAAATCCACCGACAAATAAATTTGTTCCATGGAATGAACCATTCACTATGATAACGAAGGCAATAGAAGCTAGTGGAACAGTTACTATTACAACTGTAACCCAGCAACTATTTCGAACAAAGATGGATTTTAATGAATGTTTCATTCATCCAAAATCATTCTCTTTAGACCCTAACATTTATACAGAACTTGTAGAACATTATACAAACGAGGCTTTATGTTTTCCTGTTAAAGTTATGGATTGGATTCCTATGGACGGTTCATTCTCAAAGAATACAGATAGTTCAAGTGCAACATTTACAGCAGCTTATACGCCTATTAATGTTAAAAGTATTTGGGCACTATTTAGAAAGAAAGACAACTATTATGTTAATTTTGAGAACCCTAAGTTTAAATATCTTCAGCTTTCCATGGGAGCTTATGGAAATATGCCTGCAGAACCTGAAAAATCATATGGACCTGTATTTTATGAAATGGTTGCGAACGCTTGCAATACAAACAATGATATGATAGGATTTAATGAAGATGTTATGAGGTCATTGGTGGATGATGGTAGTGTGGAACATAAATGGGATAGCTATGACAACACACATTTCTTATGTGGTTTTCCAACAGAAGTGGACTTTTGCTTCCAGCAAGGTCAAACATCTACTGCTCCAATAACATACAAATTGTCTGTTAAAGGACCTATTGAACTAGCAACTGAAAATGTACCAAAGCCACTTATTGGATTTATGAGGGATTGTTGCTTTGCAATACAAGTAAGACATTCAGGCATACCAATAATAAGACTTGACGACTATAACTTAGCTGCGGACGACAGTGAGGAATAAAGGATGAACGTTTATTTTTAAAGCTTATAAATGAGTTCTTCATCAAGCTCTCGTGAACCTTCACCATCTATGAAACAAACTTTACCAAACGATTATGGAGCACCTATTGAATATTTCTTACGAGCTGCACAATGGCAAAGAGCAGTCTCACCAAGGTTAGGTGTTCCACCAGCTCCTGTCAAAAATAGCATTTGGTCAAGTCCTTATATAAAATATGGTCTCCCACTAGGTTTGCTAGCTACAGCAGGAGCAGTAATGATGTTGAAAAGAAATAAAGCAAATGTTGTAAATAATACTGAAGTAGCTGAAGTTAAACAAACTCTGACACCTTCGCCAAAACCAACGTCAAAACCAACACCTTCACAAACAACACCTTCAATGACTCCTGAACCTATGAAAGTACAAACTCCTGTTCAAAAGTCAACTCCAAAACCGACTCCAACATTTAAACCAGAACCCACACCACAAATAAATTGTAAAACTCCAGCGTTTCCTTACTGAAAAAATAACGTTATTTTTTATTTAATATTAAAATTTTTATTTTATTGAAATGACGACTAAAGTCACTGAAGCAATGAAACAAAAGTTCTTGGTAGAATACATTAAATCAGGAACTATTCCAGAAGGTTTTTACATTCATACTATGAAGGATGGTAGAGTTCAGTTTAGAAAGATAAAGCAACCATTAGATAAAGAAGGAATTTTGAGAAAGATTAAACTTCATGAGGACAACATTGCTGAACTTAAGAAGAAGTTAGAAGAGTTGGAGAAAGGAAGAGAGTTATAAAGCAATGAATTCAAGTGGGTGAAAAACCGGGTGAAAAAAGAGGTGAGATTTCACCACTTCACCTTAATTTATTTTGTGCTATGTTTTCATACGCGTGAAGGTAGTAATATCATTTATTTTTAAGTTTATTTTTATATAAATTATTTTTATTTTATTTTTATGTAAATGACGAAAACTATTGAGATAACAAACTACAACGGTCATGAGTTCAAGAATTTGTTCTTCGTTCCTCGTGAAAATACATTCTATCAGATACGAGGGAGAAAGGGTAAAGTTAGTTTGAGCGTTTATGACAAAGAGCATTATGGAAGATATATACAAGCAATAGATACAAACGGTAAGCGTGTTTCATTAGCTTTGTCAAAACTTATAAACATTAATTATGACAGTGACTTTGACCTATATGAAGAAGAAAGTGAGTCAGAAGATTATGAGCTGTTATGTGAAGCACAGCAATGGGAGGAGTTGCAATACTTTTGTAAGTGAGAACATTAATGGGAACGTTAGTGAGAACGTTTATTTTTTACATTAGTGAGGTGAAGAGGTTGGCGGCTTTGTAAATATTTAATGTTAAATTAGTGTTGTCGTTTGTGTTGTAAAATATACGTTAGCGGTTTTGTAAAGTGTCAAACCGTTATCTTGGGTAAGGTGGAACGCAGTGCCACCATAACCAAGATAGGGATACTAACTGACATACAGAAACAAATAAGTGAAAACGAAAAGAAACTAGAATATGACAGACACACAAAGAAACTCAATGAGTTAAACGTAGAGAAAAAGAAGAAAGAAGAACAACTGAAAGAACTAAGTACAGAGGAATATGCGAAAAAAGTGTCAGAAAAAGCAGCAGAAGTAGCAAAAATGGAACAAGATGTTATAAATTTGAAAAACCATACTACTCAATATAAAGTACTGAAAGATGAAGAGATAAAACAAAAAGCCCTGAAGACATATATGGATAGCAATGAGTATAAAAAAGAAGTTGAAGCAAATGTAAAGGCAGAAAAACTTTTACAGTTGCAAAACCAAACCGTACAGTATGAAAACTTAGCACAAGAAAGTAAAAATAACGACGCAGCCATGCAAAAGGCAATGAAAAGCGCAGAATATATAAAAGCTAATAATGACTGGTTAGATGCCCAAGCCAACGCCAAAGCAGCCCAACTTATAGGGTCAATAAGGACAAAAATACAAGCGGATGAAGACAGTTCAAATGAAGCTTTAATGAATGCTGACTTTAAGAATGCCTTCGAAGCTCTTCATAGTAAGGTGAAACTAGTGAACGATTTCTCATCTGGAAAGAAACTGAAGTCTGAAGGTTTCGACAAAGAGTTAAGAGAAGTAGCACAAAATATGACGAAAATAACAGATGCAGCAACGAGACAGGCAGTTCAAAGTGCCTATGACGCCGTTAGAGCAGCTGTTGTGGAAAGTCAAGAAAAAGAGTTACAACAGACCAAAACAGACCTAGTAAATGCTTTCTTAAAAACGAAAAGTCAGGTAGGACATTATGCTGCAGATGGAACATATGTGCCAGCTGGTGGAATTTATGTGCCAGCTGGTGGAATTTATATACCACCAAACCCTCCAAGAGAAGCACCTGCACCGGGACTACCTAAAACATTTACATCGTCACATGGACACAGACACAGGCATGCACCAAAACCAACACAACAACCAACAGTTCAAAATCCAGCACCACAACAACAACCAACACAACAACCAACAGTTCAAAATCCAGCACAGCAACCAACAGTTCAAAACCCTGCACCACAACAACAACCAACACAACAACCAACAGTTCAAAATCCAGCACAGCAACCAACAGTTCAAAACCCTGCACAACAACAACCAACAGTTCAAAACCCTGCACAGCAACAACCACAAACAGAGCAAAGACATAAAAGAAGTAGAGAAAAAGGAAACCAAGAATTCTTAAAAATGCTTAAGGAAAATTATGGTTACCCAGATACTCTTGACTTTAGTGACAGATATAAAGAAGCTATTAGAAAGTTCAAGGAAGGAAATACTGACCCGAACCTATTTAGCTTTATGGTTCAGCATAAAATCGGATATAATCTCAAACCTGGAAAACACAAGCTCGCTAAGGGATATGATTTAATAGCATATCATCCAAATGACATGGATGAATTTACTCCGAGATATTTGATGTCAGAGATAAATGATAATTCAACTATCTTCATGAAACGCGTAAAAAATAGAGACGGAACGAAAGAAGAAAGGTTTATGAGTCCGGATGACTTAGAAAGGGAATTTGTTAAAAACGGTCTCGGAATATATGGAATGCCAGCAGATGATGTACAAGAAACTCCACAGGAAGAAGTTCAGATACAACCAGACATGGAAGAAATAGTTCAGCAACAACAGCTAGAAGAGCCAGAAGGAAACGAACAAATCCCTCCTTTGGAAACTAACTTCACAGAACTAGATGAAGATTTGGAACAGCCGAAAAATCTTGACCCTCAACAAGTGTATGAGGAGAATATGGAATCTTTCCAAGAGTCTAAGAAAAATTCGGCTGACATAGTAGAAGAATATCGAAAAATGTTTACCGACATACAAAAGACTCCAACATCAGATGAAAATATTCAGCATAGAATGGAAGTACTGAAAGATAATGTACGCAAATACAATAATCCTTTTTACTTACGACCATATAACGTTCAATCTTTGGCTGAACTCGGTGAAAATAAAAGGTTAAATTTCAACAAAACATATAGAAATGAAACATTGTTTAAAGTTCATTCAGAACCTAACCAATATGGAAACAAACCTACTTTTGTTTCTGCAGACTATGGAACTACAATGAGATGGGGTCATAAAGCTAATCCGGATAGGTGGTTCATAAACTTACAACCTCAATTCCAAGAAGTTGTAGACGTAATGGAAGTGAATGGTGAACCAGATATAGCTGGTATTTTCAGCGCGGCTTTAATGCCATTGAAAGATATGAAAGATGCAGATATTTTGGACCAGTATGAAATGAACATGGCTGATGGAAATATAACACCTGACGTTCTAGAACATTTATCTCAAAGAACTACACAGAACCATAGAGATGGTATATTTGGTGAAGAGTTTAGAAAGAAAGTTAGGGAGACAGAAGGAAGAGAACCTATTGTACATGACCTTGCAAACGAAAGTTTGCAAAATGTCATAAAAACTTACTTTGCAGACAATGAACCGAGAAGGGATGAATATTTAAGAAAACTCAAATGGACAGTACCAAATGAAATGTTAGTATTGAAAAACATGTTCCATGACAAAATAAAACCAACTACAGAAATAAATGACGCAAGACTGAAACGTTGGGTAAAAGCTTTCCCATTCACAAAAGATATTATTGGTAACATGGAAAGAAAACCAGAATGGCTACAAAAAACATATATTTGGAAACGAGCTTATTCCATATGGACAAGCTCTGTTTGAAGAGCTTGAACCGGAAACTCAGGAAAGAGTCATGCAAACAATAAGCGAAGACTCAAATACAAACTATGACAAAATCTTTCTAGGATATAGGTTACCTGAGATGGGCGACCAGAGCCCAAAGGCAAAAAGGACATGGGAAATTTACAACATACTAGGTGAACATGAGGCAAAGATGCAACAACTTAAAGCAGAGGGCA
Source organism: Trichomonas vaginalis G3 (assembly GCF_026262505.1). Lineage (NCBI taxonomy): Eukaryota > Parabasalia > Trichomonadida > Trichomonadidae > Trichomonas > Trichomonas vaginalis. The sequence continues at coordinate 13,009,651 of NC_067205.1, forward strand.
AGTTACCAAAAGCGACACCAAAGAAGAAGAGAAGAGTAGAACAAAGTGAAAGTAGTGAAGAAGTAATTTCATCTAGTGAAAGTAGTGGCAATGAAGGAAAAAGAATAGTTAAAAATTCAGTCAGGAAGAAAGTAAAGCTTGGTCCGAGTGGGTTTTATTATGACATATAAATCCAACTATTCTATATTTTTACCCATATGAAATGTACGCCGCTCAGAATATAACGCCAACAGTTTTGGATGCCATGAACGGAAATGTTTCCGAATGGTATAACGAATGCGACAATGCCATTAGAAGGTCAGAAATAGTTCCTGGAACTTACGAATATACAACTGCTGTTTCTTATGGAAATGTAGGTGAGTTTGGAGAAGGTTCTTCAACAACAGTAGATATTGCATGCGACAGGTTTCACATTATTTCTATTGACAACTCATTCTTATACGTGGAACAAGACATTGAAATAAAACCTTCTGCCAAGTTGTCTGACAAGAAAGGTTGCAATGGAATTTTCTATGTCGGATACCAATATGCTCCAGAAGTTTTCATGGGATATAAGATATATTCTAACTCTGACTTAGTTCAAACAGTAACATGGGCAAACTATGAATGGTTCGCTTTGAGAAACTCAGTACAACCACAAGCTAGAGAACAAACAGACCAGTATGCAAATATTAAAAAAATAAGAAGACTTGACCCTAACGTTCCAGGAGTTTATGTTAACCTTTCTGGTTCAAATGGAACTGCTGCCACTAAAGTAAAACTGAAACTTAGAGTTCCTTTGTCATCTTTCCTCATCTTCAGGTTTTTAAGATACTTGCCAAACTGGGCAGGAAAAATTTCTATTGAACTTACTCCAAGCAAAAATAACTTAGTCATTGCACCAACACAAGACCCATTCACTATTACAGACGTAAAGGGAACAAATCAAACATCATTCGCCGAATTTTGCAAAGACAAAGTTGACTTAGACTTTGGTTTCTCAAACTTCAACAATGAAGTAAACTATTATTTCAATGCTGCTGAAACTGCTTGGGACCCAGTTAAGTTCACATGCGAAAAGTTTGAATGCAAGAGAATAGAAAGCAGACTTGCAGTCTATATGTTGGACCCAGATATTTCAAATGCTTTAGCTGCCAAATATATTGCAGTTCCACTTATGTTCCCTATACACCAAATATCTGTCAAAGACTTTGCAGGTGAAGTTGGAAACCAAAGTGCTGACCCAGGTGCAAGAACAGACATTGCTTTAACAACTGCAATGAAACATGCAGATACTATGTTTGTACTGTTCAGACGAACTATAAATGACTATTCTTGTTTCTACAACCCTGGTATTAAATATCATATAAACATAGATGGCAAATATTATCCAAGAGAAGAATATTCTACAGTTGAAGATATGAGGTCATACAACTTGACATTAGATGCTATGAACTTTAACAACAACTTCACAACAACTATTAACCCTGAGATGCAAAGTTCTATTATGCCATATGTGAAAGTATGGACTCATACAGGAGGTCAAAAAACTCAATATACAAATGGAGACCGTTCAAACTTTTGGCTTGGCATTCCATTTGCTGACTCAGAAGACTTTATGGGTGGTATTTCAACTGTTGGTACTGTACAAATACAATATACTGGTGACAGAGACGGTCCAGATGAATTGAGAGCAAAGAAGTTTACAAAACCAATAGCACTTTTCACGGAAGATGCTCTTTTGAAGATTCGTTCGATGAAACCTGCTGGGGCTCCTCAGATTGGCATAACGACAGCTTCCATCGAGCAGATTTTGGCAGCAGGTCAGTAAGTTGTTCTTGAACTGACTTCTCACCATCGTAAATAGTTATGACACCTGTTTTGACATAATACTGTATTATAAACTTTCCTTTAGTAATATCGGTCAGTTTTGAAGTTATATTTTTGTCTGCTTCAAGAACTTTCACCATTTCGGTTATACCAACTTTCTTTGCTTTATGAAAATATTTTGGTTCAGCAAATATTGCTATTCTATAACATTTACCATTGTTTGTATAAAGAACTATTCTGTCAATGTATTTGTATTGTTTGTGTGTGTAAACTTTGTTTTGCTTCAATTCAAAGAGATATCCGAATACGTCCATCTTTTTATTCTAAGTAAAATGTCATTTCCGAAAAATAGAAGCGTAAGTGTTTCAAAAGGTTTAATGGCGGTGGCAGATGTGAAGTTAAATTCACCAACTCAAACAAACAGTCAAAGTGTTATTGTCAATGTCAAAGACAGAGATGTTGAAATGGGGAAACCATACGAAGACGAAGATGGTATAACAATAGTTCCTGCAAAAGAACAACCAACATACCCTGAAGTCAACAGAGACTTAAGTTCTGTTGCAGATATTCGAAACGACTACCAACAACTGAAAGACAAACTTCAAACTCAGGAGAAGATTTGTCAAGCTTTAAGTATAATGTTAAACTTGGTCGAACACAACCCTGTAAAAGTGAACTCATATGTCATTGCACCTCATGAAGTTTTGAAAGAACTATTGAAACTTTTGACAGAGGCAGACGATATAAACATCAAAGAAATAGAACCCGACATTAGTTGCTGTGGTGTTTCATATAATGTCATTGACAAGATATACGTTATGAAAGGAGGTGAAACGTTGAACTTAAAATATAGTTTCCCAGACGTTATAAAAATATTTGACGACCACAACATTTCATTAAAATTTATTTGCTAAGTAAATGGCAGAAGACATAATGGTTTATACTATTACGACTAAAAACCCTGAGTCATATAATTCTATAACAACAAACTTACAAAGTCCTCAAGGACGGTATTGTAAACTAACCTTAAACACAATGACGACTAAAGCCTGTTTTGCTCTTTTGACACCAGAAGACTTTATTGTTGTGAATGGTAAAAAATACTCCTTTGAAGATACATATTCTGAAATACCACCAACAGGTTTTGTTGACTTATTTAATACTTTAAGTACGGGTGTAACATGTGCTGCAACTAGAGCAGGTTTCATTATGTTTGGATGTCCGACTGAGTTTACTATAAACGATATGAGCTATAATATAAAACTTATATCTGGTTTTTACTACCAACAGTTTCCTATAACAGGAAAAGGTGTCATACAAGGAATGTCTATTCCATTGACATTAAGCACACCAATCTTATATATTGTTTCAAACTTAGGTTCAAAGTGTTATTCGAATGTCGACAGAAACTATTATGACCAAAAGATACTTATGCGTATAAACAATACTTTCTCTGCTGGTTTGCCTATTGTTCATTCGAATGCAGAATTTTCAACCTTAGTGAACTCAAACACTTTGGCAAGTATAACGTTGATATTAGTTGACGCAAACTTTGTTCCTGTAAAACTTTTATGTCCTATGTATTTGTCAATGACGGCAGAAAGTTTCGAATTGGAAGATGCAACTGGTGAAAGTATTGTATTACAAGAACAACTTCAACAACAAATAGCTCAAGAACAACAAATGCAACAAATGGAATAACAAAGTCGAGAATAAAAAAATAATATTTTTTTTATTTTTATAAAAATGTACAGAATAGATGTTTCAGATTTTTATGACTTCCAAGCATTCGGAAATATGTGTCCATTTCGAGACTATAACAAAGCAGTCGAGAATTTGAAACGTTTAGTCATTTATGTCGACTCTGCCCCAGAATGTTATGTTATGAAAGAATGGGATGTAGTCTTTAACAAACCTAAAGCGACAATAGTTTCAGAACAAGAATGTAGACAGAAACTTAAGAAAATAAAAGTCGTACAAGTTGGCATGAAGATGTTAGATGCTTGGGATATCTTATTGTCAAAGTTAGAAGATTTTTCAGTTCGTGGTATAAAGTTTTATACACCTTCTCCAAACTTCTATTCTATCTTCACTGGATATAAATATGAACAAGTAGAATGGAAAGAAAATATTATAGAAGCTTGGTTAGACCATGTCAAAGAAATTATATGCAATGGAAACGAAAAAGTTTATGAGTATATCTTATGTTGGTTTGCAAACATCTTACAACATCCAAGTGCTAAAAATGAAACTGCTCTCATTATAATTGGAAAACAAGGAACAGGTAAGAACACATTCTTTACAGATATCTTATGCAAACTGTTAGAAGGTTATTCGAACCCTAATATGACAAACTTAGAAAACATCTGCGGTAAATTTAACTCTTCAATTGAGAATATGAAACTTATAGTTTGCAATGAACTTCAAAGTATAGATACAACAAAAATTTTGAACTCAGATGCTTTGAAGAGTCTTATAACAGATAAAGTTGGAGTTGTTGAAAGAAAGTATAAAGACTCAAGAGTTTGTGAAAATGTTGCAAACTTCATTATGGTTTCAAACAATGCTGTTCCGATGAAGTTAGAAAGTTCCGATAGAAGATATGTAGTTGTCAGAACGTCAGATTCTCATATGCAAGATACTGAATATTTTGACGACTTAGCAGAATGTTTGACATCTGACTTTTACAACCACTTGTTCTCATATTTCATGACATTAGATATTTCAAAGTTCAATCCAAGACAAATTCCACATACCGAAGAGAGACAAACATTGTTAGAAGCAAACAAGAGTGTTTATGAACTGTTCATAGATGAAAGCGACTTTGAGTGTTTAGATGAAAGGTCTTTATATGATGAATATAAACAATATTGTCAAGAGTATGGTTATATGCCAGCGTCTAAACGTACATTCTTGGCAAATGTCAAAAGTCTTTTAGATGTTGAGAATGGTGTATATACAAAGAAAAATTTTTCTGAGTAAATTTTAAAAAAAAATATTTTTTTTATTCTGAAGAAAAGATGACGAAATATATTTCAGTAAACAAGTACATGTCAGGACTTAAAGAAGAACTAGAACCATTCACATATTTGAATGTTTACTTCTACCATTTTGAAAAGTCTTCATTCAGCAAAGTTTGGAACATCGAACCAGTTAAGTTTGCTATTGTGACTAAAAATGGTGCGAAATTTGAAGACTTAGACATAGAAGGTTTGTTAACAGTCAAAGAAAGTTTTGACAGAAGGTTTTCAAACCTTAAAGAAGGCAAAGCATACAAACTTGTTATACCTTATGAACCAAAGAAGACAGACGACTATGAATATTATGAGTCTAAAGTTGTAGAAGTTCAAGGTAAATTGGGTAAAAAGATTTTAGAGTCTAAGCCAGTGTTTACTCCTAAAGAGGAAGAGAACATTGACATTGACCCAGAAATGTTCTAAAAATAAAATTTTATTTTTACATGTCAAATTTCTTCTTCGGTGGAACTGGTTCTTTCTTCTCTTCTTCTACTTTCTTTTCTTTCTTCTTCTTTTCTGGTGGAGTTATGTCAAATTTCTCCGAACCATATTTATGTAAAAGTTCTTTGTCCTTTAATAGCTCTTCTATTCTGTTTTCTATTTCATCTTCAAGAACAGCGCATGTGTCTTCTTTGCATTCTAAGAACTTTTGTTGGACTTCATCTTTCCAATCGGCGTCATCTCTGTCAACAAGTCTGTCATTGACAAATTTTAAAACTTCTCTGCTTAATGTTTTATGGTTCTTGTCATATTCCCAGAAACAGAACTTTAGAACAAATTCACCTTTCTTGTATACACTATGTAAGATTTTATGGTCTACAGATGTTTTGCTGTCAAAAAGTTTGTCTCGAATATAGATAGCGAAATCGCTAGACATTTTCTAAAAGATAAAAATTTTAATTTTTCTAAAAATATGTTAGAAAAAAAGTTTGCTGACATTGACAAAAAATTTGAGAATGTTTTAAATAAGAACAAGAGGAAGTTGGAAAATGCTCAGATAAAATCCATACATGACAAGTTCTTATTTGCTCAGAATGGTATAAAGGTCTAATTGCACCACCTGGGTCGGGTAAGACTTTCACTTATCTTAAAATGGCTGCACAACAACAAGAACTAGATGAGAAGAACCCATTCTATGAGTTAGTTGTCATTTGTAGTACTTCGGGTCAATTTGACCAAACCGTCAATTCGTTCAAAGATATTATAAAGAAGTCTAAGTTGTATGTATAAAGGATACTGAGTTGTTAGATTGGATAAAGAAGTACCAAAGAAGAGTTTTGAAATATAATGCTATAAATGAGTATATAAATTCTAAGTTTAAAGACCCAAATGAGGAAATGCAGAGAATATTAGAGAAGAAACTTCAGAAACAAACAGAAAGAGATAGAATACATTTCGAAGAAATTGCAATCTTACGATTGGAAAACGTACCCTCATAGGTGTCTTCTTATCTTAGATGATTTCGCCTCTCATCCTTTGTTAAAGAATAGAGAACAAGACATGTGTCGAATTCTCAAGAAACTTAGGCACTTTAACATTTCAGTTGTCATTTGTGTACAGACAGCCAAGAGTTTAAGTAAGGATGTTAAAAGAATACTTACTGACATAATACTTTTCCCCGGATTGTCCGAAGACGATTTCATGGAACTTATGAAAGAGTCCATGGCAGGTAAGTTTGACAGATATGAATTATGGGAGAAGTACAAAGTCATACAAGACCCTCATACTTCTTTCAGAATTCATATCTACGCAAACAAAGTTCAAATTGTAAAAAGTCAAGCTTGAAAATTAAATGTTTAGTCTTAGTAAGTCTGTTGTGGTGCTGGGGCTGTCAGTTCTTCTGGCTTTGGAAGGCATTCAGGAAGAGGAACGTCAGTCATCCGTTTGTGTCCTGTCAGAAGGAAAATTTTTTCCAGTTGTCGGGAAAATTTTTTCTGAAGTTCGACCAAAAAGTTCTCAATTTTCGAAAATTTGAATGGTTTACGGACGGACAACTGGAAGCGTTCTTCCTGTCTTCGGGAAAATTTTTTCCAGTTGTCGGGAAAATTTTTTCCTGTCGGATGGAAGGACTCGGAATGCCAGAAGGATTTGACGAGGCAATTTACCTCATTGAGCTACCTGAGCCATCTGAAGTCAAGCGTAAAAATAAAGAGTGCATTTACCCTACTTGTTTGAAGTTGTCAAAATACTCTGTTATTTTTTCCTTTAACAATGGCAAATCTTCTTTGAAGGTAAAAATTGTACAACCTTTAATATCATAGTGTGTTTGAGGTAACGTATCTTGAACTATTTGTTTCACATCTTCATTTGGAGTCATTGAAATCTGTAAGTTTTCGCGATAGAACCAATTTCTGTCAGATTTGTAAATCTTAGCAAGGTCGTAAAAGCTTTTGTTGTTTCTTCTGACTAAATGCAACATAACCATGTCACTATCTTCCATATCTTCAGTATAAATCATATACTTATAGTTCTTTTCCTTTCCTTTTGGTACCGAACGTGGTATTCTTTTCTGAATGTTTTTGTCTTCTTTCATCATATCTTCTCTCTGCTTTGTACAAAGTTCGTCAAGTAGCATAAGTATGAGAATTCTCGGTCTAGAGGAATTTCACTCAAAAGTTCTTGTATGCTTTGGTTTTTGAACCAATCGTCTGCGTGTTTAGTGTCTGGAGCAAAACATGCAGTCAAAATACTTTGCATTTGGTACATATCGTCTTTGACCGAACGAATTAGACGCAATTGTTTGTTATATTGTATCCATTCATATTCTTCATTTATAGCTTCATGGACTATAACTGTTGTTGTGTTCTCTGTTGTTGACATATCTGTCTTTATATTCCGGATAAAAAAATATTTTATAAAAAACTAACTTTATTTTTGGAATTTTGTGAAAACTCAACGGTTTGACACATGCCATATGCCATTTTACTCAGAATTTTATGCTGAATTCAGCAAAAATAATGTTTATGTTAGAATGTTAGATCTAACACGTTTTCTAACATGGTCTAAAACACACAAAACTCATGAAAACAATTTATTTTTAACACTTTCACAAAAAAATAAAAAATAATGTTTATGTTAGAATGTTAGATCTAACACGTTTTCTAACCACTTTTCTAACATGGTCTAAAACACACAAAACTCATGAATTCTCGTGAATTTCCTTAAGATAGAAAAAATAAAGTTAGTTTTTTATAAAATATTTTTTTATTTTGTATAAAAGATATGATTTCAACAATCGGCACAACAACAATTCAAACAACAACTTCACTAAACTCTTTAGTTATGAATCCAACATCTATGTTAGTTGAGATGAAAAGCTTCATTCCTTCTTCATATACTTTTGAGACAGAAATCCAGAAGATAAAGCAAGAACTTTTAACAAGTACTTTGGACTGTTGTGCGAAAGATGAACAAAATGAACAGTATCTTTACGACATGCAGGACCTGGTGGAACATTTACCCAAATTGCCTGAAATCCAACAACAAAAGCTCACTATTCCTGAATTCGATGAAATAGAAGTAAAAACAACCGACTCAGTAGAAATAAAGAAGTTCATACGTAAAGTAAATTATGAGTTTCTTGGATTTCATTGCAACCATAAGGTTATGGACAAAGATTGCGATATGGTATATAAGAATGTTTCTGACATATATAAATCTGAAGAATTTAAGACCTACGACAACTTTGTTTCGTTAGTTGCTGAATGTGTATGGCAGATAAGAGATAAAGATAAAAGATGTAAAATATGGAACGAACAAATCAGACCTACATATTCTGAGTTAAAGAAAACCATTGACGCCTTAGTTGTTCTAGCAGGTCAAATTTCAATGTATAACGCAAAAATGAATCCGCAATGTTCAAAATGTAAAGCAGCAATAAGGAAATATAACTACTCCGTCAAAGAGATAGAACGTATGCGAAACGACTATGCTGACTTAAAGAAAGAAGTAGAGAAACCAGCAGAAGATAAAATGGACATGTTAGCATTTCTGAACAAAAACTATCCAACAGCTGACGATTTCCTATTATCTGATGTCAAGAAGAAGTATAAAGAAACCTTCGGCATAGTTAAAATTTTTGATATTCTTCGTGAAGAAATAGAAGCTACAAAACTGTTTAAAGTCATGAACCATCGCAACATATACCATGTAAAACGCTTGTAAATAGTTATGTTAGAAAAGTGGTTAGAAAACGTGTTAGATCTAACATGCTACCCTAAAAGTATTTTTCAATACTTTTTCAGCACTTTTCCGTAGTTATATATGAAAGACAATTCGAGATAAAAGTCATAGTACAATGGAATAATATGTTGCACACCATTTGTTGTTAACCAAACTTGAAAGTCAGAGAAACTGTTACTAGGTGGTTCGTAGAATTTAGAAGCAAAGTCATAAAAGTCCTTACCAATACATAGAAAACTATTGTTGCTTGAACTGAAACTTGCATGACACATAACATTTTGAGGGTCAAACACGTTTCTATAAACCATCAAATCTGCTGGTGGAAGTATAAATTTAAATGGACCATCTGGTGGTAATGGTTCGTTCTGGTTTAGTAACCGAAGAAATTGTGCCCAAGAACGTTTGTCTACTTCCCAAAATAAAAACTCTGTATCTCTTGGAGGGTTAATTTCAATCTTTTGAAATGAAACGGTGGAGTTCATCTTGTCATATTCTAGTTTCAGATAGTATGTTCCATTTAGTAAAGAGTCGTATTTTTCTTGAAATTCCCAATAATATTTGTTCATTTGAGTTTGAAAGTCATTGAGAGTTTTTTCAAGACTTTCGTCTGAACGAATTGTAAAGATTTTTATTTCGTCAAATTTGTCTATGAGACCATCAGGACCTTTATACTGCCCATGAAAATATACTGCGAACATAAATGCGTTAGTTCTATTTGAAAACAAAACTCTTCTAAATCCTATTGCCTTTGCATCTGAAGGACTTTGAAGCCAACAAATTGGATAGTCAAACCTGTATGCTCGGGATGAAATTTCTTCATCTGAAATAGTCCTACCAGCATTTGTAAAGATATAGTCTAACGGGTTTGTATCTGCTACTTTTGTTTTTTGTTTTTCAACCTGAAGCATTTAATATATGTAAAAATATATTGTTTTAAAATGGTATGCCATAGTCTGTAATTTCAATTGTTTCATCTTCTAGTTCGTCGACAAATTCGAATACAATATCTCCAAATTTGCCTTTGTTCTTATTGTTTTCAGAACGAGTGACCCAACGTAAGTTTTCAAGTCTATTGTCGTTTCTTATATGGTTTATATGGTCTACAAAAGGTAAATTGTTAGGATTCAGTATAAAATGAGTTGCAATGACAACATGTTTAAGATAGTGTTTTCCACCCATCTTCATAATAGCATATCCGTCATTTCGCTCCCATTCGCTTAAAACTCTTTTTGTCTTTTTGTTTCTGACTTCAAATGACTCACAACAGTGAATTTCATATTTCTCATCTAACAAACAAGTTTCCCAACGGTCTTCTCCAACAAACTCAGCGTACATTTCAAATAAAAATTTTTTACTTCATGCAATGTTTTATTTCTGTGCCGTCTTCAAGTATGCCCCAATATTTCCTTTTCGATATTACATGAACTTCGGAAAATACCTTATCTAGCTTAAAACAGCCCATCTTCTCACCGACCATACCCATTTCAATGAGTTTGTTGTATCCTTCTTCGTTCGTCATGAGTGCGTCAATGTTCTCATAGTAAACCTTGACTTTGGATTTGACTTCGGAGAAGAATTTGTTGTACTCGTCAAGGACTGCCTTTGCGAACTGAGGGTAAGACCAATGTTCGACAATAGGTTTTAATGTGGTTACTAAGCCACTTTGACCTTGAGTGAATTCGTACTTCAAAACAAAAGGAGAAAACCTTTCAACAAAGTTGTCGACCTTCTCATAATGTTTACTCTTCATCTCTTGAGGTTTCTTAATGGAATATCCCCATGTCGAATTCATAAGCAATTTGAGTGTCATTGCAAGTTTGGGGTTTGAAGCTTTCCTAATATCATACAGTTGTTGTATGACTTTTCCAACTGTAGAGTTCCTTCCCGGGAACTCACCATCTTAGTTTGGAATTCCAGTCGGAATATATTGGACAAACCTCATGTACGCAGCGTTAAGGTCGACATAGTATATCTTTTCATCTGAGTCGAACTTGTCGCAACCAATTGGTCCAGTTTGTGGAAATTCAAGTGAGTCTCTTATCTTCTGCGAAACTTCTCCTGTTATCTCATAAACATCGTCGAAGCAACCTGTTTCATATAAAACCTTCTGACCTAACTCAGATGCTCTCCAATACAATTTGACGTCAATTGGATGTCTCAATGGAAGTTTGTTTATAGCATCTTGAAGTTCTTGCAACCTCATTGGAAGTTCTTCTGGTTCAGGTTGGTATCCGAACAATCCAACTCCTTGTGGAACTGTGTACTTCTTTTGTACTAGAACTTTGTCTGGAACAACTTTTGGTCTTGCTAACAATGAAAAGTTTGTTTCGTCTTTTGGTACAAAAGTTTCTGTCAGCTTGTCATCTGGAATTGGTTCCAACAAACCTTTCTCGAAAAGAATGTTAACAGCTCTGACAATGTTGCACTTGCCTTTTCCGAACAATGTGTTTGTAAGACTTTCGTTCAACATGAAGTGGTTGTGGACAATTACAATCTTCAACCATGGTAAGTCTTTGTCAACAACATAGTCGTCATGTGAAGAACCTTTAGCTGTAGGTATGTTGACTCGGATATTGACATTTGCCAACGGTGCAATTTTTGCCAATTGACCTCTGAGAATGTACCTTGTCTTCACACATGACTCAAGATACTTCATCTTCTCATCTGTAACAAGACCAGAGTTCCTGAGACATGTAAGAATGCAAGGTTCGTTGACAATTGTTTCAATTGAATTGTAAATTCCATACCTTGTCAAGTCAATGTCAGACTTATTTATGAACGGGAAGTATCCAGCATGTTGTCTGACTGCTTGAGGGTTAGGTTGGTACCATTCGAACTTGACACTTGCAATTCCTTCAATTGCATTCAAAATGTCTGAGTCGGAGTCAACCATTTGTTCTCTCTTTGTAGTCTTGAAAGCGTCAAGAAGTTTTGCGGCTGTTTGTTCATTGCCATGTGCATAGTAAATGTGACCATCCAAATCTGTTATGGTCAATCTGAGATTGTGTCCTTTCTTATTTCCGTCTTGTATGGCAGCAAGTACACCCATGAAGCCTTCTTTGTTCTTTCCTTCGTCAAAGTTTACTGTAAAGGTTCGACCAGATGTAATTTGACTTCTAACTTCACGATACTTTTCATATGAATATCTTGTTCTTTCCATGGGAGCATGTGCGTCTTCACCTTTTCCTTTTTTCCTTCTCAAAGGATGCAATTGTTCGTCATGTTTCCAATAGAATCTGGCAAAGCCGTCGTGTCCTTCAACTTGAGGTTCACTAACATCGAAAGGCATGTCCATAAGACGTTCTTCTTCTAACCTCTCTAGTCTGTTTGGATAATTGGCACGTGCTGTTTCCAAATCCATTTCGTAGCGAAGACCAGACAATTTGTCATAGACTTTTATGGGTCTTCCCTTCCTATATTTAAAATTCTTCGAAACTCTCCAACCATATCTTTGTAACTCTGCTTTTATTCTAGCAGACTTTCTATCCATTCTATATGGGGCATTTTTATAAAAAATAAAAAAAATATTTTTTTCTTTACTTTACATAACCGCCTGCTGCCATAAGTCTTTGACGCCAACCCATACCAGCTAATGAAGGTTGACTTGGTTTAGTTTGGAAACTAAACTTTGGTTTTGGTTTATCTTCAGTTTTTGGTTTTCCTTCTTCTTCGGTTTTTCGTCACTTTTCGGTTCCTCTGACTTTACTTCACTTGCAGGAACAGTTGTGTCGTCAACATCTTCATAAATATCATATGCCATTTGTTTTTGTTTTCCTTTCAACTTTTTGTGTTTGTTGTAAAGTTTAGAATATTTCGACTCTAAGTCAATGAGATGTTCTATAATGAACTGTTGGTCAGTGAAGTAAACTTTCCCATCTGTTGTCTCGAAAGCTCCTTCAGACTTCAATATTTTATTTGTGAGAGTCTGTTTCTTTTTTGAGATACTTGCCGTTCCATTTTTATGAAAAGTGACTTTGTAGTTAGGATTTGAGTTACCAGATCTGGCACTTTCTATTATTGAATTTTTCTCTTCATCTGTAAGTTCTTTGACAGGTTTTGACAATGGTTCTGAACTTTTTGTTTGTGGTGTCAAATCTACCGTTTCAACTTCTTCAGTCATTTCATCTCAGTAAAAAATTTTAATTTGGTTTGTTTTCAACTGGTTGTTGTTGTGGAGGTGGGATGGTTCCTTTAATAATATCATTCAGTTTCACATGCTGAGCCTGACTATATGGTATCGGTTTAAATGCTGGAAGCCGACAAATCCATCTTGAACTCATTTGTCTCAATGCCGCATTGTTCATTTCATCTCAATAAAAAACTTTACATTCCCCACGTTTGAGGCGGTTGAGGTTGGTTATTGTTTACCCACTGTTGTGCATGGTTATATCCTCTGTTAAAGAATCTTTCACCTTGGTTCATATAATTTCCTGCTTGGTTATAGTATTCATTTGCTTTGTTATAATAATTTCCTGCTTGTCTTCCTACATTGTCCATCCATCCTTGAACTTTTCCTCTTGTTTCAGGATTTGGAATAAGGTTTGTTGCATCTCGTGCTACATCCCAACCTTTCTGTACAGTTTGTATAATAGGTTGTGCTTTCTCTTTAAGTATACCTAATGTACTCAAAATCTTCCTTCCAACTCCAAGTGCACCTCTGGCTATTGTTCCCACTGCGGGCAAAAATCTGGATGCAACTCCTGCTAATGCGCCAAATAAACCCATTTCTTATAGGGTAAAAAATGACGAATCCAAACAAGGACCCCTATGTTTCTAAGGCAACAAAAAAAGCACTCATGATAAAAATCTTTAGTTCAACACCAAATGCTTGGTTTATGGATATCTTGGAAAACATTCCGAGGTATAGAGAAGATGGACCACCTGGTTAATATTTGTCGGTCAAAACACAAGATACTGTGAAGCCATACCATTACAGTCCAAAAATATTTTAGATGTGAAAACTGCTTTGACAATATTCGTTGACAAATACCATCCAACAAAACTGACATCTGACTGTGAAAGTTCTTTCAAATCAGATGATGTAAAAAACTATCTGCGTTCAAAAAATGTAAACCAATATTTCATTGTCGACCAAAACCATTCTGCTCTTGGTGTCATTGACGGATGTATAAAAATGTTAAGAGACTTAAACCAACCACAAGGTGGTGAAGCAAATGAAATGTCATATGACGACAAGTATAGACACTTCTCCCAGGCAAAGATGAGACAAGTTTTAAATATTTACAATAACCGTAAACAAAAAGGTTTGGGAAACCACTCCCCCGAAGAAATGAAAAACAACCCTGACTTAGAGAAAGACTATATATTTAATAATTTAGTCAAAAGAGACAAACAAGAAAGAATGCCGGGCTTCAAACTTCAGAAAGGTGACAAAGTAAAAATAGAAATACCCAAACGCGACCCATATGAAAATACTATTGACTATGACAACAATGGGAACCCGACAGGTACTCACATTCGTGTTCGTAAAAATAGAAGAAAGTATACAAGAGAATATTATGAAGTTTTAGGCAAACATGGCAAAATGTACACACTGCAAGCAGAAGATAAAACTACTATTGTCAGACCTCGTTTCAAACTTGTCAAAGTTCAAGGTGGTATACTTTCAAAAACAGTTCCTAACAAATATAAGACAACTCCAGACGAATATGCTAAAGAAGTTGAAAATGACGACTAAGCAATTCTATACCATGCGTAAACTGTCATGTAAGGTGGCATGTATTCTTTACTTTGTCCCGTTGTATGTGTATATCCTGTAACGAAATGTGTATGGATTCCTTCTCCCTGCGTGTCACTCCAGTAACAATTTATAGCAAACTTAACGTCGTCTTTAACATCATATCCTTGACCTTTTGTCATTCCTGACCAATCCCAATATCTATGCTTATGCCAACCTGATTGAGATGTAGTTAATCTTATGTAATGACTGTGTGCAGGTAAATTTTCACCCGAAATCGTTTTACTTCCACCTGTTTCCTTTGAAGAGTTTGCACAATACAAAAACATGTCGACTATTTGAGTCCAAGTTCCAAAACCAAGTACTACTTCTGGTCTGGTAGAGTTCATTGAAACATATAATGAGCCAACCGGGTAAATAAGATTCGGCAAAATTTGTTTAAGCACATTGACTTCCTGTCTTAGATGCATAATGTCATCTAACTTTTCTTGAAGTTCATTTACGTCAGAGATGTTATGTGTATGAGTCTTATTTGCTTTAGTGTTTAAGGTTTCTTGTAAGTTTGTAATATCAGATATAGAATGTGTATGAGTCTTATTTGCTTTTGTCTCTAATGTTTCTTGTAAGTTTGTAATATCAGATATATAATGTGTATGAGTCTTTTTAGAATATTCGTTTTCAGCTCTTGTCACTTCACTTGACATTTTATTGTCAACATATGTTTTGTCTGCTAGTTCAGGATGAGTATGTTCTTTTGTTGCATAAGCATTGTTAGCTCTTGTCACTTCACTTGACATTTTATTGTCAACATATGTTTTGTCTGCTTTGTTGTCAACATCTGCTTTCAAAAGAAGTTCATTTATAGGTTTCTCGTTTAAAGTTCCTTTTGTTGGATTTATACAGACAGTATTGTTTTTATTGTCTTGAAACAGAAACTCATCTGTCATAGGGTTTATTGTCAGTTTTAGGTTTCCTTCTTTCAATGACTCAGATATTTTAGCATAGTTTGAAAAGTTTGTTGTGTTCTTATTTAGAGCTTGCATAATGAGTTGTCGGTTGTGTTGTATTTCTCTCATAGACGCTGTTTCATTTGACATTTTTATTATAGATAAAATATGCTTCCAATAGAAAAAGAAAATTCTAGAGTTGCTACAACTAAACCATTAGATGAACTTTTTACTAATGTCGGTCAAAAGGTTGACATAGACAATCTAAAGCATGAAGGCTATCGTTTTGACTACCCATTAAGATGGTTAAGAGACCCATCCGTCACAAAAGCTATTGGCTTTCGTAGAATGAAGTTTGTCTCACAAGTTCAAACAGGTTTTCCATGTATGGTCGGTTTTGAAGTTCGATACTATAACAAAGAAAAACGTATGTATGAGAAATTTGAACAAGGAAAACTTTTACAAGTTAATTTGCTTATAAACTTAGAAACAACTCTTCAAGCTTTTCAAGAAAAAATAAACGATATCTATATTGAATATGCAAACCAGTATAACATTGACGAAGGAGAATACCATCTCGATATTATTTATGACAGGAAAAATGCAACTGTTAAAATCAATAAAATAGAAGACCTTGGAGAAAACGTTTATATTTCTACAAAATATAACAACTTGGCATGGTATAGATTTATGAGGATGTTAAATCAGCCTGCAGCATATCCAGTACACCCGGACTATTATGAAGTCGAAAACCCTAATGGAACATATGAAAATGTTTTCGACCCAGATGCTATTATTGTTCATGCTTCATTTTCTGGTGCGCAAAACTCTTTCTTATGTCTGATGAATGACTTTTACGAAAAACCTACAAAGTTATATGAACCGCCGAGTGGAAGTATTTCAGACTTTCAAGTATGGTTTACTACAGATGGAAGAAAAAGAATAATTCCATTATACCATGCGTTTTACTTAGAACTTAATTTCATATACAACTACTATCGAACGATAAAAATATAATTTTTTAATACGGTTGAGGTGTTGGATTTGGTTGCCAACTAGACTGTGGTGCAGGTTCAGGTTGTTGTATAACAGGGGCTTGTTCTTCTGGTTCAGGGTCTTTAGGTATAATACCAACGAACTGACCTACTCTTTTACCAATATTTTTGACACCGTTCCAAATTCCTCTTCCTACGGTTTTGACGCCATTCCATATACCTCTTCCAACTCTTCTGAAGAAGTTTCCAATACTACTGAAGAAACCCATTTTACTACGTGTAAAAATCTAATGTCCACCTAGTCTTTTGCGTTTCCTGTTGAGTTCCATAGCATTCTTTAACTGGAGCTCATACATTCTGTTTCTCCTCTGGTAGAAAACATATTCTGGGTCAACTCCTGTGTTCGCGTCATCTGCATAAAGTTGTTTATATCCCACTTCAGGGTTTGTATAAAACTCTTTCCATCTCATATTTGCATACCATGGTGGCAAACCTAACGCAGCGTCATTTGACATGGCAGTTTGCATTTGTACATCTGTTGGCACTTGACCATAGTTTGCCATTGCAGTTTGTATTCTAACTTCATTTGGAATATTCTCTGGGTTTGGTTGTCCAGGTTGCTGTGCATTCGCTAAGTTCTGTGCGTCCATTTAATATTAGATAAAAATATCTATTACGAGTACATATGCTGAACATTTGCAGGCATTGGTTCATCTTCATATTCTCTGTACTTTTCTGCCACGTCAAATAAATAAATGACACAATGGCAAAAACCTAAAACAAGTAGTCCTATTTCAAACCACATTTACTTACTAATAAAATTTCTTTGTTATGACACTTTCTCCAGTTTATGGGACCTCTCTCATACTCTATCTTGTCATATCTAAACTCATAGTCATGTATGTCTTCTAACCATCTCATAACGGTTTCCAAACCACTTTTATCGGATGTAAAGTAAAAGCATGGATGGTTATGTATAACGTCTAAAGTTTCTAAAGAGTCTCTCAAAGTCCAGTCTACTTGGTATTGAAAATCCCATGTGTTATAGAACGGCGGGTCCACTATAAAGAAAACATTTTCCTTGTCTTTATATTTTTCATACAACTCTGTCCAATGACATCTCACAAACTCTATACCCTCAATATATTTTTCTATGTCCTCTTTGAAAACATTTGTATAGTTAAGATATAAAACTTTTGACATAAGTGTTTCAATGTCATGAACTCTTATAGCACCACTATATAATAGTCTAGCAGATATACTATCCCAGTCTATATATTCTGCTTGTTTCAAAACCTCTCTCACAATATCTTTCTTATCTAACGGTATACGTTCCATTTTACCTATCTGAATCTTTTCTTTCAACTCAGTCAATATATTGTTTGTGTCTGGAATATGTTTGAGACGGTCCATATAGTTGTCGAAGTCATTGCATATAATCTTGAGTCTGGGAATATTGTATGGCACAAATGGGATATATAGAAACTTCCACCGAACAAATCTACAAATGTTAGACGATTCGGTAGTTTCTTAAGTTCTCTCAATATAATATCTTCACATCTACTCTTATTTCCAAAAAATGGTAACGGAGGTTTAGTAAAATTCATTTATATATAATAATAAAAATGTTTTTACCCGAAAAGTGACAAAAAAGTGACAAAACATGAAAACATATATATATTGTGAAAAGTGATACAAAAAGTGATATTTAAAAAGTGACACCATTCATATGATGTAAATAACAACGGTTTTGGTTTTGTCACCGGCTGGTCGGCTGGGGTTCGGTCCTCCTCTTGGGTCTTGGGCAAAATTTTTAGGGGCTAGAGGGCGCAACGCGCCTGGAAGCCCCACTCACCTGACCTAGAATTATAACAAAATTCATTAATTTCTAACATATACGTATCTAACAATTCATTTGGAATTTCAAACGATCTTAAATATGTAATTGAATTTTGTATCTTCTCATTATTTGAGAAAGTTTTTCTTCAGCATTTTCCAATCAAATCTTAATGGATTCAAATTGGCTTCTTGATTCTGAACAAAATTTAATACTTGGTATAAACGTGATTGAACTTCTCTTTTCAATTTTGTTTTATAATCTGTCAATCGAGGCTCGCGAATTCTAATTGAAGGAATAAAACCTGTTTGAAGTAAATCGTTTTTAATACGATAAAAGTAATTGGGTGCAACTTCTTCTAAAAGATTTTTGACAAAAACATCAATTCTTTGATTTTTAACGCAGCCAAAATCGTGATATTTTATCTTTTTAAATAAAGATTCAGAAACGTTATTCACAACGGTTAATTCATTTGGTCTGGCAGCGGCTATCCACTGTTGTTTATGAATGTCCCACTGACGTGTAAAGTATTGATTAAATTCCAATTGATCTTGAATTTTATCAATAATGTGCTCTTTATACATTTTTGCAGCATCTTCTTCTGTGCAATCACGATAATAACATAAAATGTTCATAAATTTTTCGACTTCTGATCTAATCTCTTCATCATTTATCTTTGAGAGATTCTTTTTAAGTGCGCGTATTACATGTAGCGCGCACCAAAAGATATTGCACTCCGGAAATGAATTCCTAATCCCGTTGAAAATGTTTAGTGCACAGTCAGACATGATAAATTCAGGTTCTGTGTGAGTTGTTTCAAAATATTTACTTAAGCAAAAAGAAATATTTTCACTATTATCTGGATATATTATAAAATAACACAAAGGGATAGAATGAGTATTAGCAAATTTGGTAGCTAATACATAAAAAGGAAATCCATGAATAATTAATTTAAACGTAGAGTCTAAGTGATAAATTGGTGGTTTTTCATGAATTTGAGAGATCATATCATTATCAGAGTAAATAAAAACCAATTTGTCTGGAAAATCAGTATCTTCACCTTGAATGTCAAAATAAATAAGGTCATCATGTTGATCTTCCCATTGATTAACATAGTTTTGTAAAGATTGAAATTGATTTAAAGATATGTCTGGTAAAGATCTCATAAGATCTTTTTGTTGTAAATAATATTTCAATTGATTGATTGCAGTTTGTTTCATAGTCATGTGAATACAAGTATGATCTTTAGGTATTTCAAGCGTTTTGTTGACTTCTTGTGTTGCATTAAGTGGACTTCCGTGATTCATGAGAAATTTTTTAATCCAAGCACGGTAAGTACCACTTGTAGGTGTATTTTTATGTTGTGGTGGTGGTCCTGAGTGAATATGAGTTAAGTTTGCAGATTTAAAAATGTAATTGTCGAAATTTTTAATAAATTTAAAGCCTGCTGGGCAGCCTTCGTATTCGCATCGGTGGTAGATTAATACTCCTGTTCCAATTGATAGTTTTTGTGGGTCTTTGACAAATCTTATGTTACCATGCAGCTCTGCAGCTATAACAAAACGAGAATATTCTAAATATCCTATGGCTTGATCAACCTCGCATGGAGGATCGGGTGGAGGATGTTGCATTGAGCAGCAAAAAGGAAAAATAAAATTGAAAACTCACATTGAAAAAATAACGGTTTAATAGAAAATATTTTTTTTCTTCTGAAAAAGAATTATCTTTGAGTATCTAAATTGGGATAAAGGATATAGAATAGATAACTAGTACTTAATATATGATACATGTACACGAAATGGAAGAATGTGTACTAAAAGAAAGAGAAATTTTAGCTTAATATTTTACATACGAATCAATTATCTTTGGTTAAAAGGTAGAATTGTTGGCTATGATGTACTGATTCATGATCAGTACATCATAGCCAACAATTCCTTATACAAAATTCAAAAACTTGGGTGCAATCAGTTCTGATTGCACCCAAGTTTTTGAACTTTCTTGAGGGAATTAAAGGGTGAGAGATT
Organism: Trichomonas vaginalis G3; assembly: GCF_026262505.1. Taxonomy (NCBI): domain Eukaryota; phylum Parabasalia; order Trichomonadida; family Trichomonadidae; genus Trichomonas; species Trichomonas vaginalis. The sequence continues at coordinate 13,030,160 of NC_067205.1, forward strand.
TATAGTCTATCTATATATCTCCCACCCTCTAATTCCCTCCCTGACAGCGGGAAACTTTGTCTGAATGTTAAACTATTCAGACAAAGTTTCCCACTGTTTGCGAAGGAATTGTTGGCTATGATGTACTGATTCATGATCAGTACATCATAGCCAACAATTCCTTATATAAAGTTCAAAAACTTGGGTGCAATCAGTCTGATTGCACCCAAGTTTTTGAACTTTCTTGAGGGAATGGAAGAGTAAGAGGTATACATTATGAATATATACCTCTTACCCTTCCATTCCCTCTCTGACAGCGGAAACTTTGTCTGAATGTTAAACTATTCAGACAAAGTTTCCCGCTGTCAGCGAAAGAATTGTTCCATCTGGTGCATAGAGTGTGAATCTATGCACCAAATGGAGCAAGTCCCTCGCGAAATTGCCAAAACTTGCGTCGCATTTCAAAGATTGCGACCCAAATTTTGGCGATTTCTAGTAGAGATGGAGTATTTTGAGTCACTGACCTATATGCAGTGGCTCAAAGGGCTCCATCTCTACTTTGAAGCAAGGAAACTTTCCTCGAAATTTTGATAATTTGAAGAAAGTTTTCAAGCAATTAACAAAGGATTACTCGCTATGAGGTAAAAATTCTAGATTTTCACCTCATAGCGAGAGCTTCCCTTTCATTGCTTGAAAACTTTCCCCAGCTTCAAAATTGGGGAAAGGGCTGTAAAGTCGACTCCGATACCAGCAGGTACCAGAGTATTTAAAAGAGAAGCCCTCGTACGAGTTTCTAAGAAGACCTTCTCATTCAAGAAGATCTTAATAGAAAATCGTACGAGGGCATTGAAAACTCGCGTCTGGTACATGTTGGTACCAGAGTGTTTGAGATTTGAAGACTCTGGTACTAACATGTACCAGAATTTATGATGAATTTAAGATGGACCATTATAAAATGGTAGCGGTTTGTTTCAAAAAATTTTAGATGAGATTTGCATAGATATAGATTATATGATTTATACATATGAAAAATAATATATAAAAGTTAGTACACCAGTCTTGGGTATGGTGGCACTGCGTTCCACCTTACCCAATACTTGTGAATTTGACACTTTACAAAACCGTTAACGTATATTTTACAACATGAACGCAAAAACTAACTTAACCTTAAATATTTACAAAGCCGCCAACAATTTCACCTCACTAACGAACTCACTAATGAAAATAAACGTTCTCATAAATTTTCTTCAATATCTTCATCATCAGTGTTAACTCTATTGTAGTCATACTTGAAGTCATAAAGTTTCTCAAGTTTTGAAATGCATAGTCTTGTTAACTTACCTTCATCATCATAAGTTTTTATAAAACTACCATGACAATCTTTATAAACAGTCAGTGTATAGTCAACTGGTCTAGGATGAAGTGTAAAGAACATGTTATACTCAGGAAGGAAGAATAAATGTTTAAATGTATGTTTGTTATATGTTTTGATTTGTATGAGTTGCTTTTGTTCTGTCATTTACATAAAAATAAAATAAAAATAATTTTAAAAAAATAAACTTAAAAATAATGATATCACCACCATCACACGTATGAAAACATAGCACAAAAATAAATTTAGGTGAAGTGGTGAAATCTCACCTCTTTTTTTCACCCGGTTTTCACCCACTTGAATTCATTGCTTTATAACTCTCTTCCTTGGTTTCTTTTTAGTTGCTTTCTTCACGTCTGTCTCCAACTTGACTGTCTTTCTTCTTCGTCCATAATGATACCAGTTACTTCCACCAGTCAATGGGTCAAATGGTCTTTCGTAAGGGTTTCCATACATTCCATAGGGACCATACGGAAGAACTACTGGTGGAGAAGAAACATTTTCTTTAGTTCCATAGAATCTATTTAAATGCATTGTTTCACCTTTCATCTGGTCATTAAAGTCTTTTGCGTGTTTTGCAAACTCATCGTCCTTTCCTAAAGCATTTTCTGACTCAGTCGCAACCAAATTGGATGCTTTATTTATGAGCCCTATTTTATTTAATCTTAACTTCTTTGCAACCCAGCCTCCAATCTTTCCTTTATTTGCGTCTAATGTCTTTGAAACTCTTCCTCCACTCATTTTATTTACTGCGTCATAAGCTCCAAGTGCTTTTGCTCCAAATGCTAATGCTTTTGTTCCCATTGCGCCTAAAGCTGCCCAAGCTACCATTTACCCCATATTAAAATCATCTCTCTTCAATATTATCTCATAAAAGTTCTCGTTACTGGAGAAAGTCAATGAAACATAAACATTCTCACGTGCTTCGCCCTCACCGCTTTGCGGTCTATCTAACTTCTTTCTTATCTCATCTATTCTCAATAAAATATCTGAACAATTGCTAACATCTTCTACAACTGTTATTTCATCATGAACGACCTTTAAGAACAAGCTCATTTAATATGCAATTAAAATCATCTCAATAATGAGTCCATCCTTTCCATCTTTAGGTAGCACAACATCTTTCATTGAAGAAGGTTCGACAAGTCTTATGTTAAACTTACTGACAAAGTTTGTTATACTATAATGCTTCGGTGGCGAATACATGTAGTTTGAAAGACATAATATAGATTCTTCAGCAAATTCACTTATACTGGATTTTATAACAATGTTCTCACGAGACCAAACGCCACCAATTGACAATCTTGTAAGCAATCCTGCTGAACCTTCAACTGTAAACGTCGATGGTAACATTCCACGAAGGTCATCTATTGACATCTTTGAGTCACTGAATTTAAATATTTTCTTAAAGCAATCGTCATTATCTAACCATGCAATAGCTTTGAAGTTTTCATTCGAATATACATCTGCTTCATTAAATGTAAAACCTGACTTCTTTGCAGAGACGATTTTAAAATCTATTGCATTTGTTTCAAAATTATATGCTATGGTAACTTCTGAAGGTAATGGGTGTCCTTCTGCTATAAGTTGTTCTTTCAATACCGTTTGAAGCTTTGTGTTAAAAACTTTCATGTCATCTCCTGTATCTAAGTTCACATACACAGCAACAGGGAAACTATCTTGCTTCTTTGTTTCATCATTATATCTCAAAACATTAAAGTTCTTCAATAATATTGTCCTTCCTGCTGGAATACTTCTAACTTGTCTGATTTCAATAGCTTTCTCACCTCCTACATACTCTACCCAGTGTCTTGGATATTCATAAGTATACTGACTTTCTTGAATTTTGGTTGGTTTCATCATAACGTGTTCATAGTATATCTTTATACTCTTGTCAGTTAGACTCGGTGCTATGTTCTGAATATTTCTGACTTGCATTTTTAATGGAGATAAAATGAAGCATTTAATACATGACGTAGATGAAGACATGAATGAAACTACAGACAAACTTAACTCTTCTCTTATTCTTCCTTTCAGCAAAGATTATGAATTCTGTTCAAATGGTGTGTATTTCTATTGTGGAAAGATGGGTTCAGGTAAGACATTTAACCTCATTCGTCATATACTCATAACAGAACGTTTAGGAAATGACTCATATTATGACCAAATCATTATATCAGCAACTTCAGACTCTATGGACTCAACAGCGAAAACATTTATGTCAAAAGTTCAAGTCTCTGTCGTTAAAGTTCCAGACAGTGAACTCATTGAATTTCTTCAACGTTATATTCGACGTAAGAGGAAATATTATGCCATCGTAGAGTTCATACAGTCAGGAATGCAAAAGACTTCTGAGGAGATGGAAAGAATTATTGACAAACACCACTTACGTCAATACTCAGGAGTTTACGATATGAAACGACTGACAAACTACATTCTATCAAAACTTTCAAAATACCCCTTCAAAAAGTATCCTTCAAATACTCTGCTCGTTTGTGACGACTTCGCCGGAAAAGGTTTAGTGTCAAAGCCTGACTCACCATTAGCTAACATCATAACTAAAGTCAGACATTACCATTTAACTGTAGCAATACTTATGCAAACATGGCGTTTCCTTGCTTTAAACATAAAACGTCTCATAACTGACTTCGTTATCTTTCAAGGTTTCTCACGTTATGACATTGAACTCATTTGGAAACAGTCAGGTATAACATTACCTTTTGAAGAAATTTGGGAAGCATATAAGTCTCTCATCTCTCCTCGTTCATACCTTGAGATTCATATCATGACTAATACCATTAAAGTCAAAAATATTCCATGGGAACGACCAACATTGTTTTAAAGTTTAACCTTCAATTGACTGATGGTAAACAAATTCCATGCATCTCTGTCGCCATTTCTGTTAATATTTTGCTGTCATTCATATCATCCACTTCTCCATCCGTTAGCTTTTGAGGATATGGGTTAGAATAGCTGTTCTTAAATGAAGGCTTTTCACCTTTGAGAGCATAAACTCTATAACTTTCTGCATACTTTATGTTTGAACCTCCTGAGCCATCATTGACATAAATTTTTATAGGCTTCCACCCTTTGTTCATATTCCTGCTTCTTCCATTAGCTCTTTTGTTCAGTAGTTCTACATCTTTATACACACCACCTGTCTCAGTGAATTCAACAATATTTTCATTCGTTAGCTTTACATTCAAACCCTTGTCGAGTATATTGTTCATTTCATACATATAAAAGGTTTTATTCTATATGAAATGAGAAGCAAATCCATCTTAGCTGGTGCCGTTAATGTTCCAATTGAACCAACATCAAATGTTGACTCACGAACGACAAACAATATTGTCATAAAGAACTATAGTTCGGAGTGTTTGAAAGAAAAAGAACCAGATCTTAAGTCGGTGAATTTAAACACAGCTTCAAACGCTAACGCTACATCAGATGTTAGGTTAGAGTATCCACCACTGGACCAAGTTCTTTCAAGAGAAGCCAACGACAACCCTTACACAAATGTTCAAACAAATTCTTCAGATAACGTAGACCATTACCTTCTTCAGTTATATCAAACAATTTTACTCAAAGACGATAAGAAGCTTTTGACAAATCTTATAAGTAAGAACCAAATAATTCTAACAAAGGAGGACCTTGAAAATATTATATCACGAATAACAGGAAAGCAATGTGTCATTGACTATCTCGACCCTGAAATCGAATGCTGTGGTCAAACTCCAATATTCATGAAAATAGGTAACATCCGCATCATTGAAACACCAGGTACTCCAGGAGTTGAGTTTAAGTATAAATATTCGAACGAGTATACAAAACTATCTACTTACTATAAGCTTTGTTTGAAATATGTTTTAGTAAATTAAAGCAATTTGTAATATCTATCCAAAACTTCTTCAACAGTATCGAACTCATCTTCATAATGCAAACCTAATCTTATTGACTTGGTGCAGTTTTCACTAACACAATATAGCGCTTTGCGCTCGGCGCCTTTGACGCCTTTTTCTGTTCTCTTGACAGACATAACTAACTCATTTGTTTCATCAAACAGCAACAACCAAAGTTCATGCCCTAATACATAACATTCATACTTTATATTTTTAGCTCTGAGTTCTCTTGTAAGCTGTTGCATTTAATATTTTCTAAAAAAGTCAACTTCAACAGTCATTCGCACTGGTGCCTTCAGTACTACGGGCTCGCCTTGAAAGTCAACTAGTCTGAATTGCATGTCTTTCAAATTATGAGGACTAATGCGAACCCATTTACCTAAATGAGTTACTATGACAGGAACGTTTGGAATGAACATTGAATTTACTTCATAACAGAAAGACTTATATTCTACTGAACCTTTACTATTAACTCCTGAAATACCTGTGACATTAGCTATTTTAGACTCAACGTACAAACAATTGCCATAACATACGTATGGAACGGATTTCATCTCAATCGTTTTGTCAACACTTTTCAAAGGAAATGTCATATGGTATGCTCCCAGAAGCAATTGAACTCTATGACTCATTCGTGTTATCTTAAACTCCTTCGCATAACTGAACTTCAAAACTCCTGCAATAAGTTTAACATTCATTAAGTTTTCTCCGTTATCCTTGTTTATTGTAGTATTTATGAGAGCATTTAACACTCAGCTAATGTTTCCATCTTATATTCTACATTATTGTGAAATCTTATTTCATGCTTCTTCCATCTATTTCAAGCTCCATGAAATCTGTTTCGTCAGTTATAACGAATGAAGCAATAGATTAAAGTCAACAACTCTGAAAGCAAGCGCTTCATTCTGAAGACCTAAGTTTGTTTGTAGCTTTACTGTCCCGTATTCGTTTGGGTCTGTACTTTGCAAATAGAACAACATTTTATTCTCATTAAATATGACTATTGCTGCATATGCGTATGAAACAAATGAAGCAAGAAGAGCACATGAACTAGTAAACGAAAACTCAACTTTAACCATTGAAGGCAATGATTTAGTCATTGACGATGGAAAAACTAAAAAAGTCATTGATTTCGATACTTTTTAACACTTATGACCCATTCATTACAACAAGCAAGGTTCCCATCATAAATGATGGAACGGTGCAATATATAAATTCAACAGTAGATGCTCATTAGTGAAAGTACTGAATGTTCTCATTGAATTGTTAAAGAGCTTTCGATTTGACGACAACATTAAATGCCTAAAGAATTTAGTCATGAATGAGAAACAAATTCTCGGCGTTGCTGGTAGCAGTAATGATGTACACCTTATGACATTAGAATATTATAACGAACATAAAGATGAACTGAAAGGAGAGAAGGGTGACACTGGACCTCAAGGAATACAAGGAATACAAGGACCTCAAGGCGAAAACGGTTTGGATGGAAAGGATGGAAAGGATGGAAAAACTGCTAAATCATGGATATGGGACTTATAAATACTGGTTTAACAGCTGCTTCATATGGAGTTCTTCAATACCAAATCGGAAAGATATGGCAGTACTTGGTGAAGAAAGCTTTAGATGACGTTAAAAATGCTTGAACTTCATTTCAATGGTTCTGATACTATTAAAACTTTATCTGGTTGGATGCAAGAAACAAGGAGTCAATAATACTGTAAGACGTATAGCAAACAATGCACGTACGGGATTGGATACTTTACGAGAAGCACAAAATACACTAAAGGAAGCAAATGATATTCTTGGCTCAGTATCAGACATGCATGAAGATTGGCTTAAAGGTATTGACAAATCTTTAAAAAATCACAGTCAGTCTATTGCTGACTACAAGAAAAGTATAGATTTTTTACATAGTGCTATGGACGTACATGATGGAAGCATAAGGAACTTACTTAATGCTAACAATAACTTACCAGGAACTATTAAAGCATTTATAAGTCTTTGTAAAACCTGGTGCTCTAACATTTAGGTCTTTGAGAGCAAGAGCATTGAAGTCAAGAGATGCAGAAACTCCAACAGAACCTACAGAAGGAACTGAAACAACAGAAACTCCAGAAGAACCACCAAAACCAACAGCTAATGAAATATTGTTCGAATATTTTCCAAGGTACTCTGTTCTCATTGCATACATTCAAGAAATACTTAAGAAAGCAGACTTGACTTTAGGAGATGATGAAAGTTCTGTATATCTTTCGTTCCAGTTTCAAATAGCAGAACTTTTGAGACAGATATGCTTAATGTATGACAACATCTCTGATTTCACAAGATATGATGACGACCATGACCCGAACACGGTGAAGAAGAAGTTTTACAAACATCCATTAAGACAGGAAAGGTTTTAACTCAAAGTCTCATTATTGACACCAAAGATGGCGAAGTGGACGTTCTTCAAGAGCTGAAGAAAAATACTTCTTCGGGAGGTGGTGGTAGGCATGAACTTGAAATAAATGAGATAGAAGAGAAATTAGCCGAAAAAGCAGATAAAGAACATAAACACAATATCTCCGATATAAATGAACTTCAAGCTACATTAAATAGTAAAGCGGACAAAAATGAACTTGACGCAATGAACAAAGTTTTGAAATCTCATAAACACAATATCTCCGATATAAATGAACTTCAAGCTACATTAAATAGTAAAGCGGACAAGAACCATGTTCATTATATAAGTTCAGATGAACAGATTATAACGGACTATCATGGATATTTAACACAGGATGAAGAAGTGAAGACGAAAAATGTTAATGAAAGAAGATATAAATTCATTCGTGCTAAAGGTTATGACATACACTGTACTGTACAGTATGACACAGGTATAGCACCACAAACATTTGGTTATAACGCTGAAATTTATGCTTCATACTTCTTTGTTAACGGTGTATTAGTTGAACCAAGATTTATGTTAAGAGTTAAGGCAAAAATAACTTTTGAAGATGCTATTAAAAGTAAAGCTGACAAAAATGAACTTGACGCAACGAACAAAGTTTTGAAATCTCATAAACACAATATCTCCGATATAAATGAACTTCAAACTTCTTTAGACAACAAAGCAGACAAAAACCATACACATGAATCCTTCACTACTGTTAGAGCTGATGACATAATACTGAACTTTGACCTTGGTTCAAGTGCACCTTTAGAGAATCCAAGTACAAGCGTAAAAGATACACTAAACAATTTAGATAACAGTTGCAGGAATATTGAAGGTCATGCCAGAAACTTTGAAGCACATGAACTACCAGCAATGTTAGATAAGAAAGCAGACAAAACTTATGTGGATGCAGAAATAACAAAGAAATTTTCGAAACCAGATACAATGACATTTACAACAGAAATTATAAATGGTGAACCAGCAACTCCATTTGAATTTGTTAGAGGTCTTCAACCAGATACTTTTGAATTTTTCTTGGATAATTCTATTGAACTAACATTACATTATAAAAGTGGAACAAATGCAACATTTCATCCGGGAGATACATTCCAAATGGTATTTAATGACATGAGTTCTTTAGAATATGTTTATAGAGTTATGAGCATATATGATTTAATATATCCTATAGGAGCTGTTTATACGTCTATGAATCCAATAAATCCAAACACTTTATTTGGTGGTAGATGGTATGAAATAGTTGACAGTTTTCCATTCTACACTAATACGCAGTCAATGAAGATGGGAGGTTCAAAGAAAATAGGTATTGAAAACCTTCCTTCACATATGCATAGGTTCAGTGGAAGAACATCTGTGGAAGGAAACCATTCACATTCAATAACAAAAAGAGGTTATATAAATCTTGCAGCGGGTTCGAATAGACAGGGAATGAACAGATATGATATCTCAGATGACCCCAAAGATGTTAGCACAGGTATTTTCTGTGGAACTGCAGGAAATCATACACATGTTGTAGCTGGTATTACAGACCCAGCAGGTAATGGAAAAGATTATATGCCTCCTTATATAACAATGCACGCTTGGATACGAGTTGGTTAAACTCTTTAACTTTACATAAATGAGCTTGAAAGAAGTATTCGAACAACATCCATGGAGGTCTTTTAAGAAATTCAATGAAGCTGCAAAGAGTTCGGGATTTACTAACAGAGCTGAAGTGAAAAGGTTCTTTAACAAAAATGTTGTACATCAAACAAAAATAAACCCTTACGACTACTTTTTACCAATTTACTCCAACACTCCTGACGCATACCAATTTGACACTCTCATTCAAAGCAGAAAAGGAGGACATAAACCATTCCTCATCTTCATAAATGTTAACACTCGTAAAGCATATGCATATCCAATGAGGAACAAAGGAACTCGTGAAGTGTTAAGAGTTTTACAAAAGTTTGTAGCAGAACATAACCCAAGTACTTTAACATCAGACCAGGATTCAGCATACCTCAGCAACGAAATCACAGAATTTCTCATTAAGCATAACATAACTCACTACACTACTGAAGACCATAACCATAACATACTCGGCATCATAAACCGCTTCATAAGAACGCTCAGAGATTTAAACCAAGAGCGAGACTTTACCGAAGAAACAATGAAGCATTTTCTCGAAGTATATAATTCCTCAACACATTCTACAACAGGACATACACCAAATTCAATGACACAACAACAAGAAGAAAAGTATATACAAAAGAAACGAAGCCAAACACAAAATATCAGAAATTCAACACAATTTACCCTCATTCCTGGTACAAAAGTTCGTGTAGTTCTTGACGACAAACCATTGACAAAGAAACGTTTAAGGTTAAGTCGAAATTATTATATCGTAGACTCTACGCAAGGTAATGGATATCTTATAAAAGCTGCTGACGACTCCATAGCGTTTTACCCTCGTCATAAATTAGTCGAAAGTAGTAATGGCAAACTTGCTGAAACCATTGACGAAGCAAAGCGAGGAGTGGTTATTGAAATACTTGGCTATAACACAAACGATGACACTTATAAAGTAAGATATGAAGGAGGCGTTGAAGATGTTATACCATCTAAGAACTTGAGAGAGTCGAAGCCAACACATCTGGGACCATTAGAGCGGGAGTACTGGAAAGACAAAAATATGCCAGAAAGAATAAGAAAATTCTTCTAAACTTTTTCATTAGATGTAAATCAGACAAAGCATTTACCAGAAAGAATAAGAAAATTCTTCTAAACTTTTTCGTTGGATGTAAATCAGACAAAAATATATTTTAGTTGAAGAGATGAGATTTCACCTGTTTTTTCACCTGTTTTCTCACCTGTTTTTTCACCTGTTTTTTCACCTGTTTTCTCACCCTCACCACTTAGCGGCTCAGACCCTTTGGGTCTCGTGAATTTTCATGAATTTCCTTAAGATAGAAAAAATAAAGTTAGTTTTATTTTTATTTATTTTTTTATCTTGTATGTAAAGATATGATTTCAACAATAGGTTCTACAACAATTCAAACAACTACAGCACCAAACTCTTTAGTCATGAATCCTACATCTATGTTAGTAGAGATGAAAAGCTTCATTCCTTCTTCATATACTTTTGAGACAGAAATACAAAGAATTAAGCAAGAACTTTTAACAAGTAATTTCGACTGTAGTGCGAAAGATGAAACAAATGAACAGTATCTTTATGACATGCAGGACATTATTGACCATTTACCCAAATTGCCTGAAATCCAACAAAAAAGCTCACTATTCATGAATTCGATGAAATAGAAGTGAAACCAACTGACTCAGTAGAAATAAAGAAGTTCATACGTAAAGTAAACTATGAGTTTCTAGGATATCATTGCAACCATAAAGTTATGGACAAAGATTGCGACATGGTATATAAGAACATCTCTGACATATATAAATCTGGGGAGTTTAAGACATACGACAACTTTGTTTCATTAGTTGCTGAATGTGTATGGCAGATAAGAGATAAAGATAAAAGATGTAAAATATGGAATGGACAAATAAAACCAACAACTTTTGAGTTAAAGAAAACCATTGACGCCTTAGTTGTTCTAGCAGGTCAAATTTCAATGTATAACGCAAAAATGAATCCGCAATGTTCAAAATGTAAAGCAGCAATAAGGAAATATAACTACTCCGTCAAAGAGATAGAACGTATGCGAAACGACTATGCTGACTTAAAGAAAGAAGTAGAGAAACCAGCAGAAGATAAAATGGACATGTTAGCATTTCTGAACAAAAACTATCCAACAGCTGACGATTTCCTATTATCTGATGTCAAGAAGAAGTATAAAGAAACTTTCGGCATTGTTAAAACTTTTGACATACTGACAGAAGAAATAGAAGCTACGAAATTGTTTAGAATTTCAAATATACATCGTACAATTCATGTAAAACGCTTATAAAATAACTGGGTGAAAAATTAGGTGAGAGAAAACAGGTGAAATCTCACCTCTTCACCTAAAATATATTTTTATTGAATTCAGCAACAAAAATCTGAGTAAAATAATTTTTAGGGCATGTGTCAAACCGTTGAGTTTTCACAAAATTTAAAAAATAACGTTTACCATGTAAAACGCTTATAAAATAACTGGGGTGAAAAATTAGGTGAGAAAACAAGTGAAATCTCACCTCTTCACCTAAAATATATTTTTATTGAATTCAGTAACAAAAATCATGAATTTTCCTTAAGATAAAAAAATAACGCTAATTTTTTTCTAAGAAAAATTTTTATTTTGTATGTAAAGACAGTAATGACAAACATTGAGTTTGAAACAGTTAGAAAGATAGACAATGACACCAAAGTGGTTAGAATAGGTGATTTAAACGTAAGATACTCAAAGAAATACAACAAATATTCTTTGTCAGACATTATATCTCCATCTGAAAAGAAAACAAACCATTGGGTTAGAAATGCTTCAACTCAGAAAATTTTGACAAGAAATCCTGAGCTTATGATATCAGTAAGATTCTATGGAACTACAGCATATCTCATTGACAAAAGTCTTATACCAATAGTTTTGTTATGGATTGACCCAGTTGTTGGATATAACTTCATAACTTATGGTTCATTCGATACGGAACGTTGCAGTGAAGGCTTACTTTACATCGTTCAGAAACCGAAGGACTTCAATACAAAGAGATATAAGATAGGAAGAACATATAATATAACTCAAAGATATGACAGTACAGTCAATAGAGTCAAGGTTGTGTTCGTTAATGATATGAGAGCTGCAGAAACAGAACTACTTGAAAAGTTTGAGAAAATGTATGGTGCTCCCATGAAAGGTAAAGAAACGTTTGAAGTAGATGAGATAGATAAAGCTATAAAATTATTTGACGAAGTTGCTGAAAAATACATGTAAAGCGTTTATTTTTGGTCTTTTGTGAAAGTCAGAAAATAAAGTTAGTTTTATTTTTATTTATTTTTTTATTTTGTATGTAAAGACAGTAATGTCAACATTAGAGAACACAACAACTGCTATCGTTCATGAAGCCATAAATGAAGAATACGAATACATACAATATAACAAACAACTTCGCCTCATTCGTTCGGTCAAAGATGACATGTACCAAATGCAAAGTATAATGAATGCTCTTCGTTCTACAAAGCAAGCATATCATTGGTTTGAAAACCAACAGACAAAAGAACTTTTAGAAGAATTTCCTCATATGATTGCTTCCCTCGGAAAACCGAGAGAAGAGATTCCATTCGAAAATCGCAAGAATTTGGCACCTGGTTTGAAAGGTTATTATGTTCATAGACTTTTAGTAAATGCTGTAGCAATGTGGGCTTCACCTCGTTCTGCTTGTTATATTTTCATGATGTTAGATGAACTATATAAAGCAGAACGTGGAGAGATGGAAAAGAAACTTCAAGCAAAAGATGAAGTCATTGAATCCAAAGACAAAAGCATACAGAAAAGAATACCACGTTCAGTACCAAAAGGAAAGGAAAAAAGCTATAAGTATATGATTTACGCTGAAGAGATGGAGAAAGAAGAAGATAAAGATATGGTTATGTTGCATTTAGTCAGAAAAACAACAAGAGCTTTTATGACTTAGCTAAAATATATAAATCTGACAGAAACTGGTTCTATCGTGAAAACTTACCGATTTCAATGACACCGAATGAGCAAATAAAGGAAATTGTCAAAAGTACTCTTCCTCAAACACACTATGACATCAAAGGTTGCACAATACTTACATTCAAAGAAGACTTACCATTACTGAAGGAAAAAATAACAGAATATTTCGATAACTTCAAAGAGGAAGAATAAAAAAATCTAAGCTAATTTTATTTTTTTATAAAATTTTATCTCATATGAAAGAACATGAATTTAGAATATTCGGAACTCATGACAGAAGAAGAGAACGAACAACATGTAAAAGATTATGCAAAATTTCTGAAGGTATATAAAGCTTATGAAAAAGCGTATGAAAAGTTTATACATTGGGGAATTGTTGTAAAATATCGATATGAAGACTAACCAAAAATATATTTTTGCTTAAATAGCTTCAGGGTCAATTTCTTCAACCATTTCACTTCCTTCGTCAATGTCAATAGAAGCTTCTTCAACCTTTGGTAAGAATTTCTGTATAACATCTTTGTTCGTTATTGTCTTCAGAGATGAAGGATAATATTTCACATTTGTTTCACCCTTCTTATATTCTTTCTGTTCGGAAAGATTCATAGCAATACTGAAGAAGTCAATGTTAGAGTTCTTTATAACAGTATAGTGTGTATCTTTGACATTCATGAAGAAACCCTTTTGTTTCAAAACTACTGCTAACTCTTGTGAAGTATAACGTTTGCGGTCAATGACAATAGCTAATGGTCTGACATACTGACCAAACTTAGATTCTTTCACAAACTTCTTGTTAAAGATAACATTAACGTTTGAAGCACCATTGAACTCATTCTTGATGGCAGTAGCGAGAGCATTGTATGAAAAGAACTTGCAATCTTGCATGTGTTTCATTAAAATAAAAATATTAAATTATTTTGAAAAATAACTTAAAAAATGTAATCTAATTTTTTTAAAAAAAAATATTTTTTATTTCCTACTAAAGATGTATCGGAAGTTGTCTAAGTTAGAACACTCGGAAATAAAACAACTTCTTACAGAAGCTAACATAGAAGTAGCAACACATTACGCGACAAACAAAAAAGCACTCGCTGACATCCTCAATGACTACAATGGTGAAATAACTTATGATAGAATTCATGAGTTCATAAAGCCGCAACGCGGCGAGGACGAAGTCCATGCAAGAACTTTTCCTTTAAATGACGTTGCTATTGACTTATATCATAGACGTTCAGTACCTCATGAAGTAAGAAGAGAAATGTTTGACATAACAAATGCAAACGTTGGTGAAACAAGAAGAAGAGACGACACACTGAAACAACAGAGAAGAGAGATGTTTAAAAGTGCTATAGAACAAGTTCGCAAAACTAATGATGTCATTCGTTCCATTGACGACAAACCAAAAGAAGGTGAGAGATGGTTAAAGAAAGATGAAGAGAATAGGAAGAGGAATGTGAAGACAGGTAATAGACTCATTGACTTTAACATCGAAGCTTTAGATGAACCAAACAGAGAATATTTACATAAACATTTCGGTAAGGTTTTCATGAGACTCTTAGAGAAAATTAAAATAAACTCACAACAGAGATGGATGGTATGTTATAAACTTGGTGGAAAGTATGAATGTTCTACGTTAAACCTCAATAATATTGGAACATTACTACATCAGCTCTTGAAGGAGAACTTTATATCAGAGATAGAAGCAAATGCCGCAGGTATTGTTGAAATGCACTATGACTTCTTCTTGACAAACATAAAGAATCTTACCGAAATAAAGATGTATGATTTAACAGAATATGAAGGCTTAACGATGTCAGATGTAAAGAAAGGCAAACCAAAAAAGAGACCATATAGAGATGAAAGCACACTGACAAATGACCAGAAAGCCATTTTGGAAGCTCTTAAGCAAACAGGAAACCCAGCACTTATAGAAAGCTTTTGGAAAGATAATGGTGAAAAGAAGTTTTATAAGAAGAGAAGCGGTCAGTTCTGGAAGTATCTTTGCACATTACCTATAAATCTTGAACGCTACCAAATCTTCAATGAACTGAACAAAAGAACTGCAACACTTATGACAGAAGACAATTGTTTCGTTTATGCTTGCATTCAGGCTGGAGTAAATGAAGAAACTATTGACCACATGAGAGAAGTCATTCGTGTTAGAGACTTTCCTCAAAGTAAAGTACAAGAAATTTCTGACGCAACAAGTATAGCATTTAATGTTACCATTGGTTATTTCAATGACTCAAGACATAATGAAATAAAGAGATATATACCAAAAGAATGTGAAACTGTTCGAACTATTGACTTACTTCTTGTTGAAGACCACTACATGCTAAACGAAAGATTACCAATGACAACATACTTCATTCGCAACTATATAGAAATCTTGAAGGAGTGTGGTGGAATGAACATTGAAAAACAGATGAAAATATATACAATGAGAGATGGTAAATACATTGTTCGCATGGATAGAACTACACCGCTATGGGATGTTATGAAAACATTGTGGGAGTGCAAATATTTCGAATCTATTTCTTATGGAGAACTTTTCACATATACGACTGACTTATATAAACAGAACCTTGCACCATTTAAAGATTTGACATATGCTCCAAAGTATTGTGTACAACTGAAGAAGAAAGCCGAGTCAAAAGAAGTAAATAAAGCTAAATGTAAGTTCATTCCTGAGCACGTTTTCTTTGCTGACTTTGAGTGTAGCACAGACGGCTTTCATAAAGCGTTTAACATATGTTATGACAGTGAAGATGGTTCAGTTAGTGAAAGCATTTGGGGTCAGAACTGTGCAACAGAATTTTTGGAACGACTTCCTGACAAGAGTTTAATATATTTCCATAACCTCAGCTATGACATAAACTTTATCTTAAGACACATGACAGAAGTGAAAGGAACTCCCATCATTAAAGGTTCACGAACAATGCAAATAACTGGTTTATATAAAGGACGGGCAATTATTATAAAAGACTCTTACAGTGTTATAAATAAGAAACTTAAACTATTTCCTGCTATGTTTAACTTACAAACAGGACCGAAAGAAGTATTTCCATACAACTACTACAGCAGTACTTTGTTAGCAAATGACAACAGAACTGGTGTCATTTCTGAAGCATGTAAGTTTGT
The DNA here is from genome assembly GCF_026262505.1 of Trichomonas vaginalis G3. Taxonomy (NCBI): domain Eukaryota; phylum Parabasalia; order Trichomonadida; family Trichomonadidae; genus Trichomonas; species Trichomonas vaginalis. The sequence continues at coordinate 13,046,630 of NC_067205.1, forward strand.
CAAGGATGCAGATACATTCATGAAGAACATATATTCCATCAAAGGTTGCAGAATAGATGAGAACCACTTCGACTTAGAAAAATATAGCACGTTTTACTGCAAACAAGATGTAAGAATTTTAAGAGAAGGTTTTGTAAAGTTCCGCAATGACTTATTGAAAGAGTTTGATTTAAACGTTTATGACTACGTTAGTATTTGTTCTATTGCTAACAAATTGTTTGAGAACAGAGTATACTTCCCGAATGGAAATCTTTATGACCTCTCAAATAAACCAAGAGAATTTATTTCGAGATGCATTCAAGGTGGAAGATATGTTGTCAGATAACATGAAACAAAAGAGCAAAAAGAAACTCATTGCTGACTTCGACGCTGTTTCATTATATCCATCGCTATAGCAAGATTGTATACTTTAGAAGGAATTCCAAAAGTATTGAAGGATGAGATGTTAAGCACAGAGTATCTCATGAGACATTTATTCGATGACGACCAAAAGGAACCCATTGGTGAAAAGTTTATGTCTGGCTTCTTTGTTCTCATTAAGATAACAGAGATTGGAATACATAGACACTTTCCTTTAATAGTTTGTGACCCTGAACTAAATCCAGAACTTAACGTTCCCAGAAGTTCAAACACTTGCTGTTTAATGTATGTTGACCATATAACATTACAGGACCTTATAAAATATCAAGGTGTCAAATGTGAAGTGTTGCAAGGATACTATTACGATGGAAACAGAGATTTGAGAATAAGAGATGAAGTTAAGAAATTGTTTGAGTTAAGGTTAAAGTATAAGAAAGAAGAAAACCCATTACAAGAAATTATAAAACTCATTCTGAACAGCATTTATGGCAAAACCATTTTATCTCCTATTGAGTCAAAAATAACCATAGTAGATGACAAAGATGCTATAAGATATGCTATAAGAAATTACAACCATATAGTGAAGTTCGAAGGTTTGGATGGTTCAGATAAAACTATTTTCAAGCTAACGAAAAGCATTTGCAGACACTTTAACTTTTGCCCACTTGGTGTAAATATTCTATCAATGTCAAAACGTATTATGAATGAAGTATTCTGTACTGCTGAGGACATGGGCTTGTATATAGCCTATCAGGATACGGACAGCATGCATATTTTCAATGAAGACATCCGCGTTTAGCTCAGGAATTTAAGAAGAGATATGGTCGCGAACTTATAGGAAAAACCTTGGTCAATTTCATAGCGACTTTGCAGAAATCACAAAAGATAAACAAAGTTTAGCTTATAAAAGTATTTTCTGTGGAAAGAAGACCTACATAGACTTACTCACTAACGATTTAAATGAAGTTGCATTTCACTGCAGAATGAAAGGTGTGAAGCAAGATGTTATTGCTTTAACCGCTAATGAAATGTTTCCTGACTCTGTTCAGTGTTTCTATGATGAAGATAAAGGTTTAATGGTTCCGCAAGGAAAATTTGACAAAGACTCTGAGTTCAGTGTTATGCAGTTATATAAAGCACTTCATGATGGTCAAGAGATTGGATTTGACTTATGTAAGTCTTCTAGTCCTTGCTTTGCTGAAAAGTTTAACTTCTCAATAACGACTAAAACAAGCTTTATTCGTAAGTTGAAGTTCTGAGGTCATTTATTTTTGTCAGCAATGAGGTCATTCGTGATAAAAATAAGCCGCTAGCGGCAAGGGCGAAGCCCATGTGATCATTTACAATACTGCGATGGTAGAGTTTAAGAGTTGTGCTTCAATGTAGAGACAGTCCTTATGGTCTGGAGGTAAGAACACTGGGCAGTTATGGTCATGAGTGGAGAACATGTCTATCCAAAACTCACGATTGAAGCCAGTTAATTTATAGTATTTAGGGTTAGGAAGTGGTGGTAGTTCTTGTATGACCAATGAACTCATTTTCAACGCCTTTGGCTATATTAGAGAAAAGAATAGCTTGCTTTCTATCCCAAATGCCAGGTGTTACAATCTTTGAAAATTCATTTTTCCTCGGAAGCATTGCATCATAATTGAAAACATTCTTGAAATCATCACTTGGTTCAGAGATTTGAAATCTTATACGTAATGGATTTTCTTTCTCTTTAGCGACTTCATTGAATGGTGAATATATAACAAACTGACAGTCATGTGTTCCATCTTCATTTTCATTAAATTCATAATGAAAGTCTATAAGTTGTGGCTGACTACCTTCTTCTTTCAGTTGTGCAAGAAACTCACGTAAAGGCTGTAAAGTTTGTACTTCAATGTTAAACTTTTTCTCGAACATTTCATTAAATGAAATCATACATTGCAACAATGTTGTATCGTCTTTAAAGTATTTGTATATGTGAATGTTTTGGGCGCTTAAAGACTGTTCGTCATTTTCTATCTCGACTTGAAGTATAAAGTCAACTTTCCTAAATGCACGTGTTATATACATATTTGTTATGCCAATATATTTTTCTTCATTTATGTTCACAATCCAGTCTGTTGGAAACTTAAACGTTACTCTGTTCCCCTTTATTTTGACGTCAGGGTTTTCACTACTGAACGCAACAGATAAAGGTATTTGTCTACATTTAGTTCCAATAAAAATAAACCATTTACTCTTTCTTCACTTCAGCTTCTTTAGCTTTTGCTTCAGCTTCTTCTCTAGCTTTTTCGCCAGTAGTCTTGGGTTCTTTTGTCTTCCAGCAGCTAATGCAGCAAGTTGTTTTTCACTAAGTTTTCTCTTTGGTCTCTCTGGCTTTTGTTCTTGTTTTGTTCCTTCAGTTCGGATAAAATTTGCTCGCGAATTTCTTTCTTCAATGCTTCAAAATCTATGACCCCTTGGGTCTTGTCCGTAGGGCTTGTCTGAGTCATTTGACTGCAGATAAAAAACAAATTAAAACTTTAACCGATGTAAAATGAGCTTGTCAAAATCAGAGCGAGAGTCTATTATATTAAATGACGCAAGAGGAATACAACATCCTTTCTATTACGTAAGTCAGAGTAAAGATGGTAAAATATACGTACGAAAAAGAAAGGTTCCATTAGCGAATGCAGAGAGCGACAACATTAAGGTGCATGGCACCGAGGGTGAAGCCCATATAAAACCTTCTGTTCAAACTGAGCACCAAAAGAACAAGAAGAAAAGAAGCCAGATGTACTTTCAATAACGAACCAAGAGCTTATTGCAAAGTTCGTGAATTTCATTGAAAAGCAAACCGAGTCAAAGAACCCTGACCACCAGTGAAAGAAGTTGAGACAAAAGAGAATGTACAGTTCATTGAAAATGTCAAGAAACAACTTCCACCACGAATTCCAAGAAGAAGAGTGAGAATAATGAAGAAATAGATATTTTTATCTGAAGTAAATACATGCAGAACGAACAGCTAAACGAATTTACTCCAGCAGAGCATATTCATCAGATTCGCTCATATTTCGATATCATAGACAATGCAGCTCAAATTGGTGACACTAATAAAATATTCTGACGCAAAGATTCCATCACAACCTGGAACTGCTAAAGATAACACATGGGTAACATTCAATCTCTCACCTCCTGGTGAAAATATGTTGGACCTTTACAATACATTCATTACGTATAAAGTGGAAGGTCAATTTATTGTAGATAAAGAAATTGGTTCAGGTTCCAATAAAACAAACCCACCAGGATTTTGGATTGGTTTCGATGACGCTTTCTATGCAGTTGCTGAATCAAATCCTTGCAAATGGTCGTATCGTATATTCTCAAGAACGCAAGAGAAGAAGCATATATAACTTCAAACTCACAAACTACCGAACAAATAAAGAAAGTAGATGTTTTCTCAAAGACTCGACATGAAGATGTATGGAGTCATTCGGGAACATGCAGAACAGGACAAATTGTTAGTGGTCCAATTACAGCAGGAAAATCATTTGATTTTAAGCTTCGTTTAAGAATTCCTGTTAAAGATTCCTTCCATTAGAAGCTATTCGATTTATTCCAGCTTTTGCAGGAAACATTCAGCTTAAAGTAAAGTTCAGTAGCGACGCCTTACAATGCACATCTATATCTGTAAATGATATCATTGCTTTCAATCCAACTCTTAAAGTTGCATTTGCTTCAGATTCAAATCCACCGACAAATAAATTTGTTCCATGGAATGAACCATTCACTATGATAACGAAGGCATAGAAGCTAGTGGAACAGTTACTATTACAACTGTAACCCAGCAACTATTTCGAACAAAGATGGATTTTAATGAATGTTTCATTCATCCAAAGTCATTCTCTTTAGACCCTAACATTTATACAGAACTTGTAGAACATTATACAAACGAGGCTTTATGTTTTCCTGTTAAAGTTATGGATTGGATTCCTATGGACGGTTCATTCTCAAAGAATACAGATAGTTCAAGTGCAACATTTACAGCAGCTTATACGCCTATTAATGTTAAAAGTATTTGGGCACTATTTAGAAAGAAAGACAACTATTATGTTAATTTTGAGAACCCTAAGTTTAAATATCTTCAGCTTTCCATGGGAGCTTATGGAAATATGCCTGCAGAACCTGAAAAATCATATGGACCTGTATTTTATGAAATGGTTGCGAACGCTTGCAATACAAACAATGATATGATAGGATTTAATGAAGATGTTATGAGGTCATTGGTGGATGATGGTAGTGTGGAACATAAATGGGATAGCTATGACAACACACATTTCTTATGTGGTTTTCCAACAGAACTTTTGCTTCCAGCAAGGTCAAACATCTACTGCTCCAATAACATACAAATTGTCTGTTAAAGGACCTATTGAACTAGCAACTGAAAATGTACCAAAGCCACTTATTGGATTTATGAGGGATTGTTGCTTTGCAATACAAGTAAGACAGTCAGGCATACCAATAATAAGATTGACGACTATAACTTAGCACTGACGACAGTGAGGAATAAAGGATGAACGTTTATTTTTAAAGCTTATAAATGAGTTCTTCATCAAGCTCTCGTGAACCTTCACCATCTATGAAACAAACTTTACCAAACGATTATGGAGCACCTATTGAATATTTCTTACGAGCTGCACAATGGCAAAGAGCAGTCTCACCAAGGTTAGGTGTTCCACCAGCTCCTGTCAAAAATAGCATTTGGTCAAGTCCTTATATAAGATATGGTCTCCCACTAGGTTTGCTAGTTACAGCAGGAGCAGTAATGATGTTGAAAAGAAATAAAGCAAATGTTGTAAATAATACTGAAGTAGCTGAAGTTAAACAAACTCCGACACCTTCGCCAAAACCAACGTCAAAACCAACGCCTTCACAAACAACACCTTCAATGACTCCTGAACCTATGAAAGTACAAACTCCTGTTCAAAAGTCAACTCCAAAACCGACTCCAACATTTAAACCAGAACCCACACCACAAATAAATTGTAAAACTCCTGCGTTTCCTTACTGAAAAATAACGTTATTTTTATTTAATATTAAAATTTTTATTTGATTGAAATGACAAATAAAGTCACTGAAGCAATGAAACAAAAGTTTTTGGTAGAATACATTAAATCAGGAACTATTCCAGAAGGTTTTTACATTCATACTATGAAGGATGGTAGAGTTCAGTTTAGAAAGATAAAGCAACCATTAGATAAAGAAGGAATTTTGAGAAAGATTAAACTTCATGAGGACAACATTGCTGAACTTAAGAAGAAGTTAGAAGAGTTGGAGAAAGGAAGAGAGTTATAAAGCAATGAATTCAAGTGGGTGAAAACCGGGTGAAAAAAGAGGTGAGATTTCACCACTTCACCTAAATTTATTTTTGTGCTATGTTTTCATACGTGTGATGGTGGTGATATCATTATTTTTAAGTTTATTTTTTTAAAATTATTTTTATTTTATTTTTATGTAAATGACAGAACAAAAGCAACTCATACAAATCAAAACATATAACAAACATACATTTAAACATTTATTCTTCCTTCCTGAGTATAACATGTTCTTTACACTTCATCCTAGACCAGTTGACTATACACTGACTGTTTATAAAGATTGTCATGGTAGTTTTATAAAAACTTATGATGATGAAGGTAAGTTAACAAGACTATGCATTTCAAAACTTGAGAAACTTTATGACTTCAAGTATGACTACAATAGAGTTAACACTGATGATGAAGATATTGAAGAAAATTTATGAGAACGTTTATTTTCATTAGTGAGTTCGTTAGTGAGGTGAAATTGTTGGCGGCTTTGTAAATATTTAAGGTTAAGTTAGTTTTTGCGTTCATGTTGTAAAATATACGTTAACGGTTTTGTAAAGTGTCAAATTCACAAGTATTGGGTAAGGTGGAACGCAGTGCCACCATACCCAAGACTGGTGTACTAACTATAAAAATATAATTTTGAGATAATTATGTAAATAATATTTTAAATATTTGAATTTGAGGTATAATTTTATAGTAAAAAGGTCAGGCGAGTGGGTCTTCCAGGCGCGTTGCGCCCTCTAACCCCTAAGAAATTTTGCTCTCTACCCCCTAAATTTTTCCAAAGTTTATTCCAACAAAAACTAGAATGTCATTCCATAATTGGGACGAAGTCATTGCGCACTTTTCTACGCACCAACCAACACCAGAGCAGTTAGAAGTGCTTGAGAAGATGAAGGAGGAGACTCTGGAGTACTTGAGACAACAAATTGCAAATTACAATTCGAAGATTGACGAAACAGTCTATAGAGTCTCATCGGCAGAGTCACATATAGAAGTGGACCAGTTGGTCAGTGACTTATTATATTATACTGCTGAACGAAACAAATTATATAACAAATTGAAAGAATTGGAATAAAAAATTAATATTTTACTTATATTTTTTTAAAAAAAACTTTTTTATTCGAAAAAATTTATGAACATTTTATGTTATTATCGTGATTGCACAGAAGAAGATGCTGCAAAAATGTATAAAGAGCACATTATTGATAAAATTCAAGATCAATTGGAATTTAATCAATACTTTACACGTCAGTGGGACATTCATAAACAACAGTGGATAGCCGCTGCCAGACCAAATGAATTAACCGTTGTGAATAACGTTTCTGAATCTTTATTTAAAAAGATAAAATATCACGATTTTGGCTGCGTTAAAAATCAAAGAATTGATGTTTTTGTCAAAAATCTTTTAGAAGAAGTTGCACCCAATTACTTTTATCGTATTAAAAACGATTTACTTCAAACAGGTTTTATTCCTTCAATTAGAATTCGCGAGCCTCGATTGACAGATTATAAAACAAAATTGAAAAGAGAAGTTCAATCACGTTTATACCAAGTATTAAATTTTGTTCAGAATCAAGAAGCCAATTTGAATCCATTAAGATTTTGATTGGAAAATGCTGAAGAAAAACTTTCTCAAATAAATGAGAAGATACAAAATTCAATTACATATTTAAGATCGTTTGAAATTCCAAATGAATTGTTAGATACGTATATGTTAGAAATTAATGAATTTTGTTATAATTCTAGGTCAGGTGAGTGGGGCTTCCAGGCGCGTTGCGCCCTCTAGCCCCTAAGAAATTTTGCCCAAGACCCAAGAGGAGGACCGAACCCCAGCCGACCAGCCGGTGACAAAACCAAAACCGTTGTTATTTACATCATATGAATGGTGTCACTTTTTAAATATCACTTTTTGTATCACTTTTCACAATATATATATGTTTTCATGTTTTGTCACTTTTTTGTCACTTTTCGGGTAAAAACATTTTTATTATTATATATAAATGAATTTTACTAAACCTCCGTTACCATTTTTTGGAAATAAGAGTAGATGTGAAGATATTATATTGAGAGAACTTAAGAAACTACCGAATCGTCTAACATTTGTAGATTTGTTCGGTGGAAGTTTCTATATATCCCATTTGTGCCATACAATATTCCCAGACTCAAAGATTATATGCAATGACTTCGACAACTATATGGACCGTCTCAAACATATTCCAGACACAAACAATATATTGACTGAGTTGAAAGAAAAGATTCAGATAGGTAAAATGGAACGTATACCGTTAGATAAGAAAGATATTGTGAGAGAGGTTTTGAAACAAGCAGAATATATAGACTGGGATAGTATATCTGCTAGATTATTATATAGTGGAGTGATACGAGTTCATGACATTGAGACACTGAGTAGGGGTAATTTTAGCTAAAAGTGACACGCCTGTAAAAAGTGACACACCCGTGAAGGGTGTGATTACCGATCGGTAATTTCGACAGTTTAGAATTTAAAATTTTTTATGGAACTGTTGCGAGTTTCATAAAGAATTTAAGGAATATAAGCAAAGATTTGAATCAAAATCTTAGACCTAAGCCGCTCGATTCGCTCGCGGCTTCCGCGAATTACAGATCAGCAAAGATTTGAATCAAAATCTTCGAACTAAGCCGATCGCTTCGCTCGCGGCTTTCTTTATTATTTTAAATTTGCATATTTCCATCAAAAGTTCATAAGGTAAAAAATTTCGTTTATTTTTACTAAGAAAAAAAAGTTTTTGATAATAAATCTATTTTATTTCGAAAAAGTAGCAATAATCGTAAAAGGGTATTGATAGGCTTGCTAAAGTAACTAATTTTAGCTGTCAAATACTTTTGTATTTTGAAGTAAATTAGTATAAATTTGTTTTTACTTTTATTTCGAAAAAGTAGCAATAATCGTAAAAGGGAATTGATAGGCTTGCTAAAGTAACTAATTTTAGCTGTCAAATACTTTTGTATTTTGAAGTAAATTAGTATAAATTTGATATTATTTTAACTCCCTTTGAAAACCTCAATTTTCCATACAGAAGGAACGGGAATAGCATCCAATATTCCCTGAGAATGGTTGCGCATTCTCAGTTCCCTCTATATTTCGAACGAAGCTCTCATCGGTCTTTTTTTTAATACTAAACGTTTTTTTTCCTGTCACTTTTAGCTAAAATTTGGGTTTGCCTTGAGACACTTATGTCAAAAGTTTTATATCTCAACTATACAAATGTTTTCAAAGAGGACATAGAAAAATATATTGAGGGTATAGAGTTTGTGAGATGTCATTGGACAGAGTTGTATGAAAAATATAAAGACAAGGAAAATGTTTTCTTTATAGTGGACCCGCCGTTCTATAACACATGGGATTTTCAATACCAAGTTGACTGGACTTTGAGAGACTCTTTAGAAACTTTAGACGTTATACATAACCATCCATGCTTTTACTTTACATCCGATAAAAGTGGTTTGGAAACTGTTATGAGATGGTTAGAAGACATACATGACTATGAGTTTAGATATGACAAGATAGAGTATGAGAGAGGTCCCATAAACTGGAGAAAGTGTCATAACAAAGAAATTTTATTAGTAAGTAAATGTGGTTTGAAATAGGACTACTTGTTTTAGGTTTTTTCCATTGTGTCATTTATTTATTTGACGTGGCAGAAAAGTACAGAGAATATGAAGATGAACCAATGCCTGCAAATGTTCAGCATATGTACTCGTAATAGATATTTTTATCTAATATTAAATGGACGCACAGAACTTAGCGAATGCACAGCAACCTGGACAACCAAACCCAGAGAATATTCCAAATGAAGTTAGAATACAAACTGCAATGGCAAACTATGGTCAAGTGCCAACAGATGTACAAATGCAAACTGCCATGTCAAATGACGCTGCGTTAGGTTTGCCACCATGGTATGCAAATATGAGATGGAAAGAGTTTTATACAAACCCTGAAGTGGGATATAAACAACTTTATGCAGATGACGCGAACACAGGAGTTGACCCAGAATATGTTTTCTACCAGAGGAGAAACAGAATGTATGAGCTCCAGTTAAAGAATGCTATGGAACTCAACAGGAAACGCAAAAGACTAGGTGGACATTAGATTTTTACACGTAGTAAAATGGGTTTCTTCAGTAGTATTGGAAACTTCTTCAGAAGAGTTGGAAGAGGTATATGGAATGGCGTCAAAACCGTAGGAAGAGGAATTTGGAACGGTGTCAAAAATATTGGTAAAAGAGTAGGTCAGTTCGTTGGTATTATACCTAAAGACCCTGAACCAGAAGAACAAGCCCCTGTTATACAACAACCTGAACCTGCACCACAGTCTAGTTGGCAACCAAATCCAACACCTCAACCGTATTAAAAAATTATATTTTTATCGTTCGATAGTAGTTGTATATGAAACTAAGTTCTAAGTAAAACGCATGGTATAATGGAATTATTCTTTTTCTTCCATCTGTAGTAAACCATACTTGAAAGTCTGAAATACTTCCACTCGGCGGTTCATATAGCTTTGTAGGTTTTTCGTAAAAGTCATTTGCCAAGCATAAGAAAGAGTTTTGGGCGCCAGAAAATGAAGCATGAACTATCACAGCATCTTGGTCGAAAACATCTTTAAATAAATATGGTTCATCTCTTGCATATCGACTGTAGATATTTGCTAAAGGAAGTTCGACTTTCTGATTTAACATTCTTTGCAAATAATACCATGACATTGCAGTGAATTCTGTATATATTTGTTCGTCTTTATTTGGATTGTTTTCGTAGATTTGAAATGACACTTGTGAATTTTGTTTGTCATATACAATTCTCACATAAAGTGTGCTATCGGTATTTGCATATTCATCAGCATATTTTGCATAACATGAATTTATTTTATCTTCTATATTTTTTAACGCAGTCTGTAGAGAAGATGAAAGGTCAACTTGTATTAGCTCAATTTCTTCTCACATTTTTCGTTTCCCTTCAGATATATAATCTATATGAAACCTTACAATAAATGGAAAACTTTTATCTTCTACAGACACAAATTTTATTCTTCGAAAGCCAATAGATTTAGTAACAGATGGGTCTCTTAACCATCTTAATGGGTAGTCAAAACGATAGCCTTCATGCTTTATAGTATCTAAGTCAAACTTTTGACCGACATTAGTAAAAAGTTCATCTAATGGTTTAGTTGTAGCAACTCTAGAATTTTCTTTTTCTATTGGAAGCATATTTTATCTATAATAAAAATGTCAAATGAAACAGCGTCTATGAGAGAAATACAACACAACCGACAACTCATTATGCAAGCTCTAAATAAGAACACAACAAACTTTTCAAACTATGCTAAAATATCTGAGTCATTGAAAGAAGGAAACCTAAAACTGACAATAAACCCTATGACAGATGAGTTTCTGTTTCAAGACAATAAAAACAATACTGTCTGTATAAATCCAACAAAAGGAACTTTAAACGAGAAACCTATAAATGAACTTCTTTTGAAAGCAGATGTTGACAACAAAGCTGACAAAGAATATGTCATTGAAAAAGCTCAAGAAGAACATGACAGAGCAGATGCAACATATGCAACAAAAGATGACGTTGAAAATAAAGCTGACAAAGAAACTGTAGATATGTTGGCACAAACGGTTTCAAGTCATGACAGAGCTTTAATGGAAGATGGACAACAGTTGAAAGAGCTTGAGAAAGGTGTTACAGAGTTAAGGAATACAAAAGCAGACTTGACATGGATAACTGGATATGTAGATGCAACAAAAGAATATATTTTTGCATGGACAGAAGGAACATATCCACAAAAACAGCATACACATTCTATATCTGATATTACAAACTTACAAGAAACCTTAAACAGGAAAAGTGACGTTGGACATACACATACCATTGCAAATATTACAAACTTACAAGAAACATTAGAGACAAAAGCAAATAAGACTCATACACATTCTATATCTGATATTACAAACTTACAAGAAACATTAAACAGGAAAAGTGACATTGGACATACACATACCATTGCAAATATTACAAACTTACAAGAAACATTAGAGACAAAAGCAGATAAAACGTATGTCAATGAAATATACCAAAGTTTAGTTGGAACAAAAAATATTGAAACTATTGTTGGTGACTTTTCTGTCAATGAAGAAAATAAATATTTTAGATGGCAGTTTGTACATTCCTTAAAAAATGGTATACGGTATAAACTCATTCCGAAAAATAACAATGAAATGTATGTAAGCTATATAAAGAATAATGGTACACAAGTTAAAGTTCCATTAGACAACAACTGCTACTTAAACTTATATGGAGACGAACAAAAGAAATATTTACGAGTTTATGAAATGGCAGATATGACATTGCCTGACCCATCTCCAGCACCATATTATTATGACTATGGAGATGACGACAAACCACCACATGTAGACCCAAAAAAGCAAACATTATATTTAGAATATTATAGATATAAAAGATATAATGCAATAGAAAAAACGAGAATAGTATATTATTATACAGATGACAGAAATAAATATTATAGTCAAGATTGTACATACCCTGAAAACATAAGATTATATTATAAAAAATATTCTGACACAAACCAGAAGAAACCAGAAATAGTTGCACTATATTTTAAGTTCAAAAGGGACAATCCTATAATATCTCATATGTTTGATTTAATGAACCCGGTAGGTTCTATTTATACATCTATGGATGCAAGAGGTCCTCAAGTAATGTTTGGTGTTGGTGTATGGGAACAAATAGTCGACAGGTTTTTGTATTGTGCAAACTCTTCAAAGGAAACAGGTGGAAGTAAAACGATTTCAGGTGAAAATTTACCTGCACACAGTCATTACATAAGATTAACTACATCTCAAGCAGGTTGGCATAAGCATAGATATTGGGATTGGAGAGGAATGACAAAAGGTCAAGGATATGATGTTAAAGACGACGTTAAGTTTGCTATAAATTGTTACTGGGATGACACGCAGGGAGAAGGAATCCATACACATTTCGTTACAGGATATACACATACAACGGGACAAAGTAAAGAATACATGCCACCTTACATGACAGTTTACGCATGGTATAGAATTGCTTAGTCGTCATTTTCAACTTCTTTAGCATATTCGTCTGGAGTTGTCTTATATTTGTTAGGAACTGTTTTTGAAAGTATACCACCTTGAACTTTGACAAGTTTGAAACGAGGTCTGACAATAGTAGTTTTATCTTCTGCTTGCAGTGTGTACATTTTGCCATGTTTGCCTAAAACTTCATAATATTCTCTTGTATACTTTCTTCTATTTTTACGAACACGAATGTGAGTACCTGTCGGGTTCCCATTGTTGTCATAGTCAATAGTATTTTCATATGGGTCGCGTTTAGGTATTTCTATTTTTACTTTGTCACCTTTCTGAAGTTTGAAGTCCGGCATTCTTTCTTGTTTGTCTCTTTTGACTAAATTATTAAATATATAGTCTTTCTCTAAGTCAGGGTTGTTTTTTATTTCTTCGGGGGAGTGGTTTCCCAAACCTTTTTGTTTACGGTTATTGTAAATATTTAAAACTTGTCTCATCTTTGCCTGGGAGAAGTGTCTATACTTGTCGTCATATGACATTTCATTTGCTTCACCACCTTGTGGTTGGTTTAAGTCTCTTAACATTTTATACATCCGTCAATGACACCAAGAGCAGAATGGTTTTGGTCGACAATGAAATATTGGTTTACATTTTTTGAACGCAGATAGTTTTTTACATCATCTGATTTGAAAGAACTTTCACAGTCAGATGTCAGTTTTGTTGGATGGTATTTGTCAACGAATATTGTCAAAGCAGTTTTCACATCTAAAATATTTTTGGACTGTAATGGTATGGCTTCACAGTATCTTGTGTTTTGACCAACAAATATTAACCAGTATGGAGGTCCATCTGTTCTAACTCTCGGAATGTTTTCCAAGATATCCATAAACCAAGCATTTGGTGTTGAACTAAAGATTTTTATCATGAGTGCTTTCTTTGTCGCTTTAGAAACATAGGGGTCCTTGTTTGGATTCGTCATTTTTTACCCTATAAGAAATGGGTTTATTTGGCGCATTAGCAGGAGTTGCATCCAGATTTTTGCCCGCAGTGGGAACAATAGCCAGAGGTGTATTTGGAGTTGGAAGGAAGATTTTGAGTACATTAGGTATACTTAAAGAGAAAGCACAACCTATTATACAAACTGTACAGAAAGGTTGGGATGTAGCACGAGATGCAACAAATCTTATTCCAAATCCTGAAACAAGAGGAAAAGTTCAAGGATGGATGGACAATGTAGGAAGACAAGCAGGAAATTATTATAACCAAGCAAATGAATACTATAACCAAGCAGGAAATTATATGAACCAAGGTGAAAGATTCTTTAACAGAGGATATAACCATGCACAACAGTGGGTAAACAATAACCAACCTCAACCGCCTCAAACGTGGGGAATGTAAAGTTTTTTATTGAGATGAAATGAACAATGCAGCATTGAGACAAATAAGTTCAAGATGGATTTGTCGGCTTCCAGCATTTAAACCACGTGTTTGTAAAGTTCTTCCTATACCTCAGGAAGTTTTAGACCGACTTCAAAAACCTCAACAACCAGTTGAAAACAAACCAAACTAAAATTTTTTACTGATATGAAATGACTGAAGAAGTTGAAACGGTAGATTTGACACCACAAACAAAAAGTTCAGAACCATTGTCAAAACCTGTCAAAGAACTTACAGATGAAGAGAAAAATTCAATAATAGAAAGTGCCAGATCTGGTAACTCAAATCCTAACTACAAAGTCACTTTTCATAGAAATGGAACGGCAAGTATCTCAAAAAAGAAACAGACTCTCACAAATAAAATATTGAAGTCTGAAGGAGCTTTCGAGACAACAGATGGAAAAGTTTACTTCACTGACCAACAGTTCATTATAGAACATCTCATTGACTTAGAGTCGAAGTATTCTAAACTTTACAACAAACACAAAAAGTTGAAAGGAAAACAAAAACAAATGGCATATGATATTTATGAAGATGTTGACGACACAACTGTTCCTGCAAGTGAAGTAAAGTCAGAGGAACCGAAAAGTGACGAAAAACCGATAGAAGAAGAAAAACCAAAAACTGAAGATAAACCAAAACCAAAGTTTAGTTTCCAAACTAAACCAAGTCAACCTTCATTAGCTGGTATGGGTTGGCGTCAAAGACTTATGGCAGCAGGCGGTTATGTAAAGTAAAGAAAAAAATATTTTTTTATTTTTATAAAAATGCCCCCATATAGAATGGACAGAAAGTCTGCTAGAATAAAAGCAGAGTTGCAAAGATATGGTTGGAGAGTTTCGAAGAATTTTAAATATAGGAAAGGAAGACCCATAAAAGTCTATGACAAATTGTCTGGTCTTCGCTACGAAATGGATTTGGAAACAGCACGTGCCAATTATCCAAACAGACTAGAGAGGTTAGAAGAAGAACGTCTTATGGACATGCCTTTCGATGTTAGTGAACCTCAAGTTGAAGGACACGACGGCTTTGCCAGATTCTACTGGAAACATGACGAACAATTGCATCCTTTGAGAAGGAAAAAAGGAAAAGGTGAAGACGTACATGCTCCCATGGAAAGAACAAGATATTCATATGAAAAGTATCGTGAAGTTAGAAGTCAAATTACATCTGGTCGAACCTTTACAGTAAACTTTGACGAAGGAAAGAACAAAGAAGGCTTCATGGGTGTACTGGCTGCAATTCAAGACGGAAATAAGAAAGGACACAATCTCAGATTGACCATAACAGATTTGGATGGTCAACATTTACTATGCACATGGCAATGAACAAACAGCCGCAAAACTTCTTGACGCTTTCAAAACTTCAAAGAGAGAACAAATGGTTGACTCCGACTCAGACCTTTTGAATGCAATTGAAGGAATTGCAAGTGTCAAGTTCGAATGGTACCAACCTAACCCTCAAGCAGTCAGACAACATGCTGGATACTTCCCGTTCATAAATAAGTCTGACATTGACTTGACAAGGTATGGAATTTACAATTCAATTGAAACAATTGTCAACGAACCTTGCATTCTTACATGTCTCAGGAACTCTGGTCTTGTTACAGATGAGAAGATGAAGTATCTTGAGTCATGTGTGAAGACAAGGTACATTCTCAGAGGTCAATTGGCAAAAATTGCACCGTTGGCAAATGTCAATATCCGAGTCAACATACCTACAGCTAAAGGTTCTTCACATGACGACTATGTTGTTGACAAAGACTTACCATGGTTGAAGATTGTAATTGTCCACAACCACTTCATGTTGAACGAAAGTCTTACAAACACATTGTTCGGAAAAGGCAAGTGCAACATTGTCAGAGCTGTTAACATTCTTTTCGAGAAAGGTTTGTTGGAACCAATTCCAGATGACAAGCTGACAGAAACTTTTGTACCAAAAGACGAAACAAACTTTTCATTGTTAGCAAGACCAAAAGTTGTTCCAGACAAAGTTCTAGTACAAAAGAGGTACACAGTTCCACAAGGAGTTGGATTGTTCGGATACCAACCTGAACCAGAAGAACTTCCAATGAGGTTGCAAGAACTTCAAGATGCTATAAACAAACTTCCATTGAGACATCCAATTGACGTCAAATTGTATTGGAGAGCATCTGAGTTAGGTCAGAAGGTTTTATATGAAACAGGTTGCTTCGATGATGTTTATGAGATAACAGGAGAAGTTTCGCAGAAGATAAGAGACTCACTTGAATTTCCACAAACTGGACCAATTGGTTGCGACAAGTTCGACTCAAACGAAAAGATATACTATGTCGACCTTAACGCTGCGTACATGAGGTTTGTCCAATATATTCCGACTGGAATTCCAAACTAAGATGGTGAGTTCCCGGGAAGGAACTCTACAGTTGGAAAAGTCATACAACAACTGTATGATATTAGGAAAGCTTCAAACCCCAAACTTGCAATGACACTCAAATTGCTTATGAATTCGACATGGGGATATTCCATTAAGAACCCTCAAGAGATGAAGAGTAAACATTATGAGAAGGTCGACAACTTTGTTGAAAGGTTTTCTCCTTTTGTTTTGAAGTACGAATTCACTCAAGGTCAAAGTGGCTTAGTAACCACATTAAAACCTATTGTCGAACATTGGTCTTACCCTCAGTTCGCAAAAGCAGTCCTTGACGAGTACAACAAATTCTTCTCGAAAGTCAAATCGAAAGTTAAGGTTTACTATGAGAACATTGACGCACTCATGACGAACGAAGAAGGATACAACAAACTCATTGAAATGGGTATGGTCGGTGAAAAGATGGGTCGATTCAAATTGGACAAAATTTTCACCGAAGTTCATGTCCTCTCCAAGCGTAAGTACTGGGGCATACTTGAAGACGGCACAGAAATAAAACATTGCATAAAATAAAAACGTTTTTTAAAAAAGTGACTTTTTTTAATGGCGTACATCCCTGAGCGCTTCGTCCAGTTCAACCAAATGTTGGTCTCGGACCCAGACAAGAGATATTCCAAGCCCGAACTCGACCGTCTCTTCAAAGAATGGATTACAGACTACAGAGGAGACGAGTGGTTGACAATTGAATTTGCTCGGGCTTGGAATTGCTACAGAAGCGTCTTAGACGTGGACCCAAGACTCACGTACAGAGGTTGGGATGTGGTCTTCACATTCCAAAATTGGTACGAACACCAAAAATAAAAACTTAAATTTACTTGGGGTTTCCCCCTAAAATAATTTTTTTTACTCTTAGAACCACTCGAGGTTCTCCTTACGGTTGTTGAGCTTGTCACCGTCAATGTGTCTGACCTTCGTCTTCTTGTCTGGATTTGGAACCCATTGAATTGCGACAAGCTTGCCCATGGAAATTGAACCGCGATTCCGAAGGTTAAGGTTCAAGTGTCCCAAGTTGTTGAGGACTGGGGTAAGAACCTTGCCTGTCTCCTTGTTGCGGATTTGGTATGGGTAGGGTTGGGAAATTTCGTAACCGTCATCGGCAACAAGGGTTGCCCATGTAGCGGCTTCAGGAACTTCTTCTTCTTCCTCTTCCTCTTCTTCGTGTTTCTCTTCTTCCTCGACAATTCCTTCTTCAATTTGGTACTCACGAATTACGGTGTTGCATGTTCTGTCCTTTCCGAGTGCCGCCCAGATGGTGTCAATCTCTTCGAAGAAACGGTAGATGAGTCGGGCAAGGTCTCGGTTCTCTCTCTCGTAATTGCGCAACGATTCTGAGAAATCGTTCAGGACTTTTTCATTGGAAGCTTGGTTCATGAGGAACTCACCTTTAAGTTCCTTCATCTCTGTCATAAGACTACTTTGGAGAGTCTTAACGGTGTTTGTCAGATGAGCTTTCAATTGGGCAATTTGAAGTTGAATTGGGCGCTTGTCTGCCAACCTTGAAAGGACATCTTCCATTGAGTTTGGCTTCGGTGCTTGTTCGGACATCGAAAAAATGAAGTGGTTTGAGAATGACGGTTTTACTTCAAAAAGCTTGTTATGACGGTTAAGTCATACAACAAGTTTAAAATAATATCTTGTTCTTCTTCTGAACGTTTGTTGTCTCTTCCGATAAAAGTTTCGAACATGAGAACCAAAAAACGTTTTTTGAGATTGCGGAAGAGTTCAGGCAAATTTTCATATTCTGGATATGTTGGGAGCAGTTCAAAACATCTGAGCTGACTTTCGGACAAAATTGGGACAATGTCAGAAAATTCATCTTTGGTCGGACTGCTTGAAGGTAAGTCCCTTACATGTAAGTAGCTCTGGTAAAGTCTTCTCATTTCTGCTAACTTTTGGAGTATAGCTTCGTAGTTTAGAAGTTTCAATTTTAATTGTCTTATTCCACTCTTTACTTCTAAACGGTAACTATCCATGAGGTCAAGGGTTGCTTTAGTTGCCTTAAGTGGAGCTATCTGTTCCTTGACTTCTGCAATTTTGGTTGCAATTGTGGTTTGAGCTCCTTCAAGTTCGCCGTCTATGTCGTTCTCAACACCTTCAACCATAGCTTGAAACTCTTCATCGGTCCATTGAGATTGGTGTGGGACGAATTTAACTTGCTTCATTCAAAAAATGAAAAAAATGTTTTTACTCTAAACGTTAAGGTTTACTGAATTGGTTGGATATCGCCTTCACAGGTTATGTAGAACGGCTGACCAGAGAAGTGGAACAGTGCTCTGAGAATTTGTATAATTCGTGGAATTGGACTCTCTCTGTTTGGAAGTTGTATCCACGGACGCTTTGCAAAGAACTTCAAGAGGGTTTCTTTCTTCATCTCCTTTATGTCGTCTACAGGAGTGTTTTCTGGTATTTGTAGGACAATTCCGGTTTCAATTTCGATTTTCAGCGCACCTCTTCCAGACAACCAGAAGCCGAGGGACTTGTTGGCTTTGTCCTTGCCCAAGTACTGCTTAACAACTTCATTTATCTCTATAAGGTAAATTGCCTCATCTAATGGCTCGATGTTGTCCATTGTTCTGTTTCAGAACTAGTCTTGTACTTTTTCAGAACTAGTCTTGTACTGTTTCAGAACAATACTTGTACTGTTTCAGAACAATACTTGTACTTTTTCAGAACAAGACTTGAACTTTTTCAGAACAAATTTCCCGTAAAAGCTCTCAATTTGTGAGAAAAATTTTCTGTTTCAGAACTAGTCTTGTACTTTTTCAGAACTAGTCTTGTACTGTTTCAGAACAATACTTGTACTGTTTCAGAACAATACTTGTACTGTTTCAGAACAATACTTGTACTGTTTCAGAACAATGTCCGACGTACCACCAACCGAGCCCATATCCCAACCAGCAGAACCGAAAGCTGCAGAACCACAACAGTCTCCTCAGCAACCTCAGTTCCAGCAAGTACCTCCGAATTACTACCAATTTCCACGTCAAGGTTACTACCCACCACAAGGCTTCCCGAACTATCCTCCTCAGCCTATGCCTTACTTCCCCAACCCATGGATGTTCCAGCAAGCTCCACCCCGGCAATTCCAATCTCAATCTCAATCCAAGAGAGACCAAGAGTTCGAGGAAGGTCTGAACCGTTTACGCAAAGAGTACGCTACAGCCCCGATGGAAGACGACAGGCTTTCAGTCTCTTCCCTAAGGTCGACCAATTCGACTCGTACCACAGATTCGGTTCGTGACCGTGAAGACTACCTCAAGCAGTCTGAGAGACTCTTCATCTTACAGCCATTTACAGCTGGAGCTCTCAAGAACATGCGCAATTACGAAGGTCAAACACCATCTGGAGACCGCAAAACAGACGTGCTTACAAGAGCAGTCCAACTGGTCAAGACAAAGACGGAGATAGTCGACTTCATTCTTGCAGCTTGCCCATACAAGTAAAAAATAAACAATTACGAGTTAAACTTTTTATTCTTTCTTTTCTGAGTTGTTTAGAGCTGGTTTCTCTTGTAGGAACCTTTCGTACTCTTCCATGGTCATGGAATTGCGAATTTGGTACGCAATTCCAGGTTCGTTATTTTTGAACCTTACGTATGTAACGCTTCCATCCTCCTCAGGGAAGTAAGCTGCTAACATCTGACCAAGTTTTCTCGGTGACTCGGAGCTCATAAAAAATGTCACTTTTTAAACGTTAAGTTTTTAGTCTTATTTTACCCTTTGTTTTTCATGGTAGTATTGGACTGCAATTTCTCCAAATTCTCTGTGTCGGAGTTCTTCAGCATTTTCCAAGGTGTACCTGGAGAACTCAAAGAAGTTGTCAAGAACATACTGCCATGCTGCTCTTCTGAGTTCGTCGGTATTTTGGAAGTGTTGCACCTTCAAGTCTTCGGACATGAAAAAATGTCACTTTTTATTTTAAACCGTTTTGGCATTTCTCATGAGTGAGTATAGTTCTGCCGAACCATTAGAAGAGAAAAAGTACCCTTGCTGGCAAAAGACAAAAATAGTTGCCTTAGTTGTCATTGCAATTGTACTCGTAATTGAATTCATTGTACTTCTCTTCACGTACATAAAACTCAGCAATGGTATTTGCTTTAAGAAGTTACCATCTTACTAAGACAAAACATTTACATTTTTCAAGCTTGACTTTTTACAATTTGAACTTTGTTTGCGTAGATATGAATTCTGAAAGAAGTATGAGGGTCTTGTATGACTTTATACTTCTCCCATATTTCATGTCTGTCAAACTTACCTGCCATGGACTCTTTCATAAGTTCCATGAAATCGTCTTCGGACAATCCGGGGAAAAGTATTATGTCAGTAAGTATTCTTTTAACATCCTTACTTAAACTCTTGGCTGTCTGTACACATATTACGACTGAAATGTTAAAGTGTCTGAGCTTCTTAAGAATTCGACACATGTCTTGTTCTCTATTCTTTAACAAAGGATGAGAGGCGAAATCATCTAAGATAAGAAGACATCTGTGAGGGTACGTTTTCCAATCGTAAGATTGCAATTTCTTCGAAATGTATTCTATCTCTTTCTGTTTGTTTCTGAAGTGTTTCTTCTCTAATATTCTCTGCATTTCCTCATTTGGGTCTTTAAACTTAGAATTTATATACTCATTTATAGCATTATATTTCAAAACCATTCTTTGGTACTTCTTTATCCAATCCAACAACTCAGTATCCTTTATACATACTAACTTAGACTTCTTTATAATATCTTTGAACGAATTGACGGTTTGGTCAAATTGACCAGAAGTCGAACAAATGACAACTAACTCATAGAATGGGTTCTTCTCATCTAGTTCTTGTTGTTGTGCAGCCATTTTAAGATAAGTGAAAGTCTTCCCCGACCCAGGTGGTGCATTTAGACCTGTTATACCATTCTGAGCAAATAAGAACTTGTCATGTATAGGTTTTATCTGAGCATTTTCTAACTTCCTCTTGTTCTTGTTTAAAACATTCTCGAATTTTTTGTCAATGTCAGCAAACTTTTTTTCTAACATATTTTTAGAAAAATTAAAATTTTTATCTTTTAGAAAATGTCTAGCGATTTCGCTATCTATATTCGAGACAAACTTTTTGACAGCAAAACATCTGTAGACCATAAAATCTTACATAGTCTAAACAAGAAAGGTGAATTTGTTCTAAAGTTCTGTTTCTGGGAATATGACAAGAACCATAAAACATTAAGCAGAGCAGTCTTAAAATTTGTCAATGACAGACTTGTTGACAGAGATGACGCCGATTGGAAAGATGAAGTCCAACAAAAGTTCTTAGAATGCAAAGAAGACACATGCGCTGTTCTTGAAGATGAAATAGAAAACAGAATAGAAGAGCTATTAAAGGACAAAGAACTTTTACATAAATATGGTTCGGAGAAATTTGACATAACTCCACCAGAAAAGAAGAAGAGAGAAAAGAAAGAAAAGAAAGTAGAAGAAGAGAAGAAAGAACCTGAACCAGAGCCAGTTCCACCGAAGAAGAAATTTGACATGTAAAAATAAAATTTTATTTTTAGAACATTTCTGGGTCAATGTCAATGTTCTCTTCCTCTTTAGGAGTAAACACTGGCTTAGACTCTAAAATCTTTTTACCCAATTTACCTTGAACTTCTACAACTTTAGACTCATAATATTCATAGTCGTCTGTCTTCTTTGGTTCATAAGGTATAACAAGTTTGTATGCTTTGCCTTCTTTAAGGTTTGAAAACCTTCTGTCAAAACTTTCTTTGACTGTTAACAAACCTTCTATGTCTAAGTCTTCAAATTTCGCACCATTTTTAGTCACAATAGCAAACTTAACTGGTTCGATGTTCCAAACTTTGCTGAATGAAGACTTTTCAAAATGGTAGAAGTAAACATTCAAATATGTGAATGGTTCTAGTTCTTCTTTAAGTCCTGACATATACTTGTTTACTGAGATGAATTTTGTCATCTTTTCTTCAGAATAAAAAAAATTTTTTTTTAAAAATTTACTCAGAAAAATTTTTCTTTGTATATACACCATTCTGAACATCTAAAAGACTTTTGACATTTGCCAAGAATGTACGTTTAGAAGCTGCCATATAACCATACTCTTGACAATATTGTTTATATTCATCATATAAAGACCTTTCATCTAATGACACAAAGTCGCTTTCATCTATGAACAGTTCATAAACACTCTTGTTTGCTTCTAACAATGTTTGTCTCTCTTCGGTATGTGGAATTTGTCTTGGATTGAACTTAGAAATATCTAATGTCATGAAATATGAGAACAAGTGGTTGTAAAAGTCAGATGTCAAACATTCTGCTAAGTCGTCAAAATATTCAGTATCTTGCATATGAGAATCTGACGTTCTGACAACTACATATCTTCTGTCAGAACTTTCTAACTTCATCGGAACAGCATTGTTTGAAACCATAATGAAGTTTGCAACATTTTCACAAACTCTTTGGTCTTTATACTTTCTTTCAACAACTCCAACTTTGTCTGTTATAAGACTCTTCAAAGCATCTGAGTTTAAAACTTTTGTTGTATCTATACTTTGAAGTTCATTGCAAACTATAAGTTTCATATTCTCAATTGAAGAGTTAAATTTACCACAGATGTTTTCTAAGTTTGTCATATTAGGGTTCGAATAACCTTCTAAAAGTTTGCACAAGATATCTGTAAAGAATGTGTTCTTACCTGTTCCTTGTTTTCCAATTATAATGAGAGCAGTTTCATTTTTAGCACTTGGATGTTGTAAGATGTTTGCAAACCAACATAAGATATACTCATAAACCTTTTCGTTTCCATTGCATATAATTTCTTTGACATGGTCTAACCAAGCTTCTATAATATTTTCTTTCCATTCTACTTGTTCATATTTATATCCAGTGAAGATAGAATAGAAGTTTGGAGATGGTGTATAAAACTTTATACTACGAACTGAAAAATCTTCAAGTTTTGACAATAAGATATCCCAAGCATCTAACATCTTCATGCCAACTTGTACGACTTTTATTTTCTTAAGTTTCTGTTTACATTCTTGTTCTGAAACTATTGTCGCTCTTGGTTTGTTAAAGACTACATCCCATTCTTTCATAACATAACATTCTGGGGCAGAGTCGACATAAATGACTAAACGTTTCAAATTCTCGACTGCTTTGTTATAGTCTCGAAATGGACACATATTTCTGAATGCTTGGAAGTCATAAAAATCTGAAACATCTATTCTGTACATTTTTATAAAAATAAAAAAAAATATTATTTTTTTTATTCTTGACTTTGTTGTTCCATTTGTTGCATTTGTTGTTCTTGAGCTATTTGTTGTTGAAGTTGTTCTTGTAATACAATACTTTCACCAGTTGCATCTTCCAATTCGAAACTTTCTGCCGTCATTGACAAATACATAGGACATAAAAGTTTTACAGGAACAAAGTTTGCGTCAACTAATGTCAACGTTATACTTGCCAAAGTGTTTGAGTTCACTAAGGTTGAAAATTCTGCATTCGAATGAACAATAGGCAAACCAGCAGAGAAAGTATTGTTTATACGCATAAGTATCTTTTGGTCATAATAGTTTCTGTCGACATTCGAATAACACTTTGAACCTAAGTTTGAAACAATATATAAGATTGGTGTGCTTAATGTCAATGGAATAGACAAACCTTGTATGACACCTTTTCCTGTTATAGGAAACTGTTGGTAGTAAAAACCAGATATAAGTTTTGTATTATAGCTCATATCGTTTATAGTAAACTCAGTCGGACATCCAAACATAATGAAACCTGCTCTAGTTGCAGCACATGTTACACCCGTACTTAAAGTATTAAATAAGTCAACAAAACCTGTTGGTGGTATTTCAGAATATGTATCTTCAAAGGAGTATTTTTTACCATTCACAACAATAAAGTCTTCTGGTGTCAAAAGAGCAAAACAGGCTTTAGTCGTCATTGTGTTTAAGGTTAGTTTACAATATCGTCCTTGAGGACTTTGTAAGTTTGTTGTTATAGAATTATATGACTCAGGGTTTTTAGTCGTAATAGTATAAACCATTATGTCTTCTGCCATTTACTTAGCAAATAAATTTTAATGAAATGTTGTGGTCGTCAAATATTTTTATAACGTCTGGGAAACTATATTTTAAGTTCAACGTTTCACCTCCTTTCATAACGTATATCTTGTCAATGACATTATATGAAACACCACAGCAACTAATGTCGGGTTCTATTTCTTTGATGTTTATATCGTCTGCCTCTGTCAAAAGTTTCAATAGTTCTTTCAAAACTTCATGAGGTGCAATGACATATGAGTTCACTTTTACAGGGTTGTGTTCGACCAAGTTTAACATTATACCTAAAGCTTGACAAATCTTCTCCTGAGTTTGAAGTTTGTCTTTCAGTTGTTGGTAGTCGTTTCGAATATCTGCAACAGAACTTAAGTCTCTGTTAACTTCAGGATATGTTGGTTGTTCTTTTACAGGAACAATTGTTATACCATCTTCGTCTTCGTATGGTTTCCCCATTTCAACATCTCTGTCTTTGACATTGACAATAACACTTTGACTGTTTGTTTGAGTTGGTGAATTTAACTTCACATCTGCCACCGCCATTAAACCTTTTGAAACACTTACGCTTCTATTTTTCGGAAATGACATTTTACTTAGAATAAAAAGATGGACGTATTCGGATATCTCTTCGAATTGAAGCAAAACAAAGTTTACACACACAAACAATACAAGTTCATTGACAGAATAGTTCTTTACACAAACAATGGAAAATGTTATAGAATAGCAGTCTTTGCTGAACCTAAATATTTTCATAAAGCAAAGAAAGTTGGTATAACTGAAATGGTGAAAGTTCTTGAAGCAGACAAAAATATAACTTCAAAACTTACAGATATTTCTAAAGGTAAGTTTATAATATAGTATTATGTCGAAACAGGTGTCATAACTATTTACGATGGTGAGAAGTCAGTTCAAGAACAACTTACTGACCTGCTGCCAAAATCTGCTCGATGGAAGCTGTCGTTATGCCAATCTGAGGAGCCCCAGCAGGTTTCATCGAACGAATCTTCAAAAGAGCATCTTCCGTGAAAAGTGCTATTGGTTTTGTAAACTTCTTTGCTCTCAATTCATCTGGACCGTCTCTGTCACCAGTATATTGTATTTGTACAGTACCAACAGTTGAAATACCACCCATAAAGTCTTCTGAGTCAGCAAATGGAATGCCAAGCCAAAAGTTTGAACGGTCTCCATTTGTATATTGAGTTTTTTGACCTCCTGTATGAGTCCATACTTTCACATATGGCATAATAGAACTTTGCATTTCAGGGTTAATAGTTGTTGTGAAGTTGTTGTTAAAGTTCATAGCATCTAATGTCAAGTTGTATGACCTCATATCCTCAACTGTAGAATATTCTTCTCTTGGATAATATTTGCCATCTATGTTTATATGATATTTAATACCAGGGTTGTAGAAACAAGAATAGTCATTTATAGTTCGTCTGAACAGTACAAACATAGTATCTGCATGTTTCATTGCAGTTGTTAAAGCAATATCTGTTCTTGCACCTGGGTCAGCACTTTGGTTTCCAACTTCACCTGCAAAGTCTTTGACAGATATTTGGTGTATAGGGAACATAAGTGGAACTGCAATATATTTGGCAGCTAAAGCATTTGAAATATCTGGGTCCAACATATAGACTGCAAGTCTGCTTTCTATTCTCTTGCATTCAAACTTTTCGCATGTGAACTTAACTGGGTCCCAAGCAGTTCCAGCAGCATTGAAATAATAGTTTACTTCATTGTTGAAGTTTGAGAAACCAAAGTCTAAGTCAACTTTGTCTTTGCAAAATTCGGCGAATGACGTTTGATTTGTTCCCTTTACGTCTGTAATAGTGAATGGATCTTGTGTGGGTGCAATGACTAAGTTATTTTTGCTTGGAGTAAGTTCTAGAAATTTTTCCTGCCCAGTTTGGCAAGTATCTTAAAAACCTGAAGATGAGGAAAGATGACAAAGGAACTCTAAGTTTCAGTTTTACTTTAGTGCAGCAGTTCCATTGAACCAGAAAGGTTAACATAAACTCCTGGAACGTTAGGGTCAAGTCTTCTTATTTTCTCAATATTTGCATACTGGTCTGTTTGTTCTCTAGCTTGTGGTTGTACTGAGTTTCTCAAAGCGAACCATTCATAGTTTGCCCATGTTACTGTTTGAACTAAGTCAGAGTTAGAATATATCTTATATCCCATGAAAACTTCTGGAGCATATTGGTATCCGACATAGAAAATTCCATTGCAACCTTTCTTGTCAGACAACTTGGCAGAAGGTTTTATTTCAATGTCTTGTTCCACGTATAAGAATGAGTTGTCAATAGAAATAATATGAAACCTGTCGCAAGCAATATCTACTGTTGTTGAAGAACCTTCTCCAAACTCACCTACGTTTCCATAAGAAACAGCAGTTGTATATTCGTAAGTTCCAGGAACTATTTCTGACCTTCTAATGGCATTGTCGCATTCGTTATACCATTCGGAAACATTTCCGTTCATGGCATCCAAAACTGTTGGCGTTATATTCTGAGCGGCGTACATTTCATATGGGTAAAAATATAGAATAGTTGGATTTATATGTCATAATAGAACCCACTCGGACCAAGCTTTACTTTCTTCCTGACTGAGTTTTTAACTCTTCTTTTTCCTTCATTGCCACTACTTTCACTAGATGAAGTTACTTCTTCACTACTTTCACTTTGTTCTACTCTTCTCTTCTTCTTTGGTGTCGCTTTTGGTAACTTGCCCTCTGCTTCAAGTTGTTGCATCTTTGCCTCATGTTCACCTAGTATGTTGTAAATTTCCCATGTCCTTTTTGCCTTTGGGCTCTGGTCGCCCATCTCAGGTAACCTATATCCTAGAAAGATTTTGTCATAGTTTGTATTTGAGTCTTCGCGTATTGTTTGCATGACTCTTTCCTGAGTTTCCGGTTCAAGCTCTTCAAACAGAGCTTGTCCATATGGAATAAGCTCGTTTCCAAATATATGTTTTTGTAGCCATTCTGGTTTTCTTTCCATGTTACCAATAATATCTTTTGTGAATGGGAAAGCTTTTACCCAATGTTTCAGTCTTGCGTCATTTATTTCTGTAGTTGGTTTTATTTTGTCAAGGAACATGTTTTTCAATACTAACATTTCATTTGGTACTGTCCATTTGAGTTTTCTTAAATATTCATCCCTTCTCAGTTCATTGTCTGCAAAGTAAGTTTTTATGACATTTTGCAAACTTTCGTTTGCAAGGTCATGTACAATAGGTTCTCTTCCTTCTCTCTCCCTAACTTTCTTTCTAAACTCTTCACCAAATATACCATCTCTATGGTTCTGTGTAGTTCTTTGAGATAAATGTTCTAGAACGTCAGGTGTTATATTTCCATCAGCCATGTTCATTTCATACTGGTCCAAAATATCTGCATCTTTCATATCTTTCAATGGCATTAAAGCCGCGCTGAAAATACCAGCTATATCTGGTTCACCATTCACTTCCATTGCGTCTACAACTTCTTGGAATTGTGGTTGTAAGTTTATGAACCACCTATCCGGATTAGCTTTATGACCCCATCTCATTGTAGTTCCATAGTCTGCAGAAACAAAAGTAGGTTTGTTTCCATATTGGTTAGGTTCTGAATGAACTTTAAACAATGTTTCATTTCTATATGTTTTGTTGAAATTTAACCTTTTATTTTCACCGAGTTCAGCCAAAGATTGAACGTTATATGGTCGTAAGTAAAAAGGATTATTGTATTTGCGTACATTTTCTTTCAGTACTTCCATTCTATGCTGAATATTTTCATCTGATGTTGGAGTCTTTTGTATGTCGGCGAACATTTTTCGATATTCTTCTACTATGTCAGCCGAATTTTTCTTAGACTCTTGGAAAGATTCCATATTCTCCGCATACTCTTGTTGAGGGTCAAGATTTTTCGGCTGTTCCAAATCTTCATCTAGTTCTGTGAAGTTAGTTTCCAAAGGAGGGACTTGTTCGTTTCCTTCAGGCTCTTCTAGCTGTTGTTGCTGAACTATTTCTTCCATGTCTGGTTGTATCTGAACTTCTTCCTGTGGAGTTTCTTGTACCTCATCTGCTGGCATTTCATATATTCCGAGACCGTTTTTAACAAGTTCCCTTCTAAGTCATCCGCATTCATAACCCTTTCTTCTTTCGTTCCGTCTCTATTTTTTACGCGTTTCATGAAGAGAGTTGAATTATCATTTATCTCTGACACCAAATATCTCGGAGTAAATTCATCCATGTCATTTGGATGATATGCTATTAAATCATATCCCTTAGCGAGCTTGTATTTTCCAGGTTTGAATTATATCCATTTGGTGCTGAACCATAAAGCTAAATAGGTTCGGGTCAGTATTTCCTTCCTTGAACTTTCTAATAGCTTCTTTATATCTGTCACTAAAGTCAAGAGTATCTGGGTAACCATAATTTCCTTAAGCATTTTTAAGAATTCTTGGTTTCCTTTTCTCTACTTCTTTTATGTCCTTGCTCTGTTTTGGTTGTTGTTGTGCAGGTTTTGAACTGTTGGTTGTTGTTGTGCAGTTTTGAACTGTTGGTTTGGTTGTTGTTGCTGTGCAGGGTTTTGAACTGTTGGTTTTGGTTGTTGTTGCTGTGCAGGGTTTTGAACTGTTGGTTGTTGTTGTGGTGTTGGTTGTTGTTGCTGTGCTGGATTTTGAACTGTTGGTTGTTGTGTTGGTTTTGGTGCATGCCTGTGTCTGTGTCCATGTGACGATGTAAATGTTTTAGGTAGTCCTGGTGCAGGTGCTTCTCTTGGAGGGTTTGGTGGTATATAAGTTCCACTAGCTAGTATATAAATTCCACCAGCTGGCACATATGTTCCATCTGCAGCATAATGTCCTACCTGACTTTTCGTTTTTAAGAAAGCATTTACTAGGTCTGTTTTGGTCTGTTGTAACTCTTTTTCTTGACTTTCCACAACAGTTGCTCTAACGGCGTCATAGGCACTTTGAACTGCCTGTCTCGTTGCTGCATCTGTTATTTTCGTCATATTTTGTGCTACTTCTCTTAACTCTTTGTCGAAACCTTCAGACTTCAGTTTCTTTCCAGATGAGAAATCGTTCACTTGTTTCACCTTACTATGAAGAGCTTCGAAGGCATTCTTAAAGTCAGCATTCATTAAAGCTTCATTTGAACTGTCTTCATCCGCTTGTATTTTTGTCCTTATTGACCCTATAAGTTGGGCTGCTTTGGCGTTGGCTTGGGCATCTAACCAGTCATTATTAGCTTTTATATATTCTGCGCTTTTCATTGCCTTTTGCATGGCTGCGTCGTTATTTTTACTTTCTTGTGCTAAGTTTTCATACTGTACGGTTTGGTTTTGCAACTGTAAAAGTTTTTTTGCCTTTACATTTGCTTCAACTTCTTTTTTATACTCATCGCTATCCATATATGTCTTCATGGCTTTTTTTTTATCTCTTCATCTTTCAGTACTTTATATTGAGTAGTATGGTTTTTCAAATTTATAACATCTTGTTCCATTTTTGCTACTTCTGCTGCTTTTTCTGACACTTTTTTCGCATATTCCTCTGTACTTAGTTCTTTCAGTTGTTCTTCTTTCTTCTTTTTCTCTACGTTTAACTCATTGAGTTTCTTTGTGTGTCTGTCATATTCTAGTTTCTTTTCGTTTTCACTTATTTGTTTCTGTATGTCTATGTTTGACTTTTTGACATCTGTTATTTGATTTTTGAGTGAACTCAAATTCATTTGACTTTGAGGGTTATAAGCTGTTCCGTCTGCAGCTCCACCATAGCCTCTGCCATTTTCGCTAAAAGTGCCGCTCTTAAACCTCCACTCTGTGCACCAATAACTCGGTTTAAAAGCATAGGTTGCTTGACATTTGTTGCAACATAGTGGGGTCATTCATCATTTGTTGTTGCAACTGTTGTTGTGGTGTCAGTTTTACTATTGGATGTTTCAATGCTCCCTTCCTCTTACGTATATTCTTACGTAGCTTACGTGGCATTTTAAGTGAAGTTAAAAAACGGTTTTTGACAGATGTTTATATGACACTTTTTGTTCAGCTCAAAAAACTACTCGGTCAAAGTGTTGTCAGTTTTGTAAAATAACCGTCCTATCTCATTCTATAAGGGGAAAAAGGCTTCTCAAAGTATACTTCCTTGGAACGCCTGTAACTTTTCCTATAGCGACGATAGATCCTTACTTGTCCGGACAAAGTTATACTATTTTGAGTGCTCTACAAAAAAGTCAACGGCGACGACTCTCAAAAACCGTTGTGTAAAAAGTTTTACCGTTGGACAAAAACGGTTTATCTCAAATATTGAATGAACTATAAACGTTTTTTGTTTTCTATATATACTTTTTATAGTTCATTCAATATTTGAGATAAACCGTTTTTCCAACGGAGACTTTTCAATAAAATAAAAAATAGAGGGGGTTACCGTTGACAAAAACGGTTTATTTCAAACTTTTCTATGAGTAGTCCGAAAAAAAACAGTTCATTTTTCATAATGGAAGGAAGAACAAGTGTCGCAAACAATTCTTCGACTACCTCTGCAGTTAAAGTTCCTACAACTTATGTCTCACCATTCTCAAAACCCTTACGACCTCCTATAATACCAAAGCAACTTCCTCATACAATTCAAGACAATTTGTCCAACAATTTGAGTTCTTCTTCTCAAAACACAACAGATACAGTTGTCCAAACAGCACCAGAACAAGTTTCACATAGTTCTACAATTCAAGACAAATTGTCCAACAATTTGAGTTCTTCTTCTTCTCAAAACACAACAGAAACATCTGAAACAGATTTACAACCAGCACCAGAACAAGTTTCACATAGTTCTACAAGTATGTTAACAAGAGCACAATTTCAAGATTTAATTTCTCTTGAACAATATTCGAGTAACGAAACACAAACCGACGACTGTAACCTCTCGCTACCCGAATCCATTCAAAGAAAATACGCCATGAAAAGACTGAAATTGTTGTATAAACTTCTTAACAATTGGGGGGTCGAAGACAACTCAGATTATAGTGAAATGTTTAACAAAGTCATAGAATCTGTTAAACCAATTGAAAACGACATAAAAAATCCCGGTGTTCTTGTAGACCTTTTCGCCTCAAAATTACCAGTTACAACCAATCTAATAGCAACACAAGCTATAGAGCAATTTATTTTATGTTTTCCCAAGCAATATAGACAACACCTGAGGGAAACAAGAATAGGAAAATTTCAATTGGTGTATCCTACAACATACAACTATTACGAAGAAGCAAATGAATATGGAGAACTCTCATTCCATTTCACACTTTCAGTTCCTGAGGGAGAAGAAAAAGCAATCTATCATGTACAATCTCTTGCAGGATGTGAAGGAAAACCCCACATAATAACTACTGTTGCAATTGACAAACCCGCAAGAGTCGAAGACGATGTTTTGTTCGCGTCCATTGCTGGTTTTGGCATGGGAGAACCAATTCCAATTTCCCATTTCACAGAATACTCAGCACAACATTTTCAAAATGTAGAATTCGTGTTCTACGACCATCAAAAGTTCCTGTTAACAAAACCAAAGAAACAATTTGTCTCAATATTTGTTGCTGGTCATGTGGCTGACAAAGAGCCATCAGATACTGACAATGAAGAAGAGGAGGAGGAAGAAGAAAACGATAGCGATGTTGTAAGACGAGTTACGGAAAGTGAGGTGAACCGAAAAGTGACACTTATTTGGTCGGATAAATTCCCTATATATTTACTGTCAAAAAAATCAGACTTTTTTTGCTTTAAAAAATTTATAAGTTAATTATTGAGAACGAAGGTGAAAGGAAATGGATATCTCTTACCTTTCATTCCCTCGAGAAAGTTCAAAAACTTGGGTGCAATCAGTTCTGATTGCACCCAAGTTTTGAACTTTGTATAAGGAATTGTTGGCTATGATGCACTGATCATGAATCAGTACATCATAGCCAACAATTCCTTCGCAAACAGCGGGAAACTTTGTCTGAATAGTTTAACATTCAGACAAAGTTTCCCGCTGTCAGAGAGGAATGGAAGGGTAAGAGTATATATTCATAATGTATACTCTTACCCTTTCATTCCCTCGAGAAAGTTTCAAAAACTTGGGTGCAATCAGTTCTGATTGCACCCAAGTTTTTGAACTTTGTAAAGGAATTGTTGGCTATGATGCACTGATCATGAATCAGTACATCATAGCCAACAATTCCTTCGCAAACAGCGGGAAACTTTGTCTGAATAGTTTAACATTTTGGAGAACGGTTTCGACGTTAATACCGCTTTGAATAGTTTAACATTTTGGAGAACTTATACAAAGTTCAAAAACTTTGTCTGAAGAATTCTTCCATCTGTTAAAGGGACATTTTGGAGAACGGTTTCGACGTTAATACCGCTTTGAATTTGTTGATTAGCTTGATTTAACCATTCTAAATCAATTAAATCGAAGATTCTACCACTCATTGGAAAATTATAAGTTTTGAAAAAAACCGTAAATCATTATTGAATCTAAAAATATTTATGTACAAAAAGTCGGTATATATTCTATAATTATTTAAAATAATGAAAAAGTTGATTTGTGAATCATTGAAATATTAATGCTGTTATATATATATATCAGATGATATAAGATGATTTTTTTAAATAAAAAATAAAATTTAATTTTTTAATTGTTAAAATAAGAATAGTAAGCTTGACAAGTAATTTAAGTTTTTGCTTTGTAAAGTTATTTGGTTGGCAAATGCATTGTGTCACTTTTTGTTTGAGTTCACTTTCCGTAATTTGTCTTATGATAGCGATGTCGTTCTTATCGAATAAAAACTTTAATGTTTTACTAGGTTTTTTAGGGGGTAGAGGGCACGAAGTGCCTGGAAGCCCCACTCACCTGACCTATTTCAAAGAAAAGAATAATTTAATAGACTAAAAAAATTTATTATTTTTATTTATTGTGAATTTTAAATTGTCACTTTTTAAGTATTACTCCCTATTGAAAGTGTCACTTTCTGGTGTCACTTTTTCGGAAATTCTTATATACTCTAATGTTTTCTAGGTTCAAATTCTTAATAATGAATTTGATATTCATTTCTGTAGCTATTATTCTGCCATTTCTTATAAGATTTCAGCCCAAAAAAACAGATTCAACAGCTACCCCTGAAATTCCTACTACAACAACAGAACCTAAACAAATAAATAAACTCGACTCACCAATTCAATCAGTACCTATTAATAAGAATCCACCAAAATCCATTAATAAGGAAGCAAAGAAACGAGCTCAAAATTTCAGTCCTTACAAAGACACAGCGTTTACAGAAGATAAAGAAATGAAAGAAAACAACCTCAAAGCTCAAAATGGCCCAGCGCCAGAGCCTCTTATCCCAGCAAACTTTGATTTAGATTTCGAAGGTGTTGCAAACTTAGAAATATCTCCAGGGGTATTTGTTCTCCACAATTACTCGGCTACTCGCTCATCTAGAAAGTTCAATTTCAATAACTATTCAATAGATATTGTTACATTTGATTCCGGATTCATGAAGGAGCATTTCGTATGGCTCCCACCTTTCAAATGGTATTTACCAAACGGCTTGACAAAGAAACAAATAGATCTCTTCTGGAAACAGCCAGAAAATCATTGGCATTTCGATGACTCAAATATGTGGCATACAGGTGTTGTATGGGAAATTACTAATGGAGAAATGTCTCATTGCAATGAAGATAAGTGTAAAAACCATAATTACACTCATCACTTGAATTACTGCGAATGGCCAAAGCCAACATCTAATCCACAGTTCAAAGGAAACTTATTTGCCTTCGGTGGCCATTTAATTGAAATTTTCCAGCACTTTTTCGATAATGGCGTTCCACATATGGCTTTCGCTTCAATTGCTACTGGTATTGATCCTAAGGATGTTACTGTATCAACAGCAGCATGCAATGGTATCACACAACAAGTTGTCCAGCGTCTTGGCTTCAAAATTAAAAGAAACAATAAGAATTACCGAAAAAGTGACAAAACATCAAAAACAGGGAGGGGGTCTCAATTTTTATTACTTATATTATTTTACAATATTTATATAAATACTCTTTATAATATATTTTAAGGTCAGGTGGGTGGGTCTTCCAGGCGCGTTGCGCCCTCTAGCCCCGGAGAAACTAGAGGAGGAATGATACAAAGACCAGATGAAAAAAATAAAAATATTATAATAAAATTAAATTTTTAGTCTTAAATTGTTTTTTTTATTCGGTATATTCTGAATCTTGAATGTCTTGGAAATTTTCTTCTTCTTCGCTCTCTGAGGTGAGGATTTCTTCGACTTCTTCTTCTTCGCCATTGGGAGCAACAAATCCTGCGATGAAAACTTTGTATATACCTTCTTGAGGAGTCTCTATGATGAAAGTCGTATTGTTGAGGAAATGGAACTCGACATCTTGAACAAATTGGCAACTGCTGTGTGTGAATTTTGCAATTGTGAGAGGCTTTCCTTTAGAGCCATTGGGAAAGCTTGAGATAGTTACTGTTCCTCCATATGGAACTCTGGCAGGAATATCTAAAGCAACAGTTGTTATAACGTGGAAATTGTCTTGAAATTGGAAAGGTTCAATGCAGTATAGTCGTTTTGACTGGTTGTCTTTTGTGTAGAAATATAAATAGAATGACCTTTCACCATGTTCATTCAATTCTTCCAAATAATTTTATGAATTTGGATATAAACGGACAAATTCAGCAATTTTAACTTCTTGTAAATGCTTCTGCAAGTTCTTTGGAAACAAGTGAATGAACTGGTCAATAGCTTGCAACGCTATGAGATTGGCAGTAACGGGTAAATATGAAGCAAACATGTCAACAAGTACGCCAGGGTCTTTGATTTCGTTTTCAAGAGGCTGAATGGCATCCATGACAGCTTGAAACATCTCGTTATAATCTCGA
Organism: Trichomonas vaginalis G3; assembly: GCF_026262505.1. NCBI lineage: Eukaryota > Parabasalia > Trichomonadida > Trichomonadidae > Trichomonas > Trichomonas vaginalis. The sequence continues at coordinate 13,082,225 of NC_067205.1, forward strand.
TTGTCTTCTGAACCCCACTGTTCATTTAACTTATCTAACAATTCTAACCTTTTCTTTGCGTATTTTCTACGAACTTTCTCTGAAAGAGGAGTGTCGCTATCTTGTGTGTCTTGAATTTGAGACTTAAATTGTTTGCTAAAGGCGAGATATCGTGTTTGTGACCTAGTGGTCATTGCAGAATGTGTTTCTGTATGTTCGATTGGATGTGTTTCTGTATTTTCGGGTGGTTGTGTTTCTGTATGTTCGATTGGAGTCTGATTGGTATGAACTTCTTCTGAAAATGCTTCTGTTCCGATAGTTGTTGTTGCCTGACCTGTTGGCTGAGCTGTTTCTTTGTGCAAATGCATATTGTCCAACAATTTGTCTTGAATTGTATGAGGAAGTTGCTTTGGTATTATAGGAGGTCGTAAGGGTTTTGAGAATGGTGAGACATAAGTTGTAGGAACTTTAACTGCAGAGGTAGTCGAAGAATTGTTTGCGACACTTGTTCTTCCTTCCATTATGAAAAATGAACTGTTTTTTTTCGGACTACTCATAGAAAAGTTTGAAATAAACCGTTTTTGTCAACGGTAACCCCCTCTATTTTTTATTTTATTGAAAAGTCTCCGTTGGAAAAACGGTTTATCTCAAATATTGAATGAACTATAAAAAGTATATATAGAAAACAAAAAACGTTTATAGTTCATTCAATATTTGAGATAAACCGTTTTTGTCCAACGGTAAAACTTTTTACACAACGGTTTTTGAGAGTCGTCGCCGTTGACTTTTTTGTAGAGCACTCAAAATAGTATAACTTTGTCCGGACAAGTAAGGATCTATCGTCGCTATAGGAAAAGTTACAGGCGTTCCAAGGAAGTATACTTTGAGAAGCCTTTTTCCCCTTATAGAATGAGATAGGACGGTTATTTTACAAAACTGACAACACTTTGACCGAGTAGTTTTTTGAGCTGAACAAAAAGTGTCATATAAACATCTGTCAAAAACCGTTTTTTAACTTCACTTAAAATGCCACGTAAGCTACGTAAGAATATACGTAAGAGGAAGGGAGCATTGAAACATCCAATAGTAAAACTGACACCACAACAACAGTTGCAACAACAAATGATGAATGACCCCACTATGTTGCAACAAATGTCAAGCAACCCTATGCTTTTAAACCGAGTTATTGGTGCACAGAGTGGAGGTTTAAGAGCGGCACTTTTAGCGAAAATGGCAGGCTATGGTGGAGCTGCAGACGGAACAGCTTATAACCCTCAAAGTCAAATGAATTTGAGTTCACTCAAAAATCAAATAACAGATGTCAAAAAGTCAAACATAGACATACAGAAACAAATAAGTGAAAACGAAAAGAAACTAGAATATGACAGACACACAAAGAAACTCAATGAGTTAAACGTAGAGAAAAAGAAGAAAGAAGAACAACTGAAAGAACTAAGTACAGAGGAATATGCGAAAAAAGTGTCAGAAAAAGCAGCAGAAGTAGCAAAAATGGAACAAGATGTTATAAATTTGAAAAACCATACTACTCAATATAAAGTACTGAAAGATGAAGAGATAAAAACAAAAAGCCCTGAAGACATATATGGATAGCGATGAGTATAAAAAAGAAGTTGAAGCAAATGTAAAGGCAAAAAACTTTTACAGTTGCAAAACCAAACCGTACAGTATGAAAACTTAGCACAAGAAAGTAAAAATAACGACGCAGCCATGCAAAAGGCAATGAAAAGCGCAGAATATATAAAAGCTAATAATGACTGGTTAGATGCCCAAGCCAACGCTAAAGCAGCCCAACTTATAGGGTCAATAAGGACAAAAATACAAGCGGATGAAGACAGTTCAAATGAAGCTTTAATGAATGCTGACTTTAAGAATGCCTTCGAAGCTCTTCATAGTAAGGTGAAACAAGTGAACGATTTCTCATCTGGAAAGAAACTGAAGTCTGAAGGTTTCGACAAAGAGTTAAGAGAAGTAGCACAAAATATGACGAAAATAACAGATGCAGCAACGAGACAGGCAGTTCAAAGTGCCTATGACGCCGTTAGAGCAACTGTTGTGGAAAGTCAAGAAAAAGAGTTACAACAGACCAAAACAGACCTAGTAAATGCTTTCTTAAAAACGAAAAGTCAGGTAGGACATTATGCTGCAGATGGAACATATGTGCCAGCTGGTGGAATTTATATACTAGCTAGTGGAACTTATATACCACCAAACCCTCCAAGAGAAGCACCTGCACCAGGACTACCTAAAACATTTACATCGTCACATGGACACAGACACAGGCATGCACCAAAACCAACACAACAACCAACAGTTCAAAATCCAGCACAGCAACAACAACCAACACCACAACAACAACCAACAGTTCAAAACCCTGCACAGCAACAACAACCAAAACCAACAGTTCAAAACCCTGCACAGCAACAACAACCAAAACCAACAGTTCAAAACCCTGCACAACAACAACCAACAGTTCAAAACCCTGCACAACAACAACCACAAACAGAGCAAGGACATAAAAGAAGTAGAGAAAAAGGAAACCAAGAATTCTTAAAAATGCTTAAGGAAAATTATGGTTACCCAGATACTCTTGACTTTAGTGACAGATATAAAGAAGCTATTAGAAAGTTCAAGGAAGGAAATACTGACCCGAACCTATTTAGCTTTATGGTTCAGCATCAAATCGGATATAATCTCAAACCTGGAAAATACAAGCTCGCTAAGGGATATGATTTAATAGCATATCATCCAAATGACATGGATGAATTTACTCCGAGATATTTGATGTCAGAGATAAATGATAATTCAACTCTCTTCATGAAACGCGTAAAAAATAGAGACGGAACGAAAGAAGAAAGGGTTATGAATGCAGATGACTTAGAAAGGGAATTTGTTAAAAACGGTCTCGGAATATATGAAATGCCAGCAGATGAGGTACAAGAAACTCCACAGGAAGAAGTTCAGATACAACCAGACATGGAAGAAATAGTTCAGCAACAACAGCTAGAAGAGCCAGAAGGAAACGAACAAGTCCCTCCTTTGGAAACTAACTTCACAGAACTAGATGAAGATTTGGAACAGCCGAAAAATCTTGACCCTCAACAAGTGTATGAGGAGAATATGGAATCTTTCCAAGAGTCTAAGAAAAATTCGGCTGACATAGTAGAAGAATATCGAAAAATGTTCACCGACATACAAAAGACTCCAACATCAGATGAAAATATTCAGCATAGAATGGAAGTACTGAAAGATAATGTACGCAAATACAATAATCCTTTTTACTTACGACCATATAACGTTCAATCTTTGGCTGAACTCGGTGAAAATAAAAGGTTAAATTTCAACAAAACATATAGAAATGAAACATTGTTTAAAGTTCATTCAGAACCTAACCAATATGGAAACAAACCTACTTTTGTTTCTGCAGACTATGGAACTACAATGAGATGGGGTCATAAAGCTAATCCGGATAGGTGGTTCATAAACTTACAACCTCAATTCCAAGAAGTTGTAGACGCAATGGAAGTGAATGGTGAACCAGATATAGCTGGTATTTTCAGCGCGGCTTTAATGCCGTTGAAAGATATGAAAGATGCAGATATTTTGGACCAGTATGAAATGAACATGGCTGAGGGAAATATAACACCTGACGTTCTAGAACATTTATCTCAAAGAACTACACAGAACCATAGAGATGGTATATTTGGTGAAGAGTTTAGAAAGAGAGTTAGGGAGAGAGAAGGAAGAGAACCTATTGTACATGACCTTGCAAACGAAAGTTTACAAAATGTCATAAAAACTTACTTTGCAGACAATGAACCGAGAAGGGATGAATATTTAAGAAAACTCAAATGGACAGTACCAAATGAAATGTTAGTATTGAAAAACATGTTCCTTGACAAAATAAAACCAACTACAGAAATAAATGACGCAAGACTGAAACATTGGGTAAAAGCTTTCCCATTCACAAAAGATATTATTGGTAACATGGAAAGAAAACCAGAATGGCTACAAAAACATATATTTGGAAACGAGCTTATTCCATATGGACAAGCTATATTTGAAGAGCTTGAACCGGAAACTCAGGAAAGAGTCATGCAAACAATAAGCGAAGACTCAAATACAAACTATGACAAAATCTTTCTAGGATATAGGTTACCTGAGATGGGCGACCAGAGCCCAAAGGCAAAAAGGACATGGGAAATTTACAACATACTAGGTGAACATGAGGCAAAGATGCAACAACTTGAAGCAGAGGGCAAGTTACCAAAAGCGACACCAAAGAAGAAGAGAAGAGTAGAACAAAGTGAAAGTAGTGAAGAAGTAACTTCATCTAGTGAAAGTAGTGGCAATGAAGGAAAAAGAAGAGTTAAAAACTCAGTCAGGAAGAAAGTAAAGCTTGGTCCGAGTGGGCTTTATTATGACATATAAATCCAACTATTCTATATTTTTACCCATATGAAATGTACGCCGCTCAGAATATAACGCCAACAGTTTTGGATGCCATGAACGGAAATGTTTCCGAATGGTATAACGAATGCGACAATGCCATTAGAAGGTCAGAAATAGTTCCTGGAACTTACGAATATACAACTGCTGTTTCTTATGGAAACGTAGGTGAGTTTGGAGAAGGTTCTTCAACAACAGTAGATATTGCTTGCGACAGGTTTCATATTATTTCTATTGACAACTCATTCTTATACGTGGAACAAGACATTGAAATAAAACCTTCTGCCAAGTTGTCTGACAAGAAAGGTTGCAATGGAATTTTCTATGTCGGATACCAATATGCTCCAGAAGTTTTCATGGGATATAAGATATATTCTAACTCTGACTTAGTTCAAACAGTAACATGGGCAAACTATGAATGGTTCGCTTTGAGAAACTCAGTACAACCACAAGCTAGAGAACAAACAGACCAGTATGCAAATATTGAGAAAATAAGAAGACTTGACCCTAACGTTCCAGGAGTTTATGTTAACCTTTCTGGAAACTGCAGCAGCTAACAAAGTAAAACTGAAACTTAGAGTTCCTTTGTCATCTTTCCTCATCTTCAGGTTTTTAAGATACTTGCCAAACTGGGCAGGAAAAATTTCTATCGAACTTACTCCAAGCAAAAATAACTTAGTCATTGCACCAACACAAGACCCATTCACTATTACAGACGTAAAGGGAACAAAAACGTCATTCGCCGATTTTGCAAAGACAAAGTTGACTTAGACTTTGGTTTCTCAAACTTCAACAATGAAGTAAACTATTATTTCAATGCTGCTGGAACTGCTTGGGACCCAGTTAAGTTCACATGCGAAAATTTGAATGCAAGAGAATAGAAAGCAGACTTGCAGTCTATATGTTGGACCCAGATATTTCAAATGCTTTAGCTGCCAAATATATTGCAGTTCCACTTATGTTCCCTATACACCAAATATCTGTCAAAGACTTTGCAGGTGAAGTTGGAAACCAAAGTGCTGACCCAGGTGCAAGAACAGATATTGCTTTAACAACTGCAATGAAACATGCAGATACTATGTTTGTACTGTTCAGACGAACTATAAATGACTATTCTTGTTTCTACAACCCTGGTATTAAATATCATATAAACATAGATGGCAAATATTATCCAAGAGAAGAATATTCTACAGTTGAGGATATGAGGTCATACAACTTGACATTAGATGCTATGAACTTTAACAACAACTTCACAACAACCATTAACCCTGAAATGCAAAGTTCTATTATGCCATATGTGAAAGTATGGACTCATACAGGAGGTCAAAAAACTCAATATACAAATGGAGACCGTTCAAACTTTTGGCTTGGCATTCCATTTGCTGACTCAGAAGACTTTATGGGTGGTATTTCAACTGTTGGTACTGTACAAATACAATATACTGGTGACAGAGACGGTCCAGATGAATTGAGAGCAAAGAAGTTTACAAAACCAATAGCACTTTTCACGGAAGATGCTCTTTTGAAGATTCGTTCGATGAAACCTGCTGGGGCTCCTCAGATTGGCATAACGACAGCTTCCATCGAGCAGATTTTGGCAGCAGGTCAGTAAGTTGTTCTTGAACTGACTTCTCTCGTCAAATATTGACAGTTTTACGACATTTACTATATTATAAACTTACCTTTAGAAATATCTGTAAGTTTTGAAGTTATATTTTTGTCTGCTTCAAGAACTTTCACCATTTCAGTTATACCAACTTTCTTTGCTTTATGAAAATATTTGGTTCAGCAAAGACTGCTATTCTATAACATTTTCCATTGTTTGTGTAAAGAACTATTCTGTCAATGTATTTGTATTGTTTGTGTGTGTAAACTTTGTTTTGCTTCAATTCGAAGAGATATCGAATACGTCCATCTTTTTATTCTAAGTAAAATGTCATTTCCGAAAAATAGAAGCGTAAGTGTTTCAAAAGGTTTAATGGCGGTGGCAGATGTGAAGTTAAATTCACCAACTCAAACAAACAGTCAAAGTGTTATTGTCAATGTCAAAGACAGAGATGTTGAAGTGGGGAAACCATACGAAGACGAAGATGGTATAACAATTGTTCCTGTAAAAGAACAACCAACATATCCTGAAGTTAGCAGAGACTTAAGTTCTGTTGCAGATATTCGAAACGACTACCAACAACTGAAAGACAAACTTCAAACTCAGGAGAAGATTTGTCAAGCTTTGTATAATGTTAAACTTGGTCGAACACAACCCTGTAAAAGTGAACTCATATGTCATTGCACCTCATGAAGTTTTGAAAGAACTATTGAAACTTTTGACAGAGGCAGACGATATAAACATCAAAGAAATAGAACCCGACATTAGTTGCTGTGGTGTTTCATATAATGTCATTGACAAGATATACGTTATGAAAGGAGGTGAAACGTTGAACTTAAAATATAGTTTCCCAGACGTTATAAAAATATTTGACGACCACAACATTTCATTAAAATTTATTTGCTAAGTAAATGGCAGAAGACATAATGGTTTATACTATTACGACTAAAAACCCTGAGTCATATAATTCTATAACAACAAACTTACAAAGTCCTCAAGGACGATATTGTAAACTAACCTTAAACACAATGACGACTAAAGCCTGTTTTGCTCTTTTGACACCAGAAGACTTTATTGTTGTGAATGGTAAAAAATACTCCTTTGGATACATACTAAATTACCACCAACAGGTTTTGTTGACTTATTTAATACTTTAAGTAACGGGTGTAACATGTGCTGCAACTAGAGCAGGTTTCATTATGTTTGGATGTCCGACTGAGTTTACTATAAACGATATGAGCTATAATACAAAACTTATTTCTGGTTTTTACTACCAACAGTTTCCTATAACAGGAAAAGGTGTCATACAAGGAATGTCTATTCCATTGACATTAAGCACACCAATCTTATATATTGTTTCAAACTTAGGTTCAAAGTGTTATTCGAATGTCGACAGAAACTATTATGACCAAAAGATACTTATGCGTATAAACAATACTTTCTCTGCTGGTTTGCCTATTGTTCATTCGAATGCAGAATTTTCAACCTTAGTGAACTCAAACACTTTGGCAAGTATAACGTTGACATTAGTTGACGCAAACTTTGTTCCTGTAAAACTTTTATGTCCTATGTATTTGTCAATGACGGCAGAAAGTTTCGAATTGGAAGATGCAACTGGTGAAAGTATTGTATTACAAGAACAACTTCAACAACAAATAGCTCAAGAACAACAAATGCAACAAATGGAACAACAAAGTCAAGAATAAAAAAATAATATTTTTTTTATTTTTATAAAAATGTACAGAATAGATGTTTCAGATTTTTATGACTTCCAAGCATTCAGAAATATGTGTCCATTTCGAGACTATAACAAAGCAGTCGAGAATTTGAAACGTTTAGTCATTTATGTCGACTCTGCCCCAGAATGTTATGTTATGAAAGAATGGGATGTAGTCTTTAACAAACCAAGAGCGACAATAGTTTCAGAACAAGAATGTAACAGAAACTTAAAAAATAAAAGTCGTACAAGTTGGCATGAAGATGTTAGATGCTTGGGATATCTTATTGTCAAAGTTAGAAGATTTTTCAGTTCGAGGTATAAAGTTCTATACACCATCTCCAAACTTCTATTCTATCTTCACTGGATATAAATATGAACAAGTAGAATGGAAAGAAAATATTATAGAAGCTTGGTTAGACCATGTCAAAGAAATTATATGCAATGGAAACGAAAAGGTTTATGAGTATATCTTATGTTGGTTTGCAAACATCTTACAACATCCAAGTGCTAAAAATGAAACTGCTCTCATTATAATTGGAAAACAAGGAACAGGTAAGAACACATTCTTTACAGATATTTTGTGCAAACTTTAGAAGGTTATTCGAACCCGAATATGACAAACTTAGAAAACATCTGTGGTAAATTTAACTCTTCAATGAGAATATGAAACTTATAGTTTGCAATGAACTTCAAAGTATAGATACAACAAAAGTTTTAAACTCAGATGCTTTGAAGAGTCTTATAACAGACAAAGTTGGAGTTGTTGAAAGAAAGTATAAAGACCAAAGAGTTTGTGAAAATGTTGCAAACTTCATTATGGTTTCAAACAATGCTGTTCCGATGAAGTTAGAAAGTTCTGACAGAAGATATGTAGTTGTCAGAACGTCAGATTCTCATATGCAAGATACAGAATATTTTGACGACTTAGCAGAAACTTTGACATCTGACTTTTACAACCACTTGTTCTCATATTTCATGACATTAGATATTTCTAAGTTCAATCCAAGACAAATTCCACATACCGAAGAGAGACAAACATTGTTAGAAGCAAACAAGAGTGTATATGAACTGTTCATATATGAAACTGACTTTGTGTCATTAAATGAAAGGTCTTTATATGATGAATATAAACAATATTGTCAAGAGTATGGTTATATGGCAGCGTCTAAACGAACATTCTTGGCAAATGTCAAAAGTCTTTTAGACGTACAGAATGGTGTATATACAAAGAAAATTTTTCTGAGTAAATTTTAAAAAAAAATATTTTTTTATCCGATAGAAAAGATGACAAAATTCATCTCAGTAAACAAGTACATGTCAGGACTTAAAGAAGAACTAGACCCATTCACATATTTGAATGTTTACTTCTACCATTTTGAAAAGTCTTCATTCAGCAAAGTTTGGAACATCGAACCAGTTAAGTTTGCTATTGTGACTAAAAATGGTGCGAAATTTGAAGACTTAGACATAGAAGGTTTGTTAACAGTCAAAGAAAGTTTTGACAGAAGGTTTCAAACCTTAAAGAAGGCAAAGCATACAAACTTGTTATACCTTATGAACCAAAGAAGACAGACGACTATGAATATTATGAGTCTAAAGTTGTAGAAGTTCAAGGTAAATTGGGTAAAAAGATTTTAGAGTCTAAGCCAGTGTTTACTCCTAAAGAGGAAGAGAACATTGACATTGACCCAGAAATGTTCTAAAAATAAAATTTTATTTTTACATGTCAAATTTCTTTTTCTCTGGCTCTGGTTCTTTCTTCTCTTCTTCTACTTTCTTTTCTTTCTTTTCTCTCTTCTTCTTTTCTGGTGGAGTTATGTCAAATTTCTCCGAACCATATTTATGTAAAAGTTCTTTGTCCTTTAATAGCTCTTCTATTCTGTTTTCTATTTCATCTTCAAGAACAGCGCATGTGTCTTCTTTGCATTCTAAGAACTTTTGTTGGACTTCATCTTTCCAATCGGCGTCATCTCTGTCAACAAGTCTGTCATTGACAAATTTTAAAACTGCTCTGCTTAATGTTTTATGGTTCTTGTCATATTCCCAGAAACAGAACTTTAGAACAAATTCACCTTTCTTGTTTACACTATGTAAGATTTTATGGTCTACAGATGTTTTGCTGTCAAAAAGCTTATCTCGAATATAGATAGCGAAATCGCTAGACATTTTCTAAAAGATAAAAATTTTAATCTTTCTAAAAATATGTTAGAAAAAAAGTTTGCTGACATTGACAAAAAATTTGAGAATGTTTTAAACAAGAACAAGAGGAAGTTAGAAAATGCTCAGATAAAACCTATACATGACAAGTTCTTATTTGCTCAGAATGGTATAACAGGTCTAATTGCACCACCTGGGTCGGGTAAGACTTTCACTTATCTTAAAATGGCTGCACAACAACAAGAACTAGATGAGAAGAACCCATTCTATGAGTTAGTTGTTATTTGTAGTACTTCGGGTCAATTTGACCAAACCGTCAATTCGTTCAAAGATATTATAAAGAAGTCTAAGTTAGTATGTATAAAGGATACTGAGTTGTTAGATTGGATAAAGAAGTACCAAAGAAGAGTTTTGAAGTACAATGCTATAAATGAGTATATAAATTCTAAGTTTAAAGACCCAAATGAGGAAATGCAGAGATTATTAGAGAAGAAACACTTCAGAAACAAACAGAAAGAGATAGAATACATTTCGAAGAAATTGCAATCTTACGATTGGAAAACCTACCCTCACAGATGTCTTCTTATCTTAGATGATTTCGCCTCTCATCCTTTGTTAAAGAATAAAGAACAAGACATGTGTCGAATTCTTAAGAAGCTCAGACACTTTAACATTTCAGTCGTAATATGTGTACAGACAGCCAAGAGTTTAAGTAAGGATGTTAAAAGAATACTTACTGACATAATACTTTTCCCCGGATTGTCCGAAGACGATTTCATGGAACTTATGAAAGAGTCCATGGCAGGTAAGTTTGACAGACATGAAATATGGGAGAAGTATAAAGTCATACAAGACCATCATACTTCTTTCAGAATTCATATCTACGCAAACAAAGTTCAAATTGTAAAAAGTCAAGCTTGAAAAATGTAAATGTTTTGTCTTAGTAAGATGGTAACTTCTTAAAGCAAATACCATTGCTGAGTTTTATGTACGTGAAGAGAAGTACAATGAATTCAATTACGTGTACAATTGCAATGACAACTAAGGCAACTATTTTTGTCTTTTGCCAGCAAGGGTACTTCTTCTCTTCCAATGGTTCGGCAGAACTATACTCACTCATGAGAAATGCCAAAACGGTTTAAAATAAAAAGTGACATTTTTTCATGTCCGAAGACTTGAAGGTGCAACACTTCCAAAATACCGACGAACTCAGAAGAGCAGCATGGCAGTATGTTCTTGACAACTTCTTTGAGTTCTCCAGGTACACCTTGGAAAATGCTGAAGAACTCCGACACAGAGAATTTGGAGAAATTGCACTCCAATACTACCTTGACAAACAAAGGGTAAACAAAGGGTAAATTAAGACTAAAAACTTAACGTTTAAAAAGTGACATTTTTATGAGCTCCGAGTCACCGAGAAAACTTGGTCAGATGTCGGCAGCTTACTTCCCTGAGGAGGATGGAAGCGTTACATACATAAGGTTCAAAAACAACGAACCTGGAATTGCGTACCAAATTCGCAATTACATGACCATGGAAGAGTACGAAAGGTTTCTACAAGAGAAACCAGCTCTAAACAACTCAGAAAAGAAAGAATAAAAAGTTTAACTCGTAATTGTTTATTTTTTTTACTTGTATGGGCAAGCTGCAAGAATGAAGTCGACTATCTCCGTCTTTGTCTTGACCAGTTGGACTGCTCTTGTAAGCACGTCTGTTTTGCGGTCTCCAGCTGGTGTTTGACCTTCGTAATTGCGCATGTTCTTGAGAGCTCCAGCTGTAAATGGTTGTAGGATGAAGAGTCTCTCAGACTGGTTGAGGTAGTCTTCACGGTCACGAACCGAATCTGTGGTACGAGTCGAATTGGTCGACCTTAGGGAAGAGACTGAAAGCCTGTCATCTTCCATAGGGGCTGTGGCATAATCTTTGCGTAAACGGTTCAGACCTTCTTCGAACTCTTGGTCTCTCTTCGATTGGGATTGAGATTGGAATTGCTTGGGTGGAGCTTGCTGGAACAACCAAGGATTAGGAAAGTAAGGCATAGGTTGAGGAGGGTAGTTCGGGAAGCCTTGTGGTGGGTAGTAACCTTGACGTGGAAATTGGTAGTAATTCGGAGGTACTTGTTGGAACTGAGGTTGCTGAGGAGACTGTTGTGGTTCTGCAGCTTTCGGTTTTTCTGGTTTGGGAATGGACTCGGTTAGTGGGACGTCGGACATTCGTTTGTGGCTTAACCGTCGGACCACAACGATAAAAATCTCTGCTACTAGCAGTACTTTTACTGACAGTAGCAGTACTTTTACTGACAGTAGCATTACTTTATCGTCGAAAACCCTCTCAAATTTTCCTTTTTACTGACATTAGCAGTACTTTTACTGACAGTAGCAGTACTTTTACTGACAGTAGCATTACTTTATCGTCGAAAACCCTCTCAAATTTTCCTTTTTACTGACATTAGCAGTACTTTTACTGACAGTAGCAGTACTTTTACTGACAGTAGCAGTACTTTTTCTGACAGTAGCAGTACTTTTTCTGACAGTGGCAATGGTCGAGGTCGAACCTACCGACGAGGCAATTTACCTAATTGAAATTAACGAGCTTGTTAAAGACTTCCTCAGGCAGAATGTAAAAGGCAAGCTTGTTAACGGTTGGATAACGGGAAGGGCTGCCTTGAATCTCGAGACTTCGACCGGAATTCCAATTCAAATACCAGAAAACACTCCTTTCGACGACATAAAGCAAGCAAAGAAGGAAGCCATTATAAAGTTCTTTGCCAAGCGTCCTTGGATACTACTTCCAAACAGAGAGAACCCTTTCCCAAGAATGAACCAAATTCTCAAGGGTCTTCTCCACTTCTCGGGTCAGCCGTTCTACATAACCTGTGAAGGCGACATTCAGCCAGTTCAGTAAACCTTAACGTTTAACTTCACTTTTTTTATGTTTTTACTCACACTCGTACTCAACAGGTTTGTGTACAACTATTTCAACTGTGAACCTTGTATTGACCGGTCTTCCTGTAAATGCAAGGTTGGTCAATACATAGTTTATGGTGGCAAGAAGGACAGTGGGGAATGTTATTCTGAGATCTGTTGTTGCGCTCGAGAGAGATTTGAAATTTCAGAGCCACCTCCCCCAAGAACTCCAACACCAACACTCAAGTTGCCAAAGACTCATGTGAAGAAGAAGTCATATAACAAAGCACTTATAGCCATATACATGGCACGTTTAGAGTAAAAACATTTTTTCATTTTTTGAATGAAGCAAGTTAAATTCGTCCCACACCAATCTCAATGGACCGATGAAGAGTTTCAAGCCATGGTTGAGGGTGTTGAGAACGACATAGACAGCGAACTTGAAGGAGCTCAAACCACAATTGCAACCAAAATTGCAGAAGTCAAGGAACAGATAGCTCCACTTAAAGCTACCAAAGCTACTCTTGACCTCATGGATAGTTACCGTTTAGAAGTAAAGAGTGGAATAAGACAATTAAAATTGAAACTTCTAAACTACGAAGCTATACTCCAAAAGTTAGCAGAAATGAGAAGACTTTACCAGAGCTACTTACATGTAAGGGACTTACCTCCAAGCAGTCCGACCAAAGATGAATTTTCTGACATTGTCCCAATTTTGTCCGAAAGTCAGCTCAGATGTTTTGAACTGCTCCCAACATATCCAGAATATGAAAATTTGCCTGAACTCTTCCGCAATCTCAAAAAACGTTTTTTGGTTCTCATGTTCGAAACTTTTATCGGAAGAGACAACAAACGTTCAGAAGAAGAACAAGATATTATTTTAAACTTGTTGTATGACTTAACCGTCATAACAAGCTTTTTGAAGTAAAACCGTCATTCTCAAACCACTTCATTTTTTCGATGTCCGAACAAGCACCGAAGCCAAACTCAATGGAAGATGTCCTTTCAAGGTTGCCAGACAAGCGCCCAATTCAACTTCAAATTGCCCAATTGAAAGCTCATCTGACAAACACCGTTAAGACTCTCCAAAGTAGTCTTATGTCAGAGATGAAGGGACTTAAAGGTGAGTTCCTCATGAACCAAGCTTCCAATGAAAAAGTCCTGAACGATTTCTCAGAATCGTTGCGCAATTACGAGAGAGAGAACCGAGACCTTGCCCGACTCATCTACCGTTTCTTCGAAGAGATTGACACCATCTGGGCGGCACTCGGAAAGGACAGAACATGCAACACCGTAATTCGTGAGTACCAAATTGAAGAAGGAATTGTCGAGGAAGAAGAGAAACACGAAGAAGAGGAAGAGGAAGAAGAGAAACACGAAGAAGAGGAAGAACAGAAAAACGAAGAAAAGGAAGTTTGGGCAACCCTTGTTGCCGATGACAGTTACGAAATTTCCCAACCCTACCCATACATAATCCGCAACAGGGAGACCGGCAAGGTTCTTAACCCAGTTCTCAACAACTTGGGACACTTGAACCTTAACCTTCGGAATCACGGTTCAATTTCCATGGGCAAGCTTGTCGCAATTCAATGGGTTCCAAATCCAGACAAGAAGACGAAGGTCAGACACATTGACGGTGACAAGCTCAACAACCGTAAAGAGAACCTCGAGTGGTTCTAAGAGTAAAAAAATTTTATTTTAGGGGGAAACCCCAAGTAAATTTAGGTGTTTAGTTGGATAAGTAGGCACAATTAATGGTAATTTGGAAAATTAGCTCCCGACCTTTGAATTGGGCTCTTTCGTTATCTTCCCAGTTGCGTAGGAGGTCGTCCCAGAGGAGTTGGTAGAATTGCCAATTCAAGGACGATTTGTCCTCCCAGGCATTGAGGATGTACTGCTCGTAGAGTCTCATGACCTCTGCCTTGCACCATACACCCTCTCCCTTGGAACGTAAGGCTTCTTCGAAGTGCTCGAATGCGATTGGCTGCTTGACCATCCGAAATGACACTTTTTGTCCATTTGGTCAATGTTCGTGTCTCGTGCCATAGTCGACGAAAATACAGACAAACAGGTTATATATGAGTTTGAGACCAAGAATGGTGTAACTCGACCTGTCCGATTCAAAAACTCCGAGGGCGACCATGAAATTAAACGGAAATTAGCTAGGAAGGAATATAAAATGGACTGGTTGCCACCACCTCCACCACCTTTACCTGTTCCTCAAGTAAATAAGCCTTTCCCGTTCCCAAGAATTCCCACATTTAAATTCAAATAAAAATTTTTTACTTCATGCAATGTTTTATTTCTGTGCCGTCTTCAAGTATGCCCCAATATTTCCTTTTCGATATTACATGAACTTCGGAAAATACCTTATCTAGCTTAAAACAGCCCATCTTCTCACCGACCATACCCATTTCAATGAGTTTGTTGTATCCTTCTTCGTTCGTCATGAGTGCGTCAATGTTCTCATAGTAAACCTTAACTTTCGATTTGACTTTCGAGAAGAATTTGTTGTACTCGTCAAGGACTGCTTTTGCGAACTGAGGGTAAGACCAATGTTCGACAATAGGTTTTAATGTGGTTACTAAGCCACTTTGACCTTGAGTGAATTCGTACTTCAAAACAAAAGGAGAAAACCTTTCAACAAAGTTGTCGACCTTCTCATAATGTTTACTCTTCATCTCTTGAGGGTTCTTAATGGAATATCCCCATGTCGAATTCATAAGCAATTTGAGTGTCATTGCAAGTTTGGGGTTTGAAGCTTTCCTAATATCATACAGTTGTTGTATGACTTTTCCAACTGTATAGTTCCTTCCCGGGAACTCACCATCTTCGTTTGGAATTCCAGTCTGAATATATTGGACAAACCTCATGTACGCAGCGTTAAGGTCGACATAGTATATCTTTTCATCTGAGTCAAACTTGTCGCAACCAATTGGTCCAGTTTGTGGAAATTCAAGTGAGTCTCTTATCTTCTGCGAAACTTCTCCTGTTATCTCATAAACATCGTCGAAGCAACCTGTTTCATATAAAACCTTCTGACCTAACTCAGATGCTCTCCAATACAATTTGACGTCAATTGGATGTCTCAATGGAAGTTTGTTTATAGCATCTTGAAGTTCTTGCAACCTCATTGGAAGTTCTTCTGGTTCAGGTTGGTATCCGAACAAACCAACCCCTTGTGGAACTGTGTACTTCTTTTGTACTAGAACTTTGTCTGGAACAACTTTTGGTCTTGCTAACAATGAAAAGTTTGTTTCGTCTTTTGGTACAAAAGTTTCTGTCAGCTTGTCATCTGGAATTGGTTCCAACAAACCTTTCTCGAAAAGAATGTTTACAGCTCTGACAATGTTGCACTTACTTTTACCAAAGAATGGGTTTGTAAGACTTTCGTTCAACATGAAGTGGTTGTGGACAATTACAATCTTCAACCATGGTAAGTCTTTGTCAACAACATAGTCGTCATGTGAAGAACCTTTAGCTGTAGGTATGTTGACTCGGATATTGACATTTGCCAACGGTGCAATTTTTGCCAATTGACCTCTGAGAATGTACCTTGTCTTCACACATGACTCAAGATACTTCATCTTCTCATCTGTAACAAGACCAGAGTTCCTGAGACATGTAAGAATGCAAGGTTCGTTGACAATTGTTTCAATTGAATTGTAAATTCCATACCTTGTCAAGTCAATGTCAGACTTATTTATGAACGGGAAGTATCCAGCATGTTGTCTGACTGCTTGAGGGTTAGGTTGGTACCATTCGAACTTGATACTTGCAATTCCTTCAATTGCATTCAAAAGGTCTGAGTCGGAGTCAACCATTTGTTCTCTCTTTGAAGTTTTGAAAGCGTCAAGAAGTTTTGCGGCTGTTTGTTCATTGCCATGTGCATAGTAAATGTGACCATCCAAATCTGTTATGGTCAATCTGAGATTGTGTCCTTTCTTATTTCCGTCTTGAATTGCAGCCAGTACACCCATGAAGCCTTCTTTGTTCTTTCCTTCGTCAAAGTTTACTGTAAAGGTTCGACCAGATGTAATTTGACTTCTAACTTCACGATACTTTTCATATGAATATCTTGTTCTTTCCATGGGAGCATGTGCGTCTTCACCTTTTCCTTTTTTCCTTCTCAAAGGATGCAATTGTTCGTCATGTTTCCAGTAGAATCTGGCAAAGCCGTCGTGTCCTTCAACTTGAGGTTCACTAACATCGAAAGGCATGTCCATAAGACGTTCTTCTTCTAACCTCTCTAGTCTGTTTGGATAATTGGCACGTGCTGTTTCCAAATCCATTTCGTAGCGAAGACCAGACAATTTGTCATAGACTTTTATGGGTCTTCCTTTCCTATATTTAAAATTCTTCGAAACTCTCCAACCATATCTTTGCAACTCTGCTTTTATTCTAGCAGACTTTCTGTCCATTCTATATGGGGCATTTTTATAAAAAATAAAAAATATTTTTTTCTTTACTTTACATAACCGCCTGCTGCCATAAGTCTTTGACGCCAACCCATACCAGCTAATGAAGGTTGACTTGGTTTAGTTTGGAAACTAAACTTTGGTTTTAGTTTATCTTCAGTTTTTGGTTTTTCTTCTTCTATCGGTTTTTCGTCACTTTTCGGTTCCTCTGACTTTACTTCACTTGCAGGAACAGTTGTGTCGTCAACATCTTCATAAATATCATATGCCATTTGTTTTTGTTTTCCTTTCAACTTTTTGTGTTTGTTGTAAAGTTTAGAATATTTCGACTCTAAGTCAATGAGATGTTCTATAATGAACTGTTGGTCAGTGAAGTATACTTTTCCATCTGTTGTCTCGAAAGCTCCTTCAGACTTCAATATTTTATTTGTGAGAGTCTGTTTCTTTTTTGAGATACTTGCCGTTCCATTTCTATGAAAAGTGACTTTATAGTTAGGGTTTGTATTTCCAGACCTGGCACTTTCTATTATTGAATTTTTCTCTTCATCTGTAAGTTCTTTGACAGGTTTTGACAATGGTTCTGAACTTTTTGTTTGTGGTGTCAAATCTACCGTTTCAACTTCTTCGGTCATTTCATCTCAGTAAAAAATTTTAGTTTGGTTTGTTTTCAACTGGTTGTTGTTGTGGAGGTGGGATGGTTCCTTTAATAATATCATTCAGTTTCACATGCTGAGCCTGACTATATGGTATCGGTTTAAATGCTGGAAGCCGACAAATCCATCTTGAACTTATTTGTCTCAATGCTGCATTGTTCATTTCATCTCAATAAAAAACCTTACATTTCCCACGTTTGAGGCGGTTGAGGTTGGTTATTGTTTACCCACTGTTGTGCATGGTTATATCCTCTGTTAAAGAATCTTTCACCTTGGTCCATATAATTTCCTGCTTGGTTATAGTATCATTTGCTTTGTTATAATAATTTCCTGCTTGTCTTCCTACATTGTCCATCCATCCTTGAACTTTTCCTCTTGTTTCAGGATTTGGAATAAGATTTGTTGCATCTCGTGCTACATCCCAACCTTTCTGTACAGTTTGTATAATAGGTTGTGCTTTCTCTTTAAGTATACCTAATGTACTCAAAATCTTCCTTCCAACTCCAAATGCACCTCTGGCTATTGTTCCCACTGCCGGCAAAAATCTGGATGCAACTCCTGCTAATGCGCCAAATAAACCCATTTCTTATGGGTTAAAAAATGACGAATCCAAACAAGGACCCCTATGTTTCTAAGGCAACAAAGAAAGCACTCATGATAAAAATCTTTAGTTCAACACCAAATGCTTGGTTTATGGATATCTTGGAAAACATTCCGAGGTATAGAGAAGATGGACCACCATACTGGTTAATATTTGTCGGTCAAAACACAAGATACTGTGAAGCCATACCATTATGGTCCAAAAATATTTTAGATGTGAAAACTGCTTTGACAATATTCGTTGACAAATACCATCCAACAAAACTGACATCTGACTGTGAAAGTTCTTTCAAATCAGATGATGTAAAAAACTATCTGCGTTCAAAAAATGTAAACCAATATTTCATTGTCGACCAAAACCATTCTGCTCTTGGTGTCATTGACGGATGTATAAAAATGTTAAGAGACTTAAACCAACCACAAGGTGGTGAAGCAAATGAAATGTCATATGACGACAAGTATAGACACTTCTCCAGGCAAAGATGAGACAAGTTTTAAATATTTACAATAACCGTAAACAAAAAGGTTTGGGAAACCACTCCCCCGAAGAAATGAAAAACAACCCTGACTTAGAGAAAGACTATATATTTAATAATTTAGTCAAAAGAGACAAACAAGAAAGAATGCCGGGCTTCAAACTTCAGAAAGGTGACAAAGTAAAAATAGAAATACCTAAACGCGACCCATATGAAAATACTATTGACTATGACAACAATGGGAACCCGACAGGTACTCACATTCGTGTTCGTAAAAATAGAAGAAAGTATACAAGAGAATATTATGAAGTTTTAGGCAAACATGGCAAAATGTACACACTGCAAGCAGAAGATAAAAATACTATTGTCAGACCTCGTTTCAAACTTGTCAAAGTTCAAGGTGGTATACTTTCAAAAACAGTTCCTAACAAATATAAGACAACTCCAGACGAATATGCTAAAGAAGTTGAAAATGACGACTAAGCAATTCTATACCATGCGTAAACTGTCATGTAAGGTGGCATGTATTCTTTACTTTGTCCCGTTGTATGTGTATATCCTGTAACGAAATGTGTATGGATTCCTTCTCCCTGCGTGTCATCCCAGTAACAATTTATAGCAAACTTAACGTCGTCTTTAACATCATATCCTTGACCTTTTGTCATTCCTCTCCAATCCCAATATCTATGCTTATGCCAACCTGCTTGAGATGTAGTTAATCTTATGTAATGACTGTGTGCAGGTAAATTTTCACCTGAAATCGTTTTACTTCCACCTGTTTCCTTTGAAGAGTTTGCACAATACAAAAACCTGTCGACTATTTGTTCCCATACACCAACACCAAACATTACTTGAGGACCTCTTGCACCATAGATGTATAAATAGAACCTACCGGGTTCATTAAATCAAACATATGAGATATTATAGGATTGTCCCTTTTGAACTTAAAATATAGTGCAACTATTTCGGTTTCTTCTGGTTTGTGTCAGAATATTTTTTATAATATAATCTGATGTTTTCAGGGTAGGTAAAATCTTGACTATAATATTTATTTCTGTCATCTGTATAATAATATACTATTCTCGTTTTTTCTATTGCATTATATCTTTTATATCTATAATATTCTAAATATAAGGTTAGCTTTTGTTCATCTACATGTGGTGTTTTGTCGTCATCTCCATAGTCATAATAATGTGGTGCCGGAGCTGGGTCAGGTAATATCATATCTGCCATTTCATAAACTCGGAAATATTTCTTTTGTTCGTCTCCATATAAGTTTAAGTAGCAGTTGTTGTCTAATGGAACTTTAACTTGTGTACCATCATTCTTTTTATAGCTTACATACATTTGATTGTTATTTTTCGGAATGAGTTTATACCGTATACCATTTTTTAAGGAATGTACAAACTGCCATCTAAAATATTTATTTTCTTCATTGACAGAAAAGTCACCAACAATAGTTTCAATATTTTTTGTTCCAACTAAACTTTGGTATATTTCATTGACATATGTTTTATCTGCTTTAGTGTTTAAGGTTTCTTGTAAGTTTGTAATATTTGCAATGGTATGTGTATGTCCAACGTCACTTTTCCTGTTTAAGGTTTCTTGTAAGTTTGTAATATCAGATATAGAATGTGTATGAGTCTTATTTGCTTTAGTGTTTAAGGTTTCTTGTAAGTTTGTAATATCAGATATAGAATGTGTATGAGTCTTATTTGCTTTAGTGTTTAAGGTTTCTTGTAAGTTTGTAATATCAGATATAGAATGTGTATGCTGTTTTTGTGGATATGTTCCTTCTGTCCATGCGAAAATATATTCTTTTGTTGCATCTACATATCCAGTTATCCATGTCAAGTCTGCTTTTGTATTCCTTAACTCTGTAATACCTTTCTCAAGCTCTTTCAACTGTTGTCCATCTTCCATTAAAGCTCTGTCATGACTTGAAACCGTTTGTGCCAACATATCTACAGTTTCTTTGTCAGCTTTATTTTCAACATCCTCTTTTGTTGCATATGTTGCATCTGCTCTGTCATGTTCTTCTTGAACTTTTTCAATGACATATTCTTTGTCAGCTTTGTTGTCAACATCTGCTTTCAAAAGAAGTTCATTTATAGGTTTCTCGTTTAAAGTTCCTTTTGTTGGATTTATACAGACAGTATTGTTTTTATTGTCTTGAAATAGAAACTCATCTGTCATAGGGTTTATTGTCAGTTTTAGGTTTCCTTCTTTCAATGACTCAGATATTTTAGCATAGTTTGAAAAGTTTGTTGTGTTCTTATTTAGAGCTTGCATAATGAGTTGTCGGTTGTGTTGTATTTCTCTCATAGACGCTGTTTCATTTGACATTTTTATTATAGATAAAATATGCTTCCAATAGAAAAAGAAAATTCAAGAGTTGCTACAACTAAACCATTAGATGAACTTTTTACTAATGTCGGTCAAAAGTTTGACTTAGATACTATAAAGCATGAAGGCTATCGTTTTGACTACCCATTAAGATGGTTAAGAGACCCATCTGTTACTAAATCTATTGGCTTTCGAAGAATAAAATTTGTGTCTGTAAAAGATAAAAGTTTTCCATTTATTGTAAGGTTTCATATAGATTATACATCTGAAGGGAAACGAAAAATGTGGGAAGAAATTGAGCTAATACAAGTTGACCTTTCATCTTCTCTACAGACTGCATTAAAAAATATAGAAGATAAAATAAATTCATGTTATGCAAAATATGCTGATGAATATGCAAATACCGATAGCACACTTTATGTGAGAATTGTATATGACAAACAAAATTCACAAGTGTCATTTCAAATCTACGAAAACAATCCAAATAAAGACGAACAAATATATACAGAATTCACTGCAATGTCATGGTATTATTTGCAAAGAATGTTAAATCAGAAAGTCGAACTTCCTTTAGCAAATATTTACAGTCGATATGCAAGAGATGAACCATATTTATTTAAAGATGTTTTCGACCAAGATGCTATTATTGTTCATGCTTCATTTTCTGGCGCCCAAAACTCTTTCTTATGCTTGGCAAATGACTTTTACGAAAAACCTACAAAGCTATATGAACCACCGAGTGGAAGTATTTCAGACTTTCAAGTATGGTTTACTACAGATGGAAGAAAAAGAATAATTCCATTATACCATGCGTTTTACTTAGAACTTAGTTTCATATACAACTACTATCGAACGATAAAAATATAATTTTTTAATACGGTTGAGGTGTTGGATTTGGTTGCCAACTAGACTGTGGTGCAGGTTCAGGCTGTTGTATAACAGGGGCTTGTTCTTCTGGTTCAGGGTCTTTAGGTATAATACCAACGAACTGACCTACTCTTTTACCAATATTTTTGACACCGTTCCAAATTCCTCTTCCGACAGATTTTATTCCATTCCATATACCTCTTCCAACTCTTCTGAAGAAGTTTCCAATACTACTGAAGAAACCCATTTTACTACGTGTAAAAATCTAATGTCCACCTAGTCTTTTGCGTTTCCTGTTGAGTTCCATAGCATTCTTTAACTGGAGCTCATACATTCTGTTTCTCCTC
This sequence comes from Trichomonas vaginalis G3, assembly GCF_026262505.1. Lineage (NCBI taxonomy): Eukaryota > Parabasalia > Trichomonadida > Trichomonadidae > Trichomonas > Trichomonas vaginalis. The sequence goes on from NC_067205.1 coordinate 13,104,767, forward strand.
TGGTAGAAACATATTCTGGGTCAACTCCTGTGTTCGCGTCATCTGCATAAAGTTGTTTATATCCCACTTCAGGGTTTGTATAAAACTCTTTCCATCTCATATTTGCATACCATGGTGGCAAACCTAACGCAGCGTCATTTGACATGGCAGTTTGCATTTGTACATCTGTTGGCACTTGACCATAGTTTGCCATTGCAGTTTGTATTCTAACTTCATTTGGAATATTCTCTGGGTTTGGTTGTCCAGGTTGCTGTGCATTCGCTAAGTTCTGTGCGTCCATTTAATATTAGATAAAAATATCTATTACGAGTACATATGCTGAACATTTGCAGGCATTGGTTCATCTTCATATTCTCTGTACTTTTCTGCCACGTCAAATAAATAAATGACACAATGGAAAAAACCTAAAACAAGTAGTCCTATTTCAAACCACATTTACTTACTAATAAAATTTCTTTATTGTGACACTTTCTCCAGTTTATGGGACCTCTCTCATATTCTATCTTGTCATATATAAACTCATAGTCGTTTATATCTTCTAGCCATTTCATGACACTTTCCAAACCACTTTTATCGGATGTAAAGTAAAAGCATGGATGGTTATGTATAACGTCTAAAGTTTCTAAAGAGTCTCTCAAAGTCCAGTCTACTTGGTATTGAAAATCCCATGTGTTATAGAACGGCGGGTCCACTATAAAGAAAACATTTTCCTTGTCTTTATATTTTTCATACAACTCTGTCCAATGACATCTCACAAACTCTATACCCTCAATATATTTTTCTATGTCCTCTTTGAAAACATTTGTATAGTTAAGATATAAAACTTTTGACATAAGTGTTTCAATGTCATGAACTCTTATAGAACCACTATATAATAGTCTAGCAGATATACTATCCCAGTCTATATATTCTGCTTTTTTCAAAACCTCTCTCACAATATTTTTC